>NC_135405.1:9560988-10192655 GCF_051989625.1 Stigmatopora argus | reverse complement strand
TTGGTTTCTATGACCTCATTGGCTTCCTCTCCGTCGTCTTCCTGTCCTTCTTGGGAAGGTTCTTCCCTCTTGGCGAAGACGGCGGCCTTCTCCAATCGTTTTTTCCTCCTCTCTTCCCTCCTCTCCTCCCTCTGCTCCTGCAACTCTTTCTCCAATTTCTTCCTCCGCTCTTCCTCCGCTAACTCGGCCTCCGTCTTCTTCACCCGCCAGCATCCATCCCTCCATTCCCATTCCACTTTGCTTTGCGCGTAATCCGCCACGGCAGCGTCGCAACTTTGGTTGTTTTTAGAGCTCGAACTGCTGCTTTCCGGCCACACGCTCCTAACCTCACTAGTGGCTTCTGCACCCTCATGCTCTCCTTCCTCTTCCTCCTGGACCTTGTTGATGATGGTGTTGACCTGCTCGGTCAGCTGATCGCTGACGGCGTAAGTAACGTCGCTGACGGCGTTGGCCAGGTCGTCCACTTTGCTGCTGACCGAGTCCAATATGGATGAAATGTTGACCGACGGTAGGTTCTGCTGAAAGCTTTTGAAGAAGGCCATCTTTTTTGGGGGGGTCCAGCTGCCACGCGGACCACCACTTTAGCTCATCACAGGCACTGACATGGACACTTGATGATGAGCAACAAACAGACGTATCATTTACCACAAAACAAATAGGTGGAGAAATTCTTTGACAATGACAATAAAAAGATGCAATGGAATATCATGGAAATGTTCTTATATAATTCAATGTAGCGTTAGAACATCCCTGTCAATTAAATTTTATCGAATGAGTTGAACTTGTTAGACAAAAGCACTCATAGTCTTTTAATTTCAAATCGGCATTCCCCATTGAAATGAATGGGAACACATTTCATCAGGTTTAGCCCCGCCACAATTAAAACTAGCAAGAAAATTGTACTACCATGTACAACATTATACCGCCTTTAAAAAAAATATGAAGACTTAAACAGTTTTTGCATCAAAATCATTTTATGACATTGCCTGCTCCTCTTAGTTAGCATACTTTAGCCAATAGATGTAATATGGTCTGATACACACATAGTACACTTTTTGATTTGATTGTGAAAAACTGAGAATGCTATGACTAAATTTTAAAGATCCATATTCAAAGCAAGCAAAAACTTCTTTAAGGCCGGATCACCGAGCCCTGGTCGGTAGGTATTAATGTATACTTATTGTACCCATATTAGTTCTTCAAAACATTGCAAGTTGGGTGTTTCAGAAGTTGTGGTACCTTCGTGGATGTTGTGATAATCACTGAGATGTGCCACCGTGTCAGGACTCTCCACTGACACTTTGTTGCTGAGGTAAAGAAAAAACAGAGCCATCAATGCCATGAAGGCAGCAATGGAGGACAGAACACCCAGAAGCTCAGGAGACACTGAGGAAGAGATAAGGGGACAAATACAATACAACATGTGAGTTATTTTAGGCCTTAATGAGCCTGTTATACACCAAAATAAAACGGGTTAACGTTCCAGTCAGGATTGCAGGGGCAATCAGTGCTCTTTCCACTTGTAAGGCGCATCAGCTCTGTATGTAGGCCATTCGTGGTGCATGCAATCATGCCTGTGCTATTTTTATGGGAGCCTCAAAGAGAACCATCAGACTGCAGTGTAGCTAGCTATAACCACTATACTACATTTATTAACCAGCTTCTCACGTATATGTTTAGTGCAATGTCATCCAAAGGGTAATAAAATCCAAGGAGTCGAATAGGCACATTTTTCCATCCATTTTATGATTTCTCATTAGGTAAGCTGAGGCTTAATCCGCGGATTGGTCACCGTGGATTGACTGCCACTCAATCATAGTGCACGAAGAAATAAACAATTCTCACTCGCATTAGCACTTGTAAAAAAGGGTCTTGAATGAACTCATTTGGACCATCTCGTTTGAGATTTAAGATAATTAACAAACTATTGTGAAGTATATTTTTAAATTGACTTTGTGTTTACATAGACCATATTTTGAAACAACAAAAACAGCACCAAACACAAAAATAAATATATATATACTGGAAAAAATTGTCACTGTGCTCACTAATTTTGTTAGTATGATTTTTGTCCTAGTTGAACACAAAGCTAATACGTATTGTCACAAAAGCAGTCAATTTTTTATATGAATGCCAACACAGCTTTATTGTGTTGCAGATACTAATAGAATAATTATCTACGCTCGAAACCCCATTTGCAATGCATCCCGTCCTTGCTTTTTAAATACAAAGGCAGTGTAAACATTTCTGAAATACCAACAAAAATCATCCCCTCATATCTTCTATTCAACAATTCAAGAGCAAGTGAATGATAAAAATGCAGACTTGGAGTCAGCAACAAAAAAATCCGTCATGCCACATTTGCAATGACAAAACTCCTTTCAACGCCACATAAAATGTTTAGTAAATCAGGCCCACAGAGTGTAGCACTCTTATTTAATTTGTCCAAGTGTCAGAATGTAGTAAAATGCAGTCTTAGAAGAGGCTCAAACTGCACACATGATAGATTTTACTATCCCAATAGAATAAAAGCCTGTGGCAGCAGTCATCTTACCATTTTGAATATCCTCAGGATTTCAAAAGAAGCTTCTTTAGTCTGCTAGATCAGATAATAGACAACAAATAAAGTTCTTCTATATGAAAGAGTATGGCTCCCTGCTATACATACAAAGAAATATACGGTAGTTTTCCACCCTGAATACTGACATGTACTGAGCTCTCAGCCAGTTTGGCCATGGCAATGCTGTGCAAATGTCAACAATGACTGAATAATTTAAACCCATGAGGTAAAATGACCTCTTGGCCCGTGTACACAGGAGAGTAGAGATGCAGTGAACCAACTTTAGAAACTACCAATATTATCATTTTGTCGTATAACACCCAATATTTGATGTGTATTGTAATACTTCTCTTAACAGTACCAATCTCCAAACTTTACACATGTACACCCTCCTAACAAATTAAAGATAATATATATAAAAACAAACTTGTATGTTTTACGGGTGTAAGAAATTAATCTAAAATAACAAAGAAACATTCAGTGGTTGAGGAAAATTGCACATCCTTGTTTAAAATGGAGGGAAAAGTGTCTGACACTTACTTACACACCATCCGATACACACTCTCGATACTGAATAAATCATCAACACACAGCTGCCTTCTTTTTACCGGGGTGAACTTCTACTTGATACACTATTACATAATTCAGCAACATGTCAACGGGGACAAACACGACAAATCAAGAGTGCACCAACACAAACACATGGAAAACATACTGTGTGGAGTGCTTGCTTGGCGTTACCTCGCCGTGCGCAGATGAGCTCGTGAGCGTCACAGTTCCTCCCACCCCCTGGTAAGATAAGATGAAATAAAGAGGGGTTAGGTTAGAAGACCAGACAGATGTTCCTGTAATGCCTGAAATTAGCAAACTGGAAATGATTTAGTGCTCTAAACAATCCATAAAAGGAATGCAGAGAGGATTTATTTCTCCTCTTTTATGAATTCCAATGCTCAATAAAGCTTATATGCTCGCTGGTTGAAAAGTACTACCTTACATTTTAAATTTTGTTGAGAATTCTGGACATTTTATTTTGGAATTACAACTTATAGTATTTTGAAATTCATTGATTCCTCCATAAATAAAACACATTATGAATCAGATTTTTCAAATTGATTGCCCAAGTGTGTGGGTACCTTGTTAATAACCTCTGTGCTCTTTAGAAAAAAACTCCAAGAGCTCACACAGACACAAGACCACCCTCTAGCAGTGAGAAAGGGTAAATATTAAATGACACTGGCCAAGGTAGACTTTTAAGGTCATTAGTAAATCCAAGAATTTCATATCTCACTGAGTAGTCTCAAATACCGTAGTCCTGAGCACAACAGAATGAAAACTTAAAGTGGGATTGCATTTGTCCACTCAAGATAAAAGTCCTTCAGTACGAACGCACACGCAAAGCCTCGCAAATTGTTGATGTGAGGAGATGACTCAGAACTAACAGGCCTAAATAGAAGCAGATTTTTTTTGTTTGAGTGTGTGTGTGTGTGTGTGTAAGTTGACAGAACCACTCAGGTCCAATCAGTTAATACTCTCTGCAGGCGATTTATCCACAAGCTAAAAAGCTTGCCAAATCCCCAAAAGTGTTGCAGTCAGGAAAACACAGACCACCACTTTTAAGTCCTAGGTCTTATTTGATGCAATAATATGAGAGGGAAGTACTATTTGCATGCAATTTTGCATAATACAAAGTCAATTTGCAATTGATGGTTAAATTATGAGCCAATTTTTTTTTAAATCAACTAGATCATGATAGAACAGTTGTATTTTAAAATCTATTTTCCTCCCAAAATCTTTTTGCATGAAAGGCAATATAAATATACATGAATTCTATAGCAGCATTTACAATAAAACTCAAGTAAATTGTGCATCAGATGGCATTGATAGAAATTAATACTCATCACCAATTCATCCCAGTCATCCTCTATAAACATAAGACACATTAAACTAATTACCAAGCTGGGTGTGTACCTTTATCTGGTTAGAAAAGATAGTGCATCTGTTGTTCAGGTGTCATTGCGATGTAAACATCAATGCTGCGCAAAAGACACGTGACACAATGTCCAGAGTGGGACAGTGCACGGCATGTGCCATTTCACTCTCCCATTTTCCATATAAGCATCTTTTGAGACCCTAAATGCATCATTGAGGTCACATTCCTAGTACGTTAAAAAAATTCAACAAAAACAGATCGTCACTCCTGAAATAGATTCGCCTACTGACAAATGCAGTACCAGCAGAGCAAAAGTGTTCTGCACGTTATAGAACAGCACGCCATAACCCAGGTAATTTCGCCTTAAGTGTATTAAAATGATGAACATGTAGTTATCATCCTAACGTGTGTATTTGTTCGAATGGTCTTCCAAACGTGACTGGGATCACCTGAACGCACCACTCCATCATGACTTCACGAGCACACGCGTATCCCGCATCCCGTGATGGGATTGAAAAATTCAGCACCGTACTTCTGCATCAGCACCTCCTGCGCTCCCAAAACGCCACAGCCGCGTGTAAAAAGAATACATTCATGTTCCTCAAAAGGAGGACGAACACGGCGTCCTGCAGTAAAGTTTCACGGGAGACGACCCTGAAAACCCCTCCCCATCACCGCCCCCCCAAAAGAACACCTGAGTGCGAGTTCTTACCGTCCATCGCCATGATGCTCCGTTCCGGACTCTACCAAGTGTGAGGGATGGGAGGGGTGTGGAACGGTCTTCGTGTAGACGTAGAGGTCATTCATGCGTAAGAAATATGGAATATGATAAATTCACTGCAGCAGATTGTGCAATGCACCGAGAGCAGAAAGAGAATTGACAATGGAGTATTGGTGGAAGCTGAAATGAAATATTCAAATTGGTGAGTTGTTAAGAATGGTGAAAGTCATTGAATGAAATTTGGGGATTTTTAACTTTTACTTTCATGTGAGAACAATGGGGACATTTGGAATGGGATGAATATGTTCCAAAATGGCATAAATGATCTTAAATTGAGATTGTTTCAATCAGTTAGGAAGTGAAAGTAAGAGGAAAATTGGTAAATGTGTAATACAGTTGTGGAATTCGTAATTTTGTCAGTGGAAATAGTTTGTGGCTAACAACTTTATTATTGTTGTAAACTTGGGCTGCCATAGATCATTATTAATCAGCTCCTCTGTAAACCTCACGCTATTTACTGTTATCTTACTCTGGTCTTAACATTTCAGCAGTGGATACGGATTTGAACCAAAAACTATACGTTGGCAAGATACTATGTAACATCATTATTGTTTCCCATAGTAAAAGTAGATGTTTTTAAATATCTTATTTGATTATTTACATTAAATACTGACATTTTTCCCCATAGAAGTTCCCAAGATGGAATGTTCAAAAGCTATTTCATGCACATTGTTTTTGTTTTGAGATCTCTAGAGTGAAAACAACATAAAACAAGTTAGGTTACCGTCCATATTCATTTTTGTTCTCATTCATATTTATTTTATTGTAATTCCCCTGGAGTTCAACTAGTGACGTCATCACCCGACACGCCCACTACACTTTGGTGACACTTCCGTAAACTTCTGTGTTCTTTCCCCACTCTTTCCTCTTCGTTACTCAGCCTTTGTGGAACCTTTCTTCAAAGCTCTATAGCAAAAAAAACGATTAACCTTCAACAAAATGAGTGATCTCAAGTTAAACGACGCAAATCAAGTGGTGGACAACGCAGAGGAATCTGACTGGGCGGCGGCCAAAGCGTTTTTCGAACAGCTTAAAACAAACAAGCCCAGACCGGTATGTGCAGTATTGGAGGCTTGGGCTCGAATAGATTTGCCTGTTTCTAACATTATCGCACTGTAAGTGCGAAAAAAGTGAATACTAATAGACAACAGCATTTTGTCTGCACAGGCGCTATAACATGATTGCCTCGCAGTTAAGGGTTCGATTTCCATTGTGTGCTTGTGTGGGTTTTCTACGGGTACTCCAGTTTTCTCCCACATCCCAAAAACATGCAGTTTAGGCTGGGTGAAGACTCTAAATTGCCCTTAGCTATGATTGGTTGTCCTGTTGCCCTGCGATTGGCTGTCCATCGATTCAGGGAGTCCCCCGCCCAGTGCCCGTAGTTAGCTGGGATAGGCTCCAGCACCCCCCACGAGCCTTGATCAGAAAATGAATATTCTATCGCCCCTCTGCAGCCTAAACCCAAGTTTGCTGTCACAATCGCGGTGTCCTCCAGAACCCTTTTCAACATGGTGGCAGAGAGGCAAATCTACGAACAGGAGGGAGTGGAAAGCTACGTGGCCTATCAAATGGAACACGAGAATGAACCTTTCAAGCCGGGAGCAGCTTTCCCATTCGTCAAGGTGAGCTACTATTTGACAGCTTAGTGCGTATCAATGTCTCGTCTGTAACTCTGTGTTCTCTTGCTGAAGCACATTTTTGAAATGTGTTGTAACTTGTGTAACATCCGGAAGTTGCACGTCCATTTCATAGCAACCAGGCTAACCTGTAATGATTATTTACTTATGAGTTATATTAACACATCACCTTCTCAAAGTGTAATGAAGGTAAATGCTCTGGTAAAAAGGTTCTACAGAGACTTATGGTAAAATGTGTTGATAAAACAAGGAGGAGTTAAACGCTTTAAATGGTCACTTTGTAACTCATTTTTTTACATATTGCACTAAACGTATTTTCTATTGATTTTCCCACTCTCCCACACTGCACAGGCACTAATGACGGTCAATGCTCGACTGAGGGAGCTCTATCCGGACAGCGAGGAGTTGTTCGATATTGTCCTTATGACTAACAACCATGCTCAAGTGGGAGTGCGCCTCATCAACAGCATTAACCATTACGGTATGCTAACTTTTAGTAACTCGCGAAACATCTCCAAACACGTCTTTAACGTCACTTCTGTTTCCTCTAGAGCTGACCATCGAAAGATTTTGTATGACCGGAGGGGAAAGTCCAATAGGCTACCTGGAAGCTTACATGACCAATCTGTATCTTTCCAAGGATGCTGAGAAAGTCACGGAGGCCATTAACGAAGGTACGGAACACATTCATTTACATTTATGTGTTTGTTTTTTGAGTATTTCATGGATAATGCCATTTCTTCAGGAATCGCCGCGGCCACAATGTTTATGCCAGAGAAGGAAAACGAGCTTTGCGACAATCAACTGAGGGTGGCTTTCGACGGCGACGCCGTCCTCTTCTCGGATGAGTCTGAGATCATCGTTAAGCAAAGCGGCTTGGACAGCTTTTTTGAGCACGAGAAGAAGTTTGAGAACAAACCGCTTGCTCAGGTACTTTTTTGGGGTTTGAAAATATATATTTCATGGGTTTTTACGGTATGCGTGGGTGTCTTTTTAATCATTTTATTTGTAATACATTTAAATCATAAGTGTTGGCCAATGAAATTGTAACTACTTGCATATAACTCAATACTTGTGACATTCTTAGGGGCCTCTGAAATGTTTCTTGGAGGCTTTGGGGAAACTCCAGCGAAAATTCTATGCCAAGAACGAGCGTTTGAATTGTCCAATCAGAACCTACCTGGTCACGGCACGTAGCGCTGCCAGCTCAGGGGCTCGAGTGCTGAAGACCCTCCGCAGCTGGGGCCTGGAGGTTGACGAGGCTCTCTTCCTGGCCGGAGCCCCCAAAGGGCCGCTGCTGAAGAAAATTAAACCACACATCTACTTTGACGACCAGATGTTTCACATCGAGGGGGCCAAAGAACTGGGCACCATTTCCGCTCATGTGCCGTATGGAATTGGACAGAAGTACCACAAGGGCAAACTCATCGAGCAGCCGAAAAAGGAGTGAAATGCAAAATAGAGGTTGAAATACTCCATTTGAATTACATTGTTATGCTTTACTATTTTGCTGGGGACTTTTGCTAGGGCGTTTGTATTTTTTTAAACAACTTTTGAGAGAGTGTTACTGTATATTTAAGAGTTTCACTAGCCACGACAGTTTCTGTAAATGCTGTATTGTGTTGTACTGAAAAACCACCTTTTATATATGTAAACACGCATCCTAGTTGTTTGGCAATAATGTGGCTCTTTTTTAAATTAAATATATATTTTACAAGTATTTATCTTTAGTAGTGGATAGGTTTAAATGTTGAAAGATCTTTTTTTATGTTTGCATGCTTTATATTATGCTTTACCCTCTTTGCTATTAGTCACCAAACTGACTGGTTCGAGTTACCCATTCATTTACATTATACCTCTACTGTACTTGCAAGGCACGACCACAAGAGGGAAACAATGCTTTACTATTTTGCACAGCCATTAAATATCCTCAACCTTGGATAAATAGAAATGAAACAAAATGTTTTAAGCATCACTTAAAATTAAAAATAAAATAACTCAAACTACAAGCAACAGTTTTTTTCCTGAAATATTTCTAGTTGGACTGAGCATGTCAACATTCTTGCACATACCAATCACCTGGTCAAATTACTTTTTATTATTATTGTTATTATTATTATTATCATTATTTTTTTATTGTTATTACTATAATTACTATTATTGTTGTTATTATTATTATTATAATTATGGCAGTTTTATTGTTTTTTTCTTTGTTAGCAATTTCTGTATAATAAAAATAAATCCCAATTTGGTGTTCGCATCTGTCTTTGGTCTATTTTTTAAATATAGAAGTGATCTAGTACTGTCCTGTAACTCCAACTCTGCACTTTTAGTAAAGATCTATATTTCTGCATCATTACCTTGGGGCGGCCATGGAGTTATGCTCTCTGTTCTGGGTGACGGTTCCAAATTGTCTGCCGCATCGTTACCGCTTCTGAAATTGAAAAGAGATGATTAAAAGCGTTTATCATAAGGGTGGCTTAAACCTGTCTAGAAAGTCTGAGAACGCTTGCAAAAAGGAGAGCAGCTAAAAGCAAGAAACCTGAGGGAAATAACATGACTACATGTTGAGCGATGTGGCCCCCCTACCAGAAGGGACGCTCCCGTGGGTACCCTGCCGGCTGCGTTGCAGCTGCAGGAAGTTGGCACAGCAGGCCATCCAGTCATAGCTATCATATCTGATGCACACTAATGACACCCCTGGGGACAGCAGCAGTCTGGTTCTGGCAGTATGCTGCATTATTGCTGTCTGTTATGAATTTACCATAGAGAACATCATTGGTGATTCAAAGTTTCATAATGGTCTAATGGTCTTCGTAATACTCAAACTATGTTGGCTGAACCATAGATAGCTTTGGTTAGTTGCTTGCCAGATTGAGAGTGATAATCCTGGATCTTCATTTTGTAAAATATATCTATGTACCTATGATTGGGTTTTTATAAGTCTTTTTTGTTTTGTTTTTGATAAACAGCGCTCGTTTGAAACAACCTGAACAATGGTAGACAGACATTTTCAGGTCTCTCTAGAGATGCTTTGTTGGGTTTAAGTTGGGGCTCTGAATAGGGCATTTAAGAACAGTCACAAGGTCTTTTTTAAGCCACTCAAAAGGTTTTTCCTAGAAATTGTCTTGTTGGAAGGTGAACCTTCAATCTTGTCTGAGGTCTGGAGCAGTTTATTTTAAATTTGTATCTGAATAACTATCTGGGTGAATTGGTTTATCGCTTCAACCCTGATAAAAACCACCCAACCAAGAGGCTGCAGTGTGGTAGGCATTCATCTTAATAAAAATGTGCTTCCCTACTGCTTTGTTCAGTTACTTTGGCCTACCTCAACTCTACTTAGAAAATTGATTATACTTCACAAAAGATGTACATATTTTTTACTTGCTGTTGGTGACTGTTCATAGTTTGTTTTAAAAGAACTTTTAAGATGTAACTTTTCCAAGGTTTGCTGAGCTGGATTCAACATGTTTGGCAAACAACCTCCAGTGGATTACTGACATTATAGAAGGTAATTTATGTACATACATCAGGGTTGAAAGTGGTGCTGAACACGTCACTGTGTGCTCGCTGTTAAGTGCTATGTTGAATCAATGCTCTTCTACAGCCACTGACCTGGAAAATGCTGAAAAGCTTTGCTTACGCTGCTATCGATAGGCATTCCAATTAAGAACAGCACCCACAGTGCAAATGGTGTTTAACTAGGAAAGATATTGTCAGGAATCGTGGAGAAAATATCATTCTCATTAATTTTACATTCACAAGGGAGCCCCGAATGTCTCTGTGGAAATGGAGATATGATGATGTTTGGAGGCAAACATGCAATCAGGAAAGATGTTTAGTTTTTTTTTTGTCCAGAGACTGACATTGTGTGTCCACTTTTGTCCAACACATTACATTTGAGGTCACAAATCGCCTAGGCTGACATAGCAGAGTGTCGCCCTGGCAGTGAAGGAGTCCATCTGTTCCCCCCCCGGGGTAAAAAGTATCGAATCTGATCCAGGTCAGGCTTACACGCAAATGAGAAAGAACAGAGGTAGAACTCTTTAAAATTGGTGTTGTTCACTGGACCATGTTTCATCTGGCAGTTTCAACCATCAGTGACAGACAAAAGCAAAGCCAATGCCATGGAATTGACCAGAAACCCAGTCATTGTTCTACCACAGAGAAGCAAAGACAAGCAGATCCAAGGGTCATCAAATTTCGGGGCCTCCTCTACTGCCTTGGAGTCTATTTAGAGGAGCTGATTGGCTCATCCTGAAAGAAGTGGAATTCTCATCTGGCCTCTAATCGTTTGATCCTAAAGATGCAGCATGAGTAGCAGTGAATGCAGGGGCAGCCTAGACAGCTGGAGTTCGGGAATCACCTTCCGCCTTCACAACTCCATCAAGAAGCAAAGCCAAGCCGCCTTTCAAACCCGACTACGGGATAAGAGAAGGTGGTCCGCCAATCTAGCCGATGGTTATGGTCTCCGAGAATATTCCATCGAGCAGCGAGGGCGGAACATCAAATGCCATGCAGGGCAACATCAGGCAGAGCATCAGGGGAGGGGCTTTGTTCATTCCCAAGCGAGCGCCAAAAGAGATCAAAAGTGTCCGCTGCAGGGAAAGACTGAAAATAAAGTCAAGTTTTCGCAGTTCTTGGACGAGGTGACATCGAATGTGCTTGATTTAAACAGCTTGCGGGCGTTTGGGAAACTGGCTCGTTTTCCTAGCTCCACCATTTCAACTGCACGTCCACATCAAGACAAAGTGGTGACCCAGAAGAACTGGCAACCCTGCTTAATGGCCCAGCAGCAGGACTTTTTACTAAAGCATGACAGCCAGGAGGAGCAGACTTCAACTGAGCTGCCTCCAAAAACCTATCTGGAGACAGACATTGACAAAGTCAGAAGGGATGACGCGGGACAAGATGAAGACATCAGACCTGACACGCCACCACCGTTACTGATGGATGAACAAAATTTGATTCCACCCCCTCCAAATTTTTGCCAGGGATTTGAAATGAGACGTTTTGTGGAATTCAACCACAACTCCCACAGATACCCTTTCAGATCCATCTCTTTGCCTAGAGGCATCAACATGGTGAGTCCCAATTGTTTTAACATATGGTCCGACTGGAAAAGCGTGGTGCAGAACTGTATTACTTTATCATTGTAAATAGAAAAGAAGAAACAAAGGTGAAAGACATTTTAGTAAGATAGAACTACAGCCTCTTTTCATTTAAAAAAAAGAAAATAAATATGCACTTCTATTTCACTAAAGACAATTTTCAGTGTTGCTGGTTTTAGAAACTTGACAAAAACTATAAAATGGATGAATTGAGTCAAGCCCTAAAACAAACAAACACTTTGAATAATCAAAACAGGGGGTGCTGGAGCCTATCCCAGTTAATTATATATTCAATAAGTGGAGTACACGCCAAATTGGTTAGGAACTTTTATTTACTGCACTATTAATAACGTCAAGCACCTTATAAGATAGAAAACGGTTACTAAAAGTGTCATCTTATAAAGCACCCGACACGCCACAATGTTTGCATCCCTCTGTTAAATTGTTTTGCATAATCTGTCTAAAATGAAACAACACATTGTCGACGGTATTCACAGTTTTAAAGAGATAACACTACGTATTTCGATTGTAAAACGTGGGTGGAATTAACAGGCAGGCGCGTTGGCAAAACTAATATTTTGAATTTACAGACTACAACATCAGCAATCTACCGACAGTCCTTTTATTGTCATATAAACAACATGAAAATAACAGTGCAATCATCTACTGACTCATGCCATGTAGTAGTGCTTTTTTTTTAATTGCCTGGCACCCCTCGTTCACTTAGCCCTAAACATCACCTCACTAAAAAGGTTGAGTAGGGATGCAGAAAATTAAGTAAAAAGTCTGCATTTATTAGGGAATTGCAACCAGTGGCTTTCTCCAGACACATTTTGCAGGAAGGTAGGATTAAAGGCTCAATTGAACATTACTGCTTTCAAAGTTAATGTATTTGATGCCTCATCTCATAGGCCGAGGGAAGTCAAACCGAGTATATTATTTCTAGGTAAAAAAATATATATCTTCCCCCCCTTTAGCATGTGATGCTTAAGCAATAAGGCATTCTAACTAGTAATTTCTAAAAAAATGCCCATCAAAAAAGGTTCTGGCCAATGTCGCCATTTAATGTTAAAAAAGAGAAGCTCGTGTTGCCTTCATTTATTGTCTGATTAAAATTCAGCCTTTGCCGTCACCTTAGCAACTGCTTGGGAAAAAAGGTGGGCGGTATGGGGGCTGTGGAGCCAGCATGTGAGCCTGTTGGTTGGTGTTCATCACACTGTTGCTTGCAGCAAACTTTCATCTCTTCACCCTTGTATCAAATGTGGCTCAGTCGCACACAACCTCTCTGATATTTAATCTCTCTACACAGATAGATTTGAGAAATTGGGGGATAGCTATATTCAATTAAATATTATGATCCTGTAAGTAGGCAATACGTGGCAATATTTACAAGAAAAATCTGAGTTATACTATATCTACCGTATTTTTGAGACAATGAGGTTCATCAAAGTATATGCCAAAATAATGCTGAATGAAGAGGAAGAAAACTAAGTAGCACTGGAGTCTAGTTTGCATTTTTGTGAGGAATTTTATTTGATCGGAGAGCAACAACAAATGTTACATGGGGTGATAAACGGTAACCTGCTGTTTAAAGACACTTCATTTATTAATATGTTTTGTGCATGTTCTATTCTTTACGGGAACTAAATGTGTTCTTGTTTTCTTTTCAGATCGATTTTAAAGAGTACGAGTCCTAAATTCTGTGATCAATCAATGAATAATCAAGGAATAGATAGAAAATATCTGTACACAACTGCAGCAGCATGACTGGATTTGACAGACCTATAGTTGATGAGGAAAAAAAATACATATATAATAATAAAAAACTAATAATCCTAAGTGAAGCAAAGTGTTCAATGAATAATCAAGCAAATATATAATAATGTAAGACTAACAACCCTAACATAGTCACCTGTTATACGTACGTCTATCATAATATGACACATCAAAAAATGATCAGCTGACCTATGTATAAAAGAGGGGTAAATGTTTACCATCTTCCTCGCAAACAGCAATTTTGAAAAATGAACACCAGTTAAAAAGTCTATGGTTAATTCATAGCTGATGCTAAGTTTTGACAATTTAAGGACAACCTCAACGTTGGGGGTGCATTTCATGTTTTGCATGCACACTCACATCCATAACCTAGGGGCAATTTAGAGTGTCCAATCAGCCTATCATGCATGTTTTTGGAATGTGGGAGGAAACCAGAGTCCCCAGTGGAAACCCACAAAGGCCCGGGAAGAACATGCAAACTCCACACAGATGGACCGACCTGGATTTGAATGCTATTGTTCTGTATCCATTTTTTCATTCATGCAACTCATTTTTTCGGAAAATATCAATCTTCCTATCCATGACAGCTACTAATCTTCTAAAATAGGATATTGGGCACCTTGTCTACAGAGGACAAACTTGCTTGTAAGCGAGACAAAAAAAGTGCTAATAAGATGTGTTGTATTACTACAGTCGCCAGATTCAACAGATGGAATCACCTGTATCCCTCGTTCTTAACACATCTCTCCCCTCTGCACATCAACGAGAGAGATGAGGTTGCCTCCGCTATTGCTGGCTTGCAA
Organism: Stigmatopora argus; assembly: GCF_051989625.1. NCBI lineage: Eukaryota > Metazoa > Chordata > Actinopteri > Syngnathiformes > Syngnathidae > Stigmatopora > Stigmatopora argus. The sequence continues at coordinate 10,178,057 of NC_135405.1, read as the reverse complement.
TATACTGTATCTGCAGTCTGTCTGCATTTGAGGTTTCACTCTCTCTCGGCCCTCCGCCCCCCCCTTTATGCCTTTCACTCTCTGGTCTGATGTGATCATTCTCACTTCACGTCCACAAATGCTGCGGTGAAGCCCGTCATTGCATTGGCTTAAAGAATGAGTCGAGCTGTACATGAACCAAAATGATGCCTCATGAATATGTATTTGGCCTCTAGGCTACACTCCACTTCTAGTGTGATATGCTGTTATTTCCCTTTTAGGTTTGTGACGATGGCATGAAGCACAAAGACGCCATCAGGTAAGCATCTTCTGTACACATCCTTCCTCGGTCACACCCACGACTTCCCCGTGTCCTCTTCTTCCCTCCCACTCTTCCTCTCTTTTGCACCGTCGTTTCTTCCCTGGCTGGTGTTCTTCTACTTGTACCGCTGTTGCTGGTGTCAGAGAAGCGGCAGAGGCGTCAGCAGCATCGTCAGCAGCGTGCGTGTGTGGCGGTTGGGGGGGTTCTCGCCGCTACGGGGGGAGAACTGATAACACATAGACAAGGGCGCTTTCTTCACATTTCCCTGTGGGGGGCTGAGTCGCTGGGTATTCTCTGTCCTTTTCCAGGATGAGGCTGTGCTTGAGCACAAGGTATTGCTTCACTCTTTGCATTTCTGATTTGGAGTGGATGTGTGTGTGTGTGTATGTTGGTTTAAATGTACTGAAACTAACGAGGAGCTGCATTCCCGTTAGTTTGATGAGGTGTTTAAATGGTTGAATTCACTGCTTCCTATGGGCGAAGCCTCAATGTCAATAATTAGGGGTAGTTTGGCATGGTTGTATTGTGTTGTTTTTTAACCGGCATGATGTTGTGCCATCACCTGTCGGAATGCTCCCTGCAATAGTGATTAATAACTCTGCATGATGGCAATGCTCCTGCAACTACAATATGCAATATGGTCCTATTTGGTCAGCTTCTCCATCTACTCATTAGAAATGGAGCAGCGCTTATCCACTTTCCTGATTGAAGTTGTTTGACAAGAGCGAAAGTGAAAGCGGAAGATGCGAGGAATGCCTCTGTCTGTTTAATTCATTGGCAGGCATCAGTAAAGGGGTTTACGTGGAAAAATCCACGTTTTGTTTTCGATGACATACCCCTAGATGACAATTTCAGTCAGATTAGCATATCAAAAATCATCCGGTGAGGGATAATTACATTCATCAATGGCTTTAATTTAATTATTGCAGCTTTGCTGAGATAGAGGGAAGTCCCGTGCTTATTCTCCTTGCTGTTAGGTCTGCAAGGTGAAGCTTAAGGGGCTCTTGAGCCACAGCCTGACCTTACTTGGTGCTACACTGTCAGCCACACACTTCATCAATGACAAAGACCAGTCTGTATACATGATGAAATACCCTGAAATGTATCCCATCCTCATTCTCTGTCTGTTTCGGACTCTTTGGCCGAGAGTCCCGCCCCGAGGGCCCGACGGTAGAGATAGTCTTGTCAATTTTGCATGGAGATTTCACTGGGATTAGCAGTTTTTTTTTCAGTCACTGCTGCTTTCAAACCATGATGAATAACCATTGATGGAACCAAATGTTGGAGAGTTCCATCCTTTTTTTGTATCTTTAGAATGGATTTTATAAGGATAGCTTGTTGCTTAGTTGACTAGAATGTTACTTGTGTTCTCATTTGCTCGGCTATATTTGCATTTCCTAACTGTAGTCGAACTTCATAAATCCATCAATTTTATACAACACATCCTTACAAATAAGGAAAATGAAATCATGTCATTTTCTTTGATCAACGTCATTCACAACAAATATTTTTTCTTTCCTCCTATGTACATGCCAGTGATACTACAAAAGTCCATTTTAACCTAGTCCATTACAATAAAGCTTTATGTTTAACTTATAATAACTAGATTTCCAATTATTTACCTTAATGTAAATTAAATTAATAAAAGAGCTGCCGTGATATTGTCTAAGTACTTATTGGAAGTCGAGGGGTTAACTTGTTGTGTTGCATCTACTTTGCAGAGAGGTCATGAATCAATACACTTTTTCTCATTAAGATAACTGGTAAAGTCATTAAAAACGCAGTAAAATTGACACCTAAAAATAATCTCTCACTCAATGCATGTTGATTGCTTGAATATCAATATTGATCATTTTTTTAACTTCAAAATTGTACCATTTTGAGCCTTTTAATGTCAATTCATGTACAGATTAGGCTGCTCTAATTGGTTTTTTTACACCCTTAAACAGGAAAAACACAATGACAGGACAGTCCATTGTTACTACTGCAACAGTAAAAGAATATAGATTAATGGATCAGTGCTTTTCTTTGCCCATGAATTGTGAATGATCTCATTAAAGACTCTGCAGCATGACCAATTGTTTTAAGTGTCACATTAGCATTGCAGATGCGGTCCTAGATCTAATAATACTACAGATATATAAAACATGCACTAATACATTTGAGAAATCGCTCTCATGATCATTCTTGGAAAGTGTTCATTTGTACAAACTATTTTTTATTCATTTGCAAATTGCATTTGAGGTTTACATCTGTGCATGCTAGAGCAAGATGGGATATCACAGTAGTATCAGACAGTGGTAATATAACACCATTACTGCTCAACATTTCTTGCAACTAATATTGATTTTGTTCCTCTATGCCGTGGCTAGAATTCAAATAGAGGCACATACAGAATATTTATGCACCAAATGGTCTTTCCAGGGTCATTTTTTGCCAAGTACTAACTGATTTGGGTTTATCCTTTACACGTTGTGGGTGTATTTCCTATATTATCCATTGGAGGGCAATTTTGTGTGTGTGCATATAATTACCAATGCTCCTGTTTATGGTGTCATAGTGATTGTCTTGGTTTGGCTTGGTTTGTCTGTCTCCGATGAGTCAGCCCCCTCAGGTACTCCCCACTCTCATGCCGATCTCAGTTACTGACAGGGGCTTTTATCCCACACAAATGCTCCATTCCTAAAACTATGACATTTGTCTGCTCTCCCTTCTTCCCACATGAAGAGACTGCATGCAATTCCTCAAGGATCTGTAAAAAAAAATGGGGGAATTCTCATTGAGCAGGAATTTTGCAACACTCAGTATATTTTCATCTGCCAATTTTATATCAAAAATGGTGTATACAACATATTAGGGATGTCCCAATACTGACTTTTTGACTTCTGATCCAATCGGATGTTTGTCAAGATATGTTTGGCTGGGTACTCGGACGATTCGCCGAAAGACGGTTGGCCGACGGACGTCCGGTCGGCCAAACGTCCGTCGGCGAATCGTCCGTCGGCGAATCGTCCGGTCACGGTTTGGGTAACACCTATTTTTAGACCTAATAAAAATAATGCAAAATATAATATAATCAGATAAATCACTTTCTTTGTAATAAATTTAAAAACTTTTTTTCTAAAGACATGTGCCTTCTACATACTGCAAACATTGTCGTCGTTTTTGCACTTGTGCTCGTTTACCCTCTAAAACCATCCATTTACAGTATAATCAGATAAAAAATAAATAAGGAAAAAATCATATGTAATTACGTTTGGGCATTTTGAGTTATTCCTATGTGCAGTACAAATGGAATATTTTTACACATCTTTACTCAAAACAACCGGATGGTGATACCACCACTGACATATTTAGTAGGTCGTTGGTTTGTAAACACACCCAAAGACCATCTGTGCATTCTCCCTGTTTCCTTTCTAGCAGCCCCTCCGGCTAGCTGTTGGATTCTCGGGTAACTTCATTATGCTCGTAATGTCTTGCCATCTCTGGCCTTGTCATTTATGGTAGGACTTGAAAGTCTATTTTACTTTGAGCCTTTTGCTGATGATAGAATGTCATTGTTTTCTCCTGTATTTTCAAGTTAGTACAGTAAAATTCAAGCTATGACCTTAAAACACTGATACTATCCATCACAGGGCACAGTGGCGAATATGAATGATTGCACTTTATCTGAGCAATTTGGCATTGCAAGTCAAGGGTATTGATCAACAATCATGACTATAAGAGGTGGGAGTGACAGTCAAGGCAGGTGATCACTTATATAACCCTGACATTGATGGGATGGGACAGTTAGCACCTGCAAAGACAGTACTCTGTAAAGCGGCCTTTTGGATTAGGAACAAAAATACATCCTTTCAGAGGAACGAATTATGTTTCATAAATTTGTTTTTATCATTGATGTAGTAAATATCTGTCAGTGAGGAGTGCTACAAAAACATCAGACCATTTGGCCAAACCAGTCACATTTTAGAATGTTTCTCCAAACTGTCATTTTTGGTGCAAAATAAAAGCGCTAAACTTACTGTTATGGTACTGCTGACAACATGACTGTCACAATTAAGTAGAGTCATGGACACAAAGTTGGACCCAAACTCAGTGAAGTAGGCAAGGACAAGGAATAGAGTGCACTAACACACACAGGGTTTAAATAGACAGACATGGGTTAATGAGACAATCACAAACACCTTTGTCACAGGGGCGGGGAGACGACAGGTAAACTCAATGGACATTCACATGGACAGGTCACACAGGGGGAAAAAAGATAACAAGACCAATCCCTAACAATGAACTATAAAGCATATGAAAATTAATTTCCTCTAACAGCACTAGAAGAGTTTTCATACTTTTATAAACTTCTCCTGACTGATATGCTAGTTGCACAGTGAAACCGACCTTGAGACTGTGTACTTCTGCAAAGGAAATACTAGTGGATAAATAAAAAAATACATATAGGGGAAATCCTACTAGAACAAACAAATTCTAATTGATTTGTACAAGCTATAAATTGAAAGTGACAATGTTTTAAAATGATGTGTGTTCATTTTTGACATTTATTTACCCGAGCTGTTGCTGTCAGGTCCCCCCCTTTTTTTCTTGCACATGTTTGCTTCATAAGCAATGAAAAGCAGGGTTCAGGGGGGATCCTAAGCTTTAGCCACCTCCTGCTTTTCCCTCTCTCCCCCCCAACTTTGATGTCGTCATCCTCCACCACCTCCGCTCTCGCATCGCTTCCCGCTCTGCTTTTTCCGCGCTCTGAAATCCTCTCAAAAAGCAGGCATGGCGTGAGTGGGCGGCTGGCAGCCTCGTTTGAACGCGCTCCCATCTATGGTGTGCTGCAGCGTGAGGAGGCTCAATTAAAGGAGGAACAAGTCTGTAGACGGAGAGAAAAAAAAAGAAAGTCAGAGGGAAAGGGCGGTAGGGAGCAAACCAATGTGGCCCGAGATGTCCCAGTCTTTATGGCACTGCGTTATTTCCTTTCTCCGGGAGATGGTGTGTAGTATGCTTGCGTGGGTGTATTTTGGGACCGCAGTCTACAAACACACAAACAAGAGCTCTCCACTTTGAAATAAAATACAGTGACATTCATTGGAACGCATCAGCCGGCAAAAAGCTGCTAACTGGCAGGTATTTCTCGGTGCACAGGCGCACGTATCTTGTGCCGGTGTGCGATGACTCACAGGGGTGCCGCTAGAGAGATATCATCGGTGCTTGTGTGAGTCAGGGGGGTTGAGGTAGGTTTGGGAGCCATGTCTCCAAATATCGTCCTGACGACTCAGCCCGATGCTGAAATAGCCCATGAGAAGGTACCGCGTTTGGTTTTGATACCTATCACACCTGTAGCCTTGCTAAAGGGGTCTGCAGGTGACTCAGTTGAGAGGGTATTCATTCACAATGTGGCTGACACGCTTGTCTAAGCACCTGCGCCAATCATCTCAGGTCTGACGTCGGCGTTTGTCTCACGTACGTCATGAGGACGTAGCAGCAACGGCGGGTCGGAGGCAGCCAGAAGTCTTAAAAGGACAAAAAGCTTGACAAAGGCCTCTGTCCATGTCATTGAGTTTTATGCCCAGGGTTGTAAAACAGGGTAGCAGGACTGTTATTTATAAGGGGTAAGGTAATAGGAAAGAATATTTGCATGAGTTAATAGTAGAGGCACTGGCGTGTGCTTTAAATTTCTTTTGGTTTATGATTTGAATTGGTCTCCGGCCTTCTTGTGTGGCGTTTTCAGTAAAGACTTTGGAGGAGTTATTTCTATAATCAAATTTATTTTTTGTTGAGCTATCTATTCTTCGCCAGTGATGTATAGTAACAGGCAGATCAATGAAATGCTCTTCTGAGACGATACAATTCATTCTAATTTGTATCTACCTGTGAGCTGTAGTGAAACTGAAAAGGTCATGGTTTACTCAAGAGTATAACCTTTGTGAGCAATGAGAAAGACACAGAGAGGTAAATATAGAGATTATCATAATTTCAGTTTTGATACTTTTTGCTGACATTGTTTAGTTGTTCAATGTGAGACTTTTTTCCCCCCATGTAAGATTGGTCCCGTGGCTCATTGAAGGTTACGGAGCATTACTCCAGATTGACCATATTTGTGAATTGTTTGTGTCTGCTTTAATTCACTGTGACTAATGAGGGCGAGTGGTAATCGCTGAGCCAAAGTGAAGAAGTCACCTATTTTATAAGACGTAATTATATAAATTGATATAATATTAAAATAATCCAACCAAATTCTGCAATACACAATAATTACAGCCTCAAAACCACCCCTAAAGTTTCCCCCCCCCCCGCGCAGACAATTTTTCACCGACGCCATCATTTGTCTTCGTCATTAAACTCGATTATTGATGGAAAGCGTATTAATTTCTGTTTGTTTTGTTTGGCAGGTAGAACAATCAATAAGTGGCCAGGCTTAGGCGAGCGGTCTCTAACAAACGTCAGCTCCTTGTGGTCCACCCCTATGAACACATGACAGGAAAAGAACACAGACAAAGCATGAAAAAGATATACATTGGCAAAACGGCCTTAAAAGTCCCCCGAAATGGCGGCAAACATCTGAAAAAGAGGTAAGCGTCAATCGCACCGTCTTTGCCGCCTGTCCTCATTTTCATCTGTTTGTCCACTCATCCGCCCACAAGGTGTCTCCTCTTTTCCATCCAGTCACACCGAAGCATCCTCGGCCCGTTGCCTCGTCAGAGTGAGAGCACTCATTGGGTGTGACTCAGCTTCTGCTCGACGCCGGGGTCGCTAATGGGATATTTTCCCATCCCTAGAGCTACTCCATGTAAGCTTATCCCCCGACAAACAATAAAGGCTAAATTCCCACGCCAATTCCTGTTAAAAGAAGGTGAAGCGGTTGGGGACGTAGTGCTAAAAAGCCATCTAGTCACTCGAGACGTGCATTGAGTCTGCATATGTTTTGGAATATAAATGAATGAATATGGCAACCTGGACAGTTTTAAGTACCCCCCTACTATTTTAGGGAAAACAATCCTATTCATAGTTAGGGGTGTAAACATTTGGTGCGAGGTGTTTAATCGTGTCAGAGTAAATATAAAAGACACATTTAAACTAGGTTGCTGCACACACTTCAATTCAGTTTGAATTAAAGAAGCTTATATAACAAACGGCATTTCTCTTGGGGCACTTTTCATTCAGGACAGCCTAGCACTACAGTCCTATTTATGAATAAATGCAGATAATAATTCCACACAAGCGAGCAGTTAACAACACCTCGCCGACTGCAGTTTACCTGAACTCGTTGGGTTTGAGAGAGAGAAATAACACTCGTCGGTGAGGGCTGGAGGGGATGGAAATTGCTAGAAGATGCAGGATTAGTGAGAGGCCTGAATGGGGCAGGCAGGACTTGACGGAGGCAAATACTGGGGAGGACTACATCATAGGAAACCCCCTGCAGCCTAATGTGTCCGAATGTAAAACATTTAATAAGGTGTTCACTCTCGACAAGTCGAGTTTGGTTCAAACGAGTATTCGCCGAGCCTCAAGCACATTAATCCACAACAAGATTGACTACTTAAATGCCACAAAGAACTACAAACAACATTTAAGATGAAATACCCATTTTAGATAAGAACTAAAGGACACATTTAATTCGCCCTTGTGACCTCAACAGCCCAAAATTGAATTGAACTGAATGCTTTTTATTGTCATTATAGTATAATGAGATTTAAAGCTTCACCACAAAGTGCACTATTACATCACGGCTTTAAAATGTTCTGTGCTACAGCGTCCAATTATGCCATTTAAATTATTGGTTAAGACCCATTGTTTATAGGGAAAAAAAACATGTCAATAAAATCTAAATTAAAAGCATCCTACTCATCATATTATTAACCGCAATAATGTGTGCAGATGGTCCCGGCTGGGTGGATGAAATGCTATCTCAACTTTTATTGAAGCGTGTATTCAATAATTGTTTAATTAGCATGGCATATCAAATTCATAACTGTTTCCGGTTGTTAAAGGGAGTCGTATAGCTCAATATAACTTTGGTGAATTGTTTCTGATTTCTTCTTCAACTACAAAAATTATCAGCCAAAACAAAACTATGAAGAATATCATTGCTATAATAAACAGCAATTATTTGGGTCTGTATGGGTCCATGTTGCTCATTAAAATTCAATATAAACCTTGGAAACACCCTCAGAGGATTTTTTTGTGGTTCTTAAAATTATAATAAAATCCCACTATATGGATAAAATCTAACCAGGTGACTGTGTTATTATTTTGGAAGTCTGTGTTAAAAAAATATACATATATATTTGTATATAAACTTCTAAATTAACTGAATTGGGAAAAATACCGGATTTCTTTCTACATATAGTATTTCAAACATGTTATATGAATTTATCCATATACTGTATATGTAAAAAATTTATTAAATTCAGTATATTCTACTATATTCAGTATCTGCGTTTAGGTATTTAATGCTTTTATTATTTCACACTATTATTCTGATTGTCAGACATTTGTCAGGATATTTTACACTATGATTGCCAAGCAGAGCAGTAGGGTTTTTGCTTTTATGTTTAAAAAATGAAAACCTTAATCCATCAAAAGCAGGAAGTATGAAAACAAATGCTGAATCCTGTAAGGATATTGCTTTAGGCACATGTACAGATTTTAAGAAGGATGATGTCAGCATCTCCCTCAATGTCAATTACGATATATATACTAAGGTGTTTTCTTAGAGGGACGGTATGCCGTGCCAAAATTTAGTGACTCAACTCACTGCGGTTTAAATGCACCAGTAGGATTTGCATATTTGTCCGGCTGGAGCCTATATGGCTTTTTCCCTTCAATGCACTCAGGTGTTCACATGACTTGAATCTACAAAAAAAAAACCTTAAAGACTTAAATAGCAAACTCGCCATCATGAATTTTAATGAGATTTGTGGATGATGCCTCCACTCTGTGACCTATGAGCACTGAAAGGAGGCCTGTCCATCTCAAGCCTTTGTGAACTGATGCGATTATTAGCGAGAAAGAGAGTCGAAAGAATGAAAGGAGCGACATACACTACACACATCACATCTCTATTCGTTTGTTATCTGGCCACAGATGGAGTCATTAGCTTCCTTCCTCCCGCTGTCCGTCAATACGGGCTCCATTAAGCCAGGGCACGTGCACTTGGATCCATGGTGGTAGCCCACATTTCCTCATTTCCCACTTACACGTGCCCTTTTATTAGATTGAGTTATATCAGTTAACGCATGGGCTCTTGTGCGGAAATCATGCTGTTAGCCACTTCCTGCAATTCAGTTTTGATTCATGTGATGGATGAAAAAGTTTAAAGCTCATATTACGGCACACGGGTTTTAATTTTGAACATTAGTTAGCAATTTTGATTGAATTGGGGTCTCTGTGCAGGGCATGGCTGTCAACAAGATATTTGGACCCCTGATTTGATCAAGCATCATAAGTTTGTGCATTTGTGTGTGCCTACAGCTCGATGCTAGAGCAAAAAGAAGAACTGCGGAAGAGACTTTCCTACACTACGCACAAGCTGGAGCTGCTACAGAGCGAGTTTGATGCCACGCGGCAGTACCTGGAGACCGAGCTGCGTCGCGCTCAAGAAGAACTGGACAAATTTACTGATAAACTGCGAAGGTTAGATGATACTAACTAGAGGAAGCATGTAGGATGTGCAGAAATTTGACCCCTAGGAAAGATATAGGCTAGAAAATTAGAATATCGGGTAAAATGTTTGATTTTGCCAGTTTAATATGAAAAAATGAAACCAGCAAATTTGATTTATAGATTGCATAACTGCAATTCCTCAGTACATAACTTGTAATTCAGACTACTTTGAACTCCTTTCATTGGGAATTTGATGAACTGAGTTGCATTAACTTAATATAATAAAACACATTGGCCTAACTTCCATGTGGAAATATATTAAATATTAAATATTTCCTTAAACTGAAGTAGCCATACAATTGGTGATAATATGTAAAGTATGCTTTTTTAAATATATATATATATATAGTTATATACATATATACATACATATATATACATATATATATATATATATATATATATATATATATATATATATATACACACATATATATATATATATATATATATATATATATATATATATATATATATATATATTGGATACATTATTCTAAGCAAATATTTAAAAAATGCCACATTCAGTTAAAATTAAAAACAAAACTTTACCACTGTATACTTAATAGGAATAAAAATGAAGGGTTTAAGATTAAATATTGATAAATTGGCTAAGTAAACCAAGTTAAAATGCAATTATCAGTATGTCATTATTGACAATAGCATTAAAGCAATATGACGATCGAATTTCCCAGATATGAAATATGGGCAAAAATGTATAATGCTAGAAAATTTGCTTATGACATTATGTATGTGACAGGTTGTGCATTTATGAGGCATATAATAAAAGAGTATGTTTTCTCTTGAATAATTCAAAAGGAGACTGCTATGAGACATCACCAGCTAAACCCTATTCATTACTGTACTGCATTATATAATATAAACTCTGTTTTAAAATGGGTGCAGTAATGATAAAATCATTTCCCACTTTTCCAGAAGAAAAAAAAAGTAACAACTTCATACACACTTTCAAAATGCAAGCCGCAGTAGCTGAAGAAACATGTGAGAATAGAAATAGCTGAATGATCAAATACGGGGTATATTTTCATCCAGTTTATTTTTATCTCTACTTTCGCTACAGTAGGCAGATCATGCCCAAGTGTATAGATAAAAATAGTTTTCCAAAACAGTCACATTTCTTCTTCTTGCCTCAACTACATAGTCTATTAGAGTAAAACTAATTTAACAACACAGATTGCCCCAACAACGGCCGAGAATAGGACTACGCAGAAAAAAAAATCATAAAATTCACAAAATAAAAAATCATAAGGCACGTTTAATGCAAATTTGTACTATGTTTTTTGTGTGCTTTAGGATCCAAAGCAGCTATTCAGCACTGCAAAGGATAAACCAAGATCTAGAGGAGAAGATCCACCGAGATGTAAGTGTCCATACGCGTAAAAAAGTACAAAGAAAGACGTCGCATTGTGAAGTGGTGCAATGTGCTTGCGCTCCCAATTTATTATACTGTAATATAAATGCCCTTCTGTTGCCACTGGTGACATTAATAATGGCTTATTACAATTGGCTGTCCTCCCCCAAACAGTGATGCGATAGAAAGCCCATTGTTCATCTGTGAAACACAGCTCGCCTCATTGGACAAACTAGAAAAGATGTAATTATACAGTACTTACACGCCGTATGACCATCAGGAGCGTGCAAACATCCAGGCAAGTTGTTTCATAAGCATGACAAGAGACCTGAAGCAAAAAACATAAAAAAATAGGGAAAAAATGTGGACAAACGTCAACTAATCTTTCCCCATTGCTCCATTTTGTTGTCCTGTTTAGTCGCAGCATCACGATGATGAAAAACGAGCCCTAAGCCGAGAGATCATCGTCTTAAATAACCACCTGATGGAGGCCAAGCTCACCATAGAGAAACTTCAAGAGGACAATGTGAGGAGATACTTTTGGGATTGCTCTCGAAATATATTAATGATATCTCTTTTAATTGCAAGATGGTTTAATTATATCCTCTCTTGTGATTGATCATCATGTTGTGATGGCGCGCAGGATGTCTACAGGAAAGATTGTAACCTGGCTGCTCAGCTTCTTCAGTGTAACAAGTCACTTTACAGAGACGAACTCTCTGAGGTGAGACTACCACACTTGGTTTGCTTAGAGAAAAAATGTTGATCAAGGCGCAAAACTATATTTAATGAGTACTCATTAGCTCCTGTAAATGATGCAAGATCACGGAATGACAGGGCTGAAAGTTCATTATAACTATGCTTTTTAATTGGATAGTGTATCCCCTGCAAATAAGGATTTATTTTGAATAAAAGAGCAAAATATTTCAAATAATTCCATTCAGAGCAGTCGCTGATAAATAGAATGTAATTTGCAAAAAGGATGAAGGGAAACAAAATGGAATAAAATCAATTAAACTGAGTAATTAATGCAATGAATGCTAACCTAGTCAACCAAACAAGTGCAAGGACATGTCAAAGTACACACAAAAATGCACTTCGTTGCCGTTTAATATAGTTTTAAAAAAATGAAGGCAAATTTATAAAAATAAACGTGACAGCAGGGTGATCATTTAACGATAAATGATTTTAGGTTGTCCAACAAATCAGTGGGTTAGTACACTGCGGCCCAATAGTTCAATTGTACTGCATGTGGTTATTGATGAGGACTATTTGGACGCTTCTTTGCACTGCAAAATTCGTCGTGCACGTGACAAGCAGACAGATTATGGAATGCTTCAGCTACTACGAATGAAAAATGAATCGCGCGGAACTCCCAAAGTACATTCAATACGCATCCCATTATATATAGCAAAAAGTTCCTGATTATGTAACCGGGGTCAGAGGCACACGTGGTTGGTCCTGGTCTGCTGGGAGCTTGCTGGCTGATGAATTATGCGGCGTTGTGAAAAAGACTCGGGCACGTGGCTGCCTTCAGCAACATTTCAAAACAAAAAGGGCACCGGGGAAATTGTATTCTGCTTTATAAATACACCAAACCAAGTACAGTTTAGAAAACCACTGTTTGGTTAGGGGTATATCGGAACAGATTTTGAGTTTTAATCAGGCTGTCAATGTCACGTGACGGATTGCTTGTTGCCATGGAGAAAAATAGATAACGGATGCGATTTTGGCTAGTATCTGTATCACTGTGCCAACGTAGATTAGTATTAATAATATAAATATACTCCATGAGTGATCAACAACTCTAACTGGCCATCGTTACATTATGGCCAATAAGGATCGTTCAACATGTTTTTAACAGAAAATAGGCAAATTTCTAATGTATTTGTCCTTGTTAGCTGCATTACGTCTATGAAGTCTATCACAGGTAGTCTAGAAGCCCGGGACAAATTTCCCATCAAGTCCATACAATAAATTGTAGTCTCCAATTTTGTACGCCATTTTTAATCATTTAAGTGAAGATTTGAAAGGAATATTAGCCTTTCATTTCTGTCCCAACTATTAGAAAGACTAGAAAGATAGTCAACTGCTTTGGTAAGTCAGGGATACTAGATTTCTGCGTGTAATACTACAAGTTGGCATTTTTTGTTTTTCCATCAGCTCCCTGCTGACTTCCAGGAGCGATTAAGCATGCACATGGAAGATTCGCCGCTCTGCCGCGCCTACTCCGACTCGGCGTCGCCCTCGTTCATCGGACAGGTGCTGGAGAAGCGCGAGGAGGCGTGCAGCAGCCAAGCTTCACGCTCCCCCAGCCCTCACACTCCGGAACACAACTTTCTTCTAGAAACCCTGGCCCAAGGCGGGCGTCTGGGTTTACGCGCAGCCTACAAGTCCGACCTGTACAGCAGCGACACGGCGCTTTACTGCCCCGACGATCGGCACCGGGAGCGCAGGCCCAGCGTGGACCTTCACGGTCAGAGGAAGCTCCTTTACGGACCTCAGAATTCTACCGACAGCAACCCGGAGGAGTGCTCCGTAGGTTTGAGGGCCAGTTTCGCCCAGGAGCACTTTGCCGACTTCCCCCCGACGGGCGCGGCCTCGAGCTCCTACTCCAGCTTCAGCGCGGGGGGTTCCGAAGACAAAGCCAACGACCCCCCGAGCAGCGCGGCTTCGTCTCCGCGCCATCGCACGCTCTACATGGACTGGAGGGACGCCGGGGACTACGAGAGGAAGAGCGACTCGTCCTGGGAGAGGGACAGTCCTCGTGGCTTTGGGAACAATCACCCTTTCCAGCAAGGGGAGATGATGCACCAGCAGAACAGCAGTTCGCCCGTGTACAGCCGTACCATGTCGTCCTGTTTCAGCGAGCCCTACGAGCCCTTGCCTCCATCGTCCTCCCCGAGCGTCGCCTACGGAGACAGCCGGCGAGGAAGCGCCCTGGCCCCCGAGGAGGAGGAAGAGGACGAGGAGCCCGTGGGAAGATGGCGGCAGCTCAGCGCCGAGGACTTAAGCTCGCACTCCTACCGAAGCCCCGGCCGAGCTTCGCCGTACAGTTTCTCGGAACAGCACTTCTCCGTAAGGCCGGCCAAAATCCGCTTGGGACCACTCTACAGCAGTTTCCAGGAGGGGGCCGACTATTACCGCCAGGAGGGAGCTGGCGCCGTGCAGGAGCCCGGGTGGGTGGCCACCAGTCCCGAGTGCAGCCCGGTGCTCCGCCACGCTCAGGGCAATGCTCACTTATACGAGGACAGCCAAGGTTCCGAGCACAGCCTCTACCACTCAGGCAACTCAAAAGACCGCGAGGGCAACGAGGCACGCGGGGGCCAAAGCGTAGATTACGGGGAACAAAGCCCCGATAGTTCCTCGGAATCTCTTAACCGTCGCTCCTTGGAAATGGCGGCGGATCTCCAGCACTACCAGGCGGAGATACACCTCTCCGCCCAGGTGAGCACGTCGTCGCCACCCCCGGCTCCGCCCCCTCCTGCGCCATACCATCAAAAATTCGGCTCTCTGGGACTTTCCCGGAAAGACAGCCTGACTAAGGCTCAGCTGTACGGAACGCTTCTCAACTGAAGGAGCTTGCAGAATATCCGGAAATGAAGCCACAGAACGGTGTGTCGGCAACACGTGATTAGCCATTGCGGGAAAGTACGCCAGTGCGTTTGGAAGACTGGATGCTGATGTCGGTTTAGCAAGTTATGAGCCATCAATTGGAGTTGATGATAGGGTATTTCATATGTAAAATGAATGACAAGCTTCCCAATGGAACAACACTCTAAAGTCAAGGTACCCCTGTATGTGTCACTGTATACTCATAGCTGGAAAATAAAATATTTTTTTGTATGTAGCTTTCCAAATGACACATTTTAGTATACAGTGAACTTGTACATAAATGCATATAAGAAAGCCAAGACTTATTCTTGAAATAACACACCTAATTTGATGCCTGTATAAGATGCAATGGCATTTTCAGTTCATTAACAAATGCAGTAACTCATTGACGTTTTCCATTTTATGATTGAATTTGACAGTATCGGTTAGTGTTTTATATCGTTATTGATGGAATGTTTTCACACGTAAACAGTTTGTATTAATTCTTCCCTTCATATATCTGAGAAATTTTCTGCAATGCCCCCCTCCTCCCCCTTTCTACCTCAGATTTGACCACCCGTACCCCCGTTGAGAAACTATAACCTGCGCATGTTAATATATTTTTGGTTGTTTCGTTAATTCAATAAAAGCACAAAGTGTCCAGACCCTTCTTGATTGTTTACACCAGACCTTTCACAGAGTGTCTTGTGTGAATAAGTCTTCATTTTTAGGATATTTTTATTTATTCATACAGTACTACAATGGAGCTGTGTCCCAAAAATTTTGTTTTAGCTAATCCTTCCGCTTACTTTTCAAAATGTATTCTATTGTTTTGCTTTGGTCGATAAAACAGGTAAAAAGGTATAAGAACAAATGACAAACATGGTCATTCTTTTCTCCTCTTTATTGGCACTGCAAAAAAAAAAAAGTACATTTTGAGTTAGTTAAAACAATGAGTCACATTCTTTACATTTTTCTGGGGAAGTAATGTCACCTTTCACTCTAAATTGTGTCCACACATTTTACAATCAGTCCTCAAGTCCGACCATCTTCCTGCTGACATCCCACAGCTTCTTAGCCGCTTCCCTGTCCGTAGGCTTCAACAGCAGCTCCTCTTCCTCGCAGTTAGCAAAGCATTTCCCCGACACATTCTCCACATCTGGGGAGCAAGCCAGGTAGAGGGGGGTCTGGGCCCCCTCCAAGGGACTCTTAAAGAATAGCAATGAGGCCAGGTAGAAGAGCGGCTTTGCCAAGAAGGGAATGTGAACGTGCCTGCCTAGCCTAGTCCTCACGATTCCGGGTGTAAGCGCGTTGACCGTCACCCCGGAGCCTTCGAGCTGGTGCGCGAGTTCAAGGGTGAACAGCAGGTTGGCTAGCTTGCTTTGACTGTAGCAGAACGCCTTCTTGTATTTAGTCTCGCTGTTCAGGTCGTCAAAGTTGATGTGGCCGTACTTGTACAGTTTGGAGGAGACCACCACCACACGGCTGCCGGCCGATCGTTTGAGGAGGTCGAGCAACAGGTGGGTGAGCAGGAAGTGACCCAGATGATTGACACCGAGCTGCATTTCAAAGCCATCTTCCGTCTTGGAATAGGGACACTGATAAACACCGGCATTGTTCACAAGGACGTCGATCTTGGTTTCCTCCTGGTAGTTCGAGAGCGAAAGGGCTTTAACATGAAATATTTATATTCGAAAAAGGTCACGCAATATTGAATTGAATTATATTGTCAGTCATACTATAAGGAGGGTTAAAGATTCACCACGAAGTGCACATATAACAACCACAAACCAATAAATAATCAATAAATAATCACAGTTATTAGTTATTGATTATTTATTAGTTCAGTAAATTCGAAGGAGCCCAGTTTGATCTTATCAGGACCTTGGACAGTTCACACGATGACTGACAATATACAATACATATATACTAACTACTATAATGTGTGGATTCATTCCAACTTGCCTCGTAAATCTCTTGACAAAATTTACGGACCGATGAGAGCGATGCCAGGTCCAGATGTTTAATAACCACCTCCCCTAAGTCTTTTCCCGGACGTCCTTGGACGTCCCGGGCCGCTTCGGCGGCGCTCTTCGGGTCCCGACAGGCCATGATGACCCGAGCCTTTAGTTTCAGCAGCTCCCCGGTTAGAGCCTTCCCGATGCCGCTGTTAGCCCCGGTCACAATGACCGTTTTTCCACGCATCAGGCCCGCCGGGTACATGAGGAGTTTGACCGCTTTTTGACGGGGGAACATGCGGCGCATGAAAAGCAGGACACCGCCACCGACTACGGCTGCGATGAGGACGGCAGTCGCCATGGAAGCGTCAAGAATGTCAAGTCGTGTTTTGAAGTTACAAAACTCAACCGGAAGTAAACGAAAGCGGACGTTGTTGAAATTGTCCATAAAAACCCTGGAAAATAAATCCACTATGATAAAGGGGGGACAAAATCACCCATCGCCTAGGTTAATACAATAATGGTGTTATGTCTGTATTTATTATCATAAAACATAGTCATTAGCTAGATGTTAACCAGTTTCACTTCTATTTGATTTGAGGCAAGATTTGGGTAGATGCTGCCGTCTACTGGCCATTTTTATTAAAGATATGTATTTAATTGACAAATCTGATTTAAATATCAAAATGGCTCAAATATGAACTGAATAGTGATAGTAACAATTTTGAAACAAACAAATGTATTAATAATGGTTGAACTTAACACGTGAAACTGTTAAAAAGTTAGTTATTATATGGTGTAAGATTATAAGATTGTTGTTAATTATGTCCTGCTTTGTGTTTATTGCAGAAGAGGAACGTTTTAGAATGATAAATGTTTCCAAAGTGATACTCTAGTTACAGCTAAACTGAGAATTAAAACTGCCTTTAGAATGTTTCATCTTGAAATATCACAAAAGACAAATATTTGTGGGTTTGATGAACAGATTAATTCCTTTAGTCTTTAGATGAAAAATCTTAAATACATGCAATGAAGTAAACACAAATTGCACTTCAAACAGGAATAAACTGATACTCTCTCATGTAGTGGCCAATCTGTTAAGTGACTGAATAATGGGACATTATGAGAATTTGCTATTTACTCCATCCTACACATTATTGTATTATAATACCTCATCATCTAATTATTTCTGGTGATATCCTGTTACAAGAGTGTGTTCTATGACATCACCATATTTGAAGCCATTATACTATGGGGCTCACAAGCATTCACTAATGCATTTAATGCAAAGAATAAGTTTCTCTTTTGAGAGAGCAAGAGAAGGGAGAGAGAAAGAGAGAGTGAGAAAGGATACAAGTATAAAGGGACTTCCTGTTGTCTTGCCATATTTCCAGTTGAGTAATACTCTAACTGTTTGCTTCATTTCCTTTCTCTCTCTCTCTTCTCAAAATGAAAACATGTGAAAAAATAAATGGCTCGCAAAAACCTTAAGACTGGCCATTCTTAGCATTGAATGTAGATTTGCTTATTTACTGGATAATGCATACGGTTCTGTTTTTACTGCTTCTGATCGACACTTGTACTACTTCCATTTATGAAGGTAAGAACATCTTTCGTTTCTTGAGATTGTAGCATGACAATATAAAAATGACATAACAATGCAGAACTATGAACAATATTCATTTGGACAAATTAAGCTTTTTTAAAAAACTACATCTCCCTCAATACATACAATTTTAGTTTCTATTTTGGGCACGGTTGGGTAGTGTTTTGACTTTCTACTTCTCATTTCTCAAATCTAAATACTCTTCTGTGGAGGGTTTGCTTGTTTTGTTTGTCTATTCCAGGCCTGCCCATTATACGTAGATCGCAAGGGAAAAAATGGTAGATTACACTACAATAACATTTTAATTCCTCCCTTCTGTCCATTTCCTTAGCTAGGCTCTTATGAATTTGGCATGTCCAGAATCCCCTGCCGCTCCCATACATGTTGATAGCATCTAATGTGAGTTATATCATTAAATAATTGTTGAGCTTACCTCCTTGAAAAGTAGATCTTAGAGCAAAAAAACATTTCAACGGTTGCAGTATGTCATGTGTGATACCTTTCCACAAATGTATGTTGGAAGTGCAATCAGTCGATTTCAGTCAGGTGCTTCTCATTTCAGCACAATCCCCATTGGTTAATTGTCTGAGGCTTGGCTATTATGGAATAGAGTCCAGGGGTGGGCAATCCGGTCCTTGAGGGCCTCTGTGGGTGCAGGTTTTAGTTCCAACCGATCCAACACAAACAGTTTAACCAATTAGATTTCTGCTGAACCAAAAAGCACCTGACTGCAGTCCACTGATTGACAAACAACCATTCATGCTCACATTCATACCCAGGGGCAACTTAGAGTGTTCAATCAGCCTACCATGCATGTCTTTGGAATGTGGGAGGAAACCGGAGTACCTGGGGAATACCCACGCAGGCCCGGAGAGAACATGCAAAGTCCACACAGATGGACCGACCGGGATTTGAAACCAGGTCCCACACCCTGAGGCCGACACGCTAACCACTCATCCCCCAGGCCGCCCTGGAATAGACTCTATGCCATAATAGCCAAGCATAACTACTTGCATTTATCATACACCGCATAAGAATTATGCACCTGAGTGCCAGAATTACTGGAAGCACAAGAACAGCAGAACAGGCACTCTGACATAGGCAATTAAGTCGCATTAGTTTCCTGAAATATTGCTCATTTTTGCATTAACACTGATGTTGTAACTAATATCCACAGGGCAGAACTTGTGCAATGTCTTTCCAAAAGATCCATACATCCAGAAGGGAGAGGATATTCAGCTATTGTGCAAGAGCTTTTGTGTCAACGGGAAAGTGTACTGGACGCTGAACAATGAAGACGTCAAAGGAAGTTGGTCGAGCTCCATAAACTCCACGCATCACATTCTATCTCTTAAAAACTTCACCCTGAGTAACGCCACCGTGCTATGCCGCCAGGCCGATACTAAAATCATCGCCGGAGGGACATTTGTCCGGACATATGGTAAGCGTGAGGGGTTCATGATCAGATGTTGTGATTTTAGGAATTCAGATTGGATTTGTGTAACTTGTCTGGTTACCTCTGTACTTGAAGATGATGTGATGTTGTTTTTTCTTATAGCGAAACCTTCTGTTGTCGGTTGCATCTGGCACTACAAAAATGGATCCATTCCAGGTGTACCCCAGCTTTTCACATGCACCTGGAAACATGAAGTCTCACAGAAAATCAACTACACTGTGTTTGTGTGAGTTGAATGGGTTCTCTATGTGATGAAAATCGCAACGTATGATGACAAATGTGCTTTCCTTTCAGCACTTCTTGGTATAACGCTTCCCTGTTAGAAATGTGCAGATCACGAAATGCAAAAACATGCACATCTGTCGGGTCAAAACATGTCAAACTGGGGGGCCACTACAGCCTTACTGTGAGAGCAAAGACGAAGCATTGGGAGGTTGACTCTGACCCTTATGAATTTTACTCTAATCACATTTGTAAGTAACTTTATTTCAATTTGATCTGGAAAAAAAACATTCTTTTATATCATGATCTCTTCTCTTCCTATAGTGCAAATATTACCTCCAAGGTTAACACTACACACTTTCTCTAGTCATCTACTAGCTCAGTGTATTGCGTCCACCCCCTCGGATAAATACTATTGTCAAGTCAAATATAACAAGGTAACACCTGCTGCCATAATCTATGTAGATCTTCAGTCTTTCAGCATTTGCATTCATGTCATGGTTAACCAAAATGTTTTGTGTTTCAGGTCGGAGAGAAAGGAAATTTTCAGGTACCGTACAATGGCAATGACTCCATTTTAATTGGATTTGCCTAAAGTGATAGGAGTGGTTCCACTATACATATTTTATATTCACTATACATAGTAGTTATTCAATTGGGTAGCACAACAGTTGATTTATTTGTTGTTGTTCTTTCTAAGATAGTTTGTTTTTCCTCCCCTAAGATTCTCAATAAGATTTTAGAAGCTACAGGAAAAGGGAATATTTCCATTGAAAATATCGAGTCCTGCACTTATTACAAAGTTTCATCTCGCTGCGCTTGGAGTAAAGCTCCCTGGAGTGAATGGAGCAGAGAGCAAACTATTTTAAGTCAACTAAACAGTAAGTTCCAATTTAAATTATCATCGGCTTCAAAAATAATATATATTTTTTTAATTCACTATTGTTCATAACTTAACTGTGACTATCATATTCCTTTTATAGAAAGTAATGTGAAGCTCAATCTGTGGAGAAAGATAAAAGAACCAGAAAAAAATGGGACTAGAAATGTTTACGCAATGTGGGCGGTAAGAAATCTTCAAATAAAATTTTGTGGAATGTTATAAACATCTTCAACCCACTGAACATCTAATAGTTTTCCACTTCATCTCTTCTTTACAGGAGATTTCATCAGCCTGCCAAGGCACATTTACATATTTTATCCAAGACACTGTCTTCAAGAACAATGGCATTGAGTTAGATTATAATCCTAAATTATGTCCCAATTCATTTTGTACATTTCACCTAAATGAAAAGGCGCACAGATTAAAACTCAGAGTCTTTCATAACGACGAGGTGCTGTCACAGGACTCGGTTTATGTTCCAGCTGTTGAAGAAAGTACGCTTTAATGGAGCTATTTCATCTACTATGAAAATAACTGGCCTGAGTAAGCCACATGTTGCTAATATTTGACTTGTTTTCTTTCCAGTCGGTCTCCCTAAAGTTACAAACGTGCAAACTTCAACCACGGAAGGTGTTATTTCACTCACTTGGGATGCTCCTTCTCAGTTTGTCAGGGGTTACATGGTTGACTGGACCCACGATGGCCATGAGTACCACTGGGAGGAAACCAATTCCACCAGCACCACACTTGCGGGTATGTTAGAGAATGAGGAGATTGATTCATCATCATTATGAACGGCATATTAATAGGAAGAGGTTACAGAGTCTTGTTGATATTTTTTGTAAATCTAGGTCTCGTGGATAAAGCAGCCTACAACATCACAGTTACGCCACTGTTTGGTGACAAGACGGGCCTTGGCACACGGGTGGTGCAGCTCTGTACGGCAGTAGCAGGTTTGACGCATTGTTCAATGAATTCATATTTCAAATTGAAGTGACGCTTATTAAACAATGAGATAAAGGAGAATAAGTCAGAAAAGACAGTTGTAAAAAGCCTGGTCAATTTTGAATGAATAAAAACAGGGAGATGTATTTGTAAGGTTTTAAAATGGAGAAAAATTAACATGGACCATCAGGTCTAGGACAAAAAACTTCAAAAACAATAAACATTCCTCTGCATGTTTAAGTTATTATATGCTTCCTACAGCCGCAGCAAATTTTTCCACCATCACGGTTGAAGTTACTGACAAAAAAGCCCTTGTGAGATGGACAATGCAGCACCAGGATTTATGTAGCGGGGTTATTCTCCACTACATTGTGTTCTATGGAAGAGGACAGGGAGCACATTTCAGTAAGTGAAGCTCAAGCAATTGCTAAATGTTTCTTGTCACAATCTCGTCCATTTTGGGTCACTTGTTCTTTCAGATATCACAGTTAATAGTACAAATAAGGAGGTCTTTCTGAAGGACCTGATTCCGTACACCCAATACAGCATGTATATCAAGGCTATAGCGCAAACTGGAACGAGTGAAAGCAACGTAAGATATTTTAACACAAAAAGCCTTGGTGAGTAACTTTGTTATTGTTTTTCATACTGGAGAGTGATGGGAAAATATTTGACCTTTTGGCTTGTTGTCCATTTGGAATCCCTCTAAACTTAAGATTCTTATGTGGATGACATACCATTGCAGAAATGTTTTCCACCGCTACTATTATTAAGTGTGTCAATCACATATGCGATTGTGAGGGAAATAATCGTCATTTAGTAGCAGTCAGAGGTATTAAAACGTATGTGGATTTTCTTTGGTAGATCCGCAGCTGGTCATAAAACTTTTGATCATCGGAAGCATCACAATAATCCTTGTGATATCAACAGTAATATGCTGTACTGTACAGTAAGTGTTTTTGGTTTTTCGAAGCTCTGGATAGCTCTAGATAGAAAAAGAATTAACATTTTTTTCAAGTATGTTCTTAATATTTCGAATGAGACTATGTGGTATTGTTTGTAAAATCAATAGTAGTCCTCTGTTTGCGCGTTTGAGCAAGAATTTAACATAAAAGACTAAACAAGGTGTCTTCTTATCTGTGTCTTAGGTATAGGAAGTTCCTAATGAAGCCTCTTCCGGATCCTGGCCTTAGTTCTGTAGCGCAGTGGCCATCAGGAACTCATCAAAAGGTGAACTTAGTTGGATAATAAGATAGCATATTAAGTTGGCTGGGGTGATTGTGTAATTATTTGAATAATTACAATTTCCCTTGCAGACTTCGACAGCATTATTATCATTAGAGTAAGGGTAGTATGTCAGTACATGGTGACTTAAGATACTCTGAGTCATTTGGAAAAAAGAATTCCCCTTTCATTTGCCAGTACAGTTTAAATAATCTGTTTTTTATTACAGCAGTGAACTCTCTTCGACTTACTTCAAAATAAGCAGCACTTAGCCAAATTGTGAATATTTAGTTGAAAAAAATGTTGTCACTCCTTGTTAATGTTTGCTTTCGAGATATGCACGTTGTTTATTTCAATCCATCACAAAATGAATTAAACCCATAAGGCACCTCTCACTGTGAAAAATGCTTTAGTTACATGGATGCATATTGTCATTTCTTTGTCCAAAATACACATTTTTTTACACCCAGGGGATGTTTCCCTTCCGGCAATTCAACTGCCCGTCAGAAAGCCTCTGCGCACGGGTGTACTTGGAAGATTCCCAAACAATTCCCCCCATTGATGTCTGCCAGGAGGAATACACTGGCCTTGTTTTTACTTCAAAAACTAACATACGTAAAGAGAGACCGGATGATCCCCAAGAAGCATTCAATCCGTCTCCTTCCAGAGAACGCAAAGCACAGCTCCCTAATGGCGGCGGTCAATTAAGCCCGTACCGAAGTCAGGGTTCCGTGGAAAGCCCGAGCCAAAGCCACGGGAAAGAATCTAACTGTCTACTTCCAGAGAACCATCAACAAATGACAACATCCCTAGCTATGTACGTCACTGTTGACATATTTGAGCAAGACCAATGTAGGTGAGAATGTAAATACTAGCGCATAATACACAACACACTCAAGTTATTATGCTATATATACTAATCATGTACAGTATTATGTGTGTCAGTTAATGTAATTTGCATGTTGATGTGTCATGAAATGCTGTGTAGAATAAAGAAGTATATTTATGCATGCACATTATATACAGGATACTGGATCAAAGGAATGTAACTAATAACTGCATGTTTGTTGTTGAAAGGAGAAGGAGTACATTATTTGTTTATCACAAGTAAATTTAGGAAGTGTTTACAATTTGCTATAATAAAACTTTACTAGTTTAAGCTAGTACTTTACTAGTTTTCAAAATTAATTCAATGGAAAGTGTTATGCATAATATACATAAGAGAATACAAAAAAAACTAAAAGCGTGTTCTGTTATTAATCTTTTAATTGAGAATTTTAAAAATCTAAGCATTGTAAGACAAATAAATCATCATAAATAAGTATGCAATCAGGATTATGGATCATCTTAAGAGAATGTTTGCTGACCTGCAGTAAAGGTTGCCTTACCAAAATTCTGCGTTTTGAAAATGTAGCAAACAAAAAAAAAAAACAAGATCAGTTTTACGATATATATTTCTTTGTCAACTAATTAATTTAAAAAGTACATATAAGAATGTCCTTATATTCAAAGAAGGGTTTCCCTAAAAAAATGGCATCCTCTCTATTCCAGAAAATGTAATTTGTTTTTTACTTGAAAATGTCAGCGTATCTGCCCCGTCATGAGCTGGAAAAATGTCGGCCTAGCATTTCTAGATTTTATTTCTAAATAGATTACTTGGATTGTTTCATTTAGCATTGAACGAGTGACCTGATTTTTGTAATTATGTTTACATATACATATATATCTATTTTTTTTATATGTACTTCTCTTGCTGTTAAAATTGTATGGAGGTTTTCACAATAGATTGAGAAGAAATGCACTAGAGGGGGCAAAGAGTGAGCCAATGACACAAACAAATGCGCAAGAAGCAAGAAAGCAAAAAAAAACATTAGGTCATCTTTGGCAGTGATAGCATTTATCAATGTTTACCCGTTACATAACCACATAAATTGTTTATTAAGGATGACAAATTACATTCTACGCATATATTTATGATAATAAGAGATTTGTTGTTCATTTTGGGGATCATTCCTACACAAAAATAAGGCCATTACACTGTACTGTACTTCGTATGTGACATGTAAGAACATGATATCACGCACTCCATGTACTGAAAATGATAAACTTTGGCCTGCCTTCTCCGAATGTCTATGGCTTTTTATTAGGTTTGAAGAGTGTTATCTATCACTCACTACCTGATAAAGTAAAATTCCATATTACTGCATGGCAATTTATGACACCACAGATACCCTGTGCTTGACTTCATTATATCAGAACTCTCAGACAGTTTTTGTCTTGAAATCGATCAATAAGCAGCATGACGAGGCATGTAACAGTTAGTAATACAAAGTCAACATATTTTTTCACTTCGGCAACAAATCATTGTTTTTTTAAAAGTTGGCCAACTGTTTGCTCCAAAAATTACATTTTTGGGGGGAGTGACTTAGTTGTGACTTAAATTATTCTAATATTGCATGATTCAAGTGTGCAACAATTATAGTTTTCTTTGGGAGAAACCAATCTCAACCCATAAAGAATAGCCTGCATAAATGTTCTTTTCAAGAGGAAATGAGGTACATGAATGCAGAGCTATCACAGTGATTGGTTTGCTGATTGATTCACGGAGACGACTTGCTGACAGTATAGCCAGCGAATGATCGTTAATGGCACGTGAACCCAAGTTGAAAATTCCCAAATATGTCAAGACAAGCTTCAATACAGCATTTAAACTACCCATGAGATGTAATGTCTGTCTGACTTCATTCTTGGGATGAATAACAGATTTGAACCTTGAATGTAACTGTTTATTTACCCCTGATTTCAGGGTAAATAAAGCCTTAGAGGAACCTTTGAATATTTGCAGATCGAAGTTCATCATTCAGCAAGTATCGAATTTGAGGGACTGTTGTCATTTGCTTTAGTGGCAGTGGAATCGAGAGAAGCAGTACAAGTTAACACACTGTAAGTATACAGGAATTTAATTGTGGAATATTGTGAAGGAGTAAGAAATATGTATTCATCAATATTTTTACTATTGAACTCCAAAATTTGTAAAATATACTGTATGTAATAGCCGTTTTACAGGTCTTTCAAGGTTTGGTCTTTGGTTTGTGTTTCTAGAATTGAACTCCACGCCAAATCAAATGCGCTTGTGACCTGTAGTATTTTAAAGAATAGTGTAATTTACAGTCAATTCTATGCATTTAGTGATATTTTTATCAAGTCAAGAAATAGGTCAAAATAAAGAAAGCTTTGGAAAATAAAATCAATCAGAAAATGGCTGTTTTCACTTGTACACACAACAAAGATGCTGTTATAACTTTTAATTTGACAGTTTGAATCCTTTTCGGTATATTGTAGGTTGCCTTTTAGAAAGGAAAATTATTGGAGATATATATATATATATATACATATATATATACTTATATATACATATATATATACATATATATATATACATATATATATATACATATATATATACATATATATATACATATATATATACATATATATATACATATATATATATATACATATATATACATATATATATATATACAGATATATATATATATATATATATATATATATATATATATATATATATATATATATATACATATATATATATATATATACATACAGTTTTAAGGTGATAAAAATCATCAATAAACATATAAAACTTTCTGAACTGATTGTGAATGTTGTGTACCCACTACTTGTTTGTTCCTTTTTGGTCAAGGACAGACTTTGGGTTTGAAAAGTAACAAAACTAACTTGAACTCATTGACTTGTCTTGATAGGATCAGTAATTTGTGTGAGGACCCTCTCTGTAACGATTTCAGACAATCGGTGTTGTAAGCCTTTGCTTTGATCAATGACTATGCTTGAAAACCTTTTCCCTTTGTCCCTCCACACTGCAGGGCCCAGTGGACTTTGAGTCGTTCCTCCCAGTATCTGCCGTATAAAAGACCGGATAGGATTCTGAGCATTCAGTCTCGTCTGAGTACTCGCCAAAACCGTGAGGGACTGAGCTTCACGAGCCCACCATGAGGGACTCAAAGCTCTGCCTTCTGCTGATCCTCGGCACGACAGCCTTGGCTGGTGAGTACCGACAGTCATCTTCCACTGATCCTTTTTTCAGTTTTTTGAAGATATATTGCTGGGAATTTTCCATTTCATAATTAGTATTTGGAAGTAAATGTTACGCTTGGGTTAATAATACAATTATATATTTTTTAATAATCAAATTATTCCAATCAGTGGCTTTCTTTCTTATGATTTCATCCAAAAAATACAGTTTGTGAGTATTACATGAAAGGGTATTTTCACAAATCATTCATGTGTCATTTTAACTAACTGGTCAGATTTGAGTCCACTTACTTTAATTGTTTTTAAAATGATTTTGCTATGTAGAAATTTTTGGTATCTTTAAAGTTTAGAGTGTAAACATCTTTTCTACCATTAACCAAGGCTGGCCCTTTTTCTTACGCTGTCTACACTCAATTAAAAATAAAGTATTATATGGTTATCACTCTAAAAGGAAAATCTATGCTAGACATCTGGTTGTACCAGAAAAATATCAAAACCTTTATTGATACATATTTGCAACTGCCAGGTTAAAAAACAGCTGATCGAAGCACTCGTTTTATCTGTTTTGGATTATGGCAGCGCTATCTCTCCACATGTTGCAGCCTACACAGTAAAATCTTTGCAAACTGATAAAAGATTAGACTGTCTCCAGTAAATTGACAATAATAAATAAACATCTTTAACTGTATATAATTGTTTGATCAGTTACCTTTGCGTATGGTAACATTCCCAAGTTATTTATTCGATTTTTAAGATGAATATCTAAATAATAGTCGATAAAAATAAATAAAGACAACATTAAGACATTAATGATTTCTTATTAATTACTGGTAATAAAAAAATAATAATGTGTATTTTCTGTCTTCCATATAGTTGCCCAAGACGTGGATCAACCCACTTGTCTACGTAAGTTGCACCTGATAATTGCTGATTACTTTGTGAAACATTAACAATAAATGTCTAAAACCAAGTGGTGCTGATGTTCTCCTCTAGTGGCCAAAAGGTACAAGACACTGCACAAGTACGAATACCAATACGTAGCGGAGTCTCTAAATGCCATCAATGGAGCTTTTTCACTCAAGAACGGCCCGAGGGCAACATGCAAGGTATGACACGGACCATATTCGCACATTTGGGTAGGCTACGTTTGTAATTGGAATCTGTATAAAAGACAAGCAAAAATGATTAAATGAAACGCCCCCACTAAATGCTTGTTGTAAGTTTAAATGCGTTCAAATAAGGCAAGTATAGTGACCCAGATTTCCTGTAACAGGTCGAAATCGAAGTCCCACAGACTTGCAGTTTCATCGTGCGCACCACCGGCTGTAGCTTGAGCGAAGCGGTTGGCCTCGACTCCGATGGCAAGCCCATGTTCAATGTGGCCTCCAGCTCTGATGCCTTTGCTGCTGAAATGGAAAGGTACCTACCACGTGCTTTGGAATATGTGCAGCAAATATCGAGCTGTACCAAAACACGTCGTATTAACATCCCTGATGTGTTTTAGATATCCACTGAAGGTTGTGGTTGAGGGTATGAATGATGTCAAACTGTACCCTGAGCATGGTGAGACAACAACCACCCTAAACATCAAGAGGGGTATCATCTCAGCTCTAGCGGTGCCTCTGATGGAACAGGACGAGGAAATGGTACAGTAATTTCTATTGGCAATCTATCAAAACAAAAACACACACAAAAAAACAACACTGTCTGAAAAACAGCAAATAATGTATTTTTTTCCTGTTGCATTTTAGCCCACAATCCACGGAATGTGTAAGACCCACTATGCCGTCAATGCTAGGGAGGACATTGCAACTGACATCAGCCTGGAAAGGGACCTGTCCTCGTGTGACAAATTTGTCCCAGTTAAAGATTACACCAGCCCCTTGGCTCCCATCTCTGGCATGGTAAGACACTTGAAAAATAAATACAAATAGGCATATTTTTTGTTGTTGTTGTCAAATAACTAGGAGCCTTTTTTATCCCTTTCGTCTTTAGCAATACCCTCTTTCCAAGCTCATCAGAAGCTCACAGACCTGCAACTACAAGTTTGACAATGAGAAGAAACATATGACCTCTGGCTCATGCACAGAGAAGCACATCTTGATCCCTTTCTCCCACAAGTAAATCTGACTTTTCTAATGTCCTTTCTATTGTGTAATTCAGCAATATCTCCTTTTTCCGCATGAGTCTCAATCCTAACGCAGCGCTTTACAATTTCAGGGGGGAATATGGAGTTACAAATGTTGCCAAGCAAGATCTAACTCTGATCCAGGTTTCAACTTCTAACAACAGAGTGTTTGACCACGGTGAACACGCAATTTCGTCTGAGATGGTTTCATTTCAATTTCCAAAGTCTAATGTTCCATTTGTTTCATAGGTGATAATCACAAGGGTCTTCATATGGACACGGTGGAGAACAAGGCATATTCCCAGAGTAAAGATGATTTTCTGGATCTGCTGAGCGACCTGGCCAATTTGCCTGAGAACGAGGGCGAGAAGAGAGCACACCTCTTCCATCAGATTGTCACCATGGTCCGCGGATTGAAGATGGAAACTCTGAGCCAAGCCATCCCCGAGGCTCTTGTTGTGTCCCGTGTCCTGTCCTATCAAGTTCTGGCCCAGTGCGGAACCCCAGAGTGCAGCAGCGCCATCATGCAGATCCTTAGGAGCTTTGATACCTCAGCAGTAGAAGTTGATGCTGCAGTTTTTGCATTAGGACTCGTTTCTAACCCTTCTGCCTTGCTGATAAATGACATGCTGGAAATGGTCAAATACAAGCCTAGCAAGCCTATGATGTATGGCCTGAGCAATGTAGTCAAGAGGTGGGTAATGTTAATTACATCTGACTGTGAAATGTGATTTGGAAGTCTCTAAACCTAAATGTCCTCCCATCAGGTTTCAAAAAACTGAAGGAGAAGTGATCCCTGAGATCCGCTCTGTTGCTGAATTCCTGGCAGGTCACCTCGGTGACTGTGCTGGTGACCAAGACAACACTTTCCTCACTTTGAGGGTATGTAGTTTTATAGCTAGGGAACCATTAGATGAACCCTGTTTGTCATTAGTCTCTAAAATAAAGATAATCTTTGTCTAGGTTATTGGGAACATGGCTCCTGCTATTGTGCCTGCCAGTCCTGCACTAAGAGCTTCACTGCTGCAGTGTATGAACCAACCAGATGCTTCCTTGGAAGTGCAGCAAGCTGCCATCCAGGTTTATCGCCTGACACCTATCTCAGATGAGGCAAGTACAAGTATTCAGCAATGATGAAGTCGGATCTGACTATTTAGTTATCGCGCTTGCTTATCGGAACTATTGTTTTGTCACAGGGAAGAGAAGTTCTCATTCAGGTCGTTTTGGACAGCGCCAGCCCACTGCAAAAGAGAATAGCTGCATATCTTGTGTTTATGAAGAACCCCCTGACAAGTGAGCTGGTGCGTTTGGTCACTGCCTTGCTCACAGAGGGAGATGAACAATTCAAGAGCTTTGTGGTGTCTCACATTACCAACATTCTCTCTTCAAGTGAGCCTAAAACGAAAGAGTAAGTGAGGAAATGCTGCATATTCGTGTTTAATTTAATATGAGTGGGAAAGTTCGAAGTTGAACTATATGTTTTTTTGTTTTTGTTTTTGCCAAGACTCAGAGAAAGGCTTAGTGACGCCTTCCAGAGCAATGAGATTGGACCAATCATGGACCCCATGAAGTTCTCTCGTAACTACCGGATCGGATCTGTGGAGGGAAATATGATCTTCGAGGGCTCCAGCTACTTGCCCAAGGAAGCCATGCTGGAAATGACTCTGAGGGCATTTGGCTTTGACATTGACATGATGGAGGTAAACCTTTAGAGTGACACGAAAATAAACTGTCACAGTAAGTTTGGACATAGTTCATTTGAGACCTATAACTCCACTACAGATTGGCATGGGGGGTAAAGGATTCGAACCAACCGTTGAGGCACTATTTGGTGACGACGGCTTCTTCCCTGACACTGCTATGAAGACAATGTACTTTGTTTCTGACAACATGCATGCAGTCAGAGAAATCGTTGAGCGTTTCGTACCTGGTTACAAGAAAGCGGAGATGAAGAGACAGGTAACTAATAAGATTTGCTGATTTGTTTGGTTTCTTACAATAAAGTAACATTTTTGTCAATCTTTGTTTAGCTATCTCAGAACTTCCTGAGTGAAGTTGGCCAAAACCTCAAAACCTTGATGCAAAAACTAGAGGTCTCCGATTCTCCAGAAGCCATGATGTATCTGAGATTGTTCGGGAACGAGCTGGGATATCTGAAGACCAATGAGATGGCAGATGTGGCAAACTCCGTTGCCTTGCTGTTCGAGAGCATGTTGAAGATGTTCCCTGCTGATGTAAGAAAAGAAAGAAACTTTGAGCAGAACTCTTCACAAGCAAATGTTTTAAATCCATAGCAGGTTTATCAATGGTATTTCAATGATTTGTATTTTCACAGCTCTTGATGAGACTGATGACAAAGACTGACAACACCATGTTTGCACACTACATCTTCATGGACAATATCTTTTTCCTGCCTACGGTCACTGGTGTGCCTCTGAAAATTGCCTTGTCTGGGACCTTCACCCCTGGTGTCAAAGGTGGACTTAAGATTTCCCGTGACATGGTAAGAATTTCCTAAATTCCTAAATATGTTTTAACCAAATAAATAATGCATTAATCACATATTATAACGACTGTAAAATGTACATGTTTTTGTTTGTTTTTCATCAGAGTGAAGTAGCTTTCATGCCATCTGCTGGGGTTGAGTTTTCAACTCACGTTGGAGCCTATATTCCCGAATATCTTAACTCTGGATTGGAGATGAACTCCAACATCTTCCATGAGAGCAGTCTTCAAGCCAAGATCTCAATGGGACTTGACCGTGTCAAGATGACCATTCCAGCACCAAAAAGCCCAACCAAGCTCATCAGAATGACGTACGCTACCAAAACACAGCATCTGGCTTTCAGTGGTTTAAGATTTTATATAAACTCCTGCTCTTTATTTGAAATATAGAAACACCCTGGTGGCAGTGAATGACCAAGGGGTTGAGGCTATCACCCCATTAGTGATGAATCCAGTGGATGTTAACAAATGCACGCCCTTCTTTGCTGGGATGAAATACTGCACGGCTCTTCAGTACAATGACGCTTACTCTCAAGAGACGGCACCCTACTTCCCCTTCACTGGTGACAGCAAGTGAGAAAGCACACAAAAATTTAATACTAATTCCTGATGCCATAAATCTATGATTAGAGATAGATCTAGTCTACCTATATTTATGAACCATGATATCTTGCATTTTAATAGACTTGCACTGGAGCTCCATCCCAGTGGTGATGTCACTGAGTACACGGCCACCGTTGCTTACGAGCTACTGAAGGAAGGAGATGAGGGCAGGCAGAAGGTCGACTCAGTGAAGTTTGTTCTAAGAGCTGAAGGTATGCAAAGACTAGAGATATGAGCTTCTCCATCACTTGATGCATCTTTGAAATTCAGTGGAATAATATTGTTGCCTTGGTTGGATCACACACACAACAGGTACAGATCCCACAGAGGCCAGAGCAGTCCTGAAATACAACAGAAGGAAGCACACAGTCACCGCTGACATCCAGATTCCTGACTATGATGTTGAAGCAGGAGTGAGACTCGGTGTTATTGATGGAAACACCAAAGGAAAGGGAACCCACTCCATCTCTTTGGAAATACTTAACAAAAACATCCCTCAGGTTTCCCTGATTGGTCGAGCCAAGTAAGAAATCAAGCGTCTCACAGAGAAACTGTGAGGTCATTTGTCATATTTTATATTCTCACTTATTTCCCCTCACAGTCTGGAAATGTTGAAGAAAGGTATGCTTCAAGTTCAGCTTCTGGTGCCCACACTGAACGTTGATGCCTCGGTGACAGCTAACATGAAGCGAGAGGATGAATTGGAGTTGAAGTTGAAGACTGAAGTGAAGGTCATGGAAGCTGTGTCCAAGCAGGAGATTGCCTTAAAATACGGTAGGATATTTTCTTTATACACTTCGACTGACGGAAATATTTTTTTATAGTAATCCTCACAACCAGCTAGATTATGTTTCATATCTATTAGACTATCTCGAAAGTACTACTGTTTACCCAACCTTTAAAATAAATGTAAATAAATAATATATTTCCATTTCTTCTTGTTTATTCAGATGACACCAAGGTTGCAGTTGAGTTCAAATCTGAGGCAAAGACTGATGTCAACCTTGGGCCACTCTCTGATTTGTTTGAGAAGTACACACAAGAACTTCTTGACACCCAGGTTGGACAGACTGATATGAAGGTTGCTCACATCTTCAAGAACTTTGGAGAGGTATGGGATACAACCGTTTGGGTTTTTCATGTTTTGATAAGCATTCAGGTGAATAAGCTTCCACCATTTTCTTTCCCTTAGGCAGCAAACAACTACATGGAGAAGTATGGTTCAGAGATCCCTTACATTCAGAACTTCAGAGTTCCAGAGATGCCTGAGATTTCTCTGCCAGCGACACTGT
Source organism: Stigmatopora argus (assembly GCF_051989625.1). Classification (NCBI taxonomy): domain Eukaryota; kingdom Metazoa; phylum Chordata; class Actinopteri; order Syngnathiformes; family Syngnathidae; genus Stigmatopora; species Stigmatopora argus. The sequence goes on along the minus strand of NC_135405.1, from coordinate 10,144,228 downwards.
TCCTAAACACGTAAGTTTGTAAAAAGCCATGATTACTGATTGTTGGGTTTTCTCAAAACTGTCATGTGATTGTCTTTTGTACTTTTGACAGTGAAACAAAGGCTGTGTACTACTTTAACAAAGAGCGCTTTACCATTTCCATCCCACTCCCCCTGGGAGGAAAGTCAACTGTAGAGATGAAATTCCCACCAGCTTTAACAACACCTCACCTGTCTCTTCCTGAGCTTGGACTGGAGATTGCTTCAATGGAGATTCCAATCCCGGAACTCTTCGTTCCCGAGCGTCTCACTTTTACAGTCCCTCTTTTCGGTAAAGCTGAAGTCTCAACTGAGATGAAGAGCAACCTCTACGATATTGAGGCTTCAATCGCAGCTGGAAAAAATGTTGTGGAAACTCCAAGTTACTCTGCTAAGTTTGATTTCAAAGGAAGCTCTCCTTTTGAAATACTCGCTGTCAAGATGGAAGGTATTTATCAATGATATCTTATTGTTAGATTGGGAAAGATTAAGAATGTGGTGCTGTAATGACTAACTGGCGCATTGTATCTGTCATTTAGGCTCTGCACTTTTGGCCACCACCGATTCTCTCAAGGCCCAGGTGAAAGGCTCTTTGTCACACAAGTTCTTTGAAGGCAGTGTGAGCTTTACTGAGGATGCAACTATCACGGACAAAATTAATGTGAAAACAACTAGCAAGATTGAAGCCACAAGCCCATTTAGTGTCAATGTTGACATTGAACACAACTCTATGACTGGAATCAATGCTGAAAAAATGGCTGTTGATAGCAACTTCAAGGGAATGTTCAAAGCTGGACCTCTCTACGGCAAGGCCATTTCATCTCAGAATTTCAACATTAGTCCATTCGTAGCAGATGTGAATCTGATTTCTTTGGTTGAGTTCGAGTCAAATATTCTCCAAGCTAAAAACCAATTCAAAGCGAGTCTTGCTAATGGTGACTTGTCAATCGTTTCTAACACCAATGTATTTGAAGATACCTTGACACATGTGGCTGAGCTTGCTTTCGCCGACAACAACCTGTCACTGAAGTGCTACTCAAGTGCCCTTGCCCTTGGCATGAAAATCCACAACAGGGCGGAAGCCTCTGCTGGAGCTGGCAAGATGTCTGTGAGAGTGGAAACGAATGCTGACCATACCGAGAATCAGGTCTACTCTCTGCTAACATCAACTCTTGATGTCAATGGTCTGACTGTGAGTAGTGATGCAATCATTAAGTTTCTACAAAACACTGCCATGCACAAAGCCACCTTGAAAATGGACAAAGACGGTTTAGCCATTAGTGGAACAAACACTGTTCAGAGTCCGTTTTCCCTGGAAAACACCTTTAACGCTGGGTTGGACACCACAAGAGCAACTCTTTCCTTTAGCAACAAGGGAGCACTGTTTGACGCCAAGTTTGTTAATGCCAATGATCTGACCTTGACACTCTTTAACCTTAAATTGAACTCCAAGGCAATAGCCCAATACCTTGAGTTTGCCTCCTATAAGCATGACATTGCCTTTGACCTGACACCCTCTGCAACATCTGGCAAAGTTAACAACAACCTACAGCTTCTCGGCGTTGGCATCATTAATGATGCTGAATTGCACGCAGGCCCTTACAAAATGGACCTAGTTGGAAGCTTGAAAGCTAACTATAATCAGCAAGAGATCAAGCATATTTACCAGATTAACTACGCTGACATGACTGCCAACGCAAAGTGCAGCACCACTGGAAATCTCTTTGGAACCTACATGAGTCATAACTCAGAGCTTGATATTATTGGTCTTGCTGCCAAGTTCACCAACGCTGCCCGCTTCAACTCGCAGCTTATGCGCTTTGACCACAGCCTCCGTTCCAGCATTGTTCCATTCGACTTCAACCTCGATGCCATCTTCAACGCCGATGGAGATGTGGCTATGTATGGGAAGCACAGTGCACAGCTCTATGGCAAGTTCCTCATGCGAGCACAGCCTTTGGCTTTTGCCAGTTCACATGAATGCCGAGCCTCTGTCAACCAGGCACTAGACAATGGCATTTCCCTGGAGACAACATTTGACAATAAAGTGGATGCTGTTCTTTCAACTACGGAACAGAAGACCAGTGTTAGTCTTAAGTCTAAAATCAATAAACATGCCTTTAATCAAGACATGAGTGTTTTCAACACTCCTGAAGGAACCGGAATGGCCATTTCTTCTGCTCTCCTCACAAATATCATCAACACTGGATCCACAGACAACCAGGAATTTAGCCTCTCAGGTTTCCTAAAGTACGACAAGAACACCAACTGCCATATCATTCACTTCCCTCTGCTAGAAAATGTGCCAGTTTTTGTGGAGAGCATCAAAGATGCCATTGTCCGTGTTGCAGAAATTGTTCAGGACTACATTAACAATGATGAGATCAGAGCAAAACTTGAGGCCATTCCTCAGCGTGTAAGTGAGTTTGTTACTCAACTTAACCTTGAAGGCAAAGTTATTCTGTTGAAGGAATACTTCAGTGGTCTTGCCCAAAATTATCAGATCTCTATGGAGGATCTGGATGCTGCAGTAAAAAACATTTTTGATCAAATAATCACCAAAGTCAAATTTTACATTCAGCAGTATGTTGTCCTGATGGAGCAGATTATTATGGATGGCAAACTTTCTGAAACCATCTCGTCAAAGATCCAGGAATTGGTAAATGCAATTAACGCTGAGTATGACATCAAGGGAATGGTTGTGTATGTCATCGAGACCGTGAAGAGGATGATTGAACAGATTGACTTGGAACAATTGAAAGACTCTAGTTTGGCATTCCTGCACAACATTGAGAAGGAATACCAAATCATGGATGTCCTAAAGGATTGCCTGACTTTCATGAAAAGTATAGCGGAGACTTTTGACATTGCCACTTTCATTACTGACCTGAAAGAGATCATCAGGGATATAGTGACTGACATTCCAACCGAGCTATTTGACGACATAACGATCTATCTCAAGCAACTGATAGAGGAGTTCAATATCTTTGACAAAATCAACACATTCTCTACCAAGCTGAGGGAGTTTGTTGTGAAGTTTGAAGCTGACAAAAAGGTCCAAGACTTCTTGGAAAAACTGCTGGAGGTCATTAAGATGTTAAATATTAATGAGATCCTTAACACTGCTGCCACAATGGTGAAGGACGCAGACATCCCAAACAAAATCCAACAAATCGTCCAGGCAGTTATTGACTACATGAAAACCACTGAAGTTAAGGATATGATTCAACAACTGAAGTCCTATACTGAGTCTACATTGCAGAAGATGGCATCACTGGATTATAATAAGTTTGTGGACGACGCAAATGATATAATTGCTGCATGCACTACTTACCTTAACGATCTAGTCAAGGCTCTTGAAATTTCTAAGAAACTTGAAGCAGCAAAAGATCTATCCAATGCTCTGTTAAACTCAGCGAAAGGTTTTATGGATCGTCTAAGTGAAAGTAGAGTTGCCGATTTCATTAACAATGTAAAGGAACTGATGGGGCAGTTTGTGTTTGAAGACATCAAGACATTATTTGAATACATAAAAGAAGAAGTTAAAAATTTTGACATTAAAGGTGAGATTGCCTCATTGCTGGAAACAGTGTGCGAATACTATCAGTTAGCCTTGAACATCGCCAGTGAGACATTTAATGGAGTGATTGAGGACATCAGGATGGTGCTCCCTGAGCAAAAGATTTTCAGTGAGATTCAGGAAATCTTGAATGCACTGACAAGTGAACTGAAGAAATGTGAGCTCAATATACCATCTTTCACCATTCCTCTCACTGATCTTGTGGTACCATCCACGAAGTTAAACATGGATGAATTTGGACAGGTTCAAATCCCCTCACAGCTGGATATCCCCGAGTTCACCATCTTGGGTTTCCATACCATCAAAGCCACCACCATTTCCTTTGAAAGCATCAAGCAGAAAATCATTGAAATGATTGATTTCATCTTGAATTTCAATTACGCAGTGATCGACACAGATGCTTTCTTTGGAGACCTGAATTTGAACTTCCTTCCCTCCATGCCTGAGATCAACTTCTCAGATATCACTCTTCCTGAGATCTCTTTCCCCACTATTCCACACTTCCCTGTAGATAAGATGGTTGAGTCCCTTTCTTTTCCTGAAATGACACTTCCAACTATCCCAAGTGATATAATGGTCCCATGCTTTGGCAAACTCTCTGGTGAGATCCGATTCAATACTCCCATCTATGCTGCCAAGACATCTGTTGAGCTCCAGAACGCCACTCAGACAGTAACAACACCTCAATTCAAAGCCATCATAACTTCTCAAGGGGAATCTTCCATCGTTGGAATCCTGAATTACAAAGTGGACTCAACTGCTCAAATTGCACTTCCCAAAATGAACCGTGCCGTGCTCGCAGAAAGTCTCAAGATCAACCATCAAGCTCTTGCTGTTGATCACCAAGCCTCTCTGTCACTCTATGGTTTCTCTGGCCAGGCCCAAGCAAAGACGACGGTGACTGTAAGTTCTCCAATTTACAGCGCTGATTTGACTAACGTTGCTTTTATTGCCATGGAAGAGGGCATGGCTGCTTCTCTTGAGACAAACTATAAACATCTTGTAGATATTCCAGTCCTCAGTGTCAAATGTGACGCTAACATGAACCAGAAGGCAGTCATTCGTCAAGAAGGTTTAACCCTCACTTTAACGGTTGACAATGTTGGCAAGTCTGTTGCTCACGAAGGCAACCATAACAGCAATCTCTATTTGTCACTTAGTCCAAGCCTAGGGACATTGACTTTCTCTGGCAGCACAGACTCAAAACCAATAACGATGAAACAGCAAGTAACCGCCGAAGCTAGTCCTCTGCTCTACAAATTTAACATTCTCAATGAAATGAAGGCCCCAATCATTAAGAACAGCGTGATTTCCTCCTCTGGACACGTCAAACTAAATGACATGAAGGCTGAGCTCAAGGCAAACCATAACACCGAATTTATTGGTGCAGTCAAAGGCCACATTTCCAATGAAATTAACATTGCTGCCCACCTCTACGAGTTTGTCGCTGACTTCCAAAACAAATTAAATGGCAGAGTTTCAATCTTTGGATCACCAACTGCTAAGATTGATTTGCAGAACGATTATTCTGCAAGTCTAACACCCAACCAGCAAAAGATGAACACAATTTACAGCGGCCGTCTTAATCAGGGTGTGATTACCTACAACCTGACTGCTGACAACAACAGAAATGAGGCTGGTGTCTTTTTTGCAATGGATAGTAATGCCAATTTTGACTTCCTTAACAACCCCTTCAACTTTCCGGCCATTGAAATCCCTGTTGTGGACATTCGCACCCCAGCAATTAGTGACGTGAACTTGTATGAGCTGACAGGACTGAAGAAACTCAAGGTTTCTACTGAACAAAATCTCGACATCGATGCCAAGCTTGTTTATCAGAAGAAACATACTGCTCCTATTGCTGTTGTGATGAGTTTCGAGATTCCACCTCTGGGTGACCTGATCTCAGAGCTGTCCTTTAAGTCATCCGTCATCAATGTGAATGTCAATACAGGACTGTATACAGAAAATGAGCTTGTATTCCGCCTGGGAGCCACCACTGCTTCTGTTTTCGAGTCTTTGAAAGCCAAACTTGATGGCACCACCAGCCTGACCACAAGGAGAGGAATCAAGTTGGCTAATTCATTATCCCTTGAAAACAATCACATTGAAGGTACACACGACAGCACCTTCAGTGTAAGCACTGAGACTTTGGAAGCTGCTACATCTATGGCATCTGCTGCACGAATTGCTTTGCCTGTAATGACACTGGAATTCAACCACAATCTGAATGCAGACACCAAATCCAAAACCAAGGCTCATTCAACCATCAATATTAAGAGTAATTTCAACATCCCTGTAGTAGAGGTTGCTGGAAAAACAAGCAATGAATTTAGCCTGAAGCTGGAAGGAACTAGCGATGACATTTCCATCGAAGCATTCACAAAGGCAAACATGGATGCCAAAGCTTTTGACGACAATTTACTGTTGGCAGTCCTGGACAGTGACATGAACCTGTTCTTGAATAATGGCCTACGCTCCACTGGCAAGCTCATTGCAGATGTCAAGTTTAACCAAGGACCAACCAAAGTGATCAACGTTGATCTAATTGACACTGTGTCTTTGCAAGCCTCCCTAAGCCATGTTTATGCTACACTGAAGCATACAAATAACAACGAGCTCAACATCTTTGGTTTCAACACCAATGGGAACCATCTTGCTCAGGCTACCATTGATCTTGCACCAGTCTCCTTGACTGCCGATATTGAGATCGTTCTGACTCAGCCAAGCAGCCTGGGAGATTTCACCATCACGGACAAAACTGTGGCCGACGTAACAGTCGAAAAGCAGAAGATCTCCACTGTCGGCAAGTTCATTAGTCCACTGTATTCCTCAAATGTTGATGTACAGCTGGAGGGAAACGCTCCTGTTTTCAAAGGCACATTTAAATCTTCTGCCACCTCTGCATTCATCTTCTTAGATTATGATTTGGATGGTGAGTTGTTGATATCCATTTAAAATAATTATACACCTTCTGATCCAATACCATCACATGCTGAAATAAACAAAAACTTTTTGCCCAATAGCTTCTTCAACAGTCAACTTTGCGGATGCAGTTTTGAACATGGTTAACAAACTCACCCTGACACACACCGACCTCAACATGGATGCCAACCATGTCATTGACCAAGGCACAAGGTTAGATGATCTTTTACATTTTTTCTCATTCAGTCATAAAATAAAAGATTGATTTTGAAACGTATTTTCTTTTTCAGCGTCTCTCGCCAGACCCTGAATGTGGATATCACCAGCCAAACTTTCACAGATGTCAACCTTCGCTACGCTGCCCGCAGAGATGTTCTTAGTGCTTCACTATCTGCTCCATCTATTGGCTTCTTGGGCTTACAGTTAAACGGCAAAGTACCAACACAGATGAGTGCACGAGTCTATGGACGTTATCCTGTGAGTTAAAGAACCTGACACGATTTGCAAATGTGATATTTTTTGCTGATTTTTGCTTTCTTCTTGACAGTCTGCTCCAGATGCTGATGTTGACATCTTGGTTGTAAAATCCTCTTCCAAGGATGCCAATGGGATCAATCTTCAGATTGTCTACAATACTGAGACACCCAAAATGTTGCTCTCTGAAATGAAGCTGCGATTCCCTTCCATCATTTCAGTCTTCTCGGAATTTTTCAACAAGTACCAGATCATGAGCAACATGGAGAAGTTGAAGAATGTTGTTGTAAACCGCATGAGCGATGCTTATGATACCGCCATCAACTATGACATCCAGATGAGCCAGATTTCAGTCTTCTTCAGAAACACCATTGTCCAGTATCAGAAAAATATCCAGGTTGTCTTGGATGCTATCGTCACATTCCTGAGAGAGACCAAGTTCCAACTGCCAGGTTCGGATGAAATGACCACGCTTCCAGAAGTCCTGAAGAAAATGACCGACAGCATTGCTATTTCTCTGGACAAAACAATCGTGGTCATATATCATAACATGGAGGTCTACCATAACGCATTCCTGGAAAAAATCAGCACCATGAAAATCACCATGCCAGTTGGTGATGCAGTTACTGTCACTGAGGTCTTTGACATTGTGAAATTATACGTTCAGAAAATCAGCACTGGACTTGTTGATTGTTTGAAAAATATGGAGACTATGGACTTAATGCTGGTGAGAATTGGGGAAACCATGACGGCTGTCGTGGAAAAGACTCAACAGTTTGTTGACTCAATCCAGTCTGACTATTTAGATGAAGTCTTCTTGCGAATCAATGACCTCTATCGCAATATTGTGAGAGTCTTGAGGGTTGTTGTTGACAAGATATCTGCCCTTAATATGGAACAGGTCAACAATGCATATGATTCCATGATGGACATGTTCATTAACGTAGTGGAGCAAGTCAACGCTACTGTTTTTGAACCCTTGTCACAAGCTTCACAGGAAGCTCTGGTTAAAGTCAGCAATGGAAAGCTTGAAATCAGCCTTCCCTTTTCTCTCCAGCAATAAGGAAGTAACTTAAGTCTGAATCAGCCTTAAACACTCCCTCTTATTGGAAGGAGTATTGCCAGAAAAATGCTAACCATATTTATGACACCATGTCTAACTGTTAAATGAGCTTGTTTAACCTGTTAAGCATGTAATGTTTCACACACATGCAATAAACGATCTTTGTCAATAAAGTACATTAAAAAGAGTCATCCATATCCAATGTTGTCTCTTTTTTACATATGAAACAAACATAAGAATCAACATGAAGGGGATATATATAGGGGAATTTTTTTTTAAACCCCAGTATATTACAGTGCCATTCAAAGGTTAGACATTTATTTTCTATTTGGACTTTCCCACTTGTTGGCAGTCAAGCATTATTGCATAATCTAGTATGACCTAAATTGTCATTCTGTTACCACCAATCTGCTTTAATCAGTAATTCATATGATAAAACTATAATTGTAGATGAATACTGTAATTGTTTACAACTGTATATTATGAGGCAATTTTGTGTTAATATCCTCAACAATTTCTGAGGTAACAGAAAAAAGGTATAACTTAATATTAAAATAAAGTCATACATTGTAATATTAGAAGTCACAAAAAGTCATAGACTTGGAGGAATAATACAATATAATATTAGGATAAAAGTAGTAAAATTTACAGAAAATTGCAATACTACGAGATGAGAGGAGTAATGCTATAAAATTGTATGCAATATTACAATAAAATCTCGATGTTACATAATACTTCCTAATATTGCAGGAAAATAATCCTAATATGTTACAAGATATATGTTATATTGCATATCTTCACATTAGCTAAACGACCTAAATATTACATAAAATAAGCTAAATTACTTTGACTTGACTACATTGATTGATTCTACCTTGATCTAGAAAATATATATAAATAAATAGTCTTTATTCTAATGGAGGCATTTAAGCACTACGCAAATTACAGAGTAGTCAATTTGTCTAAATTAGCCGTACTGTATCCTTGATCATCTCATAATTTTATGACTTTTTCCCCATAAAATTACGACTTTATTCCTGAAGGCCCATTTTATGTGTGCACGAATACCCCACCTTAAAAAAGATACACACAATGTACAGAGAAAAATAAATAAAACGTATAGTAAAAGGAGAGGAACTTTTTCCATCTTAATTATGGCTATCATTATGACAATTTCTTGGTTCAATTTAATTTCATTTGACATACAGTGTTCGAAACTTACACTAATAGGTGCCATAACCACTACGGACAGAACCAGCATACGCGACATTAAATGATGTCATATGCTACATATGACTTGTCTTCTTTTGTCTGATTAAATTATCTTGAGTACAGCTCTCTTGAGATCCTGCTCAAACAGCCTTTACTGGCTTTTCTAAGTAGGGCAGAGGTGAGTCAACAAGAATTTATGGATTGACAGGTTATGGTTTTTTTTCTCTCACACAAGCACTCCATCACACATGCTATATTTTGATTGCTTTAAATATTATTGTTAGGTTTAGGTTCCTTTTGGGTTTATTTCTGTTTTTATTTTGGGTCTTCATTAGTAATTAGCTAAGAGATCAAATCCTTTCATTCAATGTGTACTGGAGAGTGAATGCATTTCATTTTCAATTTTACTAAATGAATTACAAAAATAAAAAGCATATTACATCTACCATTGTTTGAGATGAATTGTTCGTTCAATTATTGCAACATGTTTTCTTAATACATTTATTTTGGCCTTGAAGGCCTCCCTAAAGAATGTAGATTAAAAAAAGAGAGACAATAAAAATACAAATGTAATTAAAATGTGTTTATCTAAAAATATGTGAAATGCCTATGTGGAAACAAGAAATTAAAATAGATCAAATCTATTTGATGAAAATTATTGTTCAGCTAAAAGAGAAAATGTTGACTATACTTCACTCTAAAGTGAATTAACATGTTCTTTCATGGCCCGTAAATAAATTATTTTGAATCTCTATGACAATCACAACCATTTAAGTTGCTAAACTTTACAGGAAAAACCTGCTACCTTATTAAGACTTTACATCAAGTACAATACAAACTTTTACTAATGTCAAAAAGATGTCTCCAAAATGACCATTTGAGAATATTCAACATTATGACAGTGACCACCTCCACCCAATGTTGACATCATGTCTTAGTTTGTGAAACATTTTACCTTTGACCTGCCACAAGGACTGCTCAGACTTTGGAACGGAGACAACACTTTTGCAAGTTGATCATGTCCAGTGTGACAGCAGAACTATAAAAGCTTTCAATTCAAAGTAAACGACTTTGTTCTCCCTAAAGCAGGAGGACTCTATCGATCACAAGGCTTCCTGGTGCTAAGCCCGACATGGGTCGTACCGGGATCTGCCTTTTGCTGCTCCTGGGCACATACACCCTTGCGCGTAAGTACTGTTAGGTTTCAAAACATTCTCATATAAAGACAAGATATGTTATATTTTTTTGCAAAACAGAAATGTGAAAATTCCTAAAAGATTGAATGAACTAAACGTTTTGTTGTAATTCTCTACAGAACAAGATGTTGGAAGAGTGGATGAACAAAACCCAACATGCTTTTGTAAGTTCACTTTATTAACAAAGAACCAAAAATATTTTTAGAATACACTATGATAATTTACGAGACGCATTGGCACGTGTCAAGTGTTGTTCAAGCGACATTATTGATTGGAGACAATATGTCTCTCTCTAAGAGTGCAATATTCAGCACCATAAAATTACATCATTGACTTCCACACTATTATTATCACGGAAAAAAATTGGTACGTCTTATATTGAATGGTGCACTGATTTAAAAAAAAATAACTTGGCTAACTGATATTTAAATCACCACAGTGGATAAAACATTTAGGAACTTCAGACGCTTCGTGTATGACTATGAGGCTGAGACCTTCAATGGTGTTCCTGGAGCCACGGACAACAAGAGCGGCCCCAAAATCTCCTGTCAAGTATGTCTCGCAGTACCACTCATGCTGTTTTAAGTTCTGATTTTAAAGGTTAATTCCAATGGAACGGTGGTCTATCTCTTGTCCAGGTTGAGCTGGAAGTACCCCAAACATGCAGCTTCATCCTGCGGACTACCGAATGCTCGCTGAGCGAGATTTTTGCTGTGGATGACAATGGCAAAGTGCTGTATCACCCTGCTGCTGGAGCTCAGGCCTTTAAAGCTTCCATGGCCAAGTAAGCATACCTGCCCATTTTTAAAGCCCAATTTTACACGTCAGATGTGTCGTGTATGGAACAAGATGAAGAAATTTACCAAGTGAAAATCCATCCACGTTTTTAGGAACCCATTGAAGGTCAGAGTTGAGAAACACTCCAATGTGGAACTTTTCCCTGGGGAGGATGAACCAGTAAACATCTTGAACATCAAAAGGGGAATTGTATCTTCACTCCTCATCCACGTCATGGGAAAGGAGACAAACGACAACATGCAGAGGGTGACTGTATGTGGTCTTTTTTTTCTTCCTTAGACAGTGCTCATTTCGGTTTATGGAGAAGAGTCACGTAATAATAAACACATTGCACAATGACCAGATAATCTGTGACAGCCATAGGCGATAAATGCACATGGGTCACTTTGTGTTCCCACGTCACCAAGCAGGCTAAAGTCCTAGATAACTTTATTTGAACTATGGCATCACCTGCTCATATAATGGCTTTTAATCTGGGATATTGATTTGACAAACTGACTCACTTTTAAACATGTTTACACCTCTAATTTAATCACTGGCAAATTTGTGGAGCAAAATAAGTCAACAGATTGCCAAAGCGAATTAATTTCTTTCCGCTTTTACTGTTTGTTAGCATATAAGCATTGTAACAGTTGTTATTATTCTGCATCAGCATTTTATGTAGTTTTCTTTTTGGCATTTGCACATTTAGACATGACTTGTTATTTTCTAGTTAAAAAATATGATCTGTATTTATTAATTAGTAAACAGTGAGGAAAAAGATGTTTGCTATAATGCTGTGCTGCCAAAGGATTTCCAGTCTCATCGATATGAATGACTTTTACATTTCCAGGCCAGCATTTATGGCCTCTGTGCCACCGACTTCACAGTCCACGCCAGAGCTGACATTGCCACTGATGTAACAATCAGCAGGGATCTTTCCAAATGTGACAGCTTCAGGCCTGAAAAACAGGCTACCAGTCCCCTGGCTCTCATCTCAGGAATGGTAAATGATGCCAGATTTTTTTTAAATGTTCATAGTATCTCATTTAACCGTTGTGAGTAGTATGTGCACTTAACACTATCTAGAATAATTCAATTGGTCTGCACTTTCAGAACTATCCTTTGTCCAAGATGATCAGCAGCCACCAGACATGCAACTACAAATTTGACGAGCAGAAGAAGCACATGACCAGTGGTACCTGCACAGAGAAGCATATTTTCCTGCCCCTCTCTCACAAGTAATTAAAGACACCAATAATGTACACACACATATGTGTATACACAAATACACTCCTGCTGTAACTGTCTCCTCCATAGGAACGAATACGGAATTTCCACCGTGGTGAAGCAGACTATTATTCTGAAGGAGACTACCAGGATTAATGACAGAACTTTTAATTACAGTGAGTGTTTATCCCCCTTAGAATGTGCTTGAATCACAATAATATTCATGTTAACGATTTGTGTGGGGGGTTCTGAACAGATGAGGCTCTCGTCCGTTTCTTGCCAATGAAACTTGTTGACGACAAGTCCCCTATGCAAACTAAAGATGCCGCCATCAACGCATTAAAGCAATTGAACACCCTGACGAAGACGAAAAATGGCGATCAGCGTGGTTCCCTCTTCCATAAACTTGTGTCCGAGCTGCGTGGCATGAAGGCTGGCGCCCTACGCTCCGCAGCCTTTGAGATGGATGACATATCGCACTTCCTGACCATGCAAGCTCTGGTTCAGTGCGGTACTCCAGAGTGCACCAGCGCCATGTTGAACATCTTCGCCACCTTAAACACATTAGATCAAGAAGTGGATGCGGCAGCTTATGCCCTGGCACTACTGCCTAACCCTTCACGCCTCATGGTTAAAGATATTCTGGCCATGGCTCAGAACAGAAAGAGCAAACTCATCATGTACGCCTTGAGTAATGCAGTCAGGAGGTAAGCACATGACAACGGTGATGGTAGTTAGGTGGCAGAAGTATGTGATTTTTCACGGGAATAATGTAACATCCAATTTTGTCATCAGGCTTTACCAGGCTGAGGGTAAAGTTACTCCCGAAATCACGGCTGTTTCTGACTTTGTGGCTTCTCTTTTGGGCCCAGACTGTTCAGGAGATAAAGATCAGACCTTCCTAACTTTAAGAGTGAGTTATCAAATATAAACCCTCAAACTTTTACATTCACATATGGATTAGGGAAGTACACAATTATAATTCTAGATACCAGGATATACACCATATTCATAAACCGAGTTCAATTTAAAAGTAAAAAAAGATTTAGCGATGACTCTGACTCAATTACCAGATAAAAGATGGGCTAGTTTCTACTGAATTTACCCTTGTGAGGCTATGCGGTTCAGAGAATGAGTGAATGAGGTTTACGTGTAACAACAAGAGAGACGGCAACTGCAGGTTTCATCCTATTTTTGCTCACTTTTTACTGACTCATAATTTGAAGTTTCCACACTTCAATCCAGGTTGTAGGAAATATTGGCGACATGATGGAATCCGCTCACCCGACAATTAAAAACACCCTGCTGAAATGCATGCGACAGCCTACAACAACACTCTCTGTTCAGCTTGCGGCCATCCAGGCATTTAGACGTATGTCTTTGACAGATGAGGTAACTAAAACTTTTCAACAGACATGTTTATGAATCCTTTTCACAAAAGTACTGATGAACTTTGAATTTCCCACACAGGTTCGGTCTAATCTCCAAAGGGTCAGCCAGTATCCAAAAGGTGCTGTGCAGAAACGTCTCGCAGCTTATCTTATCCTGATGAGAAATCCTCAAAATAGCGAGATTGAGATGGTGAAGAAAATCCTGAAACAGGAGCAGAATGAGCAAGTCAAATCTTTTGTGACCTCCCATGTCTACAACATCATTTCCTCCACTGATCCCGACACCCAGATGTAAGTATTATTCATTTAATTTTGGGGAAAAAAGAAATCTTTGAGGTATTAATTGTCATATTTGTTTAAGGCTGGGCAGGAAGATAATAGATGCACTGCAGGATATTGACGTCGGCACACACAATGACTACACAACAAAATCTCGCAACTACAAGATAGGCACGACCCATGGCAATATTCAGGGAAATGTTATCTTTGACCCAAGCAACCAGCTTCCCAGAGAAGTCATGTTACAATCTACTCTCAACATCTTTGGCTACAATATGGATATGTGGGAGGTGTGTAAGAACGCTCTTCATTGGCTATTGTCGGCAAATTTATTAACACTTAACTGTTTTGTTTTTGTTGCAAAAAGCTTGGAATCGAAGGAAAGGGCTCCGATCCCTCTATTGAGGCCTTGTTTGGAAAGAATGGCTTTTTCCCAGACACATTGTCCAAGGCGCTGTACTGGACAGAGAATAAGATGCCAGTCAAGATAATGGAAGTTCTAGAGAAGTGGATTTCCCCCTTGAAAACAGAAGGACAGAAGGTACATTATGATAATTCCATCCACTTTTCCTAATGTGTTAACGTCACCAATGAAAAGAAACCAAACAAATGTGTTTTCTCAAGGTTCCTGAAGATCTTTTGAGAGAAATAGCTCACAATTTCAACAAGCTGGTCAAAGAGCTGCAAAATCTAGACTCTCCAGAGGCCATGGCCTACTTGAAGATAATGGGAACAGAGCTTGGCTACATCAAGGCTGCTGATATTAAATTCTTTGCAGATTATGCTAAAATGTATGCAGAGATCTTCCTCAAGCTGCTCCCTACACAGGTAGTCATAAATTTGGATTTTCACCATTTTTATATTGAAAGCACAGCATGACAACAGCATTCATTCATTTTCCGTACATCTCATCCTATGATAACAATTGATTTTTAATGACTTTTGTATTAGGTTGTGTCTAAACTCATCTCTGGCACAGACAATGAGTTGTTTATCCACTACATGTTTATGGATAACAATTTTGTCCTTCCAACGGCAACTGGTTTCCCTCTGACCTTTTCTCTCTCTGGCACCTTTACTCCTGGAGCCAAGGGAGGACTTCGACTTTCTCCAAACATGGTACGTTTTCTCACCTCTAATCTCAACAATGGCCAATTTAAATTTAAGGTCATAGACTGCATCTAGCGGGTGTATTCATTCAGTCTGCTGGTTTTTCGTTTAAACAGAATGAAGTGGCATTCGCGCCGTCAGTTGGAATTGAGTTTGTGACAAAGATGGGTGTCCATGTCCCCGAATTTGTTGTCTCTGCTGTTGAGATGCACACCAGTTTGTACCATGAAAGTTCACTCAAAGCTAAGATAACCATAGAGTCAAACCAAGTCAAGCTCTCCATCCCAGCTGCAGATGGTCCTGCAAAGCTCGTAAAAATCAGGTACAAAGAAAAATAAGAATGTATTTTTCTTCTATCAGATCCCATTACACTGTAATCTTTAACAGTAGAAAATATCGGTGCATTGTATTTGATTTTCTGTATACATATTTACATACTATAGCAACACAGTGCTGATTGTGGGCGATGGCAAGGCTACCATAATCCCACACAATATGGGTGATGCAAATTGTGACTCCATTTTTGGATTCAAATATTGCACTAAAAAACTCCAAGCTGATGTACGTGGGAAAAATGATGTGCCTTATTTCCCTCTGGCTGGACAGACAATGTAAGTTCAACTTTGATTTCATATTTTAAGGCTTTTTAAAAATTTGGCAACAAAACAAGCAACATTTTTGTATTTAAATCACCTCAGGTTCGAAATGGACATCGAGCCCAAGGTCTCACACACAGCAACCTTTGCATATGCACTCCTGAGTGAAGGAGAGGATGGTCAACATAAGGTTGATTCCCTGAAGTTGACTCTGGAAGCGGAAGGTACTCGCGCATCATTTAGTCATCAACTTCTAAATCTCCCAGCATTAAATGTGAGGCTATTTTTTTCCATTTTCGCAGGGAATCAGAATGCTGAAGTGACCGCAACCATGAATTACAACAGGAATAAGAATTTGTTCACCAGCCAAATCCAGATACCCGACTTGGACGTCGAAGCTGGAATCAAGGTTGGGCTGACTGATGACAGCTTCAAAGACAAAACCGTAACACTTGAGCTTTCCAACAAAAATGTCCCACTGCTCACTCTGACTGGTCGCGCCCGGTAAGTTGTGCAAGTACAAAAAACCTCGGAACCTTATCAAGGGCAAAGGCAAAAGTATCATATCTTCACATCAATCTAGGTATCAGTACGTCGCTGACAGTATGTTGAAGATTCAATTGATGGTTCCATCCCTAAAGACAGACGCCACAATCTCTGCCACCACGTCTAGTAGTCGCCACAAGAGCCAATATTTAACCCTTGAGGTCAAAAGCGACATAAAACTCCCAGAGATCTCGTCAATTCAGTCAGTCACATTCCAACTGGGTATGTCTCTAAACAAAACACTAATATAAAATATATATAATAAACCTTGTTTGGAATGATTGTTCACTCCTCAGGTTAAAAGAAATTATATTTGATATCTATTTCAGATGGGGATGGCACTGAGGTCAAGCTGATGTCAAATATGAATGCCGAGACAAAACTCATGGTTCTTTATACTGAAGCCCTCGGTTCTTGGGTCAGTAGATTTTCTGAGGGTGCCATGGACCACCAGTTGGGCAACACTGACATGAAAGTGCGTCAATTTGTCAACAAGGCACTTGAGGCAAGTTTTCTCGTCATAAGACTGTCGCATAATCAGTGTTAAAACAAAATGTATTTTATTTCTGCTTAGGCCAGCAACATCTGGATGAACGAAATCTCTGCTGAACTTCCTTACGTGGAAACTCTGAAGAACAATATTGCAACGGTGAAAATTCCCTCAATGCCTGAGAATCTATTCATGAACATGTAGGAAACAAACTCGTTTCGAATTATAAGAATATATTACTATACAAAAGCTCTCTCATTAACATTTGTATTTTTGTCATTTCTGTTTTTATCTAATAACCAGGGAAAGCAAATTCCGATCCAATTTTGGCACTGACCATGTGATCCTCACTATTCCGGATCCTCAAGAGTGGTTCACCTCTCTTGCCATATTTAATAAGGCACCGCAGCAGATAAACCCCCCCGCATATAGCATGCCCCATAAGAAAGAGATCTATGTCCCCGTCATTGGATTGATGGAAGTGTCTGCTAAGCTAAACAGTAACTACTACAACTGGGAGACAACTCTGTCAGCAGAAAATAAAAGGGTGGACTCTCCAACCTATTTGGCCAAGTTCAAGACTCAGGCTACCAGTCCGATTAAAATTCTTTCCTTCACCTCTGAGGGTAATTTATTTTTAATTTTTAAAGGAAATGTTAAAATGGGATGGGACAGTGATTAAAATGCCAATGTGTTTTCTTTTTAAAGGAGCTGCTGCAATCTCTGATACAGACGACAAAACACTGAAGTTCATCCTTACTGGCTCCCTAGAGCACCAGTTTTTGACGACAAGTGTTAATGTGGAAGAGACTATTGCGGTCTCGGACGACATAACCTCACAGGGAAAATACAATGTCCATGCTTCTGCACCACTAGGCTTGCGGACATCTCTAGATATTACCAAGCATTTCACTCTGAGTTCAAACAAGCTGTTGGGAGATATCAATGCAGATGGAATTGCCGCTATTGGGTCTTTAACTGCCAGCACCACGTATCTCAACACCTTCTCAGCCGATCGTGGAAAGAAGGAACTCAGATTAGAGAGCACATTGACAGCAAACTCTGAAATCATGAAGGCTACAAATAAGATCAAGGCTGTGTATGCAAATGAGAATCTTATGATTGAATCCAACACTAACATCAACAGTGAGGCCATGAAGCACTCAACAAAAATGAATCTCAACTATAAGAATGTCAAGCTGAGCATTCTCTCCATCTCTATGACCAAAGCTGGTCAGAGAACACTTCAGAGTCAAGTGGAATTCTCAGCCTCTGAAGATCAAGCTAGCCTCCGTATGGGAAATACAGCTGAAGATATTGTGAATCGTGCCTACTCTTTGCTCACTGCTTCCTTGAATCCGTCTGGTTTGGAGCTCAATTCTGATGCCTCTGTTAACATCTTTTCAAGCCTTGCCTCTCACAAGGCCACCTTGGCCTTGAACTCCATTGGCTTGACCTCCAGCTGCACTACCACAGCTCAGCACAATCGAATGACCTTTGAGAATATTTTACACAGTGGACTTGATGCCAATGGTGCCACCTTGTCCCTCACCACAAAGGGGGGCATTCAAGAGAACAAGATTGACTTTAACATTGAGGGAAAGATTGCTAATTCTGAAGTCTACCTTAATGGCGTCTTCAACGGTGACATTTTGGCCATCAACACAAGAAACACAATGAATTTTAGACTAAGTGAGGATGGCCTGATCTTATCCAACAACATAGTTGGATCTTTCAACGAAATGAGGACCGAAAATTCCAATTCCCTTTCCCTTACTTCGGGATCTTTAACACTCCACACAAAGACCGACAATTTCCTTAGCAGGAAAAATTCTTACATGCATGATATCACAGTTACAATGGAGCATTTTAAAGCCTCAGTCATAATCAAAAATAACCTAAAGTTCTTGGAGATCAACTTCATCAATGATGCCCAGTTCAAGGCACAACCTTACAACATGGAGGTGACAGGAACGCTAAAAGGAGACTTCTCAGGAGATGAACTTAAACACACCTATGAGGTCAAGATGGTGGACATGATTCTGTCCACAAAGTGCAACACCAACGGTAAACTCCTGGGATCTCAGATTACGCATGCCACAGATTTGGAGCTTGCTGGTCTAACAGTAAAATTCAACAACATTGCCGACTACAAATCGAAATCTCTTCGTTTTGACAGCAATATAAATGCTCTCGCTGAACCCTTCTCCCTTAACATAGATGCCTTGTTTAACGCAAATGGTGGACTGTCTTTGTATGGACAGCAGGGTGGGGAACTATACAGCAAATTCCTGCTGAAAGTTGAACCTTTGCTCTTCACACATTCGTTTGAGTCCAGAGCCTCAAGCACTCATGACATCGAAGGCATACCCACGATCAAGACCATTGTGGACAACAAAATAAGCAGCTCAATGAGTCTCCAAGAGCAAAGTGTTCAGTTTAAGATTAAATCGAAGGTAAATGACCACTCTTTGGATCAGGAAATGGAAGCCTACAACAATGCAGAAAGGATGGCTATTGAAATGAAAGGAGCAGTCACCACAAGCCTCTTTAGTGAAGCCAGACAAGACTACAGTGTGTCTGGATTTGTCAAATATGACAAGAACACCGATAGCCACTTCATCCAGATACCTTTCACGGAGCACATTCCTGCATTCATTGAAGCTGTAAAAGAGACAGTAATGAGGATGAGTGATCAGACAATTGGATTCTTGAAAGACATCAACACAGAGTATGAGCTCAGTAACAAGATTCAAGACAAAGTATCTGAGCTGAAGACGGTCATTGACAATTTTGACTTAAACGTCTTTGTCGAAGATCTGCGAAAATATGTCAACTCCATTGAAAATGTCTTGACCAACCTGACAGCCAAATTGCCAACAGAACAAATAATTCATGTGCTGCAATCAATCCAGGAGGCTATCATGGCTTGGATCCAGAAACTTAACATCTCTGATCGATTTGAGGCCATTTATGGAAAAATGGAGGAAATTCTGTCTCAATATGAGGCTGAGAAGGTGATTGGAGCAGTGATGGATGAGGTTGTCAAAATAATGAAGCAGTATCATATACGGGAAAGGATTAAGTCTGTATTTGACATGCTTAGGTCAATTGACATCAGACCTTTGATCAAAAAGGTAATGAAACCTGTTCAGAAGCTTGTGAATGAGCTGCACTCCTTTGATTTCAAACAGTTGATTGATGACATGAGAGTTTATGTCATGGGAATGCTCCAGAAGATACAGTCCTATGATTACAACACACTCACAATGGAGTTAAAAGAAAAAGTGAAAGATTTGAGCAAGATACCCTGTTTTGGAAAACTCTACGGAGAATTCAAAATCAACTCGCCGCATTACAAACTCAGGACGACTGCAAATTTGGAGAACACCACCTCTACATCTGTCACTCCAGAGTTCAAACTGAACTTTAATTCTCAGGCTACATCTACTTTTAAGCCCTTCCAATTTACCATCGATGCCTCTACACGTTTGGCTGTGCCCAAAATGACCCGCCTGGCGATTTCAGAGTATATTAAGATCGATCAGTCATCTTTTAAGCTCAACCACAATGGAACTGCGACCATCTACGGCCTTTCGGGTGAAGGTTCCGCTGACACTACAGCAAAAATAGAGACCGATTTGTATTCAGCCGGCCTTGTCAATAATGTATTTTTGGCAATGGAGGATGGCTTCTCTGCGAGTGTCAATTCAGACTACAAACATGACCTCAACATGCCACTCCTCAATATCTTCACTCAAGTATCATCAACTCAAAAGACGAATCTTGCAGTGGGAGCAGGGTCTGCCAATCTAAAAATGAACACCGTGGGAAATGGAAAATTTGCCATTCAAGACTTCTCTGATGAGGCAACTCACAACAGTGGCCTCGACTTAGTCCTGGATCTCCACACAGCCAAAGTGACTTTCATTGGTGCAACAGGCTGCAAGGGCTTTAAAACCAATCAGAATCTGGTTGCAGATATCTGCATTTTCCGCCATGCAATTATTGAAGCAAAAGTTGAAACCGAAACACCAGTGATGAAGGGCAGTGTTTTGGATATAAAGTTCCAGGCTAAAGACATGCAAATTGATCTCACCGCCTCCCATAATGCGCAATTGATTGAAGGAACTCTTTCAAACTCCGCCCTTGCCTTGATCAAACCTACCGAGCTCATGTTTGAAACCAAAAATAAAGGAAATTCCAAGCTTTTCCTCCCATTCAAAATATCTGGTAAAATGGAGTTCGAGAATGATATGTCTCTTATACTGAATTCTGAAGTACAGCAGGCCAGCTGGACTGGAATGGCCAGAGTCAACCAACAAAAATATTCCCACTACTTCAAAATGGATAATGGTGATACGGAAATTAACGTTATTTCTCAGATGAATGGAGAGGTAAATCTGGACATTTTGAGGCAACCACTCATTATTCCTGAAATAAGAATGCCATATTATGAATTGAAGACACCAAAAGTGGAGGGTTTCTCACTTTGGGAAGATGCTGGTATGAATGATCTCTTGTCCACAACTCAGCAGACCTTTGACATGAGCTCCAAAATGAAATACATGAAGAACCCAGAGATGTTCACCATCCACCTAAATACGGACGCATTTGTCAGTGGCTTCAGCACCAACATCAACATTCCAAAAATGGGTGATCTGACCTATGAGTTCACCATGAACGCACCAATGATTACGCTCAAAAGCGATGCCAGCATTCTCAACCAGGACAGTTTCATCATCAAAATTAATGCATCCTCATCTTCAGAATGTGAATTTCTAACAGGGACATTTCAGGGAAACGCTAATGTTAACACAGTTGGTGGATACAAAATGGCCTCTGTCCTAGATGTAAAACATGCAATGTTGGAAGGAAACCATGGAACCAACATTATCTTAGATTATGAAAATTTGGATGCCTCCATCAGCAACTCAATACAGCTCCATTTGCCTTTTGAGACAATGGTAATCCATCAGGAAATGACTCCAAAGAGCTTTGTTTTCTCTCTGTCCACCCCATCTGCCGGTCAAGTTGCACTTCAGATGCTGACCAAGCGCCCGGCACAATTCAAAGCAAGACTCTATGGCCGATATCCCGTAAGTTTAATTTTTGGTCTTTTGGCTTCAATGGATTTGTATATTGTCTAACAATGTTTTGTTCCACAGACTGACCCACAAACAGACATTGATATATTGGCCTTGAAGATGTCTGTAATCAACTCTGAGAAGCTGAATATTCAGACTTCTTGGAACACAGAGATGCCATATGAGGCAATGCTGAAACTGAAGAATAGTGTACCTGACGTTGTCCAAATGGTCACATCTCCTGCTGTCATGACATATGATCAAGTCTATAAGTATGCAAAAAGCCATGGGGGTTCGCTCCAAGAGATGAGGAACCAGGGTAAAGTTCTATTGAATAAGGCTGTTGACAACATTGCATCAGTTAATCCCTCTGATATTGTGACATCTGCTAAAGAGCAGACTGTTATTTTTGCTAGAAAATACCAAAGGAAAGTTCAGATTTTCCTCGAGGCTGTAGTTAAATTCTTGAGAGATAGCACATTTCTAATCCCAGGGTATTCACAAAGGCTTTCAGGGCTTGAGGTCTATCAGAGATGTACAACCTTTATTGAAGAGGTGAAACAGAAATTATCAAAGTTTGCCTTCTCTAGCTTGTTCGTACCAATTGAGTCTTTTGAAGCGACTGAATTCACGTTTCCTGCCTCCGGTCTGACTATGAGTGGAAAAGAAATAATGAAAGACATATTCAACACTCTGGGAAAACTTTCTGATCAAATTGGTGCCACAGTGAGAGAACTAGGAGGTGACAAAATTAAAGATATTAAGAGGGATCTTTCTGCAATAATTAGGAGGCTGTTCAAATTTTTAGAATGCGACGATGTGGAGAAACTTCCAGCCTTGGTGATCGACCTTTACCAGGATGCTATTAACTCTCATGTCTTTACTAGTATTGTTAAACAGATGGAGACGGTCCACCACATAATTAGCGAATACCTCAAAATGGTGGCAAATAACCTACAGAACATTTCGTCGGACTTCTCCACCGAACAGCTTGATGCAGACATCCAATCGTCAATTGACTTGATGCTGAAACGGGTCAATGCTTTCCATAATAAAGCCGTTACAGTCTTGAAGGAGAAAAGTAAAATGGTGGAACCATTTGTAAAAGTTGGGGACAGACATGTGGAGCTGGACATTCCTTTTCCTTATGCTCCAGAGTTCAACTAACTCCCTCGGCCAGCTAAACCGTACTGTTCCCGTGGTCTTTGTAACGAAAAGACCATTCTAAGAATGAAAACTGTACACTAAATGTGATCCTTATTTTCCATTTTGTTCATTACACACCCAGTGCCTATTGTGCCTCATTTGTATGTTGTATTGTACTATTTAAAACCGGTTTCCTTAATTAAAGACAGTTTTTACTTGACGGTCTTTGTCCCATATGTTGCTTTTAGAATATCGAAACCAAAGGTTTGTTGTACTTTTGGAATATTATTCATTATCTAAAGACTCAATATTATGTTGTTATTTAAGAAAACAGCTAAAGGGTGGTTTAAGAAATACAATGAGGAACACTGGGAGAAACTTTCAAACCAGTCCCTCCCATTCATCTATGAGTCATTTGCAATTGTCACGTCTAAATATAGCGGAGCAGCATATGGCTCGGGCAGTGACACAGCTCTGAACTAATGGAAAGATGACAGCCATTTTTACAAGTTGCTGTGAGAAAAAAAAAAAAATCAAAAAAATGGTTTCACTCTTTTGTGTTGTTGCTGCAATTAATCTATTTTGGCTGCAGAATCAATTAATAATCATAACAATTGGACATAGGCCCTGTCGTCATCGTCAACAACAAAAAAGCCTACTTGTCATCACACCCAGAAACTGCGTACAACGAAACTGGTGTGATTGATAAATACAGGAAATAAAAAGTCCTCCTGTTAGGGTTAGGAGTAGTACCATTTATTTAAATGGTTGTCGAAAATAAGCAGCTAGGTATATTGACACCAGTTTTACATGTACTACTGTTAAATACCAATATTTTCTGTTGACTTGATTGACATGCTGTCATCATATGTCAGCAGCCATTGGGGTGTAGATTGATTCTCATGTACTATATTCACCATGTTGATTGTTTATGCAGTAACCCATTTTTGTTGGAAAACAATTGGAACTTAAGAGTGAAGCCAATATTTTTGTAAAACAAACAATGGCATCACTTGAATGACGCTTTAATTCATTCATTCATTCCAAGAAGAGTCGTGTTTTCAATACAAGAAATAAAACAAGCCTCTTCCCCAATTAAAAACTAGAGAATGTCATGCATTTGTCACGTTTAGCTGTCGGCTGCAGGAAAAAGGAGGGCGAAAATTGCTGGGAGAAAAACTTAAGTTCTTTTAATAACAAAAGTTGAATATCCAAGTGAAAAAAATCAATCAAAACATGACTTACTGGTACGAGACACACGAAGCAAATGTAGTAATGCTCCCAATCCAGACTGCACCATACATTCTCATTATATACAAAAAAAGGCTCATCCAATTAACACAAAGCAGCTGACTGCGAGACGAGGGCAAACACACACACACACACACACACACACACACACACACCCAGACAACACACAATGAGGACATGCTTCCCAAAAAAAAAATCCAACATAACGTGACAGCATTGCATAAATATTTAATGTTCATATGCATCAAATAGTTTAGTTTGGCACGTAGTCAGCACTTTTCTTCAGCATAATTGTAGAAAAAGAGACCATCTGAGTGGCAGTTACATGTATGAATTCAAATCCATTGACAAGAACAGACAAGAGTGAAGCTAGTGTGGGAATAATCAGGTGGTGTGGAATAATGCATTCCTGCCCTGAATGTCAGCAAAAAGCCCAGCAACACGTGGTCGGCAGGAATGTGGCTTTGACATCATTGTCATTGATAAAAGATTGGTTTTCCCGCAAAAATATTCTAATAACAATCGTTACAGTCAATAGTAACATTTTCACCAGTAGTGTAATTGACAATCAAGAAAAAGGAAGACCCCTGTTAAATAACATTTCATAGTAGACACCGATTGTCCAAAACTAACTTAAGAAAAGTAACTGAAAAGAATTACAAGCATGTTTTTCCATCAGAAAGAAATAGTACATTCATAGTCATTAGTCAGACACTGGTGGATTATAAATTAAATGAGTTAATTCATCTTAACCTTTTTCAAAGCTTGCACAACCAGTGTCTCAGTTTGTAATTTCAATAGCATCATGTGGCGTGTCAGCTCATACAATTTGGCACATTGAGCTACAATACACAACAAATATTGTTCTGTGTTTACGGTCTAAACCCAAATATTAAAACGCTTTAACAATAAGTTCACTCGAGTCAGGACTTAACTGGTATTACTAGTTGCCTGTTACAATTATATGATTGAAACGTACCTGAATAGCAAAAAAAAACGTACCCCATTTTTAAATACTGCAAAATTGCCCTGAACTGCGTAATTGGTACTGAATCCATATCATATTTCTATTAAAATGTGGACTAAGAAAAATTGTGTAATAACACAGGATTTAACGTTTAGTTTTACTAATCGACGGCTTTATCGTTCATTAAGTTCAATGCCTATCCCTAACGAATACTGTATACAGTACGTCATTTTTTAGCGAATAGAGCCTTTGGGAAACATGGTGCAATTTCTCAATTTAAAAAAATAAACGCTTTTTAAGCAATTTCAAGTGAACATAAATAACAAGTGCAAATATAACGCCTTAATGTAAATATGTTCAATTACGAGGACGTTAAATTAGGCCCTTTGGAGAGGTTAGGGAACCTATGTGTCATTTAAAAATATTTTTTTTAAATGAATAAATTCTAGGCTCAGATCAAGAACACAAAATTGAAAAATGGGCTACAGGCGTAAACTGAATAGGCATTAGTAAAGAGATTGTTCAACAAAGGCAAGTACACATAATTTCAAGACTCACGCCCTTCGTTTTTTATCTTAACAATAGTACATAATTTTGCGTACACTGTCTGGCGGCTTTAGTCGTGGGATGTAATAGACTAAAGATGTCTCTCCATAATGCTTGTAAAAGAGTTTGTACCTCACAACCCCTCCACCATAAGGTCAAGTTGCATGGCACAGACAAAAACCCACCAAAAAAACAAATAACAACTTATCAGTGAACACAGCATACATGATGACATGCAAATTCGAACCCGCAGCGCAAACAACAAGGGCGGATGTAATAACCACTGCCTCACACAGACAGTCATTCTCTTGTATTAAAACAGACACTCATTTTTGTGGTATGTTACGCATACTCAAAGCTACGAGGGTTCAGTTTTAAAGGCAAAAAAAAGTCTTGTTTGAAGTCCTCCACCAATGAACGCCAGTTCACGAGACCCAAAATGTTCTTGCAGTGTCTGAAGACAAGTCTGGTTTGTTTTTATTGTGCGTTTTTTTGTTTTGTTTTCTTTTAGTTTTAAGCTCGCCACCTTAGGGAGGGGCGTTGCCCAAACAGGCCTAGGCGAGTCCCTGGGGCCTTCAAGTCACATCAAAACGCAGCGCATGAGAGAACGTCCCCGTCCAGACTTTTTCTTCTGCAAGGCTGCCCTGGCCGCGGTCTCGAACACTTCCCAGATGCCCTCTTTCGTCCTGGCCGAGCACTCCAAGTAGTCGTGGGCGCCGATGCGCGCGGCCATTGCCCGGCCGTCTTCGGGCCGCACCGGCTCGAGCTTCAGTCGAGACAGACTGTTCCTGACGTTCTCGTCATTGCGAAGATCCTTCTTGTTGCCCACCAGGATGATCGGCACGTTGGGGCAAAAGTGCTTGACCTCGGGAACCCACTTCTCCGGGATGTTTTCCAGCGAATCTGGGCTGTCCACGGAGAAGCACATTAAAATGACATCCGTGTCTGGGTAGGAAAGCGGGCGGAGCCGGTCATAGTCCTCCTGGCCCGCAGTGTCCCACAAGACCAACTGGACCTGCTTGGTGTCCACCTCGATGTCCGCCACGTACGTTTCGAACACAGTCGGGACGTAGACCTCCGGGAACTCGTCTTTGCTGAACACGATCAGGAGACACGTTTTTCCGCACGCGCCGTCGCCCACGACCACAAGTTTCTTGCGGGTGTCGCACATCGTTTGGGTCTCCTTCCTCATGCTTGAAAACCCACGATCCGCTGGTAAATCTCGGGGTTTTGGTGCCCCGATTGAAAGGAGCTTTTTACCGCGTGCTGACAACACAGCGAAATCTCTTTATAAAGCAAAGTGAGGTTTCCTAAATAT
Organism: Stigmatopora argus; assembly: GCF_051989625.1. Classification (NCBI taxonomy): domain Eukaryota; kingdom Metazoa; phylum Chordata; class Actinopteri; order Syngnathiformes; family Syngnathidae; genus Stigmatopora; species Stigmatopora argus. The sequence continues at coordinate 10,117,027 of NC_135405.1, read as the reverse complement.
AGCAATCCAATCGGAAATTGGGAGGGCAACTTTGAGCTGGAGAAGCAACTGGTGATTGGATCTCGCTGGGTTTCCCCCTTTCCTTTGTGGGAGGGCTCGTCTGAATGACGGCATCACCATGTTTTAAGCCGAATGCACCATCGGAGTGCTTCAGCACACACATAAAAATAATCGACGTTAATTCAAAGTTGAATATTGAGCATCAAAAAGAAAGGAGGCTTTAATAATAGAAGAAATCGACGAAAAATATAGGTGAATGGAGTAGTGATGGGCTGTTCGTAAACGATCTGTTACAAATAGCCTGGAAACTCTAAGAGTCAATAGACGATTTTGGGTAGCTTAGATGGACAAAACACAATGATAAATTAAAGGTGACCTGTTTACCCTTTCCTCTAACTGCTTTAAATCATTGCCGAATTTCTTCACCTTAACAGACAACACGTGAAAGAAATCTTTTGGTGTCTTAATTGTGCAATCAGAAAGCATACGTTTTAAAATTGATGATAAACAACTAAAGTGAGGTGTACACACAAATATGTATTTTCCCCTGTGTATTCAGATCATTTCTAGGGGTCAACACCCTGAGAAAAAAAACAGACTCAACTAATTTGTTAAACTCCGCCGGGATGCCAGACAAACACCACAGATTTACTAACATCACATTTGTCTAGTTTAATTTTGTATTTATTTGAGAATTGACTTCATTTAAACATTTACTTGTTGAGAGAAAACGTTCATCCAACTGATGAAACCACTGAAAAACTGGTCAGACTAGATTACTGCTCAGTTGCTATGCTGATGCTTCTATAGGTTTTCCCACACTAGCAAATTTCCCTTTAATGAAGATCATTATCTATTATGTCTCTAAAATACATTCCACCTGTCATCTTCCATCTCTTATACGCAATGCATGTGTTGAACTTGTGTATACATATAGATCTAGAACTTTTTTTTCAAGATATAGCAATAAGTTTATACCCGTATTTCATTTTTGGAAAATAAAAATGTTAATTATCCTATTGCTTCAGTCAGAAATTCTGCTCAGAAGATCAGGCAGTGGCTTTATTACAACGTTGTAGATGAGTAAATAGGAATTGAAGTGACAGGAATCTGTGTACGTACTATAGTTTCACTTAGCAGGGTGTGGTATTAAAGAGCTGCTTAGGAATCGAACAGGTCCATCTGTTGTTATGAGTCAAACAAATCGAACCGGATCACTAAATAGAGACAAAACGCCCCTCCCTTCGGAGACGCTTGACTTTTACGCCACTGTGCGCATGACGGTGCAGTTCTCCGACTTACATGCAGGGGGCGGTAGCAAAGGCCGACTATTAGCCGAGGCTATCAAAGCCTTGCAAAAATCAGCGCTCTCTCCAAGGAAACAAAACAATATTAGAATCGGGTTTACGGCGTGCCCCAAGCCCGGAACCTCTCTTGATCGGACAACGCGTGAGTATTTTTCGCTTCTTTGATCACTGCTGACAAAGTGGAAAAAAACGCCACCGCGTGTGTTTTACACGCCGCCGCCGTTGTGCGAGCGTTTCCCCTTTTGTTTAGCGGTTAAGGCCCCTGTGTTTGGAACTTGAAGGGGTGCCATGTTGTTTAGCCGCTGAGTGTTTGCTTGCTGCTTTCAGCTCGCACACAACACCAACTTGACAATTAGCTTTTAGCACAGCACCCGATGCGACAAATCATCTATTTTCCCGACTGTAGAAAACACACAAAGGGTCACATCATAAGGAGCGCTTGTATGCAGCGATCGCTGTAAAAAAAATGACAGTGCTGATAGATAAAGTAAACTTTGATGTCAACTGCAGGCAATCCATAATAAACAGGCCGGACGCGGCTAGCGCTCCTGATGATCCGCGGATCTTCCTGTTGTGCTTTGTAAAAAAGCCAAAAGCACGTCCAGCCGCATTGTACGTGGAGATAAAAGTTAAACCTAAACATAAAAGACCGGTTTAAGAAAATGACTCATCGGTGATATGCTATGCTAGCCTCATGTAGCTTAGAATACAATTGCTGCTTGTGTTAGCAGCTATTTAGCTAGTCTGTCGAAATAGCCTGGCTTGAATTCACTGCAATCAACATCGCCGAATATGTTTTAATAATGTATAAAATCCAGCCAATGCTATCGCCTTTGGCAGTTCTTTATTGTATTATGGTTCAATTACACATTTATACAACCGCGGCTTAGTACTTGCGGTGGTACAACGCCGCTTGTGTGATCATGAGCGAAGCTAACAACGAACGCTTAACAAACAGCACTTGTTTTGTTCCTTTTTATTTATTTACGCTTTTACTGTCTGATTTTTTCGCCGTTAAACGTACTGTATCTGCACTTTGGTTTTCATAAACTAACATCGATTCATTTATTGGGCACCATTTTCGAGATAGTTATTTGACTCTAAATATAACAAGTTATGTAACCATTTTAATGAGGTCCAAATAAATAATAATTTGGGAAACAATGGTCCTTTTCCTTATGGAGTAATTGCGGTGTGATTTGTTGTAGAGGTGGTGTACCTGTGATTTTTTTTTTCCCATCCATCAGCTCATTTTATTGTGATGAGAGGAAAAGCATCTTCCAAGACATTTCAAGTCCAGTTGCGATCAACTCAATGCCCGATTCTTTGTTTTTTTGTGATGTTTTGCTCCCGTCAATCATAGTAAGCCAGTCAAAACATCAGCAAACACACTGTTTGTGTCATTGATGCTTCAGATTGCAACAATTTGTTCCAATAGTATTAGATTAGAATATTCAGAGTTAACAGGAGGTGACTGCTTAAAAGCATTGACACCTCTTGAAATCATAGTGAAACATGCACAGTATACAGATTTTTAGTTTGAAAATGTACCAAATTCTTCCGTACAGTGAAAGGGGATCCAAAGCTCTGTACACAGATTTTCCGCAAAGATAACTCAATCATAGATAACACTTTTTACGTATATCACAAATGATAAAAAGTCTTCATTTGATTTTCATGGGGTGAACGTGTCAAAATAAATGTATAGCAAGATGGAATTATTTTAAATGACAACATAAAACATTATGAAGACATTTGCTAAAAGATTCTAATCTCCTCAAAAGGCCGGGGGCACTAGTCCTTCCTTCTGACTATCCTTGAAGCTCTAATGAAAAAAATAATAATCTGAGAACTACAAATCATTACGCAGTGAAGACAGTAAACAGTAAAAGACCCACTATTGTCACCATCCTCAACAAGCATGAATGTGCTTCAGCACACTTAACAGGCTAAAAAAAGTACAAGAATCACAAGTGGTGTGGCTGAACAGCTCATTAAAATGGCCAGTCAAATATACAACAGCAGTTAAGACAATACAATGGGCTTAATTTAGATGAAGAAAAAAACTGTGAAAATGTTCATTGACATGACAGACATAGCGAACATACCATAAAAAAACATTAAAAAAAAAAAAAATCAGTTCAAGTTAAAAGGTTGCTTTGAATCCTGTATTATGTTGTGTGTCTAGTGTTGTATTTCTACAAGCTTATAGAACAAAAACTCTTCTCTTCAGGCTTTCCCGTGGAATGAGCATTCCATGCAGCATCCTAGGTATGAATGACGTGGCCTGGCAGGAGACGAGAGGTGGGATGCTGCATGCAAATGGTGCTCCTGAGGCTGGGGGTGTCAGGGTTCACAGTGGAGGGCCTTTAGCCGCAGTAGCTGGCCAGGCATCTGGAGGTCCTCATTTACAGGGCATGGATAGGGCCGGGAACCCTACACCGGGAACGCCACAACCTCCATTGAGCGGTCGCTCGCAGGATGACGCTACGGTTGGCTACTTCTTTCAGAGGCAACCCGGGGAGCAGCTGGCAGGTTGTGCGCCGGGAAAACATCGGTGGCCAACCGGGGACCCCAATCATGTTGATCAGGTAGCATTTTTTAAAGAATCTGTAAAGTCATCTTTTGTCAATTGAAGCCACACATTTTTTTTTAATAATGTTATTGCGTATTTGTGTACCTTTTTCTCTCTAGGTCCGTGCTGCGGATGAAATGAACTATGACTTTCAAGCGCTTGCTTTGGAATCAAGAGGAATGGGAGAGGTATGTCTTTTTATATTTTTCCCATCTCCTGAATTGTATCTATAAAAAGAAATAGTTGACAATTGTCATTTTTAAACCAGGTTTACCAGTTAGAGCTAGAAAATGTGATTGTATTTCACTGTGATTAATATTTTTATATTAAAAAATAATGTCCCTAATTTTTAGACTACTGTCAGAATGTATTAACTTAACGCACGTAGTATAATTATCTTGTGATGCACGTTTTGTTTTTAGCTTTTGCCAGCAAAAAAGCTTTGGGATTCGGATGAGCTGGCAAAGGATGGAAGAAAAGGAATGCTTCTTGGAGAAGAGTGGAGGGACAATGCATGGGGGTCATCACGTGAGTCACTTGTTCTGCAGTCGTAGTGTCACACCAGTAGTACTACTACAAAAAAAGAGATAAGAATAGTATGCTTAAAACAGTTAAAAGTCTGATACGCCACTGAATGCTGGGCGTCTCACAACAGATTTTTCTTTTTGTCTATTTTTATTCCCTCAAATTGGTTCGTCCCGAGTACTCTATATAAAAAATATAATATTTCTTTAATCAAGTATATGATGATGTTGTATATGTCTTTCGTTTAGACCATTCAGTCTCCCAGCCAATTATGGTCCAGCGACGGCCAGGTCAGAGTTTCCACGGGAACGGCGATGCCAGTTCTGTGCTGTCACCTCGCTCAGAGGGCGGCGGCTTAGGTGTGAGCATGGTTGAGTATGTCCTGAGCTCGTCTCCTGGAGACAAGATGGACGCCCGTTACAGGAATGGTGGCTATGTGAGTTGAAATGTGTTTCTAAGTTTGAGGGAACGTTTTACCTTTCATCTTGTTTTGTTGGGAGTCTACAGTTAAATTTGTTTGTTCTTATCTTCCTTTATCTTCTCTCATTTTGCATCATGTAATAAAGGGCGGAGTAGATGCTGACCAGGATGGGAGAGAAAAGAATGATGGCCCTGAGAAAGGATCTCCATTTGAGGAGGACAAGAGCCCAGAGATGAAGGTGGGAGATGACAGTGATCCTGCAAAAGCCAATGGAAGAGGTTTACTAAACGGCATGGACAGAGACTGCAAAGACTTTATGTATGTTTTCTTGGACGTTAGCGAAATATTTAACGTATTGGCCCGTGACTTAACTTAATTTATGTGCGCCTCAGTCCAACTGCGGGAAGCCGTCAAGCTTCTCCAACTGAGGCAGTGGAGAGGATGGGCCCTAACCAAACGGGCTTGGAGATGATGAGCCAGCACCATGTCCATGCCCATGCCCACGCTCATGCACATGCCCACCCCCATGCCCTCGCCCACGCCCATGCCCACGCTCATGCTCTACAACAACAGAACCACAACAAGGGCCAGGTGGAGGACTTTCAGAACCAGGAAGCTCAAAACATGGGCGGCATGGAGCAACAAGCCGGCGTGGAATCTCTTCAATTCGAATACGCTGGGAACCAGATTCAGGTGGACTCCTCTGGAACCCCAGTGGGATTGTTTGACTACAGCTCTCAGCAGCAGGTCTGTTTTTCTTTTTTTTTAATGAAGAACTGTTAATTGTAAGTTTTCGATTGGCTCTAAATGGTGTTGGTGCATATGCAGTTATTTCAGAGGTCAAATCCCCTCACTGTTCAACAACTCACAGCAGCCCAGCAGCAACAATATGCCCTGGCAGCGGCACAACAGCAACACCTTGGTAAGTGACCTCACGCTCTTTATGACAAGGTTATTGTTCTCCCTTCTTCACAACTGGCTGTGTAAACCACAAACCAGATTACCAGATTAGATACAGGAATTTGACCACGCTGAAGTCATTTCAAGAGAATGTATTTCTTGACTTCAATTTAGCTGGCCTTGCTCCTGCCTTTGTGCCTAACCCTTACATCATCAATGCTGCGCCCCCTGGAACTGATCCCTACACTGCAGCCGGTTTGGCAGCAGCCGCAACGCTTGCAGGTGATCACACGACACACCTTGTCTTTTCAAATGGTTGACATGTATGTATTTTATAACTTTTTGGGGGGGAAACAGCTACCAACATCAATGTATTTCTCCCTCGCCCTTCAGGACCCACAGTAGTTCCACCTCAATACTATGGCGTTCCTTGGGGTGTGTACCCAGCCAACCTTTTCCAACAACAGGCCGCGTCTAATGCCAATCACTCTGCTAATCAGCAAGGATCTAATCAGGGACCAGGGCCGGGCCAACCTCAGGTAAGCATAACTAAAAATTGCAAACTTTTGGTTTGTCAGTGGCATAGGATTACCATTGACCATTTTAAAGTTTTTTTGTTGTTGTGGACATATTACCACGGTATGACAATGACATTTTCCTCTGTGCTACCAGGTAATGCGCACAGGAAACAACCAGCGTCCTCTTACACCTGGCCAAGGTCAACAAAGTCAGCAGGAATCTATGGCTGCAGCGGCAGCAGCAGCTGCAAACCCCGCACTGGCATACGCAGGGATGCCCGGTCAGTGCATGTCTCCGTCCCACCATTGTTTTGCAAACACAGCATAGATGTGTTATTTTGCTTAGCAATTGCCTTTCTCGTGCAGGTTATCAGGTGTTGGCCCCTGCAGCGTACTATGACCAAACCGGGGCCCTTGTGATGGGACCTAGCGCTCGAACCGGCCTCGGGGGGCCTGTTCGTCTAGTTCAAACTCCTCTCCTCATCAACGCTGCAGCAGCGCAGGCTGGTATGTACTTTTAGAACATGAGGAAATGGAGGCTTGGTAAACTCATGGTTGAGTTGATGGTATCAACTTTCAAAGGACGATGGTTGAATATTCATTATTATGAAAAGGAAGTTTTTTGTGCAGACTGACTCATTTTACACCCCAAAAACGTGTTACGCTATGCTAGCCATGTCTTGAGAAGATATTTCTTTAAAACATCTTTGTCAAACTACACTAATAAGCCAGAGTTTCACTAGGAATCCACGCACTTGACGCACTTGTGTGTCCTAACCACACTCTTTATTGTCTCTGGTCAGCAGCTGCGGTTTCTGCATCGGGTTCTGGTAGCAACATGTCCGACCCCCGGACCAACGGCATGTACCGCTCCATGCCTCAACCCCAACCTCAGCCGCAGCAACAGCAAGCTCCTCCGCAGAACAGCGGCTTGCAATCGAGTTCCTTTTACGGCTCTGGCTCAGTTCCCAACACCTCGCAGAGCAGCTCACTTTTCTCCCACACGTCTGCTCCACCTCAGCCCCAGAGCTCCTCGCTGGGCTTTAGCAGTACCGGCAACTCCCTCGGCGTGGGTCTGGCATCTGCCCTGGGAGGATTTGGCTCTTCGGGTCAGTGGACAAAACCCCAAGTGTTTGTGATGTTTTAATATTATTCCAATTCCCTCACCACGACGCCATGTGGTTTTTCCTTGTAGTATCCAGCTCCACCAGTAGCAGTGTGTCTCGCCGGGACTCCCTGTTGACAAGTTCCGATCTTTACAAACGTGGCAGCAGTAGTTTAACTCCCATCGGCCAGCCCTTTTACAACAGTCTGGGCTACTCCTCCTCACCCAGCCCGATTGGACTCACCCCTGGTCACTCACCTCTCACTCCCCCACCTTCTCTGTCCTCTCACGGCTCATCCTCTAGCCTTCACCTCGGTAAGACCACATTTTTGTACTGCCTTAGAATGGGATTGTTACCTGATTACAAGTAGCATTTTAACGTTGACCAAGACCAAGTTTTTGTGTTTTTACTGGTGACATCATTTTAATACTCATTACCACATGCACCTGTGCTGGAGTCTATCAACTTTGTATGTGCATGGGTATAACTGATGTCACAAAGTGGATGCAATATTTTTTAAATACTTTGAGCAACCATCTTATGACTATGGCTTAAGCATTAACTCTGACAACAAAATGATGTAAATCATATTTGCTTTACCCTTGGCTGCAAAATCTGAATAGCTTTTGCTGACGCAGGGGTGCCTCAGGCAGTTATATTTCCAGTTTATGGTCATGGCTATTATCCTGTAATCCCAGGTGGTTTGACAAATGGCAGCGGGCGTTACATCTCCGCAGCACCTGGAGCTGAGGCCAAATACCGCAGTGCCGGTGGAACGTCCAGCCTATTTAATTCCAGCAGCCAATTATTCCCTCCATCCCGGCCCCGCTACAGCCGCTCTGACGTAATGCCGTCCGGCCGTAGCCGTCTCCTGGAAGACTTTAGGAACAACCGCTTCCCGAACCTTCAACTTCGAGACTTGCCTGGTCACATGGTTGAATTTTCTCAAGATCAACATGGATCCAGGTTTGGCAAATGACCTTTCTCATCTCATCTCATTTTCTGAACCGCTCATTAGGGTTGCAGGGGGGTGCTGGGCCCAGCTTTAAAGAAAGAAAACAAAGTCTGTATTTTATGGCATTTGCTAAATCTCTCCACAGATTCATCCAACAGAAGCTGGAGAGGGCCAGTCCCGCAGAGAGACAGATGGTTTTTGGAGAGATTCTACAGGCAGCCTATCAGTTGATGACTGATGTGTTTGGGAACTATGTCATCCAGAAATTCTTTGAGGTAGCTTTGGATTAGTATGTTAATTGTGGAAGCTCAGGAATGATTAATGAATGACTTCTCTTTGGAGAGTTGTCGTCGTAGATTTAGACTTAATGGTTTCTTTGGTGCAGTTTGGCAGTGCAGACCAGAAACTGGCGTTGGCAACTCGTATCCGCGGCCATGTCCTCCCACTGGCTTTACAGATGTACGGTTGCCGGGTAATTCAGAAAGCCTTGGAGTCGATTTCTTCTGACCAGCAGGTAATTGTAAGTGAGATTTTCTTAAAAGTCAGTTCACTGTACCTCATTTGCCCAACATTAGGCTCTCGTTTCTAAACTGAGAAATGTATTTAAAAAATTCAGGCCTACCTAAGAAATTTTATTTACAACAATGTTTTTCTCAGAGTGACATTGTGCGCGAGCTGGATGGCCATGTTTTAAAGTGTGTAAAGGACCAGAATGGAAACCACGTGGTGCAGAAATGCATTGAGTGTGTCCAACCTCAAGCCCTGCAGTTCATCATAGATGCATTCCAGGGCCAGGTATGTGTATTTTATTCATTTCAATTACCGGGTAAGTCCATGTTTCCTTAAATTACTTTATTCCGTCCATTTGACCTAGTGTGACCCACACCTGTAACATGACTTGAACTCCCTTAAATTAGATTTACATGTAACACGCCAATCATCCAACGCTCTATGTAGATAAAATGCGTTTATGGTGCTGTCCCTTTTGCAGGTTTTTGTCCTCTCCACACACCCTTATGGCTGTAGAGTAATCCAAAGGATTTTAGAACACTGCACCCAAGAGCAGACTTTGCCAATTCTTGAAGAGCTGCATCAGCACTCTGAGCAGCTGGGTCAGGTAAGCAAGTCGTCCTAGTCATGTTTGCTTAAATGGTAGCTGCATTTTTTTGTGTGTTTCTTGGTTTCCAGAATGTGTCTCATCATTATGGGCATGCCTCCTCATATGTTAGTTAGCCTGCTAGTCAGTGTGTTTGCTAAATGTAAAAAAAAATGTTGTGTGTTAGCTTTCATTTCATCTGACGTAATATTCAAACATTCCCCCCTCACCTATTCCATCTAGAAATATCAAGGCGTATCATTGGAGATGGCACCCAAAACATATTATACAGTGTCCCGTGATGCACTGTTCAAGGTCAGAGCAATTTGCCTCCCTCTCTCTCTTAAGGATGTCAACACTGTTTTCTTTCTCTCACCTTTTCTAATGATTTTATTATCAGATAGAGGAAACTCCCAACTTTTAGGGCTTCTAATCCACCAATCTGCCTCTTTTTCTTAACTTTTCCCCTTTCTGACTTAATGCCATGGAGGATGCACAAATGGTGTTTTTAACCTTGATAAATGTTTCCCCCTCGACCTTCAATGTTTGAGTTTGATTACCGTATTTTTCGGACTATATGTCGCACCAGACAACTCATGCACAATTTTTGATTTTACCAGAAACCAAAAACAATCATACTGAAGTTACAATCGTAAAATGGGAAAGAAAAAAAATAGGCTGAATGGGCATCTGTTAACATAACCGTTTTTAATAAGTTAAAAAAAACATAATAGCCTGTCGTGCTCAGAGAGAAAAAATATGTATACAAAAGTCGCACTTGAGTATATTAGTCCAGCCAAAATAGTGCGCCTTACAGTCCGGAAAATACGGTAATCGGATTGTAACTGACACTTTTAGTGGTAAATTACACAATGTTTAAGTATAACGCATTTGAGAGGAAAGGTACCCAAGAGCAAATGATTGCTACTTTTTGAGTAAAGTGTTTTATATTGGTGTTGTATCCCTTCCGCTCACAGCTAACTGGCAAACATGACTGTCTGTCACCCTTCTCTGGAGGGGCAAAGATGCTGCTGGTTTTCTCGCTAGCTCGACCGACCATTTTGCAAACCAGCAACATCTGCTTTGTCTGACCTTCCGCAGTGATGAGGTCTTGGGGGTGTCTCATTTATTTCCCATCGTGACCATGCATGTTTTATCTCATACCATCTCTGCCGGTTTGATAGCGTGCACGATTGTCGGATGGATGGGTATCACGCTACTTGTAATACGTTTGTCAAAATCATTGTTTTTGCTTTCCCGTCGCTTCTCCCGTGCAGGATCAGTATGGTAACTACGTCATCCAGCACGTTTTGGAGCACGGTAGACCAGAAGACAAGAGCAAGATAGTTGCAGAAGTGCGTGGGAAAGTCCTTCTACTGAGCCAACACAAATTTGCAAGGTAAACTCACCACCACTTTTGAGAGACAGAACACGCTAACTGCTAATTGTTGAGTAATTCTCACTTTTTTTGACTCGTCAGTAACGTTGTGGAGAAGTGCGTGATCCACTCCTCGCGTGCCGAGAGAGCTCTACTGATAGACGAGGTCTGCTGCCAGAAGGATGGCCCCCACAGCGCCTTGTACACAATGATGAAGGACCAGTACGCAAACTACGTCGTCCAAAGAATGATAGACATGGCTGAGCCGGCTCAGCGTAAAATCATCATGCACAAGGTGGATATATGCTTCTAAAATTTTTAGAGTTGGTATAGTCCTTAGAATTATAGGCATCTGTCAAGTGAAAAATTAAAAATGGACTTTTTGTTGACCTTTTTCTTCGTAGATCCGGCCTCACATTGCCACCTTACGCAAGTATACTTATGGTAAACACATTCTGGCCAAGTTGGAAAAGTACTACATGAAGAGTGGCTCTGAGTTGGGTCCTATTGGTGGGCCCGCAAATGGCCTCATGTAGTCAGAAATGTCATCACAATTCCCCTGGAGAAGAGGCACAGGTGCTCAGCATATTTGGATCTTCTCTCAACCCTTTTTGGGGGGTCAATTACAACAACAAAAAAAGTCAAGTTCGCCCTAAAACGCTGTGACAACCGACCCCTGCTACTGTGGCGTCCCTGGTGAGGTGCCAATTGGTGCCCTCGCCAGGAACGGCATAAGTCAGCAGGTTTATTTTGTTGGGTAAAGCACAAAGGCCGTTGATAATTATATAACTGATGTATTTGACTGGTTTTCATATTGTACATTTGATTTTTTTTTTACCTTGTAAATTTGTAGGGAAAAAAATACATTTGCTGAAACTTCTTACAATTCTCACCAGCAAGTGACCTATTAAAAGATAAAAACAGAGGGACAAAATTCCTTTTGCTTTTGGAACTGAGTTAACTCCCAAAAAAAATGATATTTATGTTTTGACCCCATGTAAAGATTAAATAATAGCATCCCCATGCCAAAGCAGTTGATTTAATGCAAATGCCACTGTTCACAAATCAAGGTGCCACGGGTCTTTCGAAAAAGACTTTTTTTGTTCGTTTGCTTGCTTGAATTGGGGGGGAACAAATCCATGGTGGTGTTTTTAAATGGGGCCTTTTTCTTGCCTTGTATTTTCTCGCTTCCATTCAATCCTGTATTTTTTCCCCAAGCAAGAGCAATTTACATTTGCCTTGTGAGCCTGAAGCTAAAAGTCTTGAGTCGTTTACCCAAAGACGGACCAGCCGAGGCTCTCCTTTTCCTCTTCTTACCATTAGATATTCGATTTAACAGGTACTAACAAGTGAAGGTATTAAGATAGTCTTGCTTGGTTTTTGGATTAAATTATCTTTGTGAAAATTTAATGATGTGATGAGAGGCATTGATGGCGTGCTGTGGCAGGTTTTAATTCCTCCTCCTCCTCCCCCTTAATACTTTTTAGTGTCTATGTAGGAAATGAGCACTGCTCTGAGCTAATTTAATGTACTGCATAATCATCTCTGGCTTTAGTAGTAGTTTAGTGTAGCATCTTTTTGTGTGATACTTAATTGTTGCGTTTGGGTCGCTGTGATGGACTAACCCCCTCTTCCAGACCACCTTAGATGAATGCGAATTGTAAAGGGGAGCTTTAACCCAGCATTGTACATGAGATGGAATTAATTACTGGGAAGAAGGGATTTTTAAATCACATTTTTATGCTCTAGTGTTTGTATTTTTCAACTCTTTTGATTGGATGCTGATGGGGCCATCTAAACCTTCTACAACTGTCCCGTATTACTCGTAGTGATGGCTTCTTTGAATTGTAGAATATATGTAGTATATGTGCAGTCAGTAAGTGTAAGATTTTTGATTAATATTATTATTAGCTTCAGTGAGAAAAAAAAATGTCTAGTGGTGTTTGACATGCCTTGCAAACTTGTAGTGATGCTTTTATTCCCTCTGTACAGTTGTAAATTTGTAACTGTTTATGCTGTAAATGGAATGTCTTCTACATTTTAGTGGGGAGAAAAAGGCAACAGTGTGCTTTTTTTGACGTGTGTATATTCATCACTCCCCCCTCCCCTTGAATATTATGTATGCAGTTTTATTTGAGCAAGTGTTATTTTAAAGAAAAAGACAAAAAAAGATTTTTAAAGCTTCATAATCTGGCATGTGAATTTGTTTTTAAAACTCCAAGGGGAAAAGACCAGCCTTTATTTGTACTGGAGCTGCTGTAACATCCACTGTTGATAGTCTTTCTGATGTGACACTTTTAAAACAAGAAAAAATATATACAAAAACAACACAAAAAATCCTCAAAATCAGAGGCTGCCTTTAGTTGTCTGACTTAACAGGATATGACAAGAAATATTTTTGTACAGAAAAGTGCTGTATTTTGGAACGGCTACTACCTTGTAAGCAAAAAAAAGCATTGTAAAATATTGTCAATTATATAAATATGAACATATGAGTTTTGTCACACTGTCAAAGTCATGTACATTTTCAGGTGGCCTTATGTACATTTCCAGCTGTTAGATGAAGAAAAACTCAATTTTTGGAGGCAGAATTGTGACTATGTATGATTAAACTGTTCTTCTAACATTTGAAATGCATTTTGGCAGTCTTTTGTGTCTGCTTGTTTTACTTTGAAAGACTGATCCATTTGAGAGCAATTTGTGCTCATTAATTTTTCATGTGGACGTTTTTTTTATTGCTGTTAATCTTGCACTCGTCACTCATCGTTTTCTAAATAGGTGTAGTCAAAGAATTCAATATATACATTAACTCTGGCTTTATTAGTGCCTTGAATAAACCTAACGTATTTTTGTATATTAAAAGTGCCAACCGAGATCACAAATAGTTTTTCTTTTCTATATAGTATATATAAAGGTGAGTTGATGTAAAATACTAATTAAAAATGTAACTCAATATTTTGTAATATTAGTGGACTAACTACTGTTTTATAGTATCAAGACCACAACAATGACGACTGTTCTACGTCATCTTCAAAACATAGACATTGAGTTGAGAGGAGAGGACAAAGCACCTTGTGGAGTACGGTAAGCGACCCACCATATTTTCCACATTCAACATGGCGGGACAATATGGGCGTGGTTACGCCTATGGCCGACACAGGTGCATAAATTACGCACATGCGCAGTGGAACTCCCTTTCGAGCAGCCATTTCTCTGCCGACGGTCTAACGACTAGCACCCAAACGAGGTAAGGTCTAGACTAGAGCGTTTTACTGGCAAAAGTGCATTTTTGAGACCATGAGACTTTTTAGGAATCGATTGAGCCCAAAACGCTGACGAATCTGTTAGTTTAATGCCAGGTTCAACACACTGTCGACAATCTAAGTTAGAGGTCCCTTTCCTCCCCAGTTTTGTGCCGAATGTGACTAGCTATCTTAGCATTAGCGACATGGCGACGCTCGTCATTTGGCTTAAAAAGTATTGTCCGTTTTCTCTCATTATTCATTCGTGTAGAAAGACTTTTAATCTAATCAATCAAACCCGAGATATCAACGAACAGTCTGGTGGGTAAAGACTCGCTCCAAAATGACATCCAGCGGCACGACTGGTGTGTTGTATTTAAAGATATACTTCACTGCGAGTGCTTAACACCCGTTTCTAATTTGTAATTGTTCTGATTTCACATTCACACTAAAAATCATTGATACAAAAATTGTTACGCCAACTTTCTCTTAGCTGTCAACGCCACTGTATATTTAATCGCCTTGTCTGGAAAAGGGAAAAGAATAGCACAACACGGAGCACTCACTAACTTATTTTCATTCATTATCTTGATCGTATATTACTAAGTTTCTTGTAAGATTTCTCCATCTTGCAATAATTGTTTTGCAACTCCCAACTAGTTTGGTTAAATCAAGTTTTCCCTGTTTAGCATCCAGATGCAGCTCTTCCTGAGTGCCCAGAATGCCCTTGGGGTTATACGAAAGGAGACTGACCCTATTTGCTGAATCTCCATTCTCTATATATGTTTTGCTTTCTTCTTCGGACTCATCAGGCCCATGTCCAGACGATCTTCCGCACAGGTTGCCCACTTGCGGCATATCTGCACTTCAGAGACTACTGGCAGGCTTCTCAAAGGTTAATGTATTTGTTTATTGTAGAGCAGAGGTAGGGAACCTATGGCTCGGGAGCCACATGTGGCTCTTTTGATGGGTGCATCTGGCTCTTTGCTAACCTGTGAGCTAAAATATGGAAATCGCTGGTGACCGAACTGAGATATTACATCTAGAACTGCTTTAATCTTCATTTTTTTGCAGTAGACTCTTCTGGAATGCATCCTCTCATTGATTAGCGACAGCATAAAAATCTTTTTAAAAAAATATTCATTTTTTTTTCACTTTAAAAGTGGTGAAATTACCAAAAAAATTGAAAAGGCACTTGTTTACATGTATGTATTTTGACTTTTAAATTCGTAGTATGGCTCACAAGGAATAACATTGGAAAATATGAATTGTTTGTGTCTCTCTTCGTCAAAAAGGTTCCCGACCCCTGTTGTAGAGGATCCAAGACTTCATCCAAACTAAATAAAAGCTTTAAATGTTATAATCTTGTGGAACTCAATGATGTATCTTATCTATTTTGCCATGGTGAGGTTTTACTGAACATAAGTTGGTGTTGTGACTTCTCCCCTTATTATAGGTAAAGTCCACAAGGTAAGAAGGATTTTTTTAAAGTATATTTTTTCTTCCAAGTCTTTCCCACCAGTAGAATCCTAGGTCTTTTTATGTCATTTCCCCCCCAGTAGAAACCTAGGTCATTTTTTTTTTTCTAAGTCTCTTTCCCCCCAGTACAATCCTGTCATTTTTTTTCCCCAAGTCTCATCCTAGGTCAATTTTTTTCCTAAGTCTCTTTCCCCCCCAGTACAATCCGAGGTCAATTTTTTTTCTAAGTGTTTATTCCCCCAGTTTTTATTTTTTTCCCCAAGTGGTAATTCCCCCATTTTTTTCTAATTTTATTTTCTAAGTGTATTTTACAAAAATTAATTGTAAGTGAAAAATTGTTTTGTGAACCTCTAACTAAAATGTCTTGTCTTATGTTTACAGGTGGACAAACTGAAGACTGGCTACACCAATCAACACTTCAATGTAATGCCAACTAAGTATGCTAAAGTTGAAATGTTTACCTGTAAATAAATTTTTTAACTTTGATATCTGCATTTTTTGTTAGATAAAGACAAACACATGTATACATTTAAAAACTTTTATTTTGAAAAACTTCAGAGAATGGATGAAAAACTCCCCTTGGCACCAGGTGGAAATCTGGAAAAAAAAGGGTCAATACAAAGTAAAACACCATTCACAAGGTCTTAGCTTTTATTTTGAAAAACTCCACTGATAGGTTTTCGCGTAACCACCAGCACCGCGAAAAGGGGGGTGCCTGAGCCTATCTGTACATAGGCAGGAAACCTTGTCCCCCCTGTGGAATTTTGGAAAACAAAAAAAATGGGTCAATACACAAAGTTAAATAAAAAACCATTCACAAGGGCTCACCTTTTATTTTGAAAATGTTTGGAGATAGGTTCTCGCGTAACCACCAGCCCCGCGAAATGGGGGGTGCCTCAGGCTATCTGTACATAGGCAGGAAACCTGGTCCCCCTTGTGGAATTCTGGAAAACAAAAAAAATGGGTCAATGCACAAAGTTAAGTAAAAAACCATTCACAAGGGCTCACCTTTTATTTTGAAAAAGTTTGGAGATAGGTTCTCGCGTAACCACCAGCACCGAGAAAAGGGGGGTGCCTCAGCCTATCTGTACATAGGCAGGAAACCTGGTCCCCCTTGTGGAATTCTGGAAAACAAAAAAAATGGGTCAATGCACAAAGTTAAATAAAAGACCATTCACAAGGTCTTACCTTTTATTTTGAAAAAAAAACTGGTTCTCACCTAACCACCAGCACCGAGAAGAAGGGGGTGCCTCAGCCTATCTGTACATAGAGATCAGTTTTGACTTCATCCATTTTCAAATGGATGAAGAAACTCCCCTGGGCACCAGGTGGATTTCTGAAAATAAAAAAGGGGGGGGTAAGCAATAAAAATAAACTGATCCCCAGTCCAAATTTGACCAAAAAAAGGGGGGCTATGAACAAATAGCTTAGTCAAAATTTGTCCAAAAAACATTGCTACTAAATTAGTTTTTTGCTATCAACATCAAAAGGTTACCAGTCATCAGGAAGGCCCTTCTCATAACTTCACTCCAGTGCCATCTCACCATCCCACTACAAAAGAAAGAAACACATTCAAGACGGGCTAAAAATGCTCAGTGGTGGCTTGGTTTGCCTTTTCTTTTTAGCCAATGCAGTGAGATAAGTCTATAATATAGACTTGGTTTGCTTTTGCTGTGATAGACTTATCTCACTGCAGTGGCTAAAAAGAAAAAGGAAACCAAGCCACTACTGAGCATTTTTAGTCACATCTTGAATGTTTTTTCTTTCTTTTGCAGTGGGATGGTGAGATGGCACTGGAGTGAAGTTATGAGAAGGGCCTTCCTTGGGTGGACCCTGAAGAGAAGCAAGATACAAAATGAGTAGGTTTAGTACACTGCACAAAAATAAAATAAGCTGAAACACTTCCTACAACTTCTGCCTTGAGTTCTAAGGTCTACATCAATTTTGACAGCTTTCACCTGCTTTGTCAACTGGCTCGTGGCTTTAATACTCTACAAAACACCGCAATGTGATTAGGTTACCGTTTATTTAATAGTTTGATGACATTTCTTCCTGGATGAGCTTTTCCAATCAGTCTAAGATTTCAATTTTTTTAAAATAAATATGCCAAAGAGTCATAATTTTTCATTTTTCATACTCAGTAAAAATCATTATTTTACCATGTAATGTAAACGCTATTGTGAAATGAAGGTCTCACTTAGGTTTTGTCGAAACCACATTTAAAACTAAAAAAGGAAACGCTGCAAGCCCTGATGTCTTCCTTTAAGAAATTGAAGGGAAAACAACCCCAGGGTGAAGGTATATATTCTTTAAGTGTACTGTTTATTCCTTACAAATCCACTGATGGCACTTGTCTTGGTGCAAATTATCAACACCAGACCAATTAGTGTTATCATTCAAAATTTGGATGTATCATAATGAAAAACAAGCTAATTGAGCAACGCCTTGAATACTAACGCTGACAATTATTACACGGATGGAGAAAATACTAACTATTTAAAAATGACTCACTTGGCTGACAAATACCTCTTTATGGCGTCCACACGCTGCTCTTTTTGGTCGTTTTGGCCACATTCTTGATGTTTCCCAGCAGTCTGTCCTCGTTGAGCAACTGAAACACACAATACAATGATTTCTTTTTAAACATAAAGAGCTATAGTTAACGCGATGTAGCCAATTTGTTTGCAAACATTTTGCATTCGCCATTCACATGGGGCTAGATCACGCAAACCATGCATGCTCCCGTCAAAATGCACTCTTAAAACGAGAATCGGGACTTCTAAATCCCCAAACGACAAGTTACCGAATGCACTGCATTGTCGTAGATGAACTTTATCAGGTCTTTCTTCGGTAATTCGTCACTTCTGAGCTGCTCTGGGATCTGAATAGTGGCTCATCCGCCATCTTAAATAATGGTGGCGGCCAATTGAACTCTTACCTTAGTCATGCATGTTAAAAATACACACGAAAAAGATACACACGAAAAGAATACATAGTTTTCATAATAAAGTGTATTAGTAAACTATTATTCTGAAAAAACTCCAATTTTCTTCAATATTAATTGTTTTTAAACTGTTCATGCAACGATTTAGATTGGCGACAGGAAGTTGATACAGACGGAAGAAACAACGGTAGCGCCCTCTTGTGGCTCAATTTGTTTTTAAAGCCTTACTATTCAGGGTCATTTTATACTAATCCACGTTATTATGAAAACAATGTCGTATTTTTTTGTGTCTATTTGTTTTGTGCATTTCACATCTACACCTTAAGTATTGCTACGTCTTAATCAATCCAACACTCAATAACTATTTTATGGCCTTTTTGAGATGTTGTTTTCTTTGTTCTGAAAGATCTGGTGAGACAAATGTTAATAAAAAAAATAGGCAAGACATTATTGAAGCTTCCATGAAAAGTTCTCCTTATTGGCCCGAGAAATGCGAGATTCTCGTTATTCTGACTCAATTTTTAAAGCCTTCATTGCCTCCATCCAAAGTGGGCGTTAACCTAAACATTTGTTGAGGTAAAAGACTCTCACACACGCACACGCGCACGCACACGCGCGCGCACGCACGCACACGCGCGCGCACGCACGCACACGCACACACACTGAAGTGTTTGTAACATGTCCAAGTGAACATACAGCCCCATGTTCATGATTAACAGGCCTATAGAATTTTTAATGTTAAAATATTTAGAGGTAATTGATATTTTTTAAAAAAAAAATAACTCAAACCACTGACATATCAAGGAAGAAAAATCAATCATTTTTTTTAGGTTAACACGATATTTTTGTAAATATTCTCAGTTGTGTATTTTACTTAAAGAGCTAAAAATAGTCAACTGCGATAATTTTCCACCGGACGCTGCGACTTTTTCTCCGATGGAAGAAGCAAGGGGAGAGTGGAACGATCCATTTCGTACGTGGGGAGATTGAACCATATAAACAAGTCACATCGTCAGTAGAAAACATTTGTACGATAACAACTTTCATCTCAAATATGTATCAAAGTTTTAAATTGTTTTTAAAATACATTTAGTCCAAAAGAGAGGCGGTGAAATGTACCTACATTCGGGTTGCAAATGGAAATGAACCCCGTTGTTGTTATTTTTGGTTGAGTCGGATGAAAATCGAGCTTGTGCCACATCTTCCACCAGCCGTCAAAGCTTCAGCATCGTCAGTAGCCTGGGGTAAAAAACAAACATTTACTAGATAACATTCCCGTTAGAACTTTGGCAATCGCTCAGCTTTTAAACATATAAAACGTTGTTGTTTCCCCCCCGTGTGCGTTAAATTGGTCATCGGAAGACGTTGAAGTTGATTGTGGATTCAGTCTGCTGTAGACGACACGCAAGTGGAGCGATCGAGCGCACTTTTCTACTGTCAAAGGTAATTTTAATGCAAAAAAACTTTTTGAGACTTCAAATTCTTTCGAAATCCGCGATCGGCTGCTGTGTCTCTTTTTCCTGAAGCCATGATGATAGTTTAACGGTTACACCCATTTATGACTGGACTGCATCACATTTCCTATTTCTGTCAAGAGTCCGAGCAAATGATTCAACTCATTTATTTAAAAATGGACATCGATGTACCCAGTATGATTGCAAAATAAAGTGATAAATTAAGACGGCCATGCTATAATGTGAAATGTAAGGCTTGTGTAATTACACTTATTGAGGAAAACAAACTTTCATAAATCATGAAATGTCATGAAGTAACTAATAACAAAAGCTTATTACACCTACTGTATTATCATTATTTATGGACATATAAATGGGAGTCAAATTAGAACAGATGAGCACACATGGCGTGATTGGGCCAAGAGTGACTGTACTAGCAGTTATGAAGCCAAAAGTTAAATTTAAAAATTGGAAAATACACTATAAAAATACACTAACTACATTATCCACCCACACATTGCACCTACATGAGAGTTTCGATCCAGGATTTCAGTTGACTAGGCATCCTTTAAATATCCTTTGCGTCATTTCCCACTCAAAGTTGCTCCTTAATAATCCTAAAAAAATAATCACAATGTGTATACTCTTTTGTACAAAGTTCTTAAATTGTCGAAGAGCCAGGGTTGCCAGATTGAAGCATCTATCTGTTTGTCTCTCTGTCCATTTGGGTACTTTCCGAGCTTTATTGAGCCTAGGCACATATTTTGGTGAGAGCTCTTTTCATCAAAAGTTAGAAGCACAAAATTGCCTTGTCTTTTCTTCTTAAAAGCAGAGCAAATTGCATTGTAGAGCATATTGTATCATCTGTCCTGAACGTGCAAATAGATTGTCAGATGCATTGCCTCCCTCTTCCTTGAGCTTTAGCACCACTATTTGGTTGCCTTGGCAACTGGTGTGTCAGGGGACCTCATCCTGATCCAGTGCGTGATTTTCTCCACAGTAGGTCACAGGGCAGAAGAACAAAGCAAGAAATAACAGAAGAGCTCATTTAGATATTTTTCATGTTCATGCAATCAGTTTCAAACTCGGTCGATGCTGTCTTACTGTAAGCACACACACAAAAACACATGCACGTGCGTACGCGCACTCACGCTGTTACGATCGTGGGCGAAGCAGGCGAATGCCGCAATCTAGATGGGGAACTTTCTATTTAATGAAAGCATTCCAAAGACAGGCGGAGGCACAAAAGGCGTAGGCGAGTCGTTTGTCGTAGCGTGGAGGTCGGTAGCCGAGGGGTCCGTAGTAGAGAGAATGAAGGTACAGTATGTGTGGTCGAGATTGTGGTCGTGGTCAGGATCCTGGGGACAAAACAAGAGGTCAGAGGTCAGGCGAGGTAAACAAGGAGATAGTGTGAGAAGGTAATGAACAGTAGATTGATTAAGACGACGCAGTGGTCGGCTTTAAATACTTTTTCCTGACTGATGGATCGCAAGTGGTACTGCTTAAGCCATAAGGTCCTGGACCTGTGATTGGATGGCAGGCGCAACCAGCCACTAGTCATCTGGTCTTGGGCCTGATTTGCACAATGAAAAGACAAAACAGAGTCTTCCACATTGATAAAATTTGGGGCAGCATCTGTGTTTTGTTGTTTTTCAAAATGTTCCACCTATGCTTCTAGACTTATACCATTGGGTAATGATATGGGACTTCTGACATCATTAAAATAATGGATTGGGATAAATAAATATTATACTACTAGCCTCTCTTTTAACTTTTAAGATCTCTTATAGGAGGTCACATGGCATAGTAGGGACATCTGCAAACGCAAGTTCTTATCATATGTCATTTTAAAAGCAATTACCTCCATGATATTTATGATATGTATTTTGAGGTGTGGTGTTCATTCAAGTGTACGACACATCCGGCTATTACAGCGGAGGGAACTATTTGAGGAAAGACTCTAATGAGGATGTAAACATGGACAATTGTCATTTGTTCCTCTCCCTTAATAAAATCATTCACATCATTTGTTCCTTTCACACGTAATGAAATTGAATATTTGGCTCCTCATCTCCATTCATATTCATGCATGTAAAAACTCATTTTAGATTCAATCATGTATTGCACACCTGGGAAAGGAGAAAAAGGTTGTGATGTTTTGGTGCACATAATGACATTGAAAATGAGGTGGGCTTGTGAAAAGCCAGTTAAACTGGAATCCATAACATAGAAACTTTCTCACACAGACAGCATGTGAACCAGACTAATTAAAAGCCAATGGAAAAAGTGGAACGTGCACTGCAACTGGGTTGGGAATCCGGAATAACAAACTCAAGGGTCTTTGCATCAAGTTTACTGTGGACAAAGGCATGCAGAGTTGTCTTCAGAAAAAAATGTTATGAATGCCAGTAATGTTTTTTTCCCAAGGAAATGACCTAATTTGGTCAACTAGATGCTTGAGTGATGAAGTGATGAATGCAGTATTTACATTAACGTGGTGTCGAATCAGAAAATCAGACTTTTTTCCCATCCATACTTATTCACACCTGAGACCTGTGTCACGTGACTTTGAGATCACACTCTCTTGCTTGTGATAGAGCTAATTATGTATTTCCCCATCTACTTCTGGCCTCCTCCTTTATTAAGGGAATTTTCATTGTTGGTTTTTATCTCAACCAACAGACATTGTTATTAACCTTGGTCAGGTGAAACATTAAGAATGTCTGATCAGACAAAAGTAACCCAAAAAACAATTTCATTTAATAAAGTGTCCTCTATGTCAACGCTTATGGCCGAAAAGCATGTCACATTCAAATGGAATTCATAATAGATCCCAGGGCCTTACTTCAGTTCAACTATAATGGAGGTAAATATTATTCATGACAAGATTCCCCACTGATTTAAACTCCATCACCATTTTTTTTGAACCTATGACTTATCAAATCACTGATTTCCCATATGCCTACTAATCAGATGGTCCCCTACAGGAGAGAAGAAAACAAAGCAGTTCTCCAAAGAAAGAAGCAGCGGGATTGCGAAAAGGTTTCAGGGACACTGCAGAAACATCAAGCCTACTGTGCATCATGGGAAAACAGAACAGTAAGCTCCGGCCCGAGGTCCTCAACGATTTGCGGGAAAACACCGAGTTCACCGACCACGAGTTGCAGGAGTGGTACCGCGGCTTCCTCAAGGACTGTCCCACCGGTCACCTGACGGTGGAAGAATTCAAGAAGATTTACGCCAACTTTTTCCCCTATGGAGACGCCTCAAAGTTCGCGGAGCACGTCTTCCGCACATTCGACACTAACGGCGACGCCACCATTGACTTCAGGGAGTTTATTATCGCCCTTAGCGTGACGTCACGTGGCGGGCTAGAGCAGAAACTGCGCTGGGCCTTCAGCATGTACGACCTGGACGGGAACGGCTACATAAGCCGGGCAGAGATGCTGGAGATAGTTCAGGTGAGGACTCCTTTTTTTAATCCTTATCCAAGCCGAGGCCTTTTAGAATGTAATATATCATATTTTCACATCCGCCTGTGTTGACTGCACTGAGGAAAAATATTGTGTGACTTACTGATTTTCTAGGCCATATACAAGATGGTCTCTTCAGTCATGAAGATGCCCGAGGATGAATCGACACCGGAGAAGCGTACTGATAAGATCTTCAGGCAAATGGACATTGACAACGATGGTGAGACTTCCGTTACTGCAAAAAACGTCAATAACAACTGTCACTGCAGACGATGTTTCTCTTAGGAAGTCTTTATAGTGCGTGCAAATGCCATAATTAAAAACAAAAAATCATATAGACTACTTACCGGCTGCATCCACTGCCATCTCTGTGTCCAATTACTAACAGCATCTCTCTGTTGGACGGAACAAAATAGATGCTTATGTGCTTATGTTGTTCCAATTTCCAGTTTCCTACACAACAACCATTAAGCATTTTCCAATTAAACAATTAGATTGCTTGAGAAAAAAAATAGAAAATTAAAATAAAACACTGGCAACTACAGTAATCAAAATGGAAGAGGACACATAGATTTTTGCGACGTCACAAAGGAGAACTTTGCTCCTGAATGGCACGACTGAAGACCCGCAGCACCACCTATGGACTGACATTATCAGCTGACGCCAACACGCCTCTCTCTACTCTTGACTCAACTGCTTCTGTTCCATGTGACAGGTCGTCTATCCTTGGAAGAGTTCATTAAAGGTGCCAAGAGTGACCCGTCCATTGTCCGACTGTTGCAGTCTGATCAGGGAACCTCTCGTCAATTCTGAAGAAGAGAAAGCCTTGTACTTTGAAACATGTGCAGAACTCCATGTCTTATTGTTTACATCAGGATCTCCCAACATTCCCTTCATTATGAATCGGGTTCTTCTTCTGAAGTCATAAATGTACTTCTGTGACAGAAAGAAAATGTTAAATATTAAAGAATGTTTAAGAAAAATGCTCTTACCGAAAAGAAAAAATAACCCAGTAAAAAAAAACTATCTATTTTTGGGTCCAGCTAAGTTTAGGAAACCTTGCTTTTCATAATTGTACTATAGTGGCTTATTTTCTTGTTTTGTTTTTGCCTTTTCCAACCCTGTGTAAAAGCTTTCAACATCCATTGTGCCATATTTATATAGACTGGATTTTTTGCATTCAAGTATTAAAAGTAAAGCTATGTTACATCAACAGGGAATTAATGACACTACATTAAAAGTTTAATTCACTTCAACTGCTCAGGAATGCTCAGTGTCTGTTCTAAATGAAAAATGTATTTGCCTTTTAGTATTGCATGCACATTGGGATTAGCGCATCTTATATCATAATTTTAGAGACGGTGGTTGTTTATATTGTTTTATTATCGTAAGAAATGTTTTCACACAATTGAAATAAAGTTTGTGTAAGAAAAATCTACACGGTGTCCCCAATTCATTCTATCCACCCATCAATATTCTTCACTGGATTGAAAAATCAGGAAGAAAACGAAAAAAAAAAACTCCACAAGAGGTCTTTTAAGTCCACATTTAAAAAAAACAGCAGACAAATGGAAAAAAAGCTTTCTCACTCATTTAAAAATGCTGGAATACAAATTCAGCATTCGTGTGAGCGATGTAGCCTTCCCCTCTTTGTGGGTATGTGACTTTACTAAAGATGACAGTCCACGCATCCTCTGGAGTATTTCAGTAACGGCGACCAACCGGGCCGCCTTCCATTCATCCACAGGAGAAGGGGAGGTGGCTCACATGTGACCAGACCACATCCAAGCAAACTAGCCTGAATAAAAATCCCAAGCCCTCCCCCCCTTTTTTTTTTAGATTGTGAGCCTCATAACTCAATCCTCGGAAATTCCTCATCTAGTTCAACGTCACTGAGGTCGTATTCTTCCTCCTCGGGAAGCTGTTGAGAGAAAATGATACTTATGATTCATTTATTAATACAAATATATGGGTATCATTGACTTTGATATTGTCCCGTTATTTCTATTCTGCTCATGTTGGCTGTAAAAAAATGAACCATCAACCTTCAGCAAAGTCTCACCTGTCCATCTTTTCCATCCCAAGCTTCAACTGTGTGAATCTTGGGTATTACGCCAGCTGCCAAGGTGGAGGTCGAGCCTCGTCCAACGGAAAGCTCTCTGCAAACAATGAGCAAAGAGTAGTTAGTTCCTGCTGTCAACTTGGAAGAAAAGGAACTGCAGCTCACCTGAGGAACTCGTGAATCCCCGTTTCACTGAATGATCCCCTAAGCAGAGCGAATTTCATCTTGCGCGTGTTGATGGCCGCCATGGCAGGGTAGCCGAAGCCACCGATACCTAGCGAGGCCTCCAGTTCCATCTGAGAGCCAGCCTCACCCCAAAGCCAGCTGACGAGAAATGGTGTCATTATTATATGCATATTTTATGAACTCCAAAGCGCTTTCTTTCAATCCTACCCCCACGACTTCTTCTTGTACTTGTCAGCCATTTTTGCCATCACATCCAGGTAGCCGTTCCTACCAGCAGCACCTGTTTACATAAACACAATATTAGTAATAGTAGATTAGTTCCAATTTTTAGAAAATATTTCAAGATTCTACAAAATGATAATAGGTATCAGTTTGCAAATACACTCGGTGTGCGCTTACCTGTGTCCAGAATGTGTGGGAGGATGCCAATAATGCACAGTTGACTGTCTTCGCAAGACTTTTTCAGGACCTCTTCATTAAGAATCTGTATAAAAAGTTGATTTAAAAAAAATAAATAAAAAAAAAAAGGTTGATGTTGCTGTTGGATGTCCAAATACTAACATGCTACTCAAAATAGCTAACAGATGTCTAACTTTCAACTCACTTCCGACAGTTCAGGAGCAGGAGCGTTATCAGAGAACAATTCCAAGGCCCTTTCGATGATGTCGCCACGGGTACGTCCACCTTGGTAGTCCTGGGGCTCCTCCCCTTTGCGGAATATCTTAATGGTGGGGAAACCTCGGATCTGCACAAAAAGACAAAACATTACTTTGTGATCTCGGCTACGACTTTGCCCAAGAAGAGTAGTTTACAATTTATCCATTAGATTGAATTTATCCAATTTAGATTAGACAGTGGACAAGTATAATTCACTTTTAAATACTATGCAACATAAGAGTGTTAGATCAAAACAAAAAATTATCAGTGGTAAAAATAAACAATGTCACGGTTTGATACTCACCCCATAGCGGCTGGACGCACCCTGATGTACCGTGGCATCCACAGCTCCCAGGTGAACTTTGCCTTTTGTCTGCTCCTTGATAGCTGATGCAGCAGCTGCCCACTCAGGCTCCAGACTGTTTGTTAAGGACGAAAAACACAAATTACATCACTTTCAAAGACAATTGCAACCTTCCGAAGAAAACAAATTTCAGCGACGTAGCTGGACAGGATTCGGCTAGTTGCTAGAAACTCACCTCTTGCAATGGCCACACCAAGGGGCAAAGAACTCCACAAACCACACGTCATCGCTCTCCAGCACAGTCTTGTCAAAGTTGTCATCGGTAAGTTCAACCACATCATCTTTGCTGCCACTGCCTCCGTGCTGAGGAAAATTTCACATCATGTCAATAAGCTCTGCTGTATATTTTAGCACCAGAAAAACGGGGTTGCATCTTCACGTACCGGTTTGCTGTACCCCGAGCTGCCAGACTTGCCACTCAGTCGTCCATTGACCAGAGCACGTAGAGCGTTCAAGGCTCCGTCCACGATAGCCTGGCTAGTGCGTGCACCTTAAGGACCAAGGAAAACTTTTCTTCAATAGAGAGCATTTTTTGGGATGTAGGAACAGAACACAAAGACAGAGTTTTACAAGTACCTTGATATGGTTCAGGTTTGTTCTTGTTGGCTCCAAAAATCTTGAGCGTAGGAAAGCCTGAGATGCCATATTGGCTTCCTAATGACTTGTGCTCGTCTGCATCGACTGCACCAACCTTGACAATACCCTGTATAAAAAAGCACAGTTGGTGCATTTGAAATTCAATTGCTAAAAATAACCCCTGGAGAACTTAATGTCCCGTACAGTGTGTAATTTGATTATGCAAGCATTCAGAATTACCTTGACACACAAATCAATTCCTGCCGTTACAATTTAACATATCCCCAAATCCTGCTTCATTTCCAATGGAACTTTCAACAGTAATTTCTACAGTACATTATTTTACATTGTATGTTAACGTGATCTCATTATTAATATATATTGATGGAGAGATTACCTTCAGGGCTGTGGCTGCCTTCTTCCAGTCTGCCGTCAACCTCTGACAGTGACCGCACCTGTTGAAGACATGTCCCAAGCTCAATTGAGTTACTTACACATAACCGAGTACTCCAGACCCGGGTTGCACTAGCTTTCATCACCATGAACATTGGACAATTATGAGACACAAAGAAACTATACAAAATGGTAACTTATGATTGCATGAATTTGGCTGGTGGGAAACCCCTAGGCTCAGAACTCAGCCCTCTCCGGATGTATCAATTCACTCACCAGGGAGCGTAGAATTCGATCAGCCACAGACTGTCGCTCTGGATGACCTCTTTGTTGAAGTTGGAAGGGTTCAGTTCGATGACATCGTCGCTTGGGGAATAAAAAGCTTGCACACCCACAAGCAGCGAGCAACCCAGCAACACCCCTGTACACAAATGATGCTCGCTCTTCATCCATTGTTCCATCACATTTATAACATAATATTTAGAATCGCCTGAACTCAAACGGTTTAAAACATGATTTTTACTGCATTAGCACAACATCATTGTCGAATATTTGTATGAGTTGCAAAGGCCTGCAAAGCTTGGGTGTCTTCGTTATTCAAGCTTGTCAAATAAGCCAAACTCCACAAATGCCGATTTCTGAAATTCAAAAAGAGTCATTTAAAAGAGAAAAATCTCCGTGCAACTTACCAGAAAGTAAGGGTTTCATGATTTAGAATCTTGCAATATTGTTTAAAGGTTAACAAGCAGTATGAAGACTGGCACCGTTCGCTGTAGCTGCCCTGGGTAAATTCACTAGACTAGATTCACCGTGGCCCACTCTGATTGGCTGAACCCGAGGAGTAAAACCAGCTCGCGAGCGCCAATTGGCTTAGAAATACTGTTCCGGGTACCCGTCCAATTGTAAGGCGCCGTGTAAGGTTTTAAGGGAAGCGACGCGCCGGCGAAAGTCATGGCGAATTTTCGGATTTTGTTTTTATTATCCTAAAAACCTAACGAAAGTCGTGCACTAAATAAAACACAAAACGAGTGGTAACATAAAGAATCTCTATAGAACATTATGATTTTTAACAATATTAGATATATAGAGCCACAATGGTGTTATTACAAAAAGTAAATTTCCATAACAAGTCATTCCCCGAACAAATCATCCCCTCGAATTTATTTACGTCAAATTAACTCTATTCTTTTGTACGAAAAACAGAGGGTTGTACAGTATAATACTTTATGTTTGATAGACGTATCCAACATTTGGCCGCACTGCACACAATGTAATGACTATTTTGTCCACAAGAGGGCAACAAATTATCAAATCTTGTCAGCGAACTTTCTTTTGTACCGTTTTAACTGACTGTTTTAAGATTCATTTTCAATAAAAAGGAAAATGTCTCGTGAAAGACAAATATTTACGTAAAATGTCATGGATATATTTAAAAGTAAATACTTTATTCTAGTTAAAACTGATGGACAACCACACTGTGCAACATTTCACTCAGTAAATACAAACGCATAATAATAACAATACTAATAATGATAACAATAACAATAATAATACATGAGAAGTGTTATTCATTCAATTCGGTGTGTTCTGAATACAGTAGCTCACCGGCGAGGGATATATTGCGATTTTCCATATTCTTGAATTATATTATCAATTGACAGTTTCAGAAACTGAACACCAATGTGTTTAATTATCGTGAGACTTCACGAAAAGTTGAAAGCATTAAATATTAAAATAATGAATTGATTAAAGGTCATTTGTACTTTAAATGGTTTAGCCGTAGTAACAAGGTGAGTGCGTCTAAACTCTAAACGGTAAAACCCCTTCAAAATAAAAGCCACAATCTTACATTCAGTTTTGGCGGAAATAGTTTGTTTATCATGGCTCGCTTGACGAAACGCGCGTCTCAAATCCAACTTTGTTCACAGTCTGAGCTGCCAAACGACGCTCTTCAACCACTGATCAAATATTCGACATCCGTTTATTCATTTGTACTAATGAAAACTTTAATTTGACGAGGACAACCTTTGAAGGACTTTCACTTCATCACAATGTGGGGAACCTATAGAAGCCGGTTCAGGAGCGGCTCAGGAGGCAGCGAGGAGCCGCAGATAGTGGTCAATATCGGCGGACTGAAAGATGTATTTCATCGGGACGTTCTCAACCGCTTCCCGGACACTCGCCTGGCCGAACTGGTGAACTCGGCATTCCCCCTTCCCACGGAGGACATCTCTTCCCTATGTGATGACTACGACCCCGAAAAGGGCGAGTTTTATTTCGACAGGGATCCAGACGCATTCAAGTGCATCTCCGAGCTTTATTACTACGGGGAGATCCACGTGAAGAGAGGTATCTGCCCCATCTGCTTCATGAAAGAGATGGACTTTTGGAAAATCGATTCGGACCTTTTGGACGAATGCTGCAAGAGCAACCTGAAGGATGTGGAGGACGAGCTGGAGGAGATTGCCGAGAAGGTGAAGACCATCCTGGTGGACCGAGAAGTAGACCCCGGAGCCATCGGCTGGCAGCGCGTCGAGAAGTGCTTGTGGAGGCTGATGGAAAAGCCGGATTCTTCCGTGCCCGCTCACGTTATCGCCATCCTCTCCTTCGTCTTCATCCTCATCTCCTCCGTGGTCATGTGTGTCAGCACCATACCGGACCTGCAGGTGGAGGACGAGGATGGAAACCTCGTGGACAACCCAACCTTGGAGGTAAAAAAACAAAACAAAAAACATTAAGGGGGTGCTGGAGCCTATCCCAGCCAACTATGGGCGCCAAGCAGGGGGGACCCTGAATCGGTGGCCAGGCAATCACAAGCATAACCATTTGTGCACACACCCATACTTGGGGGCAATTTAGAGTGCTGGGATCGAACCCTCGACCCCAGGACTGTGAGGCAGACGCGCAAACCACTTGGCTTGGCGCGCCCATATATATGAATCCAATTTGTTCATTTCAGTTGGTCTCAAATTGTTACAATCAATCAATTGTTTGACTATAGTACAATATTTTCATATGTTTGTTAGTTATTCAACCAATTGTGCATCACCCCTCTTGATGTCTGCAACTTGGACACCGGGGGGCACTGAATTACAATCATGCTGGTACCATCAAAACTCAATGTCATTGCTTTTAAATCGTGTAAAAATCTACTTTTAATAAAAAAAATCTTTTCCCCCCAGTGTATCGAGACAGTGTGCATCGGCTGGTTCACCATCGAATACGTCTTGCGCCTTATCGCGTCCCCCAACAAAGTCAAGTTTATGCTGGCTTTCATGAACGTGGTGGACTTCATGGCCATTATGCCCTTCTTCGTGGTCCTTCTTCTTACCACACTGGGGGCGGGGGTCATGGAGCTGGCTAACGTGCAGCAAGCAGTACAAGCCTTACGTATCATGCGCATCGCTCGCATCTTCAAGTTGGCGCGTCACTCGGCGGGACTCCAGACCCTCACCAGCGCCCTGAAGAGCAGCCTGAAGGAGCTCGGCCTGCTCCTCATGTACATGGGCGTGGGGGTCTTCCTCTTCTCCGCGTTGGGCTACACGATGGAACAAAGCCACCCGGAGACCCTGTTCACCAGCATCCCGCAGTCTTTCTGGTGGGCTGTGATCACCATGACTACCGTGGGCTATGGCGACGTGTACCCTAAGACCACCTTGGGCCGCTGCAACGCCGCCATCAGCTTCCTCTGCGGTGTGATCGCCATCGCTCTGCCCATCCATCCCATCATCAATAATTTTGTCTTGTTCTATAATAAGCAGCAGGTTCTGGAAACGGCCGCCAAACACGAGATTGAACTGATGGCCCTGCGTTCCGACCAGGATGGGACCACCCACACGCACGTGTGTGGGGATAAAAACACCCTCATGGCGCCCCTGAAGAGCCCCCGTAGAGGAGGCGTGGGGACCCGAAACCCCGACATGGGGGAAAGCTTGGAGGACATGGCTGAAACTAAACACTGAACAGTTCTTGGAACAGTTCTTCATATCAACACAATGGGAGACATGTAAAGTATTCTAAGGGCGTATCTACCAACTTTATCCGCCATCTTTGGGATGTACAAAAATGATTATAAAAGACCACCGCAAAATGATTACTTTGCTTTTGCTTTTTATTCATAAGTGGAATTTGGGGTAGCAAATGGAATCTTCACTGTATATTTTCCCATGTAGTCAAAGAAGTAACCGTTCCCAAAAATTCTGAGCTGTGGTGGCCCATATTGGACTAGGAAATATTAATAATCTTGAAGGCTTATATTATAGACATACTGTACTTATATTGATTCAGTTAGCTGTGCCTTTGTGATTTGAGGGATTGTGAAATTGAAATGAATAGACTGGAGAATGTCGAAACATCTGTGTTGAAGTGCCAGGATTTTTAGGATTTAAAAATGTTATAGCAAGCTATATCATTTCAAAGCCTTTTCCAACTAAACTAAGCTTTTTTTTCCAGGAGGGGGAATCAAAAAATAAAGTGCCATAATGTCTTTGATTAACCACAAATAAACAGCAGATGTTCTTGCAGGCTTTTCTTTACTGCTATTCTTTATAATTCTTTTCAGTTTAACTTTGTCTGCATGATTTTATTGGTTTGCATCGTATTGTCCCAACTGTATTTAGGAAATTACTTATACGTGTTTTTGCAAAATTTCTAAATCAATGTTTTTAATTCAAAAAGATCATTTTGGTGCAAACAACAACATAATCATTACCATATGAAAACCTGCTCGTCAGTTAACCAACATTATCTTGGTTAATTTAACTTTTGTTTTCCATTTTTTCTCTCCCATTTATCTGTACAGTTTCAAGTCATGTCAAACAAATTTTGCTAAACAGTGTACTGTCTCCTTTCTTATACATTCAAAACAATAACAGCATTTGAACAGGTGTGTTCAAACAATTCTATCCATTTTTTTTAAAACTAGCCTTAAATGTGAGCCTCATTATTCTTCTGCATAAATCACGTTTTTCTGTTTGTTCTCATGCCTTAATGGATGAAGAAGAGCAAAAAAAAACATCATACATTCTACCCTGACACAAAAATGAATTCATTTTGTCTCCACTGTTCTTTTTTCTTAAATGCCATGTTCCCATTTTGTTGGATAACCTTATTAATCTCATGAAGAGAAAGAAGCAAAAAGAAGTACTAAAAGCCTAGCGTAGTATACATCCATTAGCTGTGTGATGAGGTGCATTCATGGTCATCTCTGCCCTCACATTTCCAGAACATACCTTTTCCGCATATACTAGTGCTGGTTACCAAGGATATTGAAAATATGTTCTAATGATTTTTCCATTAAAATAAAATTGTAGTCCTGCATTGGACCGCATTAATGTACCTCATAAAGTGTCCAGCAAGTGAACCAAACTCTAAAAGTCTTCTGTTGTGCAGCACAACCTCACAGCTGTTCACCTTGTGTCTGTCATAGTCATTTTCGTCTGCGGCGTGACGATGAGGCCTCAGATATAACCTCCATCCAGTGTGACGGAATGTTCAAAAGGTCGTGACCCGCTATTCCCCACAGCCAACCTAACCCAAGCCCAGTAAAACTGACACTGGGAGCTTTGCGTGCTTGTTTTGGCCACAAGACATGCCACTGTGTGTGCATTGATTTGTCCGTTAAATGGGCTGTGAGTGTGGAACAAAAGTGCAATAAGAGATTTAGTTTGAAAATGTCGAGTTATTTTTCATATTTGGACTAAAAACAGGCAGAAATGAGTATTTTTTGCAAGCTGTACATCAGACTCCAGTGGTGTGAGTAATTTAGAGATTCATTGGGATGAATTAGAATACTTTAATGTGCACCATATTTAAAGATTAGAAGGAAATTTACTGCACCACTGGATAACGATTACAGAAATATTTCAGGATATTTGGTTTGAGATTCTTGTCAAGATTTTTAGGATACTATTTATCTCTTGATGTAAATGTATACTTCTCAAAAGTGCTCTGTTCTGTTGATAACAGCCTAATAATAACAGTATAAATTGCCCACAGCTAAATTATGTATAGATATATAATCCCTAAAAAAAATTGTGTCGTATTATTCTTTATTTTTCCAATGGATAATTCGGTTATGTTTTTTGTCCTGTAAAAGATGGTAAAAAATAAAAGGTTATGCTGCAATAGTCGTTTGTCACATTTTCTCCTGCTAATTAGTAAGGAGAAATAAAAATGTTCATAACGAAAAAAGAATTTCGTTACAATGACTCTGACTGCAAACACAACCACATAAATGATTTTTGCTCCAAGTTTCAAATGACTTTGTCTAGCATTACACATTTATATCAAAATTTTGCCCCAAATGTACCCCCATACAATATCACTCCCAGACAAACACAGCACGAATGTGTGAAACGCTGTTCATACGCCAACCTCCTACTCGCCAAGACATGTTCCGCATCTGTAAGGCTGCAAGCTCCCGGAAAGGTCAAGGCGAGAACGCGCACGCCGGTCAGCCGCCCACTTGCGCGGCAATTATCTCGGCTGACCAGCGGGCAGACGCCGCGCGCCTTTGTGCAACGCGACAGTTGCTGCTAGTCTGTTTAAAAAAAGCATTGTCCAAAGAAGGGCAGTGGGGGGGCCTAAGCAAACATAGTGTACCGATTGACGAGACGTATAGCCTCATCCTGACTTCCCACGACACGAAAAACTGCTCAGATTGGCTCCTTAAATTGTGACCTGCTGCGGGCGGTTGGCTAATCATTGTTTTTCCTCCTCCATGTTGCTCGTCTGAGACACTCCGTGGGCGCCCAAGATTTGGAGAAGCTACAAAAAAATTGGTTTTACCCAAAAAAGGCGGAAAAACGTAACTGATGTTTGTAAATGTACCAACAATATCGCTGGTAAAATGACACTTTTTTTTTCGAGTCGTTATATTTGCGTTTGGCTTTTCATGAGTGTAGTGAGGCTGGACAAGAATGACACTGCAGCTATATTTAAAGAGCAATGTTTGCAGACGTAGGAGGGCAATTAGACCCGAAAGTCCCGCCGCCAGCTGAATTGCAAGTCTCATTGTTTTCCAATGATGACATGTTGCCACACTGTACACATGGCTGTTTGATCAATGTATGTCGGAGAACCTGATCTCAAATGATATTGTATTGTACGCGATCCATATTTGCTCATGATCTTCCTGTCTAGATGATTTACTGCTATCTGATACATTAAATTCATTTTAGCATTGCTGATAATTGAACAGTGAGATACTTACTATGGAAATTGCCTGGAAACTTTACTATACGGGGTTAATTTCAGCACTTGATAGAAGGATAGTCGTGTCAACTGTATTTGTCGTTATTTATTGACTTACATTGATGTCAAAATGAAGCTAGGCTTGCAAAGACAAGAAAAAATGATGTGTTAATGAAATAGAGTATTAAAGTTTTATTCATCATATCAAGTATACGATCCTCGGTCAACGACTGAGACGAGCAATCATTCCAGCAACGCTAGTGTGAACTTTTAATGGCAATAAAAAGGATCATATATTATGTAGCTTTGAATAATCCTTCTCCAAATTCATCCATTATTTTATTTATTTATTTATAGGCCTTTCTGGTTTAACCATCCCACCCGCATTCACGTCATGTAAATTGCCAAGCAGACACTTGGTGAAATTCAGGAAAATAAAAGACAGAATTCACATTCCAAATCGCATATAAAATGCATTTGCATCCAAGATAGCCAAAGCCATTCATTTGCATAATAACGTGATAATGTGTAATAGAGCTTAGACTTTACTTACGGCCTCCCTGGTGTCATCTACGATTGGGATTTATTTTCCGCTGCAGGAACCAGATCCAGGAGAAACGGACGCAATGGAAGATGTTTCTTTTGTGCCGAAGGATTTAGCAGAGACTCTTTTCCAATGTTGTGTGCGTAAATGCACCCGAGAGCGCAATGACTGCCTGTGAGAGACAACAATTACCAAGATTAATCCTGACCTTGTGGAAAACTAAAAAACGGGATGAGGCGCAAAATCACTCACTGTGAAATAAACCTTTTGTTAATGCCATCACATCTTTTATTGTTTAAAAGGGTTTATGCATCTTTGGTTGACTTTGAGGATATTAGCACAGAAGTTTCTTTTTTTTTGGTTTAAAAAATATTTTTTTCCATGTTGTGTTTAATTTATATACTTTATTTATGCATCTGAGGTTGTGGAAAACTGACAGGGGAGATGAAATGCAGCCACCCTGTAAAAGTGTAAACTCATAAAACTGATGAAATGCTATCATGAAAAAAAATGTGTTTGCCAAACAGAAAAATCCTGCCACCATAGAGACGTTATGTATTACTTTGACTACTTTGGGAATGAAAAAGATACTGTGTAACATAGTGTATACATGATTTTAATGTATTTAAGGATTGTCTACTTTGGTAATGAAAAAGATACGGTGTAACATAGTGTATACATGATTTTAATATATTTAAGGAACATGCACAGTCTGAGGTAAGTTAATTTTTTCATCATGTGGAAACTCAAGTTTGCCTGTGTTATGTTTGGAAGTTATTACCCAGGTAAATGGTAATGTCTTTTTAACATCCCATTGGATCCCATTAGATTGCAGAAGTGTTATGAAGGTGGGTGCTGAATGTTTGTTTACATTTTCTCATAAAACACATACGGCTATAAAAGTGGTTGCGATAAAATGTGCTGGCACGCTCTCATGAATGCGGCAAAGGTTTCTGCACTAAATCAGATTATATAGCTCAGCTATACTTTTTTGTGGAGCTATGTCATCAAACATCTTGATGCTGACCCTTGAAAACATTTTTAATACATTAAAAGCCAAAATGTCATGTGTAATCAAACTAGTAGAATTCAAAGATTGTGTATGAGGGACAACATTTATTACATTTTATATGGGTATCGATGGTGGACAGTTTTGGACAGTTCTACTAAAATGTTTGGAAATGAAAAACTATGGCCACTTTTTCATTTAAAAAAAAATAGAACATTTTTTTCATTAAATAGTATATTTTTACTGTTAAAAAGAAATATTCTGTGCACCCAAAATCAATCAAAAATGCAACAAGTCGTTCATCATTTTTCAAGCTGCCCTTGAAAAATGGATGAAATGTGGAAACGTTGACGTGGAACATAAACTTACTATTGGATTTCATGGAAAAATAAGACAGCCCAATTGTATCGATGTGTGAAATATAATTAAAAAATAACTTTCTCCCCGAAAGCCATACTCTTTCAATTCTCTCGAAAGTCAAATTCAACAAGTTAATGAGGATTTCCTTTGTTTTTGATCCTGTTGTTGCAAAGTACTTAAAATGTCATCCGTTTGGAACGTCCCAGTAAGGCGCTTTGGTCTGGCATTATCTAGCAGTTTGAAAGAGCACCTTGCACACCAACGCCAAGCCCTGAGTGAATTTACCCTTTGAGGGCTGACAGGCCAAAATGAATTGTTCAAAGCTGAGGCTTGTTTTAAAGGGCTCTCCCTTTATTCCAAAATCAATCCATCCATTGCTTGACTTTCTTGGCAAATGAGTTCCACCCGTGGGTTACAAAGAGCAGCTGGCACATAAAAGAAAGAAAGCGCTCTCTCGCGTATTTCCTCTCGCATACTAAAGAGAAAATCACACAATGGGGCTGCGGAAAATGACATTTTGAACAAAAATGGCTGAAATGGAACTCCGCAGTGGCCTCGCATCACCTCTGCTGACAACTTGTATGGACGTCTCATTAAGCAAATTGGCCTTGAGAGACCCAAAAGAGACGAGCACACTTATTGCAGCTGATTATTTCATTGCGAAAAAAATGGTGTTTTTCCAGGGAGGAAAAGAGACGTGGTCAATAACTGGAATGGTCAGCGATGATTTTGAGCGGCATGTTTTTAAATGCTTATTAATATTCATTAAGAGCTTCATTAGAGGCGGCTGTATCTCCTTCCTGTGTGTGCAATTATTCAGAAACATTTTTTTCTCTGTCTTTTTAATGTCACAACATGGCAGAATTATTGTGTTGTGCAGCCGCAGATCTGCTTTCACTGATTGGATCGCTTCTGAGCTTTTGTTGTTATGAGTTATAAATCAATGATCCGTTTTGATCTGATTACATTTTCAGAAGAGTTGGAGAAAAAAAATGCCCTTGATAGGCATTCCATACCACAGGTTAGTCGTTCAGGATGATCCTTTATAGACGTCCGAGAATCAGGTCTTTGCTGACTTTGATCTCAAGGGAGGTAAACGTGCAGGTCTGGATTGATTGTCACTACTGTACGTGTCTGTACTCCGCTTACCATTGCAAAAAGAACAACTGCGCATCGTGCATATTAATAGTTGAAACAGAATCTGAAGCAAGTGACTTAAATAGGATATCCCACTAGATTTTGGACACAATTTCCTTGGTAAAATTGATGGAAAAGCCTTAATAAAAACAACCAACAACACAGGGGAATTAAATCTGTGTTTTGTGCTATTTTTCAGTCAATTTGTAAGAAGCAACGAGGCATCTTTCCAGATCGGTCTAACACGTTGGGTCAATACATTGTCCAGTAAATGTCCAAGTCCATAAATCTTGGTTCACTTTATCTCCGTCCACCTTCACAAAGCATTCAGCCCAGGCCCGCCTTCACATCCATCCCCTGACACATGATCTTTCTCTTCTAACTTGACCCTCCCACTTGCAGTTTGGGAGCAAACCAGAGAGCAACAACAGGTGAAAGGTCTTTTATAGACACGGCGTAAAGCCCCTGCAGGGGGCACTTTGAGCCAGATGATAATCCCTATCACATCAGAGCAAAAGAATCGTTAGAGGATCCAAACAACTCATGGCAAGGGATGTGAGGAACCATCAAGGAGATTTAGATGTCACTCACTGATGAAATGCCCATTTTTCAAATCTCCCAGGTAATTAAACTCTGTCGAGCCAGTTTGTCCTCTTGTGTGAATGATCGCTGAGCTTGTAAAAATCGATGTCCAAGGAGAAGGTAAAAGGAAATACACAAAAATACACATCCAAGTATTGACTAAATATGCACAGTTTTAGCACGTCAATGTCGTGTTGCTTTCCCCGCAGGCAGTGCGATGAACGCATGCTTGATTTCTGATGTCAAAGTTCTGAGAGCACAAGGTGAGTTGAGTCGAGAAAAGTCATAAAACTTTTACAGGTACTCATCAACCCACACATCGCCGTTTTTCGCTTTGGTGCTTGGAAGGTAGAAAGGATAAAACGGTAATGACAAGATAAATCAATGAAACACGCTTTCAGACTTGAGAGTAATAGGAGTTACGAAGCTATACTACGTAACCTTTACGGATCAAGTGAAACGTTGCTAATTGATGATATATGATGACGTCCCTCAGGTCCAAACAAATGGCACTTGTATTCTTATTCTAAGCCATGCCAGCTTCAGTGGATTCCAAACCAATAAAATTATAACACAACACAATACTAATATTGCAAGCACATAATTAAGTAACATCAACATTGGATGTGACTTAATAGTATTCTGTTGGAATTTTCTAATTACAAATAAACACTACTCATTTACAAAACATTCTGATGAAAAATAAAGCGCGCACATATCTGTGTGGAGTATGCATGTTCTCCCGGGCCTGCGTGGGTTTCCTCCGGGTACCCCGGTTTCCTCCCAAATTCCAAAAACATGCATGGTAGGCTGATTGGACACTCTAAATTGCCCCTAGGTATGGGTGTGAGTATGCCTCTGGCTCGGAGACAGCTGAGATTGGCTCCAGCACCCCCGCGGCCCTAACGAGGATAAAGTGGTTCAGAAAATGAGACGGGATGAGACTTTCTGTCAAATCAATCTCAACTTCATTTTGTCATTAGCAATTTATGGTCATGTAAATGCATCCAAATTCCTCCCATAATTATGACTATCATTTTCTGGCTTTAAAATGGAGCATCCACATAACAACCTAATCATTCCCCCAGGAGAGGCAGTTTGCTGCGACCGCTCACACGGTCGCGGAAGCGACCTCAGTCCTCTGTGTCAGTAATGAGACTAAAGTATACCCACCCCCAATAACCCCCATTCTACTTTCCAAGGCATAACAGAGTGATGATTTATAATGGATACTACACATGCAGAGATAGTGATGGATGAAGCTTAAGGTTAATGCAGGGGATGTCATTTTGTTTTCACAATTTGTCACCTCAAGTATAAGCTACTGTTGCACACCGCAAAGTGTGAGATAAAAAATCTAGCAGAACCTGGACACGCACAGGTTTGAGTTGCCATGTGTGGGAGGGCAGATAAAAGGCTCAGTGGAAGCTTTCGCATGTTAATGATGGCTACAGGCAACACCTCCTTTCCACCTTTGGTTTACAGTTTAATGAGGAAAAAAATACCTTTTTTCTTTTAACCTTAGCTGGCAAAGGTTCAAAATTGACCTGCAGATTTTAAAAGCTCATTTAGATGATTTATATTCAATTCAGGGAGACTTTCTGTAGGGATCTTTAGATGATACCAGTAATGAAATATGCTATGCAAAAAGAAAATGGTATTCATATGAGTTGAAGAAAACCGTTTAAAGTTATATATAAGCATAAAAAGTTGAATATATAATATAATTTGAATGAAAAATAAGGCATAGCTCAGTGTGTGAAGAAAAGCAAGTGTATAAAATATTTCCACTTACAGATGCAGTAAATGGGCTCAACACAAGTCTTGATGTGGTGAAGTGGAATCAAACCCAAACACTTTACTCTGGCACCTAGACTCCAGCAGGAATAGAAAAACAAGCTGCACTATTATTATGCAAATCCATAAAAAAATACAAAACAATGAAGTAGTTCCAAAATGACATATGGGAGAGTGCCACATAATGACAAAACAATTTGCATTTTCAGATGCTTTTATTTTGCATTTGATCAAGACGATGACATTCTAAAAGCTTATTTAATTTCAGGGCAATGCAGACAAAATCAGTCAAAAGATGGACGCGACAGAGGGTGCATAGTAACTTTAAATCTTGACCTTTATTATTCTCTTGACAGTCAGTCATTTATAAGGCAGCGGTGTTCAAGAGAAATAGTTTCTCTGTCATCTAGTTTTACCAGTATGCACTCTCTTTAACATTAACCCCATAAAAAATGCATTAGTATAGAAATTTTGCCACCACAGAGGAAAGTGTTAGTTTGCCTTCTAAATGCAGTTCCCAAGCACCTTCATCAACATTTTCCTCCCAGCATTCAATGGCGCACACTGTCTGGTCTGTATATCAAATCTCTGAGTTTGTTTTCCTCAGCTTTTTCGTTGATAAATGATGCTTCATTTTCATAAGTGAGAGTCGGAAGCAGGCGGTTGTATTTTATCCTCTGTATGAATTGCGGGCTATATAAAGTGGATTTATATTGTCAGAGAATGCGACAAAACCTGAAGAATAAACACAGGTGGGGGGAAAAAAAACTAGAGGCGGTCAGCGCGAAGATTCGTCCCACACACACTTGACATCATTTAAAACAACAGGACACACAATGCTGGAAGCAACGGAAATATGGGGAATTATCTGCTATTTGATTTGATCTTTACAGGTGAATGGAAAAAGAACGTTATGTTTTGATGGTTTTAATATATTTAATTTAGAACGATCCGACATACCATTGAAAATGGATGAATTAATTCATCCACTTCACCATGACAAAGTAGAAACTGTGTTTTGAGATACAAGATGTATTTTTGATTTTTGGCATTGTAATCTATTTATTATTTACAGTAACTATTTATTCCAGAATTTCCCTTTTCTGGAATCATCTCATTTGAGAACACCAAGTTCACTTTTAGTTAAAGACACCACTTGTCTGTCTTTGAGATCTTCCGGTCCATTGCATGTAACCTCCTCCAAATAAAAGACATTGTGATGATGCTCATTAATCCACCTCCAGAGATACTCTATTTTCTCGTCACAAAGCCATGGGTTTGTTGCTAGGGTCAAGATGAAAGAAGAGTTCCTCCCATCCAGCAGGCCCTGGGGAATATGCTGAAGGCGGTTCTGGTTGAGCAGAAGCATTTGAAGACGCGGCAGTCCCGAGAAAAGGGATGGTGGAAGCTCTCGGAGATGATTCTCCTGTAGAAACAGACGCGAGAGCTTCGGGTTGTGATTAAAGGCTGTTGGAGTCAGAGTGGTGAATTTGTTCCCAGCAAGGTTAAGAATCTCCAGGTGGTGGAGGTTCTTTAGGGCATCCGGTTGCAGTTCTTGCAGGTTGTTGTCACTCAGATCCAGATGCTCCAGATGTTTGAGCTTCTGAAGGAAAGCTGCTGGGACCTCCGATAAACGATTGCCAGACACGTCCAACCAGATTAAGCTGTTGTTATCAGCAAACCACTCGACGTCTGCTTGATCGATGTGATTATTTTTGAGGACTAGGTTTTGGAGTGACTTCTGGCTGAAGACCCCTGGTGGAAGATGACCAAGCTGATTTCCAGTAAGATCCAACGAGTTTAACCGGGAAGCATTGTGCAGTAGATTTGAAGGAAGTTTGTCCAGTTTGTTTCTATAAAGTTGAAGCCTGGTCAGATATGGCACAGCATTTAAATGACTTGCTTCAATAGATGAGATCTGGGTGGACAAGATGGACAATTCAGATGTGTTGCGTGGTAAACCATAGACGGGGAATGTCATCATGGTCGAGACACCAGCGCACTCCACCTTATCCCCAGAGCAGGAACACTGGTGCGGGCACGCGTGGACGTCGCATTGAGGCACCGCGCACAAAGTGATCAGCAGCAGGAGAAGCTTCAAATTCATCTTAAACCACTGCATTTCGTAATTCAACAAATTGCCAAGTCCTGATTCTTTTGTCTTAATGTAACATTCCGCTCTTTCAGTTTACCTGAATATAACTGGAGGCACCGTTTCATGCAAAAATGGGCTGCTAGAATAAAGTAGAGAACGAGGACAGGGACTATGGACTATGTTGCAACAGACAAACATAGACAAGCAAACATCAACTGGAAATCAATAGGAGGAGCTTCACAAAATATTGTCAATATTCAGTCTTACCTCTCAAAAGCTATGGATAGCCATGCATATGCACAATATGTAATAGAACTTTGTCGTTGGGTTAAAAATTTCAATCCATGTTGAGTCAGGATTTTCTGTTGACTGCCAATTCAGCTTTAGTTGGACATGCCTCAAAACCAACCCAAAAGACATCATCTTTAGAAAATACCAAATTTGGTGGATGAACTTGGGTATATTTGAGCTTGAGCTGATTTTCACTTCTCGTTATCCACCAGTCTTTTATCATTGAAGCTTTCCTCGAGGATCACATTCCATAATCTTTTACGCTAGAAGAAAGACAAGCCCTTAAGCCAAAAGCTAACATTTGAAGATATACTTGGATATGTCGGTTGGCAACAAATTTGCTACGACCATCAGAAATAAAAACAAGGAAGGTCATTTGAGCAATTTCATTGATTTTGCTATTGCTGCAAGACATCATTTGAAAACGAGTCAGAAATTGTGTTGACATATTTGATGATGCTGGAGATAACAAGAGAATATTCCAATGTAAAATATGAGTCATGTACTTTAATAATAAAAAGAAATTTAGCTAAACATAGCAAGCAGGACATTAGTTGTC
The DNA here is from genome assembly GCF_051989625.1 of Stigmatopora argus. NCBI lineage: Eukaryota > Metazoa > Chordata > Actinopteri > Syngnathiformes > Syngnathidae > Stigmatopora > Stigmatopora argus. The sequence goes on along the minus strand of NC_135405.1, from coordinate 10,073,848 downwards.
GCTTGATATTGTGTCCTGGCATAAACAATATATGTTTGTCGGAATGATATTTTTTCTAAAATCTTTACTCAGATTGTTAGTTCAGTCTCTTTGAGTGACATCACTGAGCGACTCTTTAGAGATGGAGGACCGGCACAAACGACAGTCCCTGGGAGGAAGGCCTTCTTCTGGTTCTTCTGGAGCCACCCGAAGAGGTACTTTATCTTCTTATCGCACATCCACGGGTTTGCCGTCAGATCCAGCCCCTCGTCTTCGAGGGCGTTCAGAGGGTTGAGCAGTCCTTCGGGGATGCTGCTAAGTTGGTTGTCATCCAGACTGAGATGACTGAGCTGCGTGAGTTCCAGGAAAATGTTTGGGGTTAAATGACTGAGCCTGTTCCTGGAAAGGAACAAGTAGGTGAGATTCCGGGTTCCATGCAGTAAAGACTCACTCAGACTTTCTAATTTGTTGTTGCAAAGATTCAGGCGAGTAAGTCTGGTGAGGGGATCCATTAAACCTGTTGAGAACTTCTCCACACTGTTGTGGGAGAGGTCAAGGTTTTCCAGGTGGGGGATCTTTTGGAGAAAATCCACAGGGAGATTCCTCAATCGATTCCCAGAGATGTCCAGCCAGGTGAGGTTGGAGTTATCTGGAAGCCACGAGGCATCCACTTTCTCGATCAGATTGTTCTTGAGCACGAGTATTTGAAGCAGGGCATGGCTAAAGACATTTGCAGGCAAGAGTTTCAGTTGGTTGCCGGTGAGGTCCAAAGTGGTGAGATGTGGCACGCCCCTGAGAAGATGTGAGGACAGGTTCGATAGTTGGTTGTTGAACAGGTGCAGCTCCTTCAGTTTGGGGATTGCTTTCAGATCCTCCTCGGAAATGGAAGTGATGTTAGTGAACTGGATGGTGAGGGTAGTGGTATTCTCAGGAAGACCCACGGAGGGGAATTGTGTCAGGGGGGCCTCACTGCAGACCACCTCTGCTCTTCTTGAGTAGCATTTGCAAAGTGCTGGACATGCTGAAGCATGGCCCAAGTAAGCCAAGAAAAAGAGAGCACCAAACACATTCATTTCTAGGGGGGGAAGAAAAACAAACAGCTAAAAACTAAATACACAATCATAATAATAATGTCAGTCCATCGACAAAAATCTTTACAATTGAAAAAAGGAATCCCAATCTTTCTTTAAAGAAATGAGTCATAAGTATGTAAAAGCTAAATAATTTCAGACTAGTTGAATGAAATTCTATTGCATGAATGAATCACCCATCTAACACGGTGATATCAAATGAGAAGTACTTACTCTTCTGCTGATGCTTGAATGTGGATGAATGTCAACCAGGCTGCAAAAGCACCGAGTCATTCAGGGACCTCAATCCCAAAGTAATCATTACTTGCAGTGCAAACAAGCTGCTCACACTGCGCAGTCAAGGACGGACACTTTGAGCTGACCATGTGACTTGGAGGCAAAGAACATGAGAGGAACTTCACTTAATACATTTGATGATAATGCACAAGAGGGTTCATTTAGGGCATTAAGTTGGTACTGGGTCTAAACCTCAATTCACCTCTCTGTTATCTAGCTCAATTTGCATGAGATTTTATGGGGTACTCTGGTTTGGTGGGGGGGTTAGTATGTTAGATTGATTGTTCGCAGGTGCTCACATGAGCTTAATGGGCCAATTGTGCCCATCAATTAGCTGGTCCAGTCCAGGGTGGACATCACTTGTTTTCTAAAGGTGGCTAATGATAAGCTCAAGTTTTTTTTGTGATAAATGAATGCATGAAACTTCATAGATACAAGCATGGGCTCCACTTCAATTCTAATTTGGAGTGCTTACGTGTGAGCCCATGCTTAGGTCAAGAGTTTTAGGGGTCATTTAACCATGACCTAAAATCACACTCTGATCGAGAATATATTTAATGTGCAGTGTGAAGTACAATTTTTAGCAGATGGGCAATGTGATGAGCTATTCCATTATGTATGATGAGTGCCAGTTGGCTTTAGGCGCTTTTGAAAGATTCATGTAAGCCCACTCATTCCACCAGAAACTTGGAGGGAGATGAAACTATTCTGGTCCACAAAATGCCAACGTGTGAGTTACAGATGTACATTAGGACAAGTGTGATAGTAAATGTTAATTCCAATGTAATTTTATTTGACCTTTGAAAAAAATCCATTAAAAAAAAAAAAACGGTCCTCGTGATAAATCACCTTTTGTGACCCATTGAAAACGTGCAATTTTTCGTTGTGTAAACTACTGTATTTCCAGACAAGCCTGTGCTCATGTATTTATAGTTTATGCTCAAACATCAAACAAACCACGTGGTTAACCTTCTAATATATGATACACAAAAGGTACTCTTCATTTCATATATACAATGCACACACACCTTGCACTTCAAATACAAATGTAAAAGTCCATTTTTGCTTATAAAGTTAATTCCACAAATTGGCATAATGAAAAAGATTGTGCTATCATTTCCCTTTATACAAGTTCAGAGTAAAATATTCCACTTTCCTAAAAAGCAACGTGTTGGCACAATGCTGGTGTTCATCCGCAGAGAGAAATCCCTTTGCTGAGCCAGGGTTAACTGTAAAAAGATAAAAAGAGGAAAATGTAAAACAAAGCAAAAAGAAAAAGGATAAAAAATAGAAACAAAGACCAACACATGCTGTTAGGCATGGCACACGCCCACACAATATCCAAAAAAATAAGTTACAATACACTCAGTTAAACAAACATCTGTCGCAATTCCCATTGTCATAGCCTTTAGTCCATTGTAGCAGAAAACCTTGTTTAATAAATATAATTATTACAAAATGTCATTTATCTGATTTCTAATAGCAGAAAAACAAAGAAAAAAGTATTTGCAAAAAGTGGCCATCTAACTATTGTTTAAAAAATATTTTCCCTATTAGTATATAGACATCTAACTTATTTGCATTCTTAAACCGTTTTATACTATAGTTATACTATAGATGGTCATCTATAGTTGTAGATGTTGTCTTTCCCTTTAAAAATTCTATTTTCCACAATCACATACTAAATGGATGTCATGTATGAGTTTAAAACTTAACACTCAGGGCCTGAAAAGAACTTTTGCAACTGAATTCACAGCAACTGTCAGAAAACACGGCAAAAACATGCTTTTTCTAAGAGGAGACGCAAGCACGCATGCGGAGGCCAAATTACCCTCCTTCCCCCCTTTGAAACTTCTTTCAGAAGAACATATCATCATCACTGTCGGTGTCGTCCAACGACCACCTCAAGTCTGTCAGGCCAAAATCAAGCAATCTGAAACAGTAAGTAGGAGGTTCAACTGTGGGGGGTCATTAGCCAGGGGCCCGAATAAATTAGGAGCAGTACAAAAGTGTGAGTGGAACGATTAGGGGGGGTTAATCAGAAAACCTTCGTGCGAACTGGCGAGGGGGGAACAAATTAGCTCAGCTACTTACAGTCTCCCAAGCATGAGAGACATTAGAAAGGTGGGGTCAGTGGAGGATGATGCGTAGCATGGGGCCGCTGCTGAGGGGTGAAAGCCAGTTAGCGTGTGGGTAAAAGTTGGGATAAGAACAGAGAGCTGACAGGTGAAGAGATGTGAATTTATGAGCAGAAGGAGCACATATAACATGACAGAAAAATGTCTGTCAATGTGCAATTTGTCTCTTGAATACTTTAATGCAGAACCTAACAACTTTCTAAAAGACTGCATTTTCCAAAACTTTCAATTGTATGTTCAGTGATCACTGTACAGTATGTGAACACACACATATAATTAACTATATTAATAGTTTTGGTCCACTATGTTTTTTTTGTTATCATCAGTACAGTATTTATATTTGATCAAAATGCTGTTTCTAAACATTTTCTCATTAGGAGCTAAATTTATTTATATGTTTAATGTGCATCTACTTGTATATTATGGGGTGTGACACTAATTCACTGTACAATTTTTCCCCAAGTTCTAAATTTACAGTGAAGCCCCTCCCCTTTTTTAATGAAATAATGGAATACATGTAAACACTTGATCAGGTCAGTTATATTATTTGTGAGGCATCCACGACAGGGAAACATTTGCTAGTTGCTATATCCAAATGGACACTGTAATTATATGAATAGCTCATTACATAACATGAATTAACAAAGGGAAAGCAATAATAAACCATTAAACTTGAATTTATACGTTAAACTGTTAAAGGCAATACATGTAAAAGTAAACCAAGTATATTTATAAACCTTTAGCGTCATAACAAGAAGTTTTGTGGGACTCTCACCTGCCCTTCGCAGACGGCTGCTGCGGTCTGGTGGATGACAATCTCATGGCGCCGCGGTGGGGCGAAATCTGTGGCGAGCCCTTTGGCGACGGGCGTGGCGAAACTCTGGGGGAAGATCTCGCCGGTGGCTCGGGTAGGCTGGAAGGCGAGGCCTGCTGCGGGAGCTTCCTGGGGATGCGTTTGAGAAGGTGGCTGACCCATCGCTGCTGTTCTTCTCGGCTTCCGCTCAGCAAAATCAGCTCTTTGGCGGTGGATATGTCGTAGTTCACTGTTGGGGAGCAAAATGGACAATGTTGCATAAGCCGAAAAATGGCTAAAGCAAATTGTCGGGAGTCGCGTACTGACCCTTGCAGGGCGCAATGACCTCCTCCTTCCTGTCAAGGTGGTCCTTGTGGCACTTGGTGCGGCAGCGGCGGCACTCGAGGGCCGGGGGCGGCTTAAAAACGTGCCACAGTGGACGGGCGCACGCCTCGCAGCTCGAGGGGAAGTGATAGAGGGTGGGGATGAACTCGTGACCTTTGTGGCTAATGTACGAGGCACGTTCGCCGAAGGATGTGGTCTCCATGACGAGCTCCTGATCACGCTTGCTCTCGCCCTCATTGGCATATAGGATCTGGGAGACAAAAAAAAACATTTTGTTATTTTTTTTTAATAGAACTGGTACATAGAAAAAAGAAAAACAGTTTTATTCATACAGTATTGCATTATTGCCTAACCTGAAATATCCGGGGGATTTCTACGGCGTCTGCACGGTACACATCCGTCTGAGTGACAGGTCGGACATGGAACAGTTTACTGCGGTGGGCAATAAAAGAGAAGCGGTAAAATAAAGGCGAGAAACCAGAATAATAACTGCAGGCGAAAAGTTGAGACAATAACAATACAATACAGAATTGAGCACAGTCCACCGCTTCGAAAAAAAAGATGAGTTTCAACCTTTTTTTTAACGTTCAATGCTGCATGGCTCTATTTAATAAAATTCCCATAGATTATTGATTTAAATGTCAGATTTAAAATGCCATTTACTCACTCAATGTCCAAAATCATGAAAGGGTTGGCCTGTTCTCGGTCCAGCTCACTGTTGTAGAAGAGAATCTTTTTACTGCTTACCACAACAAACTGAGAGATACAAAAATCACATTTGGTTAAAAACAAAGTAGTAGTAAAAAAATACATGACAGTACTTCAATATGAAGATTACCTTTTTGTCCCAGCCGAACCGTTTTGTGTGCTTGCTAGGGAGTGAAAGCCATCCCTCCAGTCTGGAGTCTAAAAGAACACTAGGGGTTAATTACCGCATTTTTTGTGGTATTATTTGACTTTCATATATACTTAATATGGTGTTTAAACTATTCAGAAATTCCTATTTAAACTTGAGCCTTTTAAAATTAATAATATGGACAAAAGTAGTGTGTTAATGCAAAGTTCACTACAAAACAATAAGAAATGTGACTCCAAATGGATTGGACGTCCAGCGCCGTCAATGGCACGGATACATGTGCATTCATTTCCAGTCTTCCCAGTTTAATTGAATTGAACATCTAACCCTACTTTTTAAAAATAATTTTGCCTACATTTAAGTAGTTTTTTTTAAATCCCTAAAAATAGTCACTCTATAAAAGGTTGAATGTCCTCAGTGGCAACTTTTGAAAGGCTGTCTATATACTTTTTCTGCGTAAAAAATCACGAGGATCTTTTGAAGTGGAAGACATTTGAACAAAGCAGGCAAGAAATCAAGCTGTACGCGTCACTGAACATCAATCGTGTTAAAACACAGCAGATTAAAAGAGAAAACAGTGGAAGGATTAGCTGACGACATGCTGAGCTAAAAGCGGACCAGTTTTGTTAAGGATCTCATCAGACCAATAATGGTATTAATGTCCAAGCCTTTTTCTCTCTCCAAATTGTTCCACCATGCAGGGGTCACCTGAAGGTTCAGGTTCAGGCTGTTGGTAGGTCAGAGCCAAGGGACTTGGTCCCCGCTCGTCCCTTTCATCGTTTTCCTCATCCTCAGAGTCAGAGTCAAAGAGCGAACGGGCTGCACGGATGTCCGGCCGAGTGTCGATACGCACTGATTTGTGTGAGCGCTGGTAGGTGAAGGACATTGATTCGGAGGTTTGTGAGTGAGTAATGCGTACTGTGTCCAGGAGGGGGGTGAAGCAGAAGAAGAAGAAGAAAGAGGGTAGAACAAGGAAAAGGTTAAGACACCGCAGGGGATGGTGCAGAGTGTGTGAAAAGAGTGGGAACTGAACGATTTCAAGAAGGGTTGACCTACGCTCATTCAATTGAAAATGGATATTTTGGAGGATACCTGGGTAGCCTTCGCCCCCGTCCAGATCGTTGCCACTGCTGATGCTGGTTGAGTCCAAAGAATGAATGCTGACGGAAGTTAACTGGCAGCGAAGTTGCTCGATGTCGCTGTCCTTGCTGGCTAATGTCATCTGAAGCTCCTGGCGCACTTGGTTCTCTTCTGCAATTAGCTGCTCGATACATACAGAACAATGGATTTAAAAAGGTCATCTCAACTTGGTCACCCAATGCAATAAATTGAAAAACCCAATCTTTTTAGGCGATTTCGATCCTCTGAAATTGACAAGATTGGGCCCAATTTCCAATAAATTCCGATCTGGGTCGTCCCTAATGAAAATTGGACTTTATATCAAATGGCATAAAAATACTTGAAAACAATTGAGACTGTATTTGTGTCTAAAAAATAAATAAAATGAGTCTTCTTTCCTCTTCTGCATCCACATGAAGTCACAGAGACCGAACGCGTGGGCAAACTCACCGCCTGCATTTCCGACAGCTCTCGCTGGTATTTGATGATGGTGCTGTTAAGTTTGTCCTTCTCAGATCTCAGTTCCAGTTGTAGCTTCCTGTTCTCCTTCTCCTTCCTGTGCACCTCCGTGTCTGTGCCTCGGTGTACTCCCCTCGTCGGCTCCCTGCGGTTCATCACCTCGGCGAGCTTATTGATGGCCTGCGTGATCAAAAAATTGCATAAATGCATAAAAATAGAAGTCTGCTCCCTCAAGAAGAATTTGGAAAACATGACTCACTGCCAACTCCTTTCCTTTTTTTTTCTCCCTAGAATAAAACATCCATTCTCGCACCCAAGGACAATTCAAAATCTTGAATTAACCCGCCATCCATGTTTTTTTTTTGGAATGTGGGGGAAAAAACCCACACAATTACAAGCAGAACACGCCAGCTTCACATAGGAATGCCAGAGACGGGATTCAAACCCTTAACCTCAAAATTGTGAAACCTCCCATAAAAATCCCCACGATCCCCGCAACATAGGCAGAATAAATGTAAACATGCTTTATTTAAACATCGTTTTTTTTTCTTATATTTTCTCATTTGGGACGAGGCAATCGGCAAAAACAACATTAAGTTGAGCTATATCGCTTTAGTCCTATACTTTAAAAAGATCTTAACAGGACATTAAAAAAAAGGGTATGAGGCATTGAGCGTGTAATCACATGCTTGCCGTTAAATGTTTTTAGGATAGCCGCAGACGCTAATGTCTGACAAAGCAATTATATGTGTGGAAAACACAATAGGAGGTAAAAGTCGATCCATTCTAGCCTCGTGTAGGCGGTGTGACGCACGCACCTGAATTTTTAGCGTCCTTTCATTCTGCAACTGCTTTTCAAAGGCCACGATGAGGGAGCTCATGGTCTTCTCCTCACTCTTTGCTTCCTGGAGTTCTACACAAATAGAACAACATAGATGCTCAGAACCTGATAATTACGGACTATTACGTCTCTGAATGCCTCACGTTGTTGTAGCGCTTTAAGCTGGTTGTTGAGTTCCTCCTTCTCGCTGGCTAAGTTGGCCACATCCACCGTCAGGGTGCGATTTGATTCTTCCAGCTGGGAATGAGAGGAATCGGATTGACTTAATTTCACAACTGAAAAGTTTTTGTCAGGGGAACAAACTTCTTTATTTAATATGAAGGGCATATGCTGACAATTTGAAAAGAACTCGATAATAAGACACTTGTGGAGCTTGAAATCCCTTGTGGACTTTGTCTGAGGAGCTGACGGCAGGCAGTAATGCACCAAAATATTAATCATAGTGCGCAAATGAATGTTGTTTCCTTTTGGGGTTTAGCGGAATCTAGTGGAATGCTTGTAGAATGCAGTCAAAAAGTGCTTTCTCACAACTCAGGTAGTTATTTTTTGTTCTATAAGGCATGTTCATATTGTTTTTCTCTTAATTTATTTATCAGTTGGGTTCACCTTTTGTTTATAGGTTTGCTGAATGTATTTTTTAAGATGGTGGGATACAGTTATGCTCCTGCAAAGTAGGTTTACACAGTAAAAAAAAAATCAATTTATCCATGCATCATCATTATTTAAAATTCAAATGACTTATTAAATCTTGGGAAAATGGCAGCAAGTTGGACTAGTGGTATTCTATCGATGAGCATGTCACAAATTGGACTATTTTTGATCGTAACTTGGTGCAATCTCACCGAGCTGATGGTGGCCTCCTTGTCACCGAGCTCCTGTCTGTGTTTTGCCGACATGTCTTTGATTTCAAGCTCCCTCATGATCTTCTCCTTCTCCAGGCTGGAGTACTGTTCCTCAGCGATGGAGCGGGCCAACTGTTCCGAGTCGGCTTTGGTCAGGCTGACTTCCAGTTGGGAAGCCAGTGATTCCCTGCGGTCAGGAAGAGGGAGGAAAAAAAAGCGGAACTCATCAATTTAAGTGGTGAGAAACTGTATTAATCGCATTTTCCCCCTAGTACAAAAAATGAAAACACAAGGAATGACATCACCAAAAAAATGAAGATGCATTTCAACTAGGAAAATCCTATGGTACATGGACGTTTGGTCGCCGGACGTTTGGTCGCCGGACGTTTGGTCGCCCGGACGTTTGGTCGCCGGACGTTTGGTCGCCCGGACGTTTGGTCGCCCGGACGTTTGGTCGACGGACGTTTGACAACATGACAGAGATTTTACTGTTGAAACCAGGTCTCAAAATTATATTCATGAGAGAGAGAGTTTAATATCTAAATATCTACTGTTGAAACCAGCTCTCAAAATTATATTCACCCGGGCGACCAAATGTCCGGCGACCAAACGTCCGGCGACCAAACGTCCGGCGACCAAACGTCCGGCGACCAAACGTCCGGCGACCAAACGTCCGACGGCCAAACGTCCGGTCACGAAATCCTATTCTATGGGATTTACTGAAGAAAAAAACTCACCTATTTTTTTTTTTCAAAAGTAAACATTTTTGTATACAATTACTATTGAATGAAGTTTTCCTATATCATTTTATTCCTTGTATCTCTTAGCCCTTACTGTTCACTCTAAATACTTTTTTAAGAGAGGGAGGTGCTTAAATTTCACACAGGGAATAGATTCCAGAAAATAATTAAATGCACAGATGTGGGAGTTAATGTTTAGCATATATTTTTCTCGAGTTCCTCCTGAAGTCTTTATTGGTTTAACTAATGTATACCAATGCATGTTTACTGCAGTTCATTTGTCACCCCCCTCCCAAGGGTTCACAGTAAAAGTAAATTACAGAATAGAGGGAGCCCTCCAGCAAAAATGTAGTACTCCTTTGTGCCACTAGAATATTCATGCAATGAGTGTGCTTCTCATCCCCATTCCGCCTGCAGTTACCTTTCTTCCTGGTACTCTTCCAGACGTTGTTGCGCCTCTTTGTACAAGGAGTTCTTCTCCTCACACTCCTCCTTTAACTCATGTATTTGTGTCTTGTAAAGGGTCTAAAAAAAGGAGGTGGGATTTCCCTATTCATTTCAAATGAACACAGAAGTGTGCAGAAAAAAAATAAGGGATGAATTTCTACCGTGAAATATTGCTCCGCCTCCAGCTGGTCCTTTAAATCTTTCAGTAGGCTTTCTGACTCCTGCTTCTCCCTGTAAGAGCGCCATCAATCTGTCATGCCACTAACAGTTTCCTTAAATCAACTTAAATGTGCGCTTGAGATCAGAGTGCGGCTGTGTTTAACCGACCTGCGCATCTCCTTGTTTTGTTTATCCAGGACTTGCTTAATCTCCAGCAATTGGTTGAGTTCTTGCTTTAGTTGCTTCTCTGAAGTGTGAAGGATGGTCACCTGCTGTTTTTCCATTTTTAGGTCACTCTGGGCCATACTGCGCTTGTGGATCTCCTGCTCCAAACGCAAGTTGAGGTTCTTAACCTGCACAAAAACACACCATCTCAGTCATCCATGAGTTTATTTAGTTTTAAGAATTTCGCAGGGTAGATGAAACTGATTGCTACTATTAAAGAAAATGGCTCAGGATCCATATGTGGCTCTTTGAATCCCGAACCCACCAATAGGAGCGCTGCTTTAATCAGATTTTTTTTAAATTTAGTCCTTTTTGCATGCATAATCTCAATAATACTAATTGTTTACCAACAATGCAACAATGTTGTCAACCGAATTCATAGACATTTTGTACTTTAAAGTGGTGAAATGACTAAAATATGCACACATTAATATTTTTAAATACTGAATTTGGCTCTCGGTGAATAACATTTGAAAATTATGGCTGAGAGCAATATATTTTATGAGGTTTGATGTGTTAATACTTTTTTTTTCTAAACACAGATTTCATATAAAGTGCGGAGTAGGATTTAAGCAAACACCTCTTCAGAAAATTTGTCCTTTTGCGCATGCAGCTCCTCCATTTTGTGTTGTGTCTGCTTGTAGTCGCAGTCCAACATGGAGTAATCCTTCTTCAGCTGTAGTAGCTTAACCTCCACCTCCTGCTTTAGGATGCGCTCCTCCTGAAGATTGTGTTCCATCTCTGCAACGTGAGGAAAGAAGGACGCACGAAAAACACTGATAAAACAGAAGAAAGATTTTTGTTGCACCCTCAATGAATAAAAGAATTAAACACAGCTCTACTAGCAAGAAAATCCATCTTCATCTACTTAGTATATCAATATGGGTATCAATCTTCTGCCTGAATGCATTGTTCATTTTTAGTCATTCATCACCATGTTTGTTATTTTGAAATTTTTTCTTCTTCAACGCACCTCTTAAGGCTGCAGATTTTGCCTCCTCTATGGACTGGTAAATCTGATTTTCATCTGCCAGTTTGGCTTTGACAGCTTTATGTTCAGTCTCCTCTTGCTCCAAACTCTGCTGGAGCGACTTTAACTTGAAGGTCAGCTCGATCTCTTGATTACTCTTTTCCTAAACGGTTAAATGATAAGATTTCATTGGCGAGAGTCTTACTTATAGTTGGGACTGCAATTTTCTCAAACTTTCAACAAACAAGTCAAGCGGAAACCAACCTTCTCAAGGTCATTGAGCCTCTCCTGCAGTTGGTTCTTTTCCGTCTGGACGTTGGAAAAGCACAACTTCATTTCTTTCACCTCTTCTTTCAGGCTTGATGTCTGTCCTAAGGTGGGGAAATACATGTGAATATAACCGGTAAAATTTGCATACTACTAAATAAATAAGGGAAAAGAGGAGCAACTAGATGGAAAATAAACTTAGTAAATCCAAAAGGTGAGACATGACATAATGCTCCTCCACATTGAGGCCCAATACTACATCATATGTTTTCCTGGCTCCACCCTTAATGTGTTTTTTTTTTCCAAACTAAGAGTGGGGTTGAAATGGAGTAATCATGCAAACAGACTCCACTTTGTTATTAAATGTCTCCAAAATCTAATTTCCAAAAAGCAAAAAGGTCTGGTACCACTTCAGCTTTGGCATTCAAGTCCAGGATGCTTCAGGCATTTTTTTTGGGGGGGGGACGTTTCCACCTATGACTTAAAAATTTCCAGACATGTTCCAGATAAACAATTAACATGTTATGGCCTGTCATAGCTCCAAGTTGCACATGTGTTGGATTTGAAATCTAAAACGGACTCTTTAGTGTTTTAGGAATTTTCTCAGTTGAAATGTATCGTACATTGAGTTAAGATTGATGTTATTATTGCATTCTATCTTAAGGACAATAGTTTCTCACCCTGTAGGTCGGCGATAACTTCTGTCTTGATGCTGCGCTCCCTCTTCTCAGCCCCCAGCTCCGCCTGCAGTGTTGTCAGCTGCCTTTCCAGCTCCAGTTTGGCCTCCTCCAGCTGCTTGCACTTCTCCTGCACCTCCCTGAGGCTGAGCTCCAGGCTCTGGGCCTGTTTTTGCATCTCCGCTTGGCTCTTCTTTAGCTTTGACGCTGCCTCCTGTTCCGCCCGGAGCGTCCCGGCCGCCTCATCGAGCTGCCGACGAGAAAGACGCAATGTGTACTAAGCGCGAAGGTAAAGGACAATATTTAATTAACTCATTGGCTGCCATAGATGTGTAATCCATATCGACTGGGAAGCAACCATTTAATGGCAGTCAATGGCAATGAAAAAATTAAACCTGGATTTGAACCACTGCGAGGCCGACACGCTAACCACCAGGCTGCCCGCTTTTTAAAAATATATATATGATTCATTATTCATTATATACATTAATGTATATTAAGACACTTATTTCTGTATGATTTAAAACGCCTTATTCAGAATTTTGAGCATTTTCACATGCAATTGTGCAGTTTTCTAGTTGTATATTAATTTTCGGAGCCATTGTTTTCTTACTTGTTTCTGCAGCTGGATGTTTTTCTCATTGGAGAGCTGTGAAAAATGGTTCTTCTTCTTCAGATCTTCTAACTGGTCCCTCAAGGTATTCACTTGTGTATAAGAATGTAATCGATGTACCATTTTAGCTTCATAGAAAGAAGGTGCATCACACCAGAGATATTCATGGCTTCTTACGTTCATTCTCCAGGCCGCGTTTCCTGTCCGCCTCAATCTCCACTTTGCGCTGGTTTTCGCCACTTTGATGCTGCAGGAGCGCTCGCTCGCGCTCCATCTGTCTCAGCGAGGCCTCCACACGCTGTTTGCTGCTCATCTAACCGGAGAGACACGAACACACTCAGCCGATATTTGCCAATTCGATGTCTATCCAAACTGATAAATCTGCTTTCCATCCTCACCTCCTTGTCTAACTCTTTGACCAACTTGTCTAAACGGTTGGTGGCATTTCTGTGAAAAAAATAGAGCATTTTTAACAACAAGTATGACTATATCATTATAACTTCCGACGTTCCCTCGTACCGGAAATTGTGCTCCAGCTCGTCTTTGGCCTGCATTTCATGGTCGAGTTGCTCCTCCAATTCGTTCAGTTTTTTTTGCAGTTGCTAAAAGACAGCACAAGATGATCTCATACTGCAAACCCATTTACCTTTTTATTATGATATGAAGTTCTCAATGTTCATTTTGAGAGAAAATGCTTACTTCGTTCTTGTTGTCAGAGTGCTGTTGCTTTTCCTCCAATATTTCCTTTTGGTTGTCAGAATTCTCCTCCGGGCTGTTTTTTTTAAACGTCAGCAGTCTGAAATATCAGCCAACAAAATTTAAATTTGAATGAAATTTATTGCCCGTTGCACTTTGATATATTCATGCTTTGGTTATAATTTGACTATGCGAGCAATTGAATGCAAAGCAACTACATATATCTGGAAATCATTAGATGATCCATCTAATGTGGTTTTATAATAAACAAGGAATCTGGAGCAATTTTTACAAGATGGATAGTCTCCAAATATGAAAGGCAGTGGTTTAAGGGAATATTTCCACTCGCATCTGCACGTCCTTGAGAAAAGGAATTTGACGCTTTTGTTTAAAAAGCTCAATTGTGACTTGAAACAATAGGCATACAAATCTTGAGATTTACAAGACTGCAGGCAAACATCAACAGTGCTAGTAATAACAGCACTCAGACAACCTCAAACCAAAAATGGAGGTTTTTTTTTTCTCTTTTTTTTGCCAGCACTCAAAAAGCATGATGGTTTTAAGCCCTCACGGTGAGAAGCGAGGGCAGTTTTAGGCCGGCTGTCAGAACAAGGCAGCACAGTGTGAAGCATGAACAAGCGTACAGTGTGTGAAATGTGGAAGGCTCTATTAAAAACAAGGTAGCTGTCGTTGCCTCGGTTACCTGTATTAGAGGCCTGCGTTATTTTTGCAAAATGCGAGACTCATTTAAGTAAGAAACATACTACATGAAAATGAAATCAATATTGCAATGAAAGAAAGCTTACTGGTCCTCTTTGAAGTAAGTAAATCCGACAAATGGAAGCTGGTTGCCCACAAAGGCTTTGGGTGGCGGAAAAGTCTCGACGGCTCCTTTATCATCCTCGATGTCATCAAAGTTGCTGGTGTCGATGTCGCTGTTCAGCTCAGGTACGACAGGAGCCACGGCTAGGGAGAGGAATTTAAACACATTGAGAGTCTTCAAAAGCCTCCTTCACAAGTGAGCAAGCAGGGATCGGAGTAAAAAAAAAAGTGAAGAAGAAGAAAAAAAACACGAGACTTGGGCAAGCCTGGTGTGACCACTGCTCCTTTTCCCCCCACAGTGCTCACTTTGTGCACACAGACGCACACACCCAACAGCTTTAACAAATATAGGCTAACGCTGCTTTCTTAGGGGGAGGCACACTGGTGAAATCAGTCACTGGATGAACTAGGAATGCCTTTGCAATGCAATTCATTCATATATTATCATCACATTTTACATAGGGAATAAATGATGCATAAAATATTATCATCATGTTTTCCATAGGGAATAAATGATGCATAAAAAAATCTCGACTGGCAATTCTTCTGCATAGCAGCAGTGTTTTTCTTTTTGATAACCATGCATTACATTTATAAATTAAATACATTGCGCCACCCTGCAGTTAACACCATAAGGCCAGTTTTTAAAATTGATAATTCTTCCTCAGCCCCTTTTTTTCATTCTTATGGTGCCCTATGTGAAAGTATGGTGCAGAAAAATGCAGCAAATAAGGGTTAAAATAAAAAGCCAGAAAAAGTGGTGAGCTGGAAAGTGAAACGGGCCCTTGTGGCTGTACTTCCCAGCATGCACCCCGATGGAGGGTGGCTAATGACAGGCAGCCCAGGCCACAGTGACAGCGGAAGAGCGGGAGCAGCCCCCACGAGTGGGCCATCCTTCTCATTAGGCCCCGCCGCATAGCGGGCCCCACCCGCCCCCGCGATTAAGGGCCGGGCACATCTATCCAGTCAACCGTAGTGGCGAGGTCTTAAACTACAAGTTACAAAGTGAACGCAGCGGGGGGCAGTGTAATTATTTTTAAACTGTCGAGCACCGACAGGATGGAAGAGGGTCGTTTGGTTGCACGGTGGGGGTTTTAACTTCCAGACTTGCTCGGTTCTGATCGCAAGTTGTGAGTTGTAATAAGTGAAAGTGAACGAGGCTACACAGAAGCTTACAAAAAATAAAGTTCATGTCATACGATAACAATATAATCATTAGTTTTGCAATTGTGAGCACATCATCTGTCCTTGTAAATGCACGCCAGCCAATTATATAAAAAAAATGAAAATTATGCACTAGGTCATAATATGGGGCATTTACAAAAAAATATTTATTTCAATCAAGACAATATGTGCTCTGCAAAATGTGGGATTTCTCAGGCTTTACAGTGTTTTTATTCTAACCCCAAAACAAAACTATGTAGTGCAAATATGTCATGTTTTTATTCAATGCACCCACATCAAGCTTGATGAATGCCAGATAAAATGACATAATAATTGGCTCACACTTATCAGGCTGATTTCGAATATTTTGCATCCAACACCAGCAGCATTTTTTTTAGATTAGTGTGATTATACTGCATGCACAGATAATATTCTGCCATTATTATTGCAACACCAGCAGCCTGGAATATTTGCTCTGTTTTGAGCATCAACTATGACTTGTACAGTACCATATTGTTAAAAACATCAACTCAAACTAGCCTGATTCTCAAAAAAAAGGCACTTACTCTCTCGAATGTTGTCAAAAGTCCACTGGTCGCTCTTGAAGAAAGGATGGCTTTTGATCTCCTCCACTCCGGTGCGTCCCAGACGAACCTCCCTGCGCACAGCGGGGGCGTAAAACAATCCAACTGAAAACACCCCCTCACCATCACCATCATCATCTACATTACAGTCACCGTTGACCGCTAGACGGAGGCCGCAGTGACCAGTGAGGACGACCACATGACCACGAGTGGACACGCAACTGAACCTCCCGTGACTGCGGCTTGAGATAATAAAAATCGGATTTACTATAACGCCCCTTGCACGTTTCCGAAACTCGACCTCCAATTTCTCTCCCCCTTTGTCCTCACTATTTCACTGCCGGGTGCACGGCCGGGGGGAGCGGCGGCTTGGCCTTGCCACGTGTGGGACATTCCAAACGCAGCCAAGAGGAAGAAAACGGTGGGGCGAATGCCAAAAAAGGAAGAGGAGTTAAGTCAAAACCCCCACTAAGACACGAAAAAAAGGGCAATGGCGAAGGTTCTGTCATAATGAAATAATGGAGGTATGAAATCATAATGAGGATGAGGAGAGGTGATTTTTTTTCACCTGGAAGAATGTTGAGAGCGAGGGTAAATAAACAAAGAAAAGAAAAGTGAAAGGCTCCTCTGTACTAAAACATCTCAAAGTAGGGGGCGGCACAACTTGCGTAAATAGGAAGTTGTCCCTTTAAAAAGCTTTTAGTATTTTTTGTGTGGGTGTCAAGGTTTTGGACACCAATTGTTCACAGTCACTCAAATCCATGCAATAAGTAAGATTAATCAATACATACACACTCATGTATGTATCAATCTAGAGAGAGAAAAATATCATTTTTTAAGGCTTAAAAATATTCCTAGCGCTCATTCAGTTCAGGTGGAAAATTAATTCCATCAATTTCATTTATAGTTTTCAAGCATTATTTTATAGCTATGAAAAATATGTAATTATTTCTTATTCATGACTAAACGGTAGATAAAAACTCCTTCAACACTTAATCTTTACGTTGGTGTAAGAAGCTGAACAAGAATATTAGTGCAAACCTGTCAGTCAGAAAGGCACAGATGAGGTTTTTGGCATCCTGTGACATCTCCGCATCATCAGGGAAAATGAGGGAATTCTTGTGGTTCATTATTTTTCCATAAGTTCCAACCAGGGATTCGGTATAAAAAGGCGTTTCACCTGTGTAATGACATTATATCCCTTGTTTTTTTTTCCAGAAATACCTCATATTGTGGAGGGATGGTGTATTAACATAAGATATGCTCAAGGGGTCACTCACCCACTAGCAGCTCGTATATAAAGACCCCGACTGACCACCAGTCGCATTCGCGTCCGTAATGACCCACGCCTCCCTGAGACTGGAGCACCTCTGGGGAGATGTAGTCGGGCGTTCCCACGGCAGTGTCGCAACGCACCATACCTGCCTTTGGACATAAAAAAGGACAATGTGAATTGGGAGGCAACAATAATGAGGTAAAAATAAAAATAAATAAACAACACAAAATTGTTGCATGTCAAAAGTAAATTGTAAGCTCTTTATCGAGACCTAAGTGAACGTGAAAAAAATTGGCTACTGTAAAAAGTGTCTGCCTCCACTAGTGAACATGCTGGGACATCTTTAATCACTATTTTATTTTATTTTTTTATATCAGACCATAATTACATGAGACTTGCCTTATTGAAGTCCAAACCGGTTGTCATGGTAACAAACAATATAATCAACATTAGAGGTAGCAGAAACAGGACCGGCTCAGTTCCACTTTGCAGTATTTCCTGACTACAAATCTCGATATAAATAACAAATGTTTATGCAAACACCTATAAACAATTTTAAATTATGCTTTGGAAAAAAAAGCACATATATGTATTATGTAGTATACCAAATATGCATTTGTGCTATTGTTACTGAGATTGTGTTTGCTAAATTCATTCAGTTGCTGTCTTGACTTTATTTATTATGTTAATAATTATCACAATTTATTAATACAAATTAATGAATTAATACTATTAATATTTAAGAGTGATTTTTTACAACATCAAAAAGAATTGGAAGAAAAATCAGATCAAATTCTACTCTTGAACTAGTTGTTACTATGTGCTGCACTTTAGTGATCCAATCTTAACACAAGGTGGGGCAATTTAGCTCTGTGAAAAAAGGCAGCCCACCCTTCCCATCTCCTATAATTTTCAAACAGGTTCAAAAAGTGAAAAAAAGTCACTTACAGAATCCATCTTCATGCATGTGCCGAAGTCAGCGAGCTTCAGGTGCCCGTGCTGGTCAAGCAACATGTTGTCGGGTTTGACGTCCCGATGGATGAAGCCCATGGAGTGGATGGCGTCCAGGGCCAGCACCACCTCGGCCGTGTAGAAGCGAGCCCAGTCCTCTGGAATGTCGTAGTTGATTGTGAGGGTGACGACGTCCCCGCCCGCCATGAACTCCATCACCATGTAGAGGTGACGATCGTCTTGGAAGGCGCAACACAACTGAGAAACAAAACATAACAGCTACGGCCACCTCCAGGTAAGCAGAAGGTGTTCTACAAGCAGTGCATGTCCACACCTGGATGACCCAGGGACTGTTAGAGAAGGCCATGATGTCCCTCTCCTCCCAGAAGAAAGCCGAATCAGAACGCTTGATCATCTCGAATTTGTTGAGCTTCTTCATTGCATAAACCTTTCGTGAGGCCTTGTGTCGCACCTAAAAGAATGAAATTGTCAGACCATTTGCATTAGCTTTCATAGCCTTATCACATTATCACAATGTTTAAGGTAACAAGCCCACGCCTGGAAAACATGCCGACACATGTTTTTTAAACCCTCCCCATCCTTCACTATGTTATCCCACAAACTGCTCCTGTCCAGACAAGTTTGCGCTACAAAACTGGCAGCACACACCAAAGTTGAGGATCTATTTTCAGTCAAATGGCCTTCTGCTAGAAATGTGACTACATTTGATTGACTCTATTAGAGGCAATTAAAAAGCCTGGTTAAAGTCAGTCTCAGTGTGACTTAGCATCAACATTTTGAAAGACAAAAGTGCTAAAACTGTGATTTATGAACACATTGTGACTATTTGTGTGTCTCATCTGAACAAATCTACATGGAAAAACAGTGCTGGGCTAGTTAATTCATTGACATTATTGTTATTGTTTGATGTGCTGTTCCAAGCAGCTTTTGAGATTTTTCTTCTCTAAATTGGGCAACGCAGTTTTTAATCATCAATTGCATAATAAAGATCTCGTGTTACATCTCAGCAATACGCAGTACATTAAGGTCATGAGATAGGTCTCTCACCAGCTGCACTTCTCCATATGCTCCTCTTCCAATGAGCTTCACCTTCTCAAAGTCTTCGAGTTTGACCTGCAGCTCGCGCAGCTGGCTCACCGCCTTTTCATCTGCAAAGAGAGAACTGGGATACCTAACCACGGAAACACGCAGGTCAAACTTCAGTCGTTCGGGTTGAGAGAAGCGAGACAGCTGTTAATATCCAGATCGGGGACACATGTGAGTCAGGCCTTCATAAAGCATTTTCTAGAAGAGTTAAAAGGGAAACTAGAGCAGCCACACTAACTCTATGGAGAAACACTATGAATGAACGAACATATTTAATAATAATGTAGGCCATCCTTGTTTTATCAATGAAAAATATGAATATGCTTAAATGGTTGTCCAAAGGGAAAAAAAAACAATATACTATGTTAATATGCACCAAGTACTTTGTAATATTTGCAGCCAGGTGTGTTTTTATCTGTTTAGGTCAATGATGTATAGTCAACTAGAAAAATAGAATAATATTTCCACTATGATGAGAAGGTGCAAAATTAACATATGTATCCACTTTCTTGTGGCCTTACATTAATGTAGTAGTAGCAAAAATATGAACGTGGCAACACAAAGTTAAGCGGATTTTTTTTTTTTAGATGAGGGACCCTCATGCACTCACATCGGCTGAGAAATGTTTCAATGTTCTTGTTCTTCCGCAGAGCTGGATAGTTCAAATCATGAGCCAAAGCGTTTATAGAATCCTGGAAAAAAAATATATATATTATCATGAAGTACATCATGTCACTAGGGAAAGCCTGGATATAAAGTTACAGTAATAAAAAGGCAATTACAGCATAAAAAAAGAAAAAGCATTGCTGTCCATCAACCCATCAAACCCAACCAAACCATTATAACTTAGGTGTATTGAATATGATGCAGCAGATTGTCCGAAAATGCTGTAAATCATAAAATAGCTATTTTTCTGTCAAAATAGGACCCTTCCCTGTAGGTCAACACGGCAGGGTTGGACAGCGGGTCAATGAACTGAATGCTACTTGAGTCACCGTGGGCATCGAGTTTCAGCATGGAATCAAAACGCCATGGCAGTATGGTGTGTCTTCCCAGTTGGTGGACATGTGCCTGGGTGCATAGGGGGCACCCGGAACAATTCTACAACTTAAAAATAGCAGCTGGGATGAGAGATCTCCCCCACTCCAGAGGGGGAAAAATAAACCTGGCTCTCATGCTATTTATTGTGGGACAAATAGCTTATGGCTTTGGACTGACGCTGCTATTACGCACGCAGTGCGTATATGTGTATACAATTCGCTGCAATGTTACCAAAATAGACGGGGCGTAGAATGAAGACGGACATGTTTTTTAATCACATATACTCAAATAGATTTTAGTCCAGGCCCTTATTGTAAACACATAAACCAAAAAGCTGCATTAGCGTATAACCGTAGGCTCATGTGATAAGGTTGGTATTGAATACATATTTTATTATAGATGCAGATTAACCTTGGAACAAATAAGTTACTGTACATTATTTTTTGACTGATATGTCAGTAGGAGTAAATTGAGATTTGAAATTGAATGAAAATACATGAAGAAAAAACTGTCCACGGTTCGGTGGTCCTGAAAATGAATGAAAGAAACTCTTGTTCATAATAATTATTATTGTATGAGCTATCACGAAATATGACCAGTCTTGGTCAAAGAAGTACACCCAAAATCTGCAAACAATGCAAATGGTACACCTGCTGAACCGTTAAAAAAATCCTGTTGACCCTGGTGTTTATTCAACTAATAACAATGACATCAAAAACGTTTGTGTTTTTGACAAACGGGAAGGGGACGACCTGATGTCATCGCGGGTTATCGCCATCTCAATTCCAGGACGTGACATCACTCTTCCTGCGTAGGAGGTGGCCATAGCAGTTGATTTGGAGTTAGTTTAGGAGACATTACTGAGTTCATCAAGGCTGGTGTCATTTTAGCAAAGGGCAAGCACGCACCCATATTTTCTTTAATTGTCAAAGCCTGATGTCATTTACAAGAATAAAAAAAAAACCATTTCCGTGTATGAGTTATGAAGAGAATTAACTTGAAACATTTCAAACAGTTGTCCAAACATGCTTAACAAATAGGAATGAAAACACTAAAAATAATTCGGAGTTGAACTTATATATATGTAGCCTACATTTGTAATCAAAAGTGATGGGAAGCAACAACTGGCAGGTGAACTTTGAAATGCCACAACACAACACGACAGTACAGAGTCAAAGATTATTATATTAAATAAACAAAGTGCATCTATCCACCTTGTGTCGTGTTTTTCCTCTTAACTCCATGACAGCTGATTCATGGGGAATAACTGGTTATCTGTTAGTCATTTGCAAGCACATAAAGACAAACATTCACAACTACAGAAAATTGGGACTCTTCACTGAACCCAACATGCCTGTTTGTGGAATGCGGACGGAAGCAGTAGCTACCCATTGAAAACTCCACATAGGAAGGAAGCTGAGTTTAAACAACAGAATCCCAGAACTGACATGCTACTAATTCTATGAAGTGTGTAAAAATAAAAATAAAATATATATAATTGTTTTTGAAGTTAGTAGCCTTGTCATGGATCTCCTGATTTTTATTTCTTTACAACCTGCCCCATGAGTGTTTATTTGCGGCCATTAATGATTACAATAATATCATTGACAACTACCTTTAATATTTATTTATTTATTGATTTATATGAAACTTACCAGCAATGTTTCCAAATTTAACACCGACTCCTGGTTCCTCATGAGGACCTCCAGCTTCAGAAGCCGGCTCTCCAGTCGGCTCTCCGCCCCAAGCATGTTTAAAATTCCTCTTCAGATATCATATAAAAATATAAAATAATCAAATACACACCGGAAGTACATATATTTTGCCTTCCTCTGTCCTCCGGTAAGTAGTTAAAAGTTTCTGCAGGTTAATAATGAATGATCCCCGGGCAAAGTTCTGCAAAGTTCCTTCAAATGTCCACAGGTGAGTAAAGCGGTCAGGTAGACTCTTGGGGGGCGAATGAAAGCGGGCTTTCCCCTGCCCAGGTGAGCCCGCGTCTCAGTCCAGGTGTGAACCGGAGTCAAACTGATCCGAGTACAGTTGATCCAATGTGAGCGACACAAACGTCAGCTATTTGGAGGCAGTCTATTTCCGGTAGGAATTACCAAATTAAAGGTTCTCGCTTGTTCTCTTTCAAACTGAACGCAGCATTTTTTTTACCAGGGGTATTTAGATTTGGCAATTAATCTTTGGGATAAATGCCAACACAGAAGCATGAGTTACATTTTTTAACACTACTTTTTCCTTTTATTTTGAAACTCTTGTAGCACCGGCTTCCCTCCATATTTCATTTAAACTGGATTATCAACTGTTTTCCCAGTTTTACACATGCATAGTATTGGTAATTGTATTTCAAAGACTTTATAGATCACTAAGTTAGTTAATTCTTCTTGCCAATTATTGTTATTGTTGCACCATGTCAGGATACACATGCACCCACCAATGTCCCCCCACAGTCTCCCACCACTGGGCCGGAATTCCTGCCCCCTTATCTCATCAATCTGTTTCAATGCCTTGACTCACTGACTTTCAGTATTTGAGGAATGCTGATACACAGCCTCACTGACATGCTGTTGCAGCTAAAAATAGATTCTCGCAACTTCTCTCGTATTTCTATGTAAACGTGTTCAATTTGGGTAAATGACACAAAAAAAATACGACGGGGTTGCTCTTAGAATAACTTTTATTCATCTTTACAAAGACAAAACTGTGGCACTAAATGACTTTTGTCCAACTGTATGTAAGCAAACATATAGCAAAAGGGTAGGAAAAAATAAAATAACCAATAGTTCAAATGTGCAAGAAAACAATGAATGGCAATCGTGTATTTGGATTTTTTTTTGGCCTATGGTGTGAGAACAGGTTATATTTGAATTTTTCCAGGCTGAATCACACAGGCAGTTAGTTTTCCTTGTCCAAGTCCCCTGGCCAGCCAAGGATGACTTCGACTCATAATGGCATGACCTGTGGTGGTGAGTACAGAGGCTGGAATGAGTGGGCTAATGAGATGTGACATGGGTTACCTCAGTGGACACACTTACGCTTGGATGAGCACACATAAGTGGATTTAGTTATGGAATGATGGCACAGGTTGGAGGGTGGGAGTTTCTCGCATTTGAAAATAAAGTTATTCCAACAGTCAAACTAGCCATCAAATAGAACGATACACTTCTTTGGATCTGGTAGGGATTTATGGGTATGATGAGTAAAGCAATGGCATAGAAAGGAATATATTTGGCATTTAATGTCAGTTTGGTGGGTTTGTTAATAATTCTGGTAATGGCCTACCACAAACAGGCAGGTATAACATTTCCAAGCCATACACTGCTCTCTAGTGGGGATGTAGAAGAAGGTAGGTTACAGGAGTAGTATGGGATTTAGAAAGTAAAAGATGTGAGGGTTTTTTCAACCTTGTTTTAAAACTACTGGAGACTTAGCGTCTGGCTGTTTTTTGTGTGTGTCTGGTTTCTAAAAGAGAGAATTGTAATACTGACAGCTGTATTTTACAGCATTTGACTTATAAAACACCACACTTGGTAAAAAAATAAAAATAAATACAGCCTGTTATTTTATGGAATCATCTCATAACAAAAGGCAGCAACAATGGCATTGTTTGAGGGAGAAAAAAACAATTTGGCATCCGTAACAAATGATTAATGTTATTAAATCATTGCGCTGTTTGACCAACCAAAGGAGGCGATGTGGAAGTTGGGTAACATGCACACAACTCAAAATGTCAGTTTTGTAGATGAAGGAAACATCAAATCAAATTCCCATTTAAAAATTCCAGGGCAATATTGATGTGTAAGTATTTAAACATCATTTACGGACCTGCCTCATCAGGACCACTCGAGTGATGTCATCATCCCAGCTACTGTGTAACAGTAGGAAATGCTCTTAAATTCTATGCTTTTTATACATTATTTTACACTTATCTTATTCAGACATCTTGTCTCGTTGCACAGTCATCAGTCTTAGCCCTAAAATTCCTCTGTAATATTTTTTTTTCTCCTCAACCTTCCCTGACTGGCAGAGAAAGTACTTGATGAATACTTCAGAACTGAAAGTGTTGGTGTATTTAGATTGGGCTGTGAGACGGGGGAGAGAAGGTTATCCTATATTTCTAGCTGTCATAAAAAAAAACTCTCCTCCTGAAGTCTGAGCCCCCTTCGGCCAGGTAACCCAAAACCTGGATTGGGGAGTCTGTGTGGTATATGGGGAGAGGAACAATGTGGCTCTTTGTGCAAGCTGGGCAGAGAAAACAAGCCGTTTCCCCTGGAAAGAGATCATGTTCAGACTCCATCTGAGAAGACCACACAAGGCTGATCAGTGCCCTGTCTGCTGTGTGAAGCGAGGAAGAGGAGGTGGGGGGGTGAGGAAGACGGGGTATAAGCATCAACACGCTTTAAGGGATTGTCTGACGAGACCTCAAATGATGTTCTGTCTCGAACTCTCCTTGGACACGACAAAACACACTACCCTGTGACACTTTTTTTTTTGGTCCGAAACGTGATGGCGTTGTACACCGCCCCCCTCCCCGTAGCCGTCACATGACCATCTGGTCTTTCTGTTTTGGCACCCTGCTGGTCCACAGGCTGTGCAACACTGGTGGGCTGTGGGGAGCAGGCAGGAAGGTGTTGGCCCTGGCGCCGTCCACACGAGGGCGGAGGTACTGAATCTGGCACTGCCATACTGTGTGAACAGGGGTGCTGTTCATGTACTGGGAAGGGGAAAAAAAGAGAAGAGGATCAAATGTAAGAAAAGCTTTAAACATACCACATTTATTTATTCACCCATGCTGTATAAACACTTTGAGTCTAGTTGACACTAGCGATAACTTACACAATCAAACCGAGAACATCTGGGCTCTCTCTTTCTCAAACACACACGTGAATATTTAATACCAACAGGCAGAAAGTCATGTGAAGGCAGTGTTCTATACTCCCCATCTCATGGCGTTTTAGTTTCAAAGCTCAGCGAATACTCGAGTGGTGGGTTCAGATTACACAAGCCTATAAAATATCCCAAATAAACGAGAGGAAATTTAGACAGAAAAAGCAACTGTTTCCTGAACCCGAATCGCCTGGCCGGCTGCCATTTCTGTCAGAGTGGGAGTTATTTTAAAAGACGTTTAGCTGAAAAGACAATGAAGGAGCGATGGTAATGTGGCGCTCAAGAGTATAGAGGTTGCGAGCTAAAGCCATTCACGTAGGGCAGCAGCCAGCTCTCGTTTCACACAACGCCGGGTCATAAATCCGTCTGCACGACGCAAGCAGCATGCTGTGATTTCATATGTATCGGTTACTAAGGGAACACTTGAAACCACAACAAATGACAACACGCACTTTTAGTGAAAGCAAATCTCTCAATACGTATAATCCTGCCAAAATCATTCATTTCAAACACAACCGTTTGCGTGCTGTCTTTCAATAGACTTTAAAAAGCTTTTTTTAATTTTCTGAAGTTGACTGCTGACCTTTTGGGGGACAAGGCAGCGGAAAAGCAGAGCAGTTGAAATTAAAAACCATGTCTGAAATATCACCGGATTAATCTCGGGACATACAGTGAAACGGTAACACGATCTCATTATGGCAAGATATCAGTGGGCGCGGAAGGGCCGATGGTGTTACAGATATTTGGACTACCAACTCAGCGAGTGAAATAAAGAGGGGCCTTTGATAGGTCCAAAGTAAGGAGGCTGTTCTGCTATACTTAACATCTGGTTGGCAACGGACAGCAGTTGTGAGTGCAGACAGAGAGGAGAATGATAAGTCAGCCAAGCTAGGGTGTCACTATGACGTTCATAATTGAATCATTCTGGTTTTGTCCATATGTTTCATAAAGAAACTTCAGAGCTGTATTCCAGCTGTGTCTCAGAGTAGTACCTTGTACGTTCCAATAATAGAAGGAAATAGGCCCGTATCTCAAATTGACTTCATTGTCACTCCTACTTGATCTTCTCTAATGTATCCGCAGTCTATTCCTGTCCATTACAAAAAGAAGTTGTGCACGGCAATACGCGCTAGACGCATACATCGAGTACAGCCAAAGGGTTGCTGTCAGGTAACCAAAGCATTTTGACTGTCAGGTTGTCGAAAGTGATCGCCTTTCAAAGTGACTCTCACTACCCGTGCCCTTCACCTCCTTCCCCTGTTGTAACCTTAGAACCCCGAAGAGTGCCAGGTAACCAGGATTCTTTCTATTTGGCGCCATGCTGTTTAGTGACCATGCACATGTGAAACCTGTGATTCAATTTCTCCTATGGGAGTTTGTGCACAGACTTTCCGGTCCTTGGTCAAATGACATTTGGAATAAGTGGTGGTTTTTAAGTCTCAACATGGCATGCCACTTCGGAAATGGTTACCAACCACTTTAATGCAATGGGATTTCTTAAAACATTGGCCAATATACAGTAGTTAGTTCACTTTCTATGTTATTCCTGGAGTACATTTTTTGCTTTAGCCTTCTCATGATAATTTCTTACCTTTCTTATTTGTTTTGATCACGGATTCGTAGACATCTTCTCTTAAGAGCTGGTTCCATGTCTCCAGCACTGGGCGTATTAGCAGGGCTTCTTAAACTACCTTTGTCCCTGAGTTTGGGCAAGAGCAGTGGGGTGGTGGTCCCACCGGTTTTTGGCGCAGTAGGTAGGGCATAGGCGTGGTCCTCATCTGGCAAGTGCGGGTCGTCTCCTGCATCCCTAACTACTGCTGAAGTTTCTTGTGTCTGGTTAACTTGGCCCTGAACTCGGACTGGGCAGACAACTGAGCACTTGTTTTCTTTTATGGATTCTAACTCAGTAAGTGCCTGATCTGCAGGTGGTATCGGTACTTTCTGGGGTATGGTTGAACCCGGACTGGCTATGGATAGTACTGAGGAAATCCCATTTGGACCATGCTTTTGAGATTTAAGGGCAGAAGCCATGGGATCATATGGGTGCTTGTTCACTGTAGGACTTGTGGCTGTGTGTGAAGGTGAGGTGTGGCCATCCGGATGTTGGTATATAGGGTCAATGGAAGATGGCCGAGATGTTACTGGAGAGGGGCTAGATCTATTCAGCCCTGATCTGCTACCCTGCATAGAACCTGACTCCACTATCCCCAAAATGTCCACCACTGTCTTTACACTAGGTTCCGGCTTCACTTGGGCTCTCTGGAGAACCCGCTGAATAACTTGTCTTTCCGAGTGATGTTGTTGTTTATAGTCCGTCAGACATTCTGAGCTCTGTGTAGAGGAGGGTGATGTACTATAATGTGCTCCAGGCGACATAGGCCCGCTGTGGCACATCGACGATGGGGATGAGAACGGCCTCTCTGATTTAACCCAACCTACATCTTTGGAATTGGGGTCATTGGGTAAAGGGAGACCATGAGGCACATTTCCACTTGTTCTAGGGTGTAGCAATTGGCTTTTCCCTTCGGGTATCCCAGGAGAAGGAAACCTTGCAGGTATGGATCTACATCTGTCTGTTCCCTCTGGCACAGGTTGTATAACACCATTGTGATTTGGGGTTTCTAGATTTCTTTTAGGCGGGACTGGAATCGGGATTGGAATGGGAACTGGGACAGGAAGGGGAATAACAATGGGGTATGGTACCAGGATTGTGGGTTGGGGCAGGAGGGGGCTAAAGGAAGGAATGCCAAAGTTCATTAGAGGAGGCATTGGCACGGGGCCTCTGGGTAACATAAGTGGAGGAGAGTGCAAGCCAGGGTAGTAGTGCCGAGGTAGAGGGTGCATCAACCCTGGTGGGTTAATGGAGGAGGACGTGGGAGGATGCAGATGTGGAGAGTGAGAAGGTCTGTGGATGGGGCTAGAAGAGGGACCGGAAGGTCTTGGATGGAGGGCATTAGCAAGGGGGCTTCTGAGGCCCTGAGCATGAATAGGAGGTCTAACAAAGGGCATTCGCAACTGAGAAATTGATGAATGTTCTAGATGGTGGCGTGGAAGAGGAGGAGGAGGAATAAGCGTAGGATGAGGCGGCACCTCTACAGCAGGAGGATGTGGAAGAGGGTGGATGGGCCTGTCAAGAGTTCTCTGCCCAGTGACAGGATGCTTGGAAGAAGTAGATGATTCTGAAGAAGACATCGAGGAGGATTCTGATGATCCCGGAATTCCTGTAGGGCCCTTAGGTGAAGTGTCTCTTTGAAGTGCTTCCCCTATACTGCTACCATTATTCCAAGACTCTGGAGTGAGAAGATTTTGCCCGACCAGATTATGATCTGACCTCCCCTCTTGTCCAGCTCGAGCTGGGCTGGGGCATGTAAGAGCCGCACGTGCTTCTCTGTAGAACACATCCATCTTGTACTGATTCAGACATTTGGTGCTGCAGAACTGAAGTCGCTCTTCGCCTGATCCAAAATCCAGGTATTCTTTTGTGTGACGGACATGCTTACACCAATCACACACCTGCAACACAGGGGAGAGAGACTGTGGAGGGTCACAAAAGAGATCCATCATCAAATGACCTATGTACAACTGTTTGTTAATTATCTTCTTACTCTAACATTGCTGTTTATCTTCATCACCAGTCTGGGTGTGTCCTCTGCATGAGGGTGCTGGGGGGATCTCTCCCCATGGAGGTCCTCATCTCTGGCCTTATTGGTAGAAATCAGAGTAAGGAATTTCAACATTGAACTAGGACTAGTATCGTACTTTTACCGTTGCGCTAATGTTAGAGGGAATTTTCTTTTTGTTTGAATTGTTCTCATAAAATAGATTTCAAAAACATATTGTTCAGGAATGGTATCAGTATCAGTATTGAAAATCTTTGATTGGTACCCATTACTAAATTGAATCAAGCAGTTAAGCAAGCTCGGGTTCATATTTGTGGTGGATTGACTTGAATGCATGGCAATGTCGTAAAAATACTACGGTGGAATTGATCTTTTGCTGGTAAATCAAAATTGAAAAAGCCTAGCAACAAGGCTGAAATGATCGGCCTGGTCATGAATGGCATCAAACCCTAAAGGTCAGTCCTGTGAAGGGAAATCACTATGTGGTGAAATGGATACATTTTTACAACCAACTAGGAAGATAACGCAGCTGATGTATTGTCTTATTAATGCCGCCAGCATAATAAAGGAATTTGTGTTGATTTGTGTAAGGAGATCTTTTGTGGATCCGAGTGCTTCCCCGGTCCAACGAGTCGTGTTGAGTTACAACACATGAGGCAGCTGAAGGTAAGGTATGCACTGAAAGTGGACACCTCGCCCCAGGCGTCCTGGCCTTCTCAGACAAGCAGCAACAAGCCAACCACGCAGCTTTCCTTGCCGTGTCTGAAAAAGTAGAGGGTTTGTTGCACCGCCTGCTCAGCGTGCCGTTTTTGTCCCGAAACTCTCGTGGAGGATACTATCGCAGGATGACAACAGGGATGGCGAAACGGGATATGGCTTTAAGTCACACACAACCTCTGGAAATGGTATATCCCATTGAGGAAGGTGACAAACCATGTTGTACGAATCCGAGCGGTCACTCATAGTCGTTGTTGTGGTCTTTCCTCAACACCAAAGCTGCTCTAATGGCTTTAACCCTCCATTAAAGAGAAACTGATACCGAGTATCCTGGATGAACTATGACCTCCATCACACCGTATTTTCCCCAGAACATATTCCTAGTGAGTGAGTTCTAAGGAAAACCTTTATAAACATCGAAGCCAATTTATGTGCCATTCATAATGCCTGAAACTTTTTACAATAGGATTGTATAAAACTAACCAACGGTAGTTGTACTTGTACACAAGCCATGTGACTGGCAATGATAGTCCAATGTTAAATGGATGCGTGGTCGAGATGTCATTTGCAATCGAGTTATATTCACATTGCAGTCAGCTGTCACGCAACAACTTGCATTGATTGCTCACCTTATTGCGTTTGAAGTAGGCCCGTCTGCAGGCAGCAAAACACTTCTCACTGCAGAAGCTCTTGAGCTCCGAACCCATGCATAGAGAGTAGCGCTTGACACCTTCTTTCTGGCACCAAACGCACACTATCTGTACATTCTGTACGTCATCCACTGTGGGGGGCGAGAAGAAGCGGTTGCAGTCAAAATCTCTTCCCACATTCCAGGATAGGTTCCATGAAGCCCTTAAATCAGGGGTGTCAAACTCGGGTTGGTTCGCGGGCCACATTAACATCAACTCCATTTCATGTGGGCCGGACCATTTTAGATCTAGTATTTAGATTTTTTTTAAATTGGATTAAAAGAAGTGGATCAAAAGCTCCAAATAGTCAGTTTTTATATATCTAAAGCAATGTTTATTTGAGCTTTTTGTTTCTTAGCAATGGAAAATTTCTTTTAATCGTTTTTCATTTCTAATGGATACAAAATATATTTTTTAATTATGTTCAATATTAAAGTGGAAAACGGAAAATATCTATATATTTATTTTTAGATCTTACAAAATGCGCTTTGAACTAAAAACACAAAACAAAACAAAATGATTAAAAAATTGCAATGATTGATTTTAAAATGGGGAAAATCAGAAAATGTAACGTACATCTATAATCATTTGAATTTGATCCTAAAACAGAAAGTTGGCACTCATGATTTACTTTCTCGGGCGGCACAAAATGATGCAGTGGTCCAGATTTGCCCCCCGGGCCACCACTTTGACACCTGTGCCTTAAATATTCTTTAGGTGTGAATATAAATGCCTGGCTACATAACCCATTTTTAATGGGGTTTGGACTTCAAAAATATCAATAAAAGCATTATGATTGGCTGTCAATGGGTGAATGGTTTCCCTCGTCTGTCGCTTAAAGTTAGCTGGGCTATCCGGCACGGCCTTGAACCCGTATAAGGATAAGTTTTAATTGCTTAGATTCATCGGTTACCTGCTGATGGCTTTATTAGGGGTACAATGACGGGTGCACTTTTGTGCTCCTTGGTCGTGCTTGAGGAAGTGCTTGTTGACGAAGAGGAAGATGAGGGAACATTAAATGACTCCCGATCGCCACTCTTCATAGCGAGGGCCGAGTGACTGACTTTGCTGTCATGGGTTTTCGGTTTTGGCAAAGAGTTTTCTGAAAAAATAAAATAAAATATTCAATTCCATCCAGGAATTCCATCAACATGCGGAAAATACACGAGAAAGATACCTTTTAACACCGATACATGCTGGCGTCTCTCCCGGTAGTTCCTGATCTCGTTGGCTTCGGCATCTCGAAGATCTACTTTGTCGTAGCCGTACCATCCCAGGAGCTCGTTCATAGTGCTTTCTGCAAAAGTCTACGTGGGAGAAGTGACAGATTCAAATTATTTTTATATGTCTAAAGTAACAGCCACAAATAGGATTTTGTGTGTTTCGTGGTTGCGGTGGAACTTTTTATCCCATGCTAAACATAATCAGACCTTCCTAGCCCGAATGAATGAAAGAGATTCTTTCCCTGCTGGAGAAGTGAATTTCAGCACAGTGCAGTTCAGTATGACGCTTTTTCCATGATGTATTCATGTTGTTTACTCTTGCTAAATCTGAGACGGAAAGGTTTAAAACCCGACACCAGTGTGAAATCTATGAATCATCCTTTGTTTATCTCATCTAATTGGGAAAAAGCGGGAGAAAAGAAAACTGTTCCTTGCAGATGTGTGGTCCCCCCTCTTTTTTTTTTATTACGACCAGATGAAAAAAAAAATCTAAACACAAAGGTCTCTCTCTTTATCCACCCACCTCACTCTGTGGTGATGGAAGAACCGGATTGGAGGAGAAATCTGATCCAGAATGGGCAGAAATCAGAGCGGGACACCCAACACCACAGCGAGGTCCCACGCTTCTCGGAAATGCCCCAGTTGACTCCCTTCTCCCAGCTTTCCCCCCCTCTGCTGCCCCTCCACATCCATCCTCCCCATGGTCGCCATCCTCCCCTCCACCCCGACACCTTCAAACCCAGACACCCGACCCGGCACGGCATCTCAGGTTTCACCCTTTTCCAGGACAGCCAGTCCGCCGTGGTGGCGTTGAAGCGGCGTAGTACCGACTACACATTCTTTCCTCTCTACGACCTCTGGTCTGCACCGGGGCCCTCAAAGAAAATGGAACTCTCCCTCGACTTGCTCACTTTCTGCTGTTTCAGTGTGAGTGCGAGTAGTGGTATCGTATCCAGCTAAATATGCCCAGCGATGATTAAAGTCAAGTATCCGGTTTCTGCTGGTGCGCTCGGAGCTTGACGTGGAGGGAATAAGTCTGAATGTGGTGTTGAAACAGATGTATTACAGAGACAACATTGCGCCGGACCGCGGCACAGTGAGAAATCAGTTCGCCTGCCTTTTTAGATTACTGCTAGTTCAAGATCACAATTCGTGCCCACGTCTAGTTTGGCAGATTTGATTGATTTCAGCCTACGTAGACTTTTTTTAATCCCCTTTTTTAATAACCTTAATATCCTTCTTATGTTTTTGACAATCTGGTATACATTCAAAAGCTGATTTTGCTGCCGTGACATTGCCTTTTCAATTGTTCAACAGTATTATGTACATTGTATTTTCACACATGTACCTCTATATTTCTGTCAACTTATGGTATGAGTGAATTCAAACTTTGCTCTGCCTTCACATGATCATAACATTGAGTCCATTCTTGCAGAGTGACTTGGACTCAATTTCTGGCATTTCTAGTTTCCAAGGTGAATGCACCTTGAGGCAGTGTATCGCAACCTACTTGAGACTAGGCACATATTCCATATTGAAAAAAATTCTACTTTAATTGACATTAATGTACTTTATTTACTTGACCCTAATTTTTTAACGACTTGGGCTTATTGGAGTCTAAACTAACAGTTTCTAGTGGGAAAAATGTATAACATATATATTACCGTAGACTTTAAATAGACCGTACTGTACCACTATGGATGCTAATTGTTGCAATCCAAGGTACAGATGTGTTTTCTTGGACCCAAAAGATGTTCGACAAAGTGTGAAAGCCACTTGTCAAGACTATCATTCCAGTGATCGGACAGAGTACCCCTGTATATACACCCCGTCGTTCGTTGAAAACAATTTTGT
This sequence comes from Stigmatopora argus, assembly GCF_051989625.1. NCBI lineage: Eukaryota > Metazoa > Chordata > Actinopteri > Syngnathiformes > Syngnathidae > Stigmatopora > Stigmatopora argus. Next base: position 10,040,374 of record NC_135405.1, on the reverse strand, counting down.
CCACCCACTTCCCACAATGTTGTTTGTGTTTCTTTTTGGCAGTTGAGACAAACATCTGCTTTGTGAGAGTGACAGGCCGTATCCTAAACCACAAGGAGAGTTCCGTCCAAAGCCAACAAACCGGGGCCGACCCTGAGATCCAGCCGGGGCAGGCTTTACATCAAGCGGGGATAGTGTTTCGTATGTTTTGATTAAAATTAGGGGAACTTGTAACACTACACCTCCCTTGGATATCAAAACTCCACAGTCCAAACCACTTAAAGAAAAACGAGCACATTTCCTCCCCACGCTAAATGCCAGAATCATCCCCTCCTTCTTGAAAAAAAAACCCCTTCGATTTCCCAGGCCAGGCTTGAAGGAGCCTCGGATATCCCTTACCAAGACTCAAATAACCACTGACCAAACCCAAACAAAGCGCACTATCCGTGGATAACTTTCCATGCAGTAATGTGGGCATTACGGTGCGAGGCAATTGCAACCTTTGACAGAAAAAACGGCAAATATGTCTGATTTTTTGTCATGTTTTCGCCACCCGACATGGGTCTGATGCGGGTTATTTGGGGATATTAATGTCCTTCCCTCCTGATCCGCCCCCACCCTCCAACTCCAGCGGGGGCAAGGAAGAAGTGACGCACATCTGGATCTCTAGTGGACATAACAGTGTACATGTTGGGGCCACAGCTGTGCTGACACTGCGTCACAAAACTTCAACTGTTTTTTATAATCAGTTAACATCTGCAGCCTTATTAAAACTTCCTGTCTATCTTAAATTAGTTGTAAAAATGCTTAAGAAAAGAAATGTATGATATTTAGTTCCACCACATTAAATAAACTACATAAAGTGCATTCAGTTTGTAGTCATGTAGAAATTTGTGCTTAGCTAAATAGGAAGGATTATTATTATTATTTTTTAGGTCAGTGATAGAACATCCTCTCACCTTCATCTCCTGGTTAATTTCCCTCTTGACGGGATGCGCTGGTTTCCTGCTGCGTTTACTTTCTGGTGGTCTCCCTTTCTCCATCTCTGGCATACTCCCCGTCTGTGGCGGATCCGGTCCGGATCAGATGTGTCAAGCCGTCAGTACCGAGGTGGATTACTGATGTGGGCCAGTTTGAAAGCTGTCACTCGCAGTGACAGTGGCTGTCATTCCCGGACGTGCGAGCGCCTAATCTGGGGCTCCACGCGCAAAGAGTCCCCGGGACATGTGTGCGCGCTCCGGGTTGGAGGCTCCACTGGTGAAGCAGCGCTGCTCACTTGGCTTTACCCTCGTCAATTCCTGTCTCTCAGGGAAAAAGCACTTCCGGTTAGCACTCAAAATAAAGTGCCACTGTAAAAGGAGTTGTACCCGTTTGAGCAATTAAAGGTCAACTTCCATTTTTATTTTGAATTTTTCCACCTAAATTTTCATAGTCTTTGATATAATTTTGCATGCATTGAAAGTGGCCAGAAATTACCAAGCTATTTAAATTGGTAAATTTTGTTTGCCGAAAAGGGGTCTGCGAACCGGTCCTCGAGGGCCGCTGTGGGTGCAGGTTTTTGCTCCAACCGATCCAACACAAACTGTTTAACCTATGAGGTTTCTGATGAAACACTTGCACCTGACTGCAATCCACTGATTGCACTTCTAAAATTCCAGATTGGTGGAAAGGTTTCCTCTTATAGGGTGGAATAGTTTGAAGACTATACAAACAGCTGGATTCTCATTGACCAAGGTTAGGGTTAGGGGGGTCAGACCAGGGTCGCGAGGATCCTGAATCCTATTCTAGATCACTATGCGCAGTAGGTTGCCACCATCACCGTGCCACCTGGATCGAATTTTATTATTAAAATGTAAAGTCTTCGTTGTGATTGGCGGTGGTCTCCACAAGCACGCAGATTGGAAGAAATCGAACATAGGAGGACATTTTTTAAGTGCTCACATTCAACCAGATGACAATTCATCACTTATGACTCACCAGCTGCAATATTTGCCATTAAATGTACAATTTAAATACTGTGTTTATATTGTATTTGTATAGCAACAACCACAGCTTGCTGCCATGCTGTTAGAGACCCTGGAAATCTGCCACTGGTGGTCAAACGCCAAACCAGTTGACCCCAACAATGTCCTTAATAAATCATTTAGTTATGTGAAATTTGGAAATCAAAGCACTATATCCCCAAATACCTTCCATATCTTTTACAATGACTTGTTTAAATCTAACACGATGCTATAACCAATTATTTTGCTTTTATTTTGAAAGCTTTACGGCCTGCCCCTGGTCTATAAACCCCGTTTTTGACGCTGTTACTCCTCCTTAGGATGGAAGAGGGAGGCTTCTGATTTGATGTAACCCAACACCTGACCCCCGCTCCCCCCTGCTTCCAAAATCTCACCATATAGATTTCATAAGGAATGCAAAGACTGTGTTTTATTTGAGGACACAGTACAAACACTGTCTCTTGTCCTAAAATAAGGAAGGAGACAAAAAGTCCATGGCGGGTTAAACGATACCGGGTGATGGTGAGGGGTGAGGGGTGTTCTATTTGGCATCCTTTTGATTAAAGCATGTCCAGTGGAAAACACATGAAAGATCCACAAGGTCAAGATGCGTAAAAGGGGAGAGTCCATTGAAGTCCTGGTCTCCGTGTCTTTCCGCATCACGAGTATTTGAAGAGAAACATTTGTGCCGTGGTTATTCTGGATGTTAAAGGCCAAGCTGGGAACTTGTGCATATCGTGTTTCCCAGTCGGTGAGGAAAAGATGGGGATGATCGAGTTGCATTCAGTAACATAAACATGAGTGTGAAGAGTGTTGTGTTGCTTTAACTGAATTATTTTTACCTGGTTATTTTTGCCTGCGTGTTCAGAATTGGCCTTATATTTACAGGTTCCATTTCAAATGAATAAATAGACATTTTCAGTGAATAAAATGTAATATTTAGTTGTTTTCTAGTTTGTTTATAAGCGCTAGGGAATTTAAATGAATGAATAGTTGGCAGACACCGCGACGCTACTGTGTGGCGTGCATATCAAAAATGGGTTTGACATCACTAGTGCAAGCAATAGATTTGAGAGTGACAGTTTTTCTTCCTTACAGGTTCTCTGGAATTTATACATTTGACATGTACTACATGTAGATATAGTATACTTTTAAGGGTGTTGCTGTTATAGTGGAAAATCTAATGTTGCATAACTGAGCAGGCAAAATAACCCAGAACATTTAAATTCATTCTCATATACAATTCAAAACACGACATTCCTTTGGTACGTCTCAAAGTTTAGATATCTTTAGCTTATTTGTTTTTACTTTGAACATCACGTGAAGGTAAAACATGTCACTTAAACCATCGCTTTTACAGTTTAACTTTTATCACTGCAACAAAATTCAACATCCTCTCGGAAAAACTGCTGTATACTTTCAAATTCTCACAGTACGGTACTAGTCCTGGTCTTACCAAGGAAAGTAAACACGGGATTTATGTTTCAATTGCTCTAAAATTGTACTTAGAAATTAACTTCTGGTGTACTTTTTAGTAAGGGGAGACGAGAGCTTTCTCCGCTGTCTCCACTCTTGCCCAGTTTGCTCTGGTTGGAGGAATCCGGGCAGCACGCTCATGTAAACAGAAATACGAGCCGGTGCGCAGGGTTTAGGTTTCGCCCTCCTCGTAGACCCGCTGATGACACTCGATCCGGCCCTGCTTTGGGAACAGAGGCTTATCTGATGCCTCACAAAAGGGCCCCTCTTTCTCCACATCTCCATAACAGCGCACATCTGGTGCCTCTGCAGGGAACGATGGTCCTTTCGGAGTGAGAAAGAGAGCCAAAGGGGTGGGGGTTAAAGCAGTGAAGCACTATTTCCTCAACCATCCACTTACACAAATGACAGGGGACGTGAGGCTGTCCAAAGGGGCTAAAGTTTCAGTCCCCTAACATCTGGAATGAGTTAGAGAATGTCCAGGGATATGTGATAGCGCTGAGTTTACTTTCTCAATTTGGAGGATCTGGAACATCTTGTGGAGCCTGTCCTCGACATGAACGCCAACACGCTGTAATAAGGCCTGACTTACAGTAACAAGCCGTGGCCAATAGAGAGCAATGTCGACCAAACGCTCGAGTCTGCTCCAAAGAAATTACCCAACACTGTCAGTGTGTTTATTTGAATGTGTGGAAATGTGTGTTTTTCATCATTTTGTGTCTGTAAAGCATATGATTCAATTATATATTTTTAAAAGGATGAATATTACATAAAATAGTATATATATTTCATTTCATTATTAAAATAAAGGTGTACAAAGTACATTTTAGATCACATGAATACGGGAACTAGCATATGTACATAGCCTACTCTAGACATTTCAATGAATTATGACAACCCACATTATTAAAAAAAAGTGTCCGGCAAGGTTATTATAAATGAATGAAATAATGAAAATTAGAATCAAAAAATAAAAACTTTGTATGTTCTATGGTTAAAACAAGTTAAACCAATTAAAATGATAATAATCAAAGTGTTATGTATCATGTGATTTAATGCCCTGACAGCAGTACAGTGAAATAATAATAATCATTATTATTAATCATCCAACAAGCAAACATAATATTCTGTTTTTAAGTGTCATTCAGTTGATTTAAAGAAAAATATGCAATGTTTCAGTCGTGGACACTAGATGTCAGTGTCAATATTCTTTTTAATGCCTCCACAGCTGACGCTCAACAAGTTGAAACATTATAGCTTACGATATACAGGGCATTGTTCTCTTTCGGCAATATTATTGAAGCAAATTGATATATTTCGATTGACCATCATTAGAGCATCTTGGCGGTTACCATGACAACGTAATGATGTTGATCCGGAGGATATGTGAGCATCGCACCTGATGATGCCTTTATCATTGTAATTTTCTTCCAGCCGACAAAATGAATGAAAGAAAAGCGTTTGTATACTTAGCTGACTTCCCATTTTGTGTCAAAACATATTTCTGAATCAGTTACGTCAATCTACTTGCCTCAGACCGACCGACTGGGTGACGTCACTGAGGCTGAGCCCCGGTATAAAACGGTGCCTCGGAGACAGCTGACACCATTGGACGCACGGGCACTGATCGAAGGACGGGGGAAATTATTTCAACGCCTCACTAAACGACATCACTGCTTTTTTTTCAACAAAGTCCAAAATGTGCAAAATGACCATCGTCCACTTGGGAGTGATTTTCTACACCATCTGTCTATCAGCACAGGTAAACTGCTTATAATACGTTATATTCATATACATATATAATAGGGTCAGCAGTTTTATATTTGGAATACACAATTTAAGAAGATGGTGGATGGATAATAACTGTAATTATATTGATTTTATAATGGTAAATGTAGAATGTAGTTGCATTATATATGTTGATTCAATTGAGACTTGATGATGTGACACCAACACACCCTGTCTAAAGTTACTCTGGGATTCAAAAGAAACTTGACTCAAGCATGTTTGGCTGTTCTTTTTTTCCCTTGGTGATTGGCTCCTTTATAGTTTTGATGCAATGTGTCCTGCCCCAGCATCAGGTGGGCTTTAATTTCTTGAATGGTGCCAATTCCTCATAGCAAAGGGTGTGGCAGCTTTCATAAATGCTTATGGGCATTTGTTTTGGGTCCTTTTCTATATGCTTTGAATTTTTTTTTTACTTGCTCATCAAATTTCGGGGCAATAAACAATTCATCCCATTTAAGTGTGTCTTCATCCTACCTCCCCGATGCAGGTGTTCTCCCAAAACACCACAGGCCCCAGCACAGGGATGAACTACACCTACAACAGCAGCATGCCCACCATGGCCACAGACACCTTCAGCTCCACCAACTCAACCTCCTCTCCCACAGGAGCAGGCCTGTCGCTGCACACCTTTGCCATATCTTCCTCTGCCCTGTTTCCCCTCCTTGTCACGGTGGCCCCTTTCCTGCAGAGCCTCTCTTGAAAGCTCCCCATTTTCAAAGAATCCAGGTGGCCCCACCAACCAGGCTCACAACATAACATCAGAGTAGCAAATATGGACGTTATATGCCCAAGTTAAGGGTCGGTTTTTGCATGGAATGTCAAAATGAGCCTGATTTGCCCTTTCCATTGCAATATTGCTCTGGGCTACATTTAAATGTCAGATGTTAAAATTGGGAACCACTTGCTTCATTTTTTTTGGCTTCAACTGCACCAGACTATCAATACGACAAATGATTTTTGGGCTCTGAAATCTCAGAGTATAGTATTTAATAACAGTGTGAGCCAAAATGGTTGTTTCCCCTTTAACGTGGCTCTATATAATGTAAATTGTACAGTCTGTAGGAATTAGTCTGTCGGAAGAATCTTCTTTTTGGCCTCATCGTTTTATGGAATATAAAGAATTACCTTACCACTCCTTTAACAGGCCGAACCAGGAAATGACGGACCATATGGGGACGGTTGTCTTAGTTACCCCCTTTACTGTTATTTTGTACAAAAGAACGTGTTGTGTATTGCAGTAGTTTCATTCATGGAATATGTATAATAAATTGTTGACAAAAAATGACTCATTTTTCTGGTCTTATTGTCAAATAATTCAACTTTTTATCACCTGCAAAGCTATGGAAAAAATCTAATATGCATGCATGCTATCCCTCGGTCAATGTCTTAAAACACTATAAATAATCATTAAACCAAAAGTATATTTAAAACTTTTTTTATTTTTACCTGAACAAAATAAAATCCCAGTTGTACCCAAGTTATCTCTATATAAAGACAACAATGGCAATCATTCTAATATTGTCTTCACTCTCCTATATTTAACTCTGCAAATATACAATAATTTTCAGTGGAAAATAAACAAGATATTTTTTATTTTCTCTCTAGCCCTAACAAGAACCAGCAGTATAAAAAAGAGGATTGAAGAAGGATTGGATTCTTGATTAGTACTATTTTGTTGTGACTCCCTATCTTAAGATCCATTCCACAAATGATAATAGTCCTTCATAGTATTGGATCAATCTGAGCCCATAGCAAAAAAATGATGGTGTCACAGCTGCCTTTGTGAGTTGTTGAGCTCTCTTGGCTGTCATTAAAGGAGCTGCCAGGCAGTCTAGACTGGCAGCTGGTGGGCTATAAGGCCAGAAATGGACTCAACATTCCCAGATAGCATCATTGATCTCGTCTGGATCAGAGCCAGAGTCCATGCTACACTCAGGATGGCATTCTGGCCATGCATGCAAAGTCTAAGCAAAGTGTCACATGCCTATTCCATTTACATTATTACAACACAAATGTAAATAAACCTGTTAGCTAAAATATAGACAGACAAGGAGCCAGCTGTTCAAGTTTAGCTCGCTTTTGATGCAAATGTTGATGTTTTAGTTAGACCAGGAAGTGTACTATACCCAAATTCTCAGTGGTTTTTGTAAACCATTGCATATAGCGATTAAGTAACTTTTTTGGGGCCATGAAGCTGCTGTAATAATTTTGCAAACAGATCTATTGAAAATTATTGGTACTAGCACGATACCATTCAAAGACGGAGCGATGAAATCAATGAAAAAAGTCAGATGCGGATGCTGTCATGGCGCACCGAGTAGCGTGCTGCTCGGAAATGCCTCAGTGCCAGTAAAGCCAGCCTCATGACTCATTATCCCGACCTATTGTCTGTCAATCCTCTGTGCACTATTCACCTCTGCTTTACACCCCCAGTCTATTAAACAACCCCCTTCCAGATCCATCCTATTACAACTATTAGGTCTGTGGGATTCTATTGAAAAAAAACAACAGTTTATTGTCTTCATTATTATTGTGTCAACCCCAAGTGATCTTGCAGTTTTCTTGTTGAAGTAAAAATGTATTGATTCTCTTCCTGATTCCTGGTATTTTTGTATATATTTGGTTCTAAAATCTGAATAATAAGATTAGGCTTTCAGTGTAATTTTTAAATATTTTTTAAGGACAAAGACTTGCAATGAAATGCGATGGAATGGAATAGAATTGGTGATGTAATTACGTGGGGCAACTGTTTGAAAAATGCTATACTGGACCTTTAAAATGTATTGCTTTATGACCACAAACTACTAACATTTTAAAACATTAACTCAAGTAGGAAGTGAACCTCAAGTTGTGGTTTGAAAAATTCTAGCTCAGCTAGACTTGACCACTACAGTTTCAATTGCATAAATCCCTTTACGTGTATTCCAGCAAATGGAGACATTTTCAGTTTCAAAATATGTGAATCTCCCTTGCAAGTTCTGCTTTTTCTTGCCTCACTGACTAACACTTGACATTATATGATCATATGATCATCGACCAGGGTGACTAACATACGGTCATCGCTCGTGACGTGGTATTCAACACCCCCCAAAAACCTTTAATCATTGAGTGCCATTATGAATTATTCAGGCAGTTGCCAAGGTATCCAACTAAGTGTCCTGTGTATGTCCAAACATAAACTTTAGTCCCCATATATACATGCCAAAATGCCATAGGAAAGCCAGGGGACCATGTCAATATGTATAATAACAACAACAACATACCTGTGATCATATAGCCTACTGAAGTTTTATTTCTTATAATTTGGGCTATATTCACCTAAAATCTTCAGTCAAAAATGACCTCTTAAGTCCATATAATACGGGTAACTCTATGTGGTCCAAATTCAAGCTAATTCATACGTTGAAGTTGTGGTATTCAGGCGCTAGACTTAAGATTCATGTTTGCTCGTGAGTTTTGTGAATAATTCAGGACTCAGTGTCACATGTCTAAGCTGACTCATAATTCCCAAATGTAAAGATAAGTGTCTAATTTCCAAAGGGAAGTTAAAGTGTGATACAATTGTTGCTTTTTTTAAAAAAAATGCATCAACAATTGGATCACAGGTTTGCATATAATGCACAGTTTAAATCTACTCTTATCTTTGCTTTGTTCATTATTTTTTTAAATGTTTATCTGGGGTTGTAAAATAAATGAAACCCATTTAAATCTATACTTTATAGACACAAATGATTTCAAATGCCTTATGATGTCTACAGTAGGACTGTGGTCATTTACACACATTTAAATCCTTGCCAACCAAATAATTTGCACAGTTGCAAGGCCAGCATTGCAGGTAAACATAACACTACACACTTTAACTCTATAGTGTTTTGTCTGACACACTTTATTACCCTAAATTACCCTTTAAAATGTAATTTGACTTTACAACAAAATGCCATATGTACTTTGGATTCACATGATGAGCACAAACAAATTGTTGTGACACACCACAAACCAACTCGTGGACCACTTCCCATTTTTTGTCAAAGATCAATTCTGCCCATTTGTGTATTTTGTATTTTTTTTATATATATAATAGTTCCACCTTAGCCCATTGCTATTTTTTCCCTGAAACTTATTGCCACTTCGTGTCCTACAAATGAGAGTTTCCCCATAAACTGTATATATATATTTTTTTGCAGAAGGAGTGTTTCATGATCACTATGTTACAAAACTAGAGGTGAGGATTGAATAACGGCGTTGCCTAAGGACAGTTACTTGAAAGGTCTTTCCTGCCAGATGGCCACTTGTCCATTTTTTTCTATTGTGGACCAATCGAGGCTCCAGGTTGCTGTATCAAGCGGAGCTTAAGCGGATGAGCTACAATAAGATGTTTAGTTGGTTTCACTTATCATAAGCGGGGCTTGACAAAAAGAATGCAATCAGTTTTCTCATTTACCAGCCTCTGTTGCGGTGGTTCTAATTTGGGTTGCCATGGAAACCCAACCAAGCAAAGGCAAATGCGCTGCATGAAAAATACTCCTCGTAAAGGCATGAAAGGCGTGAATTTTATCCTTTTTGTGAGAATGCCAAGCCACATTAACCTCTTTCTCCGATAGATTGAAGAAGGATGTTTAATGCATATTTACTTTGCCGACATTGATGACGTTCCCTTTGTGGGTTTTGTTTGGTCTGCTTGACATAGACATTTAACATGAGCCCAGAGAGCTGACATGATTTCATAAGCAAATCAGGTTGGAGCCCAGATTTAGAGCACCCATGTCCCTCTTGCTGTCCATGGCAACTAAAACTAAGGATCCGTGGAGAGTAACTACAAAACTAGGACACCCTCTGGCCTCTCTTTCCTAGAATCCTACCATCCCTGTCTAACCTTTAGGAAGGACACCTGATGCTGTTCATCTGCACCTGTTTGCTGCATGGCAATAACCTGCGTCTGCGTGGGGGAGTGCTAAAAAGATGGCCACATGAGAAGGCAGGACTCTACGGTGTACATGAATAATCATGCACACAATGACTGTTAAATATTGCGTGAGAACGAACGAGTCTGTGGCACCATCTGCTAGATTAACCACCTTTTATGGTTCTTAGCTCTATTTAGCTGTAGCCAATACCAGACAAATTTGATAAATGCTTATTTCATTCTTTTACTTACATCATACGTTTTCATCTTTCCTGTCAGACTTTCCTTTGTTCCTCATTTTTATTTCCTCTAATCCATATTTCATTTTGCATCCTTTCCTGTCAGACTTTCCTTTGTTCCTCATTTTTATTTCCTCTAATCCATATTTCATTTTGCATCCTTCCTGTCCTGAGTCTGTTTTATATATTCTATAACACGACTGGAATGAAGGTGCTAAAATAAAAAAATAAAAAAGTATTTGGGAGAATCCATGCTTTTTTGTGGCTAGGATTATATAACAAGCACCTGACTGCTGCGGTAAGCTTTTAAAGTTGTTCTAAAATGGTCTGAATCGGCCTTATCTCATTTGCAGCTTGACTCACTGCCCACCTGACAGACCCCCTCTGATCCTTTCTCCACTTCAGCAGCAGGGACTGACATTTCTATAATGGATGTGGGTGATATTCAGGTTTGCTCGAGTAATTACAGAATTTTAGTTGTGATTTGATGCAGATTATATTGGCTTCAATGAGGGCTTGAGTTTGACACTTTTATAACTATGTTAAAATACTAACCTGTGCTTTTCACTGTGAAAAAGTTCAACCCAGTATTTTTTAGCATAGCACTCCATCCATGCATGAAAGGATGCCACCTTAATCAATTTATTTGGGCACAAAAAATGTTGCGATAAGCATATGTGATTGTTTCAATGTAACCAGTCGATTTAATGCTCCAACCTGTCAAAGGGCTTCTCTTAGAATGGAACCATCAGTAAAACAGGATTCTATTTATGTGAGCATCAGTCAAGGGTAATAATTCATTAGGCAGGCCCACTGTAATGAGCCTGTGCAGACAAAGCACCCAGTTTCCAGTGTGTCCTTTTCCCCCTTGTGAGCTGTGATCATAATGACAGCACTGTGTGCTGCCTGGTTACATGCTGAATCAGCTCATTTTAATAAATTGGTCAATCAGGGACCACATTTTTGTATTTGTCTCGTCTTAAAGTTATGCATAAGTAGTAATTAAAATAATATATATAACATCACTTTAATTCATAGTGGTTATAATTAATATTAGAATCAAGACATCTCATTCGCTGCTGTTGGAGTGAAGCCAGTGTTATTTAGATTTGTTCAATTAGCCAATATTATATTGTTGTTTCTTCTTCTTATTATTATTATTTCAGCCTTATATTGCTGTTTTCCTCTCATAAGTGACTCAACACGCCAAAGGAAAACCAAAACATTGCATTTGACTCAATGGTGACGTCTATAGCGCACCGCAACCCCATTGGTCAGAATAACAGTAACAGGAAATGTGATTGGCTACTGCTGAGAGGTGAAAGGTTTGCATGTTATGTAGCCACCAAGATAGCCATAGCACTGCTTGTCTTCACATTTTACTCAGAATCTAGCCCAATTTAATATTCTTGCATGCACCTAAGTATAACCTGCTTAATCTTGATGATCTTTTATAGTAATCGTGAAAGGCTTTTGTTGCACGATCGCGAGGAACTTCCATATTGCTCCGTGCACCTCTCAGGGTTATGCGTCTAAAACTGTCCTTGTTGGCACTGCCATTTGAAAGACGGGTTTAAGTTTGTATCCTGATCAATGGCATACACAAGGTTACTTCACTTATTCAGGATCAGAGCTGCAACTTCGACACCAACGCGAACCGCCGGAGGTGGACGATCTTTCCGAAAACATGTCAGTACCTCAGCTTGGCGAGGGCAGAGCCAAATGTCAGCCTGGGTTATCGACCACTTTGGCACTAATGAAGTACTCAGGTACTCTGACGACATGCCAATGCCCACGATTACCTCGTCCAGCCAAGTGATCGTCCAAGTGCACGCTGCCAGTCTCAACCCTTTGGATTTGGCCATGAGGGGTGAGTGGGATGCCCCCTGAATGAATGTACATAAACAGCAAGTCTGGCTAAATTTTGTAATGTTCATATACTTACATTCCCAATTATAGGAGGATATGGATCTCAGATTCTTAAGCTACGTAAGGACCCGTTTTCGATCATGGACAACGATGGAGGTTTTCCTCTGATCCTGGGTCGAGATGTGTCCGGTGTTGTGGTGGACTGTGGATCTGAGGTTGCACATTTTGAACCAGGAGATGAGGTACTTTGAAATGTGCAAGACTTGACTTAGTAAACAAAGAATTGCTTCTGTTAAAATCATTGCAGGATGCTCTGATCTATTTGCAAAAAAACATTACTTTTTTCTGTTTTGATGATCAAAATGTGTGCATCAGATTCTATATAGTATTCCATCCTTCTGTAACATAGATTTCAATTATGACATCCTAATTTTATACAAAGACTAACATTAGCATCCCTGCCTAGAAAGTAATTGACTTATAAGAATTCCATGCAGTGAATGTACAATATAATTATGTGCAAATGTTCTTTCTCTAATCTACTTATAACATTGTACGCTATCTCTATGGACAACAAATTACTCTCACGATGAACTGATTAATGATATTTAAAAGAGGAGTGATCTGAGATATCATAATATGCTGCAGGTTTGGGCTGCTGTGCCCCCATGGAAACAGGGCACTCTGGCAGAGTTTGTCAATCTATCGGAGTACGAGGTGAACATTTAGCCATGCTGTATTTTGACGTCATTTAGAATGGCAGCGATTGATGTATGAGTGTCTCTTGCAGGTGTCCCCCAGACCTAAAAGTTTGAGTCACATGGAGGCGGCATCCATCCCGTACGCAGCCAGCACTGCTCTCTCTGCGCTTGTTCTTGCGGGTGGTCTTTGCAAAGAGAGCGCCCCCGATAAAAGGCAAGAATCCACCTGATAGTGAACACTTAGCTCCATCCCCTCATCATTCACACACAGAACACAATAAAAACAGTGTAAGTATTGGACTGTTTGTAAAACAGAACAACATACTCCTCTTTAAATACAATATTTTTCAACTGCACACATCATGTTTGCCAATGTGGGACAGCTCACACTAATTGAATGTGGTTTCTTAGAGTTTTGATCACTGGAGGTTCAGGAGGTGTTGGGACCATTGCTATTCAGGTGAACATAAGATCCAAGTGTGTCCTTATATCCTACTATCATGTTTATTTCATTTTCCCCCTATGTCCTGCTAGTTGGCAAAGGTCTGGGGTGCCCATATTACAGTCACATGTTCTCCGAATGCGGTGGGCCTGGTCAGAGGACTTGGCGCTGATGAGGTTGTGGATTACACTGCGGAAGATGCAATAGACCTGCTAGAAATGATGGAAAAGTGAGTGCAATGGTTGCGGAAAAAATGTTTATACATATTAAATTGATTTCTGATGAAATTTTTCATTAAGTAAAAAGTCTAGTTTCCATGGCTGAAGATCAGAGTACAAAATTAGTGCACTCCAAACAAGTGAGATTAATAATATAGTAATATCCCACTTGAGCGAATTACATTTCTGCTTTTTAATTGCCAGATTTGACGTCATATTGGACTGTGTGGGTGGTGACACTGAGGAGTGGGTAGTGGGCTTGCTAAAACCCTGGTCTGGGGCAAAGTACGTCACACTGGTATCACCATTGCTCTTCCAAACGGATTCCCATGGTCTGCTGGATGGATTCCTTCATGCCGGCTCCACCTTAAGTACAAAGGTCATACAGGTAAAAAATTGAAACATAATTAGATTTTCAAATGAACACCATCACTGGCAAAGCCAATATTTCCCTCTGAATCCATGCATGTGGGGTCTACACAATCAGTTGATCAGGTCTAGCTGCAGGAGAGATATGAGTTGTAAGGGGTGGCGTTCGCCTGGGTGTGCCAAGCGTGCGCCTGTTGCTGAAACAGCAGTATGTAGTGTTTGTGCAGCTTGTAGCCAATTGCCCCCTCCACACCCAGCAAATAGCAGTGTTTGTATGTTTCTTGCCAAGCCTCCCAGCCCCTTTTGTCCATGGCAGCAGGCAGCTGGTCAGTGGTGAGGGCCTGGGCCAAAGCGGTCTCGCCCTCAGAGCGCCTCTGTTACAGCAACATTATAGCTCAACTGAGCCCTCTACTGTTTACCATCCTAAGAATCATAAATTGAATAGACTGAGGACGTTAAACTTGTTAGTGTCAAAACTGCAATTAAACAGGGTTACCACGTGTACCCCAAAATGCCATGTTTTTATTATTACTTGAGGGCTCTTCATATCTGAATATGGCGAATATGAAGAATATGGCTTCTTCCTGCATTCAAATGGTGGCAGGTCCGGGCTGAAATAAATTATCGGAAAGAATCAATTTGATGGTTGAAAAGTTTAAAAAACTATTTTTGCAGGGATGCTTCTGAAAACAAAATCATTACACAAAAATAGTTATTACTTCAGTTCACCATTTTAACTTGCCTGCCTGACATTGAAAGCCCAGAATGAAGGCCAAAGTCCCTTTTCTCTGTTGTGGAATTCATTCATTTAACTTTTTTTTACTATTCAAGGTTGATGGAACATTAAAACATTTTGCCTTGATAAATGGGATTCTATTGGAGAGAAACTCCTGAATATTTTCAGTGAAGCAATGCTATTATCAGACTTTTTAAACAGTTTAATAAAAAAGAGTTCAAAAGAGTCCCTAGTTAAATTATCATAGTCTTTGTATCACACAATAGAAAGAACATGGTGTGACGTGGAACTGTAATAACTTGCTTTCTAATTATTACCTTAACTTGGTTCCCCTTTCTAGAATATGATATCAAATGGAGTATTTTACCGTTGGGGATTCTATACTCCAGATGGACATGGTCTGGATGAGGTCAGCAGACTTATAGATGCCGGAAAGGTACTGTATTAACTTACTACTGACAATTTTTTTGTTGTTGCCTGGGAGTCAAATTCAAATCTGAAATTTAAGATTGCTTATCAGGTTGAACATAAACAAAGCAGGAATTCCTTACATTCCCCCTGCAGTTTTTTTCCTGAAGTAAACATAACATTCTTGCTGTGCTGGTCAAGTGGCGTCCGATGGAATCAGTGCTGGGATGCTGAGTGGATTTTTACATAGTGCTGAGCAACTATTCGCACAGGCGTATTGGACCTTTTGTCCAGGGGGCTTACAGCAAGCAGCTGATTTAGACCTGTGGTGGGAAGCTATGGGGACACTCATCCACCCCCCTCCCCACAAAGTATTACACTCAGTCAGAAGTTTTTTTTTCCCCAGTGTGACAGCCGCTCTCACTATTCATTGTTAATAACGAGAGATGCTGACCAGAATAACTGGCTGGAGCTGAGCAGGATTGTCCAGCCTCATCACATTCCCTGCCCTCACATTTTCCACATTGGCAGCTCAGGAATTCTAATTGTTCATTGGATATACAGTACATATACAGTAGACGTACATCATTATTCAGTCGGTAACCAGGCACAGAAAGTAAAATGAAATGTTCAGGTGCACTGGACTTTGAAATGTCTTTAGAAAGATGATTTTCCTCATTTTTCTTGTTTGATTACAACATTTCCTATGTTTTTTTCTTTGCCATGTTTAATGGACAGATCTTGCCAGTGGTGGAAGCCCAATTTCCATTCAGCCAGGTACCTCAGGCTTTTCAGAAGTTGGAGCATGGCCATGCCCGAGGCAAGACGGTCATCAGGGTGATAGAGGAGAAAGATGGAGAGGAGCAAGAAATGGGGCAGAATATGGCTCAGGAAACAACGACACAAATTTAAACAGTCGTGGCGAGAGAATGGATGCTGTGCAATTTTTAGGCCGTCCTCTAATGACACAGGACGAGAAAGTGGGACAAAATATTGAAAACTTCATCACAAGGTACCTTAAAAGTTACCTTTTACATCATCGTGATGTTTCCCACTATAACTATTACAAGAACAATTAAAGAGCTTTTGTTCATATTGTACCCAAAAACATCTGTACTTATATTTATATGCTTTATCGGCCTGTTTTTGCAAGTTATGATGGTCAATGGTGGAGTGTGATAAGGGATTTTATGAAAAGCCACGTATTGGTTGTCAGCTTTTGTGCAAAGTCAAAAATATATAAATTATGGATTGATTTTTGAGGATTTCTAGAAAAATGTGTTAAAATGCATGCTTCTTTTCTTGTGATAAGCAATTTATATTCATCATTTTGGAGTGTCATCGTGTAGGCATGCACATAATTAAACATCACAGAACGAGCTAGGGAAAGTAGATTTTTTTTAATGTTGAATAAAAGATAATATATCTAGCAATAAAAATAAATGAGCTGTAATAACACTGTTTAAGTTAATTACAAAACGTGAACTGATTCAATCATTGAAAAAGCAATACAACATTAGCTGTAGTATTGGAAGGTTTTCTATCACATTCCAATCTAACGCTTGTATTTTGACAGGGGCAGTAATACATTCTTAAACAGGTTTTTCAATGACAACAAACATTGCAGCGTAGTCCTCGAACAATTGTCTTAATGCACACAAGTCTTAAATAATTTCCACATCCCACTTTTGCTGTGCTTTAAGTGGATCCAGAGAGTTGAGAATGACTTGGTTTTTGTCATAATGAAGCCCCCCTGCAAAAAATACAACACATATAAATCCAATACTTTGTGAAAGTCTAAATATTTAAACATCTGTTTAGTACTACATATAAATTCTGGATATAACCACATGGAGTAGAATCTCCTAATGGAGAATAATTTATCTTTCAAATGATTCCTATTCAAGAGCAGTTTTCCCTGTGGGAAATTGAAAGTGGTGCCATTAATCCCAAAACTATTATTATGAATGTTTTACCAGGTCGAAATGAATTGTCCATAAAACCACAAATGCAGTTGTTTATGAATCCAGATTCACATTCCACTCTTGCTTTTATTCCACAAGGTGTCAGTGTGGACAAGGATGCAGAAATCTGGACTGGCATAACCAGGGCACACTGAAATAATAATTCCTTGTAAATGTTCAACTAATTTGCATACTCAGAACTGAGCCTGGAACCTAGCGTTCTGTTGTATAGATGGCATCAAGTGGAGTCTAATTACAATATATGGGTTGTAATAGGTACATTTAAATTGTTTCTTAGGTCACCACTTTCCAAACTAGTACACTTGGATATTTTTTCTACCTGATGATCCCTCACAGTGACACATTGGTTAAAAAGGTACAAAAGAAATAATTATTTAAGTAATACCTAAGCTGTATCTACATGGTGTCTACGGATATATCTAAGTAATCGGTTTTTGTGAGCTTGCGTATTGTTATACCATTAGAGGCTCACCTTTCACTTCCAAGACTAGATCAGGGTTGGGCAAATAGCGGATAAAACCCTCAGGGGTTATGCTCCACACGTGGTTGTCTCCCTCTGATGTGAGGCCCACCCGGCTTCCCGCAATGGTCACACTACCACTGGGACTGAGGCAGCACTCTTCGAGGAGCTGGAATATACAATCATCATCCCCAAAGTTAGTAGAGTCTCATTTTTTTTCTTTCTTTGGTGGAAACAAAGCTGTCGCCCTGGTACCTTGCAATGGAAATGGCCGCCACGGTAGACCCAGATCTGCTCAAGGCCATCAGTTGCCTCGGCCTCTTGAACCCGTAGCAGTTTGACCTCTTCCAGATCACCGGTCACTGACATCATCAGTCCCGTTTGTCTGTTTCTTAACCTGAAATGTACATGCCTCTGTGTAGAGAACATGAAATCAAAAGTAAAGGGGCTGTGTTTATAATGATCAGTTTTCAAGTACCGAGTTTACATTGCTGTCATACATTCAGCTTTATGAAAGTCGGCTCTTCTTACGTACCTGTAATAGTGGCCGGAGTGATCCAATTTTACTCCACTTGCTAAACTGGGGCCAGTCAGGTACCTCACCGGGTTTGATCAAAATCTGAGCCCCCCGGAAATTGATGCCCTCATATAATATCCACCTGACAAAACAGAAAGCAAACAGATACATATGATGTACCAGTCTTCTTTAATTATATCATTTGCCCGAGTGAGGTTTTGGAAAGTACCAAAATACCCAAATCATACAATGGAACACTACTTGTTTTGCAACATTCTACCCACTCAAGTGCTATGGTACCAAAACTAAGAAGCATGTGATGCCAAATTGAACCATTTTAGCTTAAATTTGTCTGCCTTTCGAGTTGTGAGCAGATGGAGTTCTGCTAGTGTTTTCTCTCACACAGTATGCTTTATATTTCCTCCATTCAGGCTCACACCAGTGGTCTGAATGTAACACATCAGCAGCAGATTTCCCTGGTCATCCATGTCAGCCAGTGTTATCATGCTCTAAAAGGAGCACTGACACTGTTTTCCACACTCAAACTCTGTCTTTTTACAGAATACCTTGATTTCCCTTCACTTTTTGTGTTACCAAAATCATATACTGCATTGGATAAACATTGTTTGTTAACCATTACCGTTATTTTTTTCTTTTTTAAGACTACCAACGTCCTTGGTTGTGTTCAACCTTCAAGGTTTCACTGTGTATTACATAGTATAGGACTTGTATTGAAAATCCTTTCTCCAGTATGTTTACCTTGAAAGTGACAGCTGTGTTTGCACACTAGTATGTACAATGCGTTTCTGTTAGGGTTCCAACTTGTTTGCAAGTTATTCTCTTTTATTGATTGTTTTTTCTTTTCTTGGAATGAGTCACCATTACACATCAATAGTATTCCACTTTATTGTAGGGTAAACACCTATGATGCACCTTTTGTGGTTCTAAATAGGTAATGTGTGACAAAAAAAATGGCCCACACTACAGTAAGATGTCATATTTGCACCAAGCAGTCAATTTGTAGGCGATTCGATCGCAGCCTAGACGACCAGCACAGTAATGAATGTACTCACATGCCCCCCTCTACCACCACCGACTGGATCCGAGAACACCCTTCAGCCAGCTGAAGGTTGACACACCCATCCGTCAGCACCACCCGCTTTCCACGCAGACCACTTCGCTCGAAAAGAATGATGGAAGGCTGGGAGAACTCCTGCCAGGGGACAGAGAAGCTTTTAAAATACAAGCAGTGGGTGGAGTGCGGAACGCCATGCAAAGTCAAATGGAGATTTTTTGTAATGTAACCATGGAAACAGACAACACTTAACCTTTGTACCTATTCGCCATAGTTTCGCTGGGCACGCTGTTGGCTGAAAGCCTTGTAATAGAACATTTGCGGATCAAATCAACAGAATAGATATTCTTTTATTTTTTCAAACAAAAAAAGTTATTTTACTTCTCAATTAGTGTGTAGATTTTGTAAAGTGTCACTTCTGTGCTGTATATTATTAATGGTAAGATGATAGATTGTGTATATTTACATTCCTTTGGGACATGTCTGTAGAAGTATTCTTAGTTACCTCAATTGGGGACTAAGTTAATCATGATAGAGTATCATTATGCACACATTTTTTAAATGAGATTTCATTTTTATCTCATTTTGTTGTCCATCATGTGAGAGATAATCAACTTACAAAGCCCACAGTCTGTACAGAGCGGATGGTTGCATTTGCATTGCTACAACCCATTGCCCTAACATCCTGGTAGTTCCCTTCCTCCAGCAGATACATCCTTCCAGCATAGTCTGTGCCTTCAAAGGCAAGCCAGCTATGGGATGTGAACACAGAGTAAGCTCAAATCAACAACATTTTAATTGAAGCGATGTTAAGTTGATATTAAAAAAAATAAACCTGCTCACCTGCCCACCAAAACTTTGCAGGAAGCCACTGAAAAGCCTTCCTGGAGGGTCGCCATACTGGACTCTAAAGTGAGAGCAGTGCCTTGAAAACTTGGCTGGGAGAAAAGTTGCACCTACGTACACAAAGCAAAGCATATGGCACATTACAACTTGCCTGGAATAGCCATTGTGAGTTCTTGTAAGGTTTCCAAGTTAAATGTACAATTATCACTTACTATGAATTTAGCCGCGTTCTCAAAATCGTCCTGAAACACAATAACAAAGAGTTATTTTTCCCCTCTTCAATCGTATAACTTTTCTGGTAATTTTCAGTGAAAAACAATGGAGACTCATAATCATGTGGTTTTGGAACAGGAAAAAACCCTCGATGAGTCACCGCGAGCATCTGACAAATATTTTCCTCATTTAGTGGGCATTTCATTCGCTCTGGATTTTTCTGTCACATGCTTGAAAGAGGCTCAACATTATGAAAACTTGTCAGTTCCCTGTATCAAGTGAGGACACGCACATGGGCAATGTGACTTGTCACATGAATGAAGGTCAATGTCATTGAAAATGCCGACTATTAGGATTCCACTATCACACACAGTGTTCCTCTTACTGTAGACCTTGTGTATGCGTTACCCTAGTTTTCCTTTAATCATAAATGTTGCCAAATGCGACACTTCATTGAATTGGTATTGCTTTTTTGTTAGAAAAATATGTTGTAACATAGAAAACTACCTTTCACTTGCATGAAGTTACTGCAATTGTTTGTGCCCAATATGTTTTTTAGAAAATCTGTTACAAAACTCCATGGAAATAAACACATATCTAAATCTCAGACTCTGAAATTAAAATTAAGGAAAGCAAATAATCGTATTAGTAGCCACAGCTTGGTGAAACAATAAAATATGTAGCAAATATAATAATAATCAATAATTTACTTAACTTGTAATTCCAACACGTTATCAACAAGGAGTGTTTATTATATGTAAAGGTGACAGACAAACCTTTCATAAGTATGAAAGAAACACCCTGCCAGGATATATGAGACACACGATATGACATATCTAGGTTAATATTCAAATAATATTTGAGCATACATTTATAATCACTAAGGTTTGGAATTTCCGTGAAAAGTGGAGTCATTGAATGCACCATAAGCGCGGAAGTTCGGTGTTTTTTTTTTCGCCCACGGGGGCGCACGTTTGTATATTCGGTGCACGAAATCACGATTAAACAACGATCTCAACAATATGCAGCGATGGCCAACAAAATAGTAAGAAAGTGAACTTCTGTGGGAATAATATACTGCCCTCATCTGTTTATTTCTGTTGTTGGGTTTAAAGCAGAGCAATAATAATGTATCCAACATTTAATTCCATCACCTGTTGAGTCCAACAGAATAATTGCGTATCGAATACACGGTTTTCATTGAAAATGTCGAATATATATTTCATCGGCGTTGATGTTTGTAATAATTTGTTATTGAATTAAACTTTAAATAACATCGCGTACATAATTCAGAACACATGTTGTATTTGATCTCAATAGATTTCGAAGTAACCCTAATTTATGAGCACCTGTGTCTTAGAATTGTTTGATACAATTCATGTCTTTTGGAAAACATCAATGCGCTATGATCACGTGAATATATTTTATATTCATTTTATACATCGTTATAATCTTAAAATTATTTTTACTGTAATTGTTACACTTTAGGAACGGTGGATGAGTGGATAGGATGACGCCACGCAATTCTGAGATCAAGGGTTCAACCATACTGGCCCTGTTGTGTGATTTCCCTGTGCCTATGTGGTTTTTATCCACCAACCCTGATTTCCTCAAAAATCCCCAAAACATGCCTGGTAGGTTGATTCAACACTCCATATTGTTTAATTTACTATTATTTTTCCACTATGACTGTGAAATGATTGTTTGTCTCAGTGATCTGATTATTATATAATAGGGATTTACTGATGACACTTTTCCACCCAGAATGAGTACTCAATATGTTTTTGTCTTGCATATGTAATGAAAATATGCTTATTTCTTCCACATATCCTAAAGAAACACAAATCTCATTATACTTAATGACAATACAGTAATGTCAGGTGTGAAGTGCATCAAAGTTATACTGTTGTAATGTATTTATGGTGAAAGAATACAATGCACAATATCTGCAATGCACAGATATCGGTATTGACATTTAAATTGTTATTTACTGTATGTGTGCTTTCACTGTCCTATACAAATTGATGATTTTTATTTGTAGCTTGGAACCAGTAAATAAAAATGAAAAGGTTTGCATTACCAGTACAACAGGCATTACTGAGGCAATCCGGTGTTGCAGTGACCCCCAATCTTCCGGATTTCCATACATGCCTTTTTCCAAGATGTAAGACTCCCCACAAAAACCAGGTTCTTCAAACACAACCCAGCTAGGGAGAAAAGATAAACTGTTAATATTTTTTTGTTCTTAATTATTGTGGTCACTGCATGGTCAATTAACTAAATTTCCTTGATCGAAATACAGAGTAAATAATGCAACTGCAGAGAATTTTACGTAATTAAAATAAATCTTTTTAGAATCAATAACATAGGCTTTTTGGGCTCACAATGTCCACAAAACAGTTGAATCATGGGCACCTATTGGCTCTTCCTTCTCTGTTTTTGTTTATTCCCCCTGGCAATAAGTTATCATAGGTTAAGGTGTGGCAGACTTTTGCTAACCTACTTGTGTTGACATGTCTGCATGGGTGTGGTAACCTTAATGCCACCCACACGCCTGCGCTGCCCTCGCACTGTACGGCAGACAATAGAAAAATTCTCAGGAGTTGTCACATAATTGTTTAGCTGAAGCCCATTCTTACATGCCACTGCTGACATCAACAGACTGCGTCATGGTGCCGTAACCTGTGTCATCCATGTTCATGACCGGCACGATTAGGTCGATGTTGCTGCCTCGGTCACTGAAATCTTGGTTGCTGAACATTTTTAGGTGCGGCGAAAGGAAATCCTGTAAACAAAAACATGTTGTTGTTTTTTTATTCCTAGAAAATGTCCTCATCCAGGGAAACGTTCAAACCTTTTTAGTTCTTATTAGAAGTGCCACAATTAATTGATACGTGACCAACTGAATTGTCAGATTCATTCAAATTATTATTAAATTCACCTCTTAGTGTTTTGGGGGTTCTTTAGAAACTGCGAGAAAACAGAAGCCAGAATAAACTTAACTTACAGACAGGGTAGGGCGTAGTGAGAGTATCTGCCCCGAACCTCCCCAGTCGTTACAGTCCAGGTACTCTCCTTCTTCCAGCATGTACTGTTGCCCTTCAAACCCTTCCTCACTATAGCCGACCCAGCTGGAAAACAATTGGATTCGGTTGATGCCTCCATAACTGAAGATGGAGACCACGTTGACCAAAATACCGCCAAAAAAGCAACAACTCACAATCCTCCGATTATCTTCAAAGAACCCACAGACTTGAGCTTGAGGTTGTCAGGGTTTGTTTCGTCTCCTTCACCGTCACAGAAGTTGAAAATGTCACTGTCGATTTCCAAAGAGGAACCTTTTAGTCCAGGCTTTTCGTAAACCAAAGCCTGAAAAAGGACAGTAAGGAAAACTTTTTCAGCAAAGTTCACATGTTACTAATATGTTTATATAATAGTAATGTTTAATATTTATTCTTATGGAGTGTGGGTTGGAAGAAATTAGCACACAGTAAGTCAGGAGTTGACTGAAACCAGGTGTCTCCCATTCTTAAATTTAAAACACCCTAGTGTATTGAACTTAAATGCCTTACCTTAACTTCGTTTGGATTTTCCACTTTAAAACCTCCCTGAAAAAAAAGATGAACAATTTCTAATTACAGTCAGCATAGACCTTGGCGATATTTGTAGGAATTTTGACAAAAAGTAGCCAAGATTTCACTTTTTTTCCAAAGGTTATTGTCACAAGAGTTGTGTTTTATGTCTATTACTTTGGCAGTTCTATAATACTGGTGATGCAAAATGCTTTCATGGAAATGCTACAAACCATTTTTAGTGGTTTGAGAGATCCCACAAAAGGTGACGGGAAGCCCCAGGCCTCAGGAAAGGGGTACACTCCTGTTTCTAGAACAGCAAGCATACCCTGGAAGCCTGGATCACTGAACACCAGCCACCTTAGGGCAGGGGGAAAAAAGTAAGTTTAAATCATTTGCAAGGAGGATCCATTAACATCCATGACGTGAAACTCACAAGATTCAGTGGAGCGATGATCTACAAAATCGTATTTCCAAAGAAGTTCACATTTATTACTGCAAGGCCATGGGCAAAAACATGTGCCCTGTCTGATTCATTCAAGGGGCGTAACATTTTCTCCTTTCTCCGCCACACCTTTTGTCTGAGACTCGCATTCTCTCTTCACTTTCTAAATAACCCGTCATTTACCACCAGCCTGCACACACGCCTCGTGTTTTCTAACAGGCATCAGCACGACAGACATTCCTCCGCAATCACTTCAGTCACGACAAAACAACGAGGAAGCTAGTGATGACAGAATCAATTTGCTTCAAACTGTAAGTGTCCAATTAATCACAGCGTACAAATCATCCAACATCCTTCATGTTCAAAAATCTAGAATAGATTATCCCTTGGAAAACACACTATTTCTATTATGTGTCAATCCCAAGAGGAGGACCATTTAAGTGTATTTGCTTGCTAGAAGCATATAACTGTTTTTTAGATAACTATAGCCTAAAAAAAACGGCATCACAAGCTGTCGTTGGTCAGAGAGAAAAAAATAAACATAACAG
Source organism: Stigmatopora argus (assembly GCF_051989625.1). Taxonomy (NCBI): domain Eukaryota; kingdom Metazoa; phylum Chordata; class Actinopteri; order Syngnathiformes; family Syngnathidae; genus Stigmatopora; species Stigmatopora argus. The sequence goes on along the minus strand of NC_135405.1, from coordinate 10,015,582 downwards.
TCGTACTTGAGTATTAGTCATAGGCCCGGCCAAACTATGAAAAAAGTGTGAGTTATAGTCCGGAAAATACGGTACTTAGAGCTACTTACACCCCGGAGTGAACTTGGATAGAAGCAGTGCTCAGCGGGATGCCAAACGAGCCAATCTCTATGGCGTCGTCATGGTAAGATGTCACTCTACCGTGGCCCTCGGGTTCGGTGAACAGATCAATTTGAGGGGTGCTGTAATCCTGCAGAAGGAAATGGGACAAAATGGCCTTTATTAGCAGTGGAGCATGTTCCGTACTTTAAATCATTCCTTGGAACTGGAACAAAGTGATTTTAAATGTAGCTGTCCAGGAGCCCACCGTGAATACAAATGTGATAATACTGTCTATTTGTGAGAAGGCATACAGTGTTTGCTCATGATAACGTATCGAAAAGGTCAAAAGAGTTGAAGTCATTCGGAGGACACACTCACACGGACAGCAAGACGAATGGACCCAATCAGCATTGGTGAGGTGTTGTTTTCCTCGGGTTCTGCCCACTCGTTTCCCAACTCGAGCCCCCCCTCTTCCAGAGCAATACAGCGTCCTTGAAAGTTTGGTTTCTCGTAGAGGACCCAGCTGTGTTGCAAGAACAATTCTCAAATTAATTGAAAAGAAATGCATGATTTAACAGTTTTTTGTGTGTTATAAAATACAGGGACAAGTCGTTTTTTCAAGATAGTCAGGACAGCTAGACTGGCTCTTTGTGTTTTGTAACAACAATTGGTTTACTGGGTTGACTTGGCCGCTTTCTTTATTGGTTGGCTCAGCATAATACTGCAGTTTGCTAAACCAGACATTTGCCACTCTTGGTCTTTTTTTCTAATTTCCACTGTTAAACTTTAACAATGCATTTTTAAGGACTAATCTTTATTCTTCTTAGTGTAGTCAGCAAATACAATATGATTTTTTACAAAAAGATGTTTGGACTTTGACTGAAAGCATGTAAAATAAATAGGAGAGAACAAAATCCCAATAGTTAAAAAAAACAATATTATTAACTCATTAAAATTTAATTAATATGAGCCTCTTATCCCTCCAGGCAACATTGGCACATTAAGAGTGTCCAACACTACTAAATGGAGAAGCACTTGAGTATTTTGCCAAAAAATCTGAGCTGTTTACAACTCACCATCCTCGTACGACCTTCACTGATATGATGCTTGAAAACTGCAGGTGAGTCGCATCCTCTACATCGCGATAGATCTCATATACTTCCCCACTGAACTGGGCTTTTTGGAACAACATTATCTGTGAAATCATATGGGGAGATGGAACAAAATGTGAAATTCATGACAGTAGTCGTACCAGGCCTTTTCCCCAAATATTGTCTAAATATAGTATTTAAACCACCTAGTACAACATATGAAAAACAGATGTTTTCACTGCACAGCAACTCTGATCCATTTTACAAAGTGCGCTCCACTCTAAATATAATTGCCTGTATGAAGTAAGGTAAGTACTGTACCTTTCCAGGTCGCTTATGAAAACCTTTGGCAGTCCTCACCTAGGAGGCAAAAGCACATAAAAATTACCATGACACACTATGTGGAGAATGACAAATATCTGCAAGAGAGGACAGTCTGCATTTCTAGTGCACCAATGATTATCCTAACATTTTCATTCTGCTGCCTGGGAAACAAATGGCTTTACTGTAGTTTTTTTTAAATATATATAAATTATTCTCTCAGTTTAGGTCATTTCTAGGAAGCACAATTCTGATCACATAACTCTGTGTTGAGAGCAATGGAAGTATAGATAGCCATTGAAGATATAATTCGTTTTTTTTTTTTGGTCAAAACAAAAACTGCGACGTTCAATGAGGGTTTCCACATTATCATACAGATCGTGAAACAAATGACTGAGCTGTAGGCGACAGTCTGGTCTTTGTGAATAACCAAGGGCACCCTTTTTTGACAAAAGATCCGCTGTTTGTGTAAATAGAGAGGCTTATGTTTCAACTAATGAGGATTTTTGGCACAAGAGCGAAAGGGTGAAATATTTTAGCTTTACAATATACAAATTAAGAGTTTTTTATGATCATCTTACTACAATGTTGAAAGCAGATCACGTTACAGAGTCAGATTTCCTCTGAACTGTCAATGTTTCAGTGTTTAGTAAAAGAACAACAACATGGCGTGTGTGCCTGCGTGTGTGCGTGACATTCTTACATGATTAGTAGGCATTCTCTGACTCAGATGCTGCTTTAGCTCTGAATCTGTTGGGTATATTTGAGATGTGTTTCCATTTCCGAAAGGAGGCACAATAGAAGGGAGGTTCATGCTTGGTTTTACACTTAGATCCACTTTGGGGAGAGCAGCTGCAGTTGGCATTTTAGCTGTAACCTAATGAATTAACAAAAAAAACAGCAACAAAAAAACATCCAACTCGTCATTATAACAAACATACTTGATCAGCTTTAAAATGTGTTACGTGGACAACGATTTTCATCTACACATATGAGAATAGCATAGAAAAACCAACCTCTGCTTTCATATGCGGCTGTTCTTGCGTTTTCTGCTCTGCTTTTAACGGCTCCCGAGGGAGGTACTTCTCTAAATAGTCAGGCAGCTTGATGTCGTTAAAGGAGGGAAATGGAGGACCTGAGTCACTGACCACGGCTTCTGTTGGCTGGATTTGGTCTTTGCTTTGCGTGCTGGAATTTTCAGCGAATGAACTGGTGGTAGTCTGAATAGGCGTGTTTGGATCTGGTGAAGGGCCAAGCTGAGCTGATCCATTTGTTGAGTTGGTTCTTTCTGGCAGTGCCTGAACGCCCTTTCTTCTCGCCCTGGCACTGGGGGATGTTAGACTGTTAAGGACACAGCTTCCTTGTAAGCGAGATTTCACAACAATATGGTCATCTCTCTCCTCTTTGATGCCCTCCTCTTCTTTCGTATTAGTCTTGTCTTTTAGATGAGAGGTATCCAGACTACTGATCAAAAGACACCTATCAGTAATACTCACCCGGGCGGGCTTTGCAGAACTTTTCTTTTCGGGGTTTTGGAGCTTAGCTAATAAACTTGGGCCTGGATCAAAGGACCGATTTTTCTTCCTCAGGCCAAATTTAAACTCCTCGGGGTCGAATGTCTTTTCAAAGTCTTCCTTGATGGCTGGCATCGCAAATGGGGGTTGTGGCGTCCGTTGTGTGCTGTGCTTACGAGGCGGTAGGGAAAAGGGAGCGCAAAGTTTCTTGATCCTCTCAATAAAGTCTTCATCATTGAGGTCATCATTGTCCAGAAGATTGCTTTCGCTAACAGAAGCACTCAGCTTTGGTCCTGGGAATTTAAGTCTCTGTTTGGGAAAGTCCACATCGAGCCAGCTTGATGGAGCATCCTGTTGAATCGAAGAATCATCTCTGCTTAGTCCACGTGGAGAATGCAGTCTTTTAGGAGATGACAACTGGTCTGAGTTCAGCTTTTTGGCCTTGGGGGAAGTTGATTCTTTGGGAGTTGGACTCTGCTTGCTTTGGACTCTGTTGAGTTGTGAAGCCAGATCACCACTCACACCTGGGGGGAATTCAATCTCTTTTTTATCTTTTACAATAACTGTGGTGCTAGTTAGGGTACTTTCAGAAGAGCTTTGCTGTTTTTTGTCGGAGTCCTTGAAGTAAGTAGGATTACTTGTTTTCATTGTATTAGTTCTGCCTGGAACTTCTCCGGCATTGAAGCTTGCTTTCGAATGCTGAGTTTCACTGCCCTGGCTTTTTGCATCACTGCTCTGAGTGGATATACGAGTAGACTCTTTAACAGTTGCCTTATTGTGACTCTCTTCACTTATCAGCACTGGGCAATCATGAGAGACTCTTACAGTCACTTGGTTTGAGTCAGCAGCATTGTCTTCATGTTTTTTGGAGGACAGGCCGAGAGGTCCTTCAGGTTTTTTCACAGGGTCAAATTCATGATGTTGTTCTGTTATAGTTATTGTGGGCTTAGATTCTCTTTTGACCCCACCTAAAGATTTTGTTGCTGTTTCCTCCTTGGAAGACCCCCAAGCACTCTTTTTTCCAGTCTTCTGTTTAACCATATCGACCTCATCCGTCTCTGTATTTTTAGTAGCCGTTTGATTGAAATTTAGTGTTGAAGTGGGTAAGTTTGAGGCTCCTTCAGCTTTTCCTAACTCTGCTTTATTGATATTTTCCAAAGAACTTGTCTCTTCTTTGGCCCGCTTTTTAGGCCTATCTGTCATGACACATTCCGCTTTACTGGAATCTTCTTGTAAACTCTTCAAAGTTGTGGTGGTCATTTGAGTTTGTTTTTTATCTGATTGAATAATCGTTTGTGGAGTTTCTTTGTCTTCTTTTTTGGTGTGGCTGTTTTCTGACGTTTGTGTCTTTGATTCATTATCATTTTTAGCCTCACTCTGACTTGTTTTCTTTACTCCTATGGTTTGGGGGGGCTGTCCCTTTTCTGTGTCTTTTTTACATGGCTGTTTTGCTTTTAGTGTACTTATTGGTAAAGCCTGAGATGGTGGGTCCACCTGTATTTTCGGACATTCAGCAGGTGGGTACACCTGTATTTTCGGACATTCAGCAGGTGCGTCCTGCACTATTGTGGCCGGGTGCTTAATATGCTCTTTAATTGACTGGGACAAGGAAGATGATGAGACAAGTTCTCTTCCTGCTTTTTCCTCCTTTTGGGCTGAACTAACAGAAACCTTGTCAATAGGTTTCTTTGTGCTCCTGTTAGAAGCAACTGTATCAGGGTGGTCTTTGTTGACGGATGTCGGTTCGGTAATTATCTCAACTTTGTTGACCAGTTTATCAATATTTTTACTCCGAAGATACTTTGAGTGTTTATCAGAAGAAATGGGTGACTCTTTTGCAAACATAGGTTTATGAGAAAGAATTCCTTCGACTTCATCGGTTGGGAAAAAAACTGGCTCATCTTCCTGTGTGTTTAAAGAAGTGGCCTCTTGCGCACTCAAACTTGGCTTGCTTTCCCGGTTTTCGCTAATTGGACTTGTTGCCTCCTTGCTTTTTTTTCGCTTGGACCGAGATCCAGATCTGTTCGGGGCTTTGGACCGTGGACTGGTCTCTTCTGCATGATCATCCGTGCCTTTCATTGAATCACTTAATTCTAGGCTGTTAGATTTTGTACCCTGATTTACCACCTTTGAGGTCTGTGCTCCATGTTGTTTTAGAGGTGCGGAACCTGTCACCCCCCCAGCAGTGGTATCCTGTCCATCTGGTTTTAGTGTTATCCCAGTCACCACTCTAGTATCCAGTTTACCCTGATAGTCGGGTTTTGACGACTTTATTGCAGTGGTTGCCACAGATGTAGTGGATTTTTTTGTAGTTGCTGTCTTGGATGATCTTTGAGGCAGCATTGATTTTGAATTGTATCCGGATTCTGCTGTAAAGTTCCTCGCTCTCTCTTTAACTGTCATCGGAATGTCATTTTGGGCTGGCACAGGGCTGGAACTGCCAGCGCCATATCGCTCGGCTGATTTTGACCTTGACAAAAATTCTGACTGGAGCTTCCCGGTGGCTTTCCTAGCAGGGGAAACATCAGCACTCCTAGGATTTTGGAAGGGTGTTTTTAGGCTTGTCACAGTTCCCTGGAACTCAAATAAGTTGATCTTGTCTGCAATTCGGCCAGTGACTGTTTTCTCCTCAGATTTCTTGTCTTGTTGCCTGTGTAAGAAGAAAAAAAATGAAGATAAAATAACACAAACCTGGCACTTTCGAGAATTTGGAAACCTCTAAAATCAAAATTCTGCCACATAAATATTCAGTGGTAGGGAGTTTTTCACAATAGCACTCGCCTTTTAGGTGAATATTTTTTTAGGTGCTCAAGAAATAAAGTGCTGTAGAGTTGAGTTAGGCTTTCCAAAACAATGCTTTGTTTAAAAACTAGATGGGTAGGTTAAATTGTGTCCACACCCATTATTTATAAAGTTTGTTACCCGTAGACAGTGTCTATGTCACATTTTAAGTTTTTTTAATTATGTAAATGCCATGAATACTTTTTACTTCAATATTATTTATCAATAATTTTGAAAATAAGACAAATACCTTCCATCGGCTTCTCTTTTGGGCTCTTTCTTGTCTTCCTTTTTGTCATGGTCCGGTTCAAATTTAGATTTAATGTCCTCCTCTGGTATACTTTTTTTGAAGCCCAAAGGTACATTTTTGGTAAAAAGTTTGACTTCATTCCGAGAAACCTTGATACTTCTCCGCTTGGCCTCTGGGGTCTCTGTCTTCCTCTCCACTTTGTAAAAGCTGTCATCCTTTTCCATGTCTGCGCTGCCCTCAACAGTGCATGTTAAACGGGTTTCAGCGACTGATCCTGAGCCCAGGAATGTGTCTGAATACTTGGGACAGGAAATCTCATTTTCCCCACCTCCAGGTGAGGCCAGCAAGGTGAGGCTGTGGTTGGAGGAGGAGTCTAATGGCTTCTCTTCAGCATGACTATTTGGACATTCACCCTGTTGTAAGAACATTGAGTTGTCAGAGGGGATTCCTTCTGCCCCAGGTGGGACTTGGGGAGCTGTTTTTTCCTGAATGCTGCATGCGTCATCTCCCTGAAAGTTTTTCCTTGCTTTCTTCTTGCCAGAGTTTTTACGACCCATGTTGCCAGCCTCCGTTGACCCGTTGTCTATCTCAAGGTCCAACTGGCAGTCTTTCTGTGACACTCCCTCCTGTGGCACAACCACCGGTTTCAAATCTGCATTTGTATTTTCACCAAGGCTTGGAACAGAGCTCTGTGACAAGTCAAAAGCTGGAGAATTTGGTGGTTTCGACTTGGATGAGACTGGTAGATTTTTCTCAAACCTTGTGCAGACCACTTTTTGTTGTGTCAGAGTATCGTTCCCGCATTGAATCACACTTGTCTCCTCCACATACACATGGAGCCTTTTTCCTGCCTGGGCCTGTGTTGGTTTATGGGCAAAAGGCTGATTGTTGACTTGGTCACAATTCCATACCGCGCCCTGCTCAGAGGAGGAGTCAATGGCGAGATCCGTTAAATGACAGGCAGTTCTGTCAGAAATCCCACTTGCCGAAGTGCCATGACAGATCTCCTTGGTCTTCCCTATTTGCTTCTTTTTGCCAACTAAAAACTCCTCCTTTTTAGGAGGAGTCTTTTTGCTGCTTACAACAGAGTCTTTTCTGTGGGCAGACTGTGTGGCGTCCACTTCTTTAAAGCGGAAAATGTCTCTTGAGGGACTCAGTGGATTGGGATTGGAGATTTTTTCTTTCTCCTCCTGCTTGTGTTTCAGTGCAGCATCTTGTGTGGATTTTTCACAACCTTCTCCCTCCGACTTGAGTGCTCGATCAGGGGTGGGAGAAGAATTTTCGGTAGGACTTTTGGGACCCCTTCCCCTCCATGGATATAGCCAGTTCCCGATTCGGCCCAGGACACTAGGACTCAGTTGCTCCTCTGGGTTCTCAGACTATGACAAAAAAGCAGATGACTAACTTAAATTGAATTGCAATAAAACAATATGTTTTTAAAATCGACCTCCAAAACCATGCACTTTTTTGCATTGTTTAGAGAGTATAAGCGCATACAGGGTTATACATACAGTGCATTGTCTACACACAAATGAGAGCGTGCAGGTTTAAGATTTTGTTCTTTTTTATTTGTCATCCAGATACCTTATTTTCGGATATTTTAGTTCTATTTTTTTAAATGGCCATGCATCTCTTGGCATTGGATTGACATGCAGTAGAGCATAACCTGTAAGCTTACCGTGAATACCATATCATTCAGACTCTTTATGTAGGTGTTGAACATTTTGCTTTAGAGCAAAAATTCCTACAGACCATGAAACAAAGACATGACAACAGAAGTGATAAAAAAGGAGAAAATATCCCCATAGAGGACATTTTGCCACAGCCAAGTGACAGATTTATCTATAATTTTGTAACCAAGAGCAACTCACCTTTCTAACAAACTTGAGATCTAAACTTGTTCTTCCACCCGAAAAAAATGAGCTACCATCAGTGTGAGTTCTGCACACGCAGGCATAATTGACCGATGAGCTTTTAGTGTTTTAGTCCATCAGCTAAAGACCATCCACAACTGTACAAGAACAGTGTAGAGTGGCATGTGAGAAATGTGCTGCTGCTCTAAATTCTGCCCCCCCTCCCACCATATGCAGCTGTGTGGTTGCGTGATGCCTTCAGTGAGCCTTGTTATAACGGCTTCCAGGAATCAAACCGGTTGGGGAGCAAACTATTCACCAGTCAATTCACCCAGCGATTGGCATCTTTGGCACATCAAGTCTAGTAAAGCGTGTTGTTTATGTTGGCGAAATAACTAACAGTCGCTTGAAAGAATGGAATGGTATCAATGTGGGATGTACATCAGTGTCCTACTTACTAAATGTGTGTATTTTTAAGGTTACATATGAACAGAAATAAATTAAATCAGTATTTTCAACAAAAAATCTATTTTCCTTTAACCTTATTGACATTTGACATAAATATTGCCATGAATGCAATTGGTTTGAACGCTGTGATGTGAATATATTGAGTATTACTACAATACCCACTTGCAGATGACTTTTTATAAACTAATATTGTCATTTAAACATGCTTTGCATTACAAGTGATAACATACTGAAAGTGAAATATTGACCTTTTAATGTTTATACAAAGTATCTGTTAGTATATAAACAGCCTGTTAGTAACAAATAGTTCCCCTGAAACTATCTAGTTCTCTTTGGAATATACCACAGTACCACAGTACTTTTTTAAGAATCCAAATTTTCTTCCCCAGCATTTAAACGCAGCAAGAAGGCTGAGCTCTATCGCACGGGGGAAATGACGCTCCAGAAACCCCCCTAAAATGTGCGTGCGGTTGTTTTATTTGGCAGTTTGACTATGTCTGTCTTTTAGAAGAAGCACATTTAACCCTTCACCCACCGAGCATATTTGTTAATCAAGTAAACAAAGGAGATCAAGGCTCACGTGTGTCTTAAATTGAATATTTAACAAGTCTTCACACTATGGCTCAGGGCTTTGAACAGGGTCTGTTAATTATTATGCACAGCGAGTCGTGTTTACAGTTTAAACTCGCACTTTGGCGAGGCTGTAAAAGAACCGCGATCAAATGCGTTATTCAAGTAGTAAAAAGTTGATTCTCAACCGGGAAAAGATTTTTGGCAAAAAACAGTCATTCTTGCACAATGCCTGCAGTCCAACTCCCTTCCAACTTAGTGAATTTAACGATCTTACCATGATCACAGTGGTCTCCAGCTAGCCCCCCTCCGAGAGAAGCGTCTGCCTGGTTCTGGTTATGTCTGATGAATATTTAGTGCGCCTCCCAACGAAGATCGCCTCGGCTTCAATCTGCTGCAGATCGCCGCTCTTTGCTGTTATAAGTCATGAGGAGTCTATCAAAGTTTTTTCTTTTTTTCTTGAGAAGTGCAACTCATCTTCCGTGGCAATGAGGGAACACGGCTGTCGATGGAATCTGGCCGGCCCAGCTTAAAACAGCCCGAGGCGTTTTATTGAGCACAGACACACACAAACACGCGGACAGTTTGTTTCGCCAAAATACAAGGACGTGTCCATACAGACACTTACTTTCTGGCTTGGTGTCTTATTCTTGTCTGTATTCTGACTGGAGATGATCAATCATGTGACAAAGTTTGTATGCTGTTTAAAAAAAGGACATTGTTGTGAGACAGAGAGAGAGAGAGACAAAAACATCAGTAAGGGCTCCCCCTGCAGGGATGAACATCAAGTTAGTATACGTGCAAATATAATGACGCTAAGCACTATAGGATTCCCTCTTAGGGGAATCCTTGATGTAACACTTAGCTCCCTGCCCCAGGAATTGAGTTTCAGAAAGAAACTTTTAAATATATGTTCACTTTAATTATAGGTATGTGTAGGTCCCACAGGCTGTATTCCTCACTCTTGCATTAGATGAATTTACTTGTATGTTTCTCATGTTTACCCTTAATGACTTATTCATGAGCAACTGAACCCTGACTCATTTTCCACCTAATTAAACATTTAAATCCTTCTCACTTGCACTAAAGATATGTTTTATGTTTTTGTATGCAATGCTAGAGAGAAAAACATATTCAGAATTATAAATACATACTACATCAAATAGTCAAACCTGTCAAGACCAGATAGAAAAAAGGGATCACATTAGCATTGGCGCTAAGTTTAATCAAGCAATTCCTTAGAATAAAAAAGCATATTCAGAATTATCAATACATACTACATCAAATAGTCAAACTTGTCAAGAGCAGATAGAAAAAGGATCACATTGACATTGGAGCTAAGTTTAATCAAGCAATTCCTTAGAATACTTGAAATATTATGAACTTGGTAATTAACCTTTTACAATTGAGCAAAATTTCAGCAAAAATATTCAAGAAAACTCATCTTATTTTCCCCCAGGAACGTGCACACAACTTTTGTATTTATTGAGTCTTTCAAGCATTGATTAATCTATTAAGGTGTTTTTTTCTTTCTTTTTTACACTTCTTTTTCACCCAGTTTACACATTTCGTCATTCCCTTCCTTGTGTCCTTCTGTTGAGTTAGTCACTATTTTGAGATCAAGAATACCTCTCATCAGAATTCAGTTCTTCGCCAAGGCCAAACAGTTTCTTTCAACCATCTTTCTGTTAACAATATTTCTCATATCCATTTATAATCCCGATTTGTAAAGGATGTTTTTCCCTGTGAATCGATTTAAAACAGACAAAAGAGATTAAAAAAACAAAGTTAAAACCATCAAAAGCTCAGTTATGAATAAAGTCAACCAGATAACAGCAAGGGCTGCACGCATATATAAGAAGGAGAAAAAACCTTTGAAATCCATTTTAAGGGAGGAAACTTCGGGGATTATTTTATGTTTTGGTCCAATGTGATGTGTGGCTCACACAGAAGGTCATCTTCTCCAATTGAGTTTTGCTCAAAGTTGACAAAATTTGGGATGGTCAAGTGAGTCAAGAAGCCACTGTCTGTTTCTGTCTTCTGTTCATCTATACATACTCCGTTGATAGGTAAATCTTGATAGGGGAACCTTAAGTGTTCATCTTCTCGTTGAACCACCAGAGCCGGCGTGGTAATTCCCGACTGCGTCAAAGTTCCCAACGGTGCACTTTGCTTTGCTTCAGGCTTTTGCCGTCGCATAGCCTCTTCATCCTCACTAATGTAGAAATGGAAGTAGGGACGGGACGCTGCCAGGAAGGGACGAGAAACAGCTTTATCATCATCTGAGTCATCGTCATCCTCTTTTGGACCAGTGATGTTCACAAGGCCGTTTCCTGCATTGGGCAGGTTCTCAGCATCTGGATTCCTGGCAAGAACATATACAAAGCGATTCAAATTTCATGAATAGGAGTTGGCTATGGATAAGTTTGCTCTTTCATTCATTCTACTCACTCTTGAATTGGCGATCCTGTCTTCGAGAGCAGCGTGAGAACAAAAAACATAAAAATGACGAATACTGCAAGTCCAACCCAGAATCCGATTACGATGGAGTCTGCAATGTGAGAAAAACAGGCAAATATTCCCATTCTCGACATGGACTTGACTTGTCTTTCTGTGGCCATGACATTTGCATTTTGAATGGGCAAATTGCTCCTTTCCTCCAATTAGGGCTTCTAATTTAGTCTGATGCTCTGTGCGTAGAAAAACACATGATCTTCCTAAGTGCTCATTTTATGAGATGTAATGTTGTCGAATTGTGATTTTAAACTTACATCTGTGCGCCTTGAGTCCCTCAAAAGAGACGGGCTCCTCGTCGTAGTATTCATATTGCCACACATAGTCGCCACGCCGCACGCCACTTTGGCTCCGGTTAAGCGCGCTCATGTCACCCAGCCTTTGCACATACGACAGACACAATGAAATGGTTGCATCAACACGCTTGGTGGATTATAATGAGAAATCAAAATGAATTTTACCTTTCTGCTGTGGGATCCGCTTGTAATTTTGCCTGTTGTTGCGGCCACAAATATTCTATGCGATCCTATTTAGGGCATAAGGCAAATGATTTAAGAGGCCACTTCAACAGATAAGTCATTTGCAGGTGCATTTACCTAATATGCTGGGGGATGTCAGTCAGCTGAATCCCAAAGATAGAAATGAATTGAGCAATGCACTGCATGGTGGGTGTTATACACTGCAAATCATAGTAATCCTCAACTGCAGGGCAAACATGCCCTCTAGTGACAGTAATCTGTAACCTTTATCATCTGAAACCAATGACTAGATGGTGATAATGTTCATCATTTACTCAATTAGTTGATTTAAAACTGAATGAAATTACAGTTGTTTTGATAATGCTCACATATTTTTGTTGTTGTATATGAGTGATAACAAAAATGTAGTAGTATCCGAATAATCATGGTTTGGTAGCTAGCTAGATTTTCAACTCAACGTACAGTTAATGCAGAGGAAGCAAAAGGTCAAATGCACTAATCAATAAATGTTGAGTTACTTTTTAAGAGATTTAGGTGTAACAATAACAATGTGAAATGCTGAATTTTTCAGCTATAACAACACTAACAAAAATATTTGTTATTGAGTTCTAAACAGAGCAGAAAAAACGCCATCACCACACATTGGCCTGACATTATATTACTTTATCCTTTATTTTTTTAATGGGCTGCATGGAAGTGTTTAATTCTAATTGTTTAGCTGTTTTTTTAAATTTAATGATCTCAAAAACAAGCAAATATGTGCCAAACCAATGGCCAACTCCAGCATTTAAGAATGAATGAAGTCACATTTGGCTTTGCCTGCATCTGCTCTTGTTTACATATGAGCCCCTCTGGCCCAACACCCTGCAAACCTTGCTTTGTGTACATAAAGCTGACACATGCCATTACCCCCTACTTATTCTTCCATCATTCAAACAGCAGGAGCTGTCAGGAAGACATGCTTGTCTTCATACCGACATCCAACACCCAAATGGTTGCCTGTCTATCCATCCATTATTCCATTGGTCTCTTTGTACTCTTCAATTTCCACATATACCCAAAGAAGAATACTTGCTTCTGTTTATTCCATCCCATTATAAATGGTCACCAATGACTCATTCATCGGAAGCAAAAAGAGGACACACACATGCGCACAAACACGCTAGAAGATATGTCCTTTCAGGCTTTCATTAAGGATATTTTATTTTTGTCTGCGGCTTTTATAAACAATGCAGATCCCATTTAAACTACCAAAGCGGTACTGCTAAAATACAAGAAAATAAATGCAATGCATAGAAATGTTTCAGGGATAAAAATTGAAGTTTAAGGAGAAAAGAACATTTTATGAGAGTCCATTTGAATTAAGTATTTATAAGAAAACATGATTCGGTAAAGAATGAGAGCTCCATTTGGCCCTTCCCACTCAGGGATCGTCCTAATTAAACTAATGATTTGACAAACATTTCCAGACACAACCCACAACCGGTAGTCGAACCTGGGTCATCATAGGGCCAATTAAGCGGGCTACAGTGACTAAATAAAGCCACATTTAAATAAAGTACTTCTTTTATAAGTGAGCATACATTTATGCAAAGTAATTTGAGTGAATGATCAAACTCTTCTTTCCGAGACCGGTGGTCTTTCTCTTTACTGTCTGTACTATCTGTACTATTTCATGCTTCGTCAATTTATATGAACGAGACATTCCTTTATATGCATTAAGTGAAAACAATAATGATAAGGGATCTTGTGTATTATTCCAATCATTCCCTGTTGCTACAAGTTGGCATTAGTCACCCTTAAACACAACATCTCTGCACCACAGGTAATTTGACAAATGTGGCAACGATTAGGTAACGCCCAAATCCTAATCAGGTCCCTCAAACACAAATGCAAAGCAATCACACACCCTCCCCCCATCAATCAACTAAAATCCCAGCATGCAGCTTTGCACTGCCCCCTACAGATAAGCACAGAGAGTAGTACTATTTAACTCCAAATGGGACTACCTAATTAAATCAGTAGATTGTTTTTATTTGTCAAACGGCTTAGTATACATTTGAAATGTCATTAAAGACTAATAAGGTATGTTTATGTGACAAAAACATAGCCAATAAATTAGGGATCATGTTTTACCCCAAAAATACTAATAATTGGGACATTGAATCTTTAGTTTCCTGCAAATTTTTTAAAATGTTGTTAAAAAACAGAGTGGAAATATCAACTGGTATAACGTTGAACGTATGATCTTTGGTGTATATATATATATTTCCCTGTTAGTAGTGATATAATATAAATGAGTGATATATAAAATGTATAGTCGTTAAGACACTATAAAAGTATGTCATTTGAATGAATATACATCATGCCATTAAATAAAGAGTTCCATGTTAAATTCAACATAAAATACTAAAAAAGATGATGACGTTGCAAGGAATGCATCTGATCATTTTGATGAAGTTTACATTATTATTTTGCATTTCACTCTTAACTTAATTCTCTTATAGTTCACATACTTTTTTAATGAAACAGAAGTACTTCATAGAAGTCAGGTTAGTCTTTGTATGAAAATGCACATTGCACTTAATACTAACTACCATGGGGACTAAAATCCTTAAGCAATATTTATGACCTGTTAAAGAACTCGTCCCTGTTTATTCACCCTCTAATCCAATTAATCATTTTTTCTGTTGTTGTTGTTGGGGCATTCAAACTACTGCTAAAAGGCTGACGCGTGTCGACCTCTTCCCCCCCACTCCTCCTCTCATCATCATCATGCGAGCTGCGGGGGGCTGTCAAAGTGGGCACGTGTGTCTTCGCACCTCCCACCCAAACGGTTTCATGTGTTATTATGGGAGCTCCCAATAGATTGAAAAGCTTGCAAAAATATTGTTACAAGTACGTTCACTTTTAGTTTGCGAGTCAGTCTGCATTTTCTGAGCGTCTAATCCGCGATTATTGCTTTCAAATTCATTGTTTTCACAAAAGAAAGCAAAAACGGAGCGAATCGTGAAATATTTCGCAAAGAAATCGCAACATTTTCACAGAAGATAGATGGAAGTACTGGAAGATTGAAGTTTGACGACGAGCGCAATCCAAAAACAGTGAAAGATGTTCTCCCAAAAGTGACGCAAGTTTGGCCCATATGGTCGGGGTTTGCTCATGTGTGACTTGGCACCTCCGCATCGTGGCGCATGGAGACACTTGGCGACGCGTCAAATGTCCAATTTGGCGCTCGGCACGGAGTCCTCCCGTTAAATAGCCGCATCCCCGACGTCAGCAGCCACATTTACAAGCACGCGATCTCTTCGGAGGAGGACTCGGGAGCGACCTCGGCCCTTTTGCAAACATGAACGCTCGCAGTGGATGTAACGTTTTGCTGCCCCGAGACAACGACGCCGTCCGACCCTCTCATATGTGGAGACCGTGGATTACAACCGAGACGACGACAGCTGCCATTACGGTGAATGCGACTGCACTGCACAAGTGTTTCCTTCAAAACATATGCACGTGCATGGGAGGAAAAAAATCTAATGACCATCTTCAATTTTCAGGCTCCTTTCAATCCTGCTGAAATACCCAAACCAGCCCTTTTTGTCCACCCAGTCAAGTAAATAGCATTTTATACCATTATTTTTTTTAATTTAACTTTTCTATTTTCATTTATTGATTTATCATTCCCCTCTCTCTAAATGGCTTTCAAAGGTTGTACTGGCCGAAAACCAAATGTTTTGACTATCTGTACCGGGAAGCTGAGGTTCTCTTGCGGAATTACCCGGTTCAAGCCACCATCTGTCCTTATGAAGACTCTTCGTCCAGTGAGGAAGACTCTGAGGAAGATGAAGAGGAGGACTATGATGATAATAATGATGAATATGACCAAGAGGAGACAGAAGAGCTAAATTAGACTCCAATAATGTCCTTGATATATTTATATATTATTTCATATTCTTATTTATTGCTGTAAATAACTGTAAAAAGCCCAATTGTCATTTTTTTATACCCTTTTAAATTATTTTGTCAACATTTCTACCTCGGTGCGTGTTTATTTTGTGCAGCCTGCAATAAATTACTTTGAATGGACTTCATAGTCTTCCTGTGTTGTGAATACCATTTGAATTCTTACTAAAATAAATGTAGCATTTCTGCAAGTCTAGCACGTTAACAGTAACGTGTTGGAGATTAGTGCACATATTTTTTTACTCCTGTAATCTTAGTGCCATACAAATCTCTTTCCCACCGATAAGTGCAAGGTCGTAAACGTACCACTTCCTCTGCAAGTCGCCTGAGGTGCGCATGGTGCGTGACAAAACGGAGGTGTCAGCCTTCACAGGAAAACTTCAACATGTGGACTAGTGTAGAGCTACACTGTAATACCTCATAGTATTTGCTTTAATGCTTTCATGATGAGAAAGTCAAGATAAAGTACAATATAGTACAAAAAACTGCTATTAAGTAGTTTTATATGAAAAAAATGGAACTCGGCCCATTGTATTGTACTTTTTTAGACCACATTTTGCAAAGGACTAGTTTCAATTCTTTACTCTTTGTTATAATTAAGATGTTTGTTCAAAAACATAATGGTTATTAGGATATATATTATAATGGATATTAATGGATTACACTTGAAAATTACACTGACAGCCATTGGCATTGGTATTTGGAATCCTTTATAGATCAATTTATGCCACCCATTTATTTTCAAAATCGCTTATCAGGGTTAGAGGGTGCCGGAGCCTATCCAGCTGAACTTGGGTGTTAGGCGGACCACACCTAATCTGGTCACCAGTTATTTGTAGGGCACACGCAGAGACAAACTATAATCCCACCACCACTGAATCACAATTAAAGCCACGTCACCTTAGCCAAAGTCAGACAAATGCACCACAATTCCACCATATATTAACCAGATTGTGTATGTTCGGCTCAGGCGATAACTTGGGTTAATGAATGATCAGTGTTTTGCTCTAAAAACTAATCTAAAAAAAGTAAACGATAGTAGGCCCAAGGACAGTATGCTGGCTGGCCAATCCTGGCCCTCACTATTTATTGTGAATGGGCCTCCACGGTGGTGCCACCAAGGCTTAGCAAGATAAGTGTTGTGCGTAGTTCAACCTGTTAGGTCAACTTGCCTTAATTGTCGCCATGCCAACGATATTGTGCATAGCACACTCAAGTCAGATTATTAAAATGAATCCTCTGACACATTTGCATTCATTTTCCCTCTCACACATGATCCCTGCGTTTAACATGCCAGGAGACTGTGTTGTGATAGAGGTTTCCATTTTGAAATTAAATGAGCTAATGTAGTTTATGACAAAATGAAAATTGTTTTTATTTTAATTAGACTTTTGTGTTTCAACCCAAATGGACTTACAAAGTTAACACGTTTAGCATGACCGACCATAACAAATGTTCACTGACTGAAAAAAAAAATTGTCACCCTTTCACATTTGTGCTTAAGTTCCCCCGCAGTGGTCTTATAATGGGTAAAACCATTTCCTAGTGGTGTGACAACAGTACATAGTTTTGCTCCCACAATGCAACTCAGTTGTGCCCTCTTGACCCGGACTCTTGTTGGCATTCTCTGAGGCGTGCCGTGGGAACTCTTGAGATCAAGTCGACATGTTTGGGAAGGTGCAAACTCGGCACACCTAGCCGGGAGACTCTGTGGCCCCTGAAGGCACCGTTGCTAATGAAGCAATGACTTCCAATGATGCATGGATGCGATTATTATCGCACAAATTATCGGATGATACTTTCTCTCTTGTATTCTTTTGAACACACTTTTGAGCATAGTCTATTTAAGTCTGAAACAACTCACCTCTATATAACGTTGACATTTACTCACAAGGATGCGTTGATGGATAGCAAACTTAAAGGAGCATTTAGACAAAAGAGACCTTTTAGGTTTGTGGCACAACTTTTTAAAATGAGATTCAATGATGATGTTCTGATAACCTTTTCAACTCAAGGGTGCCTGCTTGGAACTTTCCCAGGCTTGGGTGTCAGACTTAATGCTATCAGTGGTGTCACCTACTTGGGTGTGAAATGTGCTCACCTCCACAGTTAAATATAAAACCAAGCACTGATGCTCTGACTGATGAACTTTTAGTGCTTCAATGCACCCAAGTGCAGCAATTTTGTTGTGGCTTGTTTGTTGACTGTAATATATCTAAACATAAATTTATTTTCGAAAGAAAAATTAAAAATGTGAGACATTAGTTGGATTTACTGTATAACATGTGTATTGTAAGTTGAGGGTTACTTATACTATTCCGATTTTACATTCTTAAATTTGTAAATGGAAAACTATCGTACATCACATGTAATTTTCAAGTGTTATCCATGCAAACTGATGCTTTTGAAAGTAATTTTTGTTCATGTCTAACTAAAACAAAGAAAACTAATTTTGTGAGCTTGTGCAAGTAAAGCACATTTCTGAATGGTGTGTGTGTGTGTGTGTGTGTACACAATGATCTTGGGCAATGACCCTGATAACTCTTTTCCAGTGAAGTGTACATAATTACTAGCAGTGAGGTCAAATTACTCTGTTTCCCAGCCAAAACATACACAGAGTAGACAATAAAAAAACACAGTTGAGTAAAAGACTGGTATGCATGTCAGTCATGCTTTCTCCTCCCTATTGTCCTTTTTGAAAGCTCATGTCAATTGCATTTTATTATCCCCCAAGTCTGTTGTCTGTAGCAATTTTTGGTTAAAAAAAAATAGATGAATTAAATAGAAACCGAACGTAAATACAATTTTAATGATCACAGTCCAACCTTCCAGAATGATGTGAGTGACATTGAGAGTCCAAATGAACTTTGCACCATTCTAACCCTTGCGGCACATGCTGCCCTTTCTCAGGGGTGGGTGTAAATTAGGAAGGTGCGAGGAAGCCACTCCTTTAAAGGTGCACAGACCCCCCACTACTGGGCTGTTGCTTGACCCCTGGGAACTTGTGCATGCGCCATGGCTGCCAGCTCTAAATACCCTCACCCCTGTTTGTTTTATTTCTATAACTAATGTCTAGTATTACTTGACCAAGCCTCCTGTACATTGCAAAATAAAAAAGAAACTGTAATTTATTTCTTCCAAATTAAATCTTTTTCTTTTAGATAAAGGCGTATATCCAAGCAGTAATAGTAAAACCACAAATATAGTACAAACTCTGATGCAATTGTGCGCCAAGCGTTCAAATACATTGAGAAAAACCATGAATTGCTGTGGTGAACTCTGTGACCGAGCTCATTGGTGCGAGCAGTGACACCCTCAGAGGTGCCGTAGTGTGACCCAGTTGAGCCGAAGGCCGGTGTTAGTGGAGATGCTCTTCAAAGTCACACTTTTGGTTTTCTTTTTTAGGTGGTTTGGATTGATTGCACAAATGCATTAGGCCTGTGTGCCATGTTGCCGTGTCAACTGTTCAGTTTTTGGAGGGTCAGGGTCAAGGGTGAATGCTGAAGAGAGACTTGTGGCAAGAGAAGCATGAATTTAGTGAAGGGTTGTTTACTTTTATGTCATCTAAAAGGATTACAGTTTGTTGTTTTTGTATGAGCTGCCTTTGAGGAAATACTACATGTAAATTTTGTGAAAACTGAAGAGCATGTTGATTGATGGTTGCATAAAATAATCAAAGGATGGCTACTGTGGTAATGGGTGATGTAACTTTAAAGTATTTCCACTGGGAGGTAGTGTTGCGCTTCTACATTTTTTGAGGGTTTTCCTTCTTCACCTAACTATGGGCTAACACAAAATAGAGAATGTTTTATTATTTATTTAGAACCAGAAATGAATGAGAAATATTTGATACCTGTTATAAAATATTTTACCCACATAGCTTTTTTTTTGCAAAGCATTGATGTCTCCCAATGGCCACCTCCAATGCCTGAAGCACAATTACAGTTGCAAATGATACAAGGAGTTTGTCAAACAGACATAGCCTCCATTTAAAGAGTTAGTCTCTTTGAGATGCGTCGACTGGAGATAATTACAATTTCAGCAACATTTGTAGGTGATTACCTCATAATCCCCAATTTCTTTTGATAAGTCACGCATTGATTTAACTGTGAGTTGAAGCTAATGGAGAAGCTTGTGCAGCGCCACTGTGATTTGTATGCTGGGGCGAAAGGACAACGGCGGATTGAAGGCAGAAAAACAGACGCTCGCCATTGCCTTCCACTCAGTTAGCAATGCAAGACGAGCTTTAATCAAAGCGGCCCGCGCCCAAACAGTAAATCACTGCCGATAAACTGACGCGTGTTGTCAGTTGGAATAGCCCCTCTTATACAAAAAAGCGTCTCCCTTTTTTATTTATTTATTTTTTAATAGCAGCTCCTGTTGCAAAGCAGGCAACGAGGAGGGATGGAATGATAAAAACTGGCTAAGACAGAAGGGGAGAGATGAGGCCTGTTTTGTATTCACCTGCGTCTCTGGATCAATAAAAGATAATTTGGTCTGATTCTTCCCCGTAGGCCTCTTAGCAGACAGGAGGGGAGAGGGGTCAGCCGCTGCTGGGCTGCCAGGAGCTGGAATAACTTAGAAACACACTGCAAATTACTGGCCCTTGTTTGACTATCTCTCATTCGGCTTTTCACTCTGCCGGGAGAAGCCACATGAGGCAAAGTCTTCACTCTAATGGGATTGGAGGAAAAGAAGGCGATTCCTCCCTATAGACATTAGGCATACCGTATGTCATCGCTCCTTCATGAAGACGTGCATTGAAATCTCCTAGGTTCTCAACAAAATATTGGAACAAGTAGTATTCTTTTAGAAATATTCTTCAAAATCCTGCAAAATGGAAGTAAATATCATTCAACTATATGACATGCCCCCACCAAAAAAGACTTGTCAACAAGCCTGTCAAATTTGAACAATAGAAATGCATAGTGTAATGAAGTTTAGAAATCGGTAAAAACAAACCTGGCCTGTCAATCTCAGAAGGGACCAGTGTGTCAAACCACGCTCCCCCACAAGTATCATATGTTGATCATCTACCTTGTTATTTTATGAAAAATGGATGCTACCTTGTCTATCCTGTTTCCTATATCGTCAAAAGTCAGCTTTCAAGCCAGTAAGGCTATGACATACGAGTGACCCAATTTGCAATGTGCTTTCTGCTGCTAAACCACATAGTCTTACATTCCTATGCAATATACCATTGGTAGGAGATGTAACATTAGCGTATTCACAGTAAGTAAGTTTCTTTGCTTGAATGTTTATTTGTCTAGTAACTTTTATTATCCTTGCAATTTTTCAAAAAAAGTGATACCTTTGTATTTAATTTATAGGAGTTGATGACAACCGACAACACACATATTTGTAAATACACCGAGATACTCCCCATAATTTGCCTTGTTTATGTATTTATTTAAAATAAGGCTTCCGGAATGATTTGTACGTAACGTGTTCATTGTAATTTGGAATAAATAATACACATACTTCCAGGAAAGATGTAGGTCACATATAGTGACAGACAATCATTCTGACTCACTTTCACACTCAGTGGGAACTGAAACCACATTGCCATAACTTGCTGTTATTTTCTTTGGGATAATTTCATCCCAGTTTCTTTTGGCGCTTGCCCAGGATGCAGTGGCCCCTCAAAACATTTGAACAAGTGCTTAGAATCCCCCTGAGGAAGGCAGTGGGTTTTGACATGTTTGAATTCACAGGTCAGGCCTCGCAAATTACCCAAGAATCAGGTTGAAGGTAGGGAAATAACATTAGTAGTTGCAAGGGTGAAAACACATAGTAGCCCTGAGGTGTAATTTTCTTCTTTTAGCCTTGAAGATTAGTTATTCCCACTCGGAATCAACTACTATTACCTTCGAACTCTTTGCTTGTTCTGTCCCTTTGGACTCGGCTCGCATTCCTTCATCAAAACCCTTTGTGTCTCACAACGAGGAGGGAGGGTATGAAGGGGTTTCAGTCTTGGCTTATAGGCATGGAGGTTGCCGTCCATCACGGAGGGTCAGCGGTCTGAGAGGAATGCCCCATGTCAGAAGTGTGATGGAGGTCCCCTGGGACTCGAAACCAACATTTCTGCTTGATTGTTGATGCACGTGTGGTGTTCTCCATCAATGTACGCAGGTGTAATTCGTATAGGAGCATGCATATGCTCAATATTTGATTAGTGGGGGCACAGGTGGGACCTTGTATGTTAGCGGGCATCCATAAAGTGACTTTTTTTTAAATCTACAAAGTTCCCCTTTCTTCTCATGTGAGTACTAAAATGGCTTCACCGCTTAAAAATAATAAAATAATATCAACAAAATAAAAATTCAGAATGTATGTACGTCACAGAAATCCTATCAGCAGACTATCAGTTAGACAGACTTCCCAAAAACATTTATTTGGCAAATAATGAACAATTGAACAACAACAAAACAACCTAAACCTTCGTTAAAGGATAAGATAACACTTGTATTTTTTACAAATCTTTACAGTCAAACTAATCATACAACAAGGAGAAATATATGAAGTATTTCTTTTTATAAATTTAATATGACAACCTTGAAAGATTCTAAAAATATGGTGTATTAAAATGTCAGTTCTCATGATTTAATGTCATGCTTTGGCAACACTAGCACGCTTGCTAATATATTAGTTCCTTGTTTTCTAAAGATAACAGATGAAAAAAAAATATTGATTAAAATACATATTTTTTTTTGCTATGTATAATTCTGTTCTTTTTATTGCCACAAATGAAAGGACTGCATTTAAGTTACCCCAAACATGGAGTGGCAAGAGTGAATCAACAAGAACACATGCTGGAGGTTCAAAAAGTCCTTTTCAATTAGGTCTTTGATGAAAAAATAACTATGTGATAGAGAACCACATCAGAAATCTGATTAATGCTTAAGATATTGTATTTCAGCATCAGTCACTGTTTCTGCTAGGATCACATATTAATAGTGGGAAGTGGGGGGGATGCTTTTTGAGGCCGACTTATCCAGTGAGTCATTTTCATTCTAGTAGGCCGATCTAATCACCATATCATATTAGCATTCACATGAAAACACTAATTACAAGGACAGGGTGAGCCTAATTTATGCTAATGAATACGTGAATATGTGACAGATACATTCATCTGAAATATCGGACCCTAAGATGGTGTTAACTGTGATTAGCATGCAATTAGCATAGCATGGGTTACCGTGGATGGATCATTCGAAATGATCTTTCATCCATTTTCCTGTAAATGCAGATATTAAATTGAGCTGAAATGAATGATGATAAATATCAAATAGGGAAGGCAAAATATATAATGAGGGACACCTTGTTGGTAGAGCCAGGCGGCCCAATAACCATCACCCTTTTTTGTTATTTGACCAAAACCTGAATCAATTAGTTCTTATAACCAAGGCCAGTTTCCAAAATCCTGTATGACGAGTTTTAAAAGTGGAAGAATCGTTGAAAAAAATGACTGTTTGTAGAAGTTGTGGGCGTACGAAGTAATTTTATGTGTAGAAGCCAAGGTTGCTGAGTGACCTCCATTTTTGACCTCCTCTTATGGGAAGGACTCTTAACTGATGCTGGCTCTTGCCATTTGTGTGCTTTACATGATCCAGATTCAAAGTTTCTTCTTTGCCTCCCTTTGAATGACTGTCATTCTCAAGCACACCTGCAGATGTGTTGATGGCGACACTTTTCTGAGTTTGCCCAAGTACCCCAATGCCGCTCCTCAACGCCATCTGTTCTAAAACCGGAGTCCACCTCTGCAGCTTGTCGCTTACAAGAGGAGGACGCGTTTGTTTTGGGAGACACGAGAGCACAAAGAGATGGGGCCCATCTCTCTATATCCCTACTTTGATCCCTCCAATGAAAGGACCCTTCTCTCTGGAAGCCCACCCTCACCGTTACTACTGCGCCCCCCCCTAGTCAGTTGCTGGTGGCTGACTTTGGTCACCGCGCACATGGCACTCCAGTAGAATGAGCCCATTGACAAGGCAACAGATTGCCTTTGAGTGTACCTGATGGTTATCCACCCCCACTTCTCCCTTCCACTAGCCCCCTTCTCGTCCTCTTGCAAGCATCCAAAGACAATCCCAGTGTCTATGTCATTCTCATACAAATTGCCAGTTGGTAGTGGATTTAGGAGAGTGGCAGAAGCCATTGTTTGCCAATCTGTATCAAAAGGGAGCAGCGATGTTGAGTGCCGTCCTTTTTTTTTTTTGCTGGGATTAGGCTCGGTTTCGCTCGGCACACTGCTTTCCTTGGAGGATGCATTTTAAGCCGTGTATTTGTTATTTCCATATTTACTTGGTACACATAGATTAAAAGAATTGAGAAGTGATTTTTTTTCTTTTCAATCTAGTAAACAGTGGGCAAAATGCTTGAGTTTTCCCAACTGGATTTTTGAATTAGATCTAAAATATGAAGAAGGGAGAAAAAAAGTGATTTTACCACTTGGTTTAGTTTTCATGGCCAGCAGTTTTCTCTTAAGGAGTACAATTAAAATTTATTTTATCTGTTGACCGCTACAAACTTTACTTCATTCTTTTAATTCATTCATCCATAGTTTTTGTTTGTCAGTCTACTAGTTGTGGCATAAAAATTTAATCTTAAAAACTTTGTTGTTGTTCTGTGTTAGACAAACAAAAATATCGAACGAAAACCCAACTAAGAGACATTTGTAAATGTTCTACTGTGATGAAAGTCAATTGCTTGAAGGCATCACTGATTTCCCTCTTCAGCACTGTATACAGTTCCTTATGGATACAAACAAACAAAAACCAACGAAGATAAAAAAAAATGCCTGTAATTTTTGTAATTAATGGTAGTCCTGCGCATCTTTGACAAATCAATTATTCCCAGGTTATGTTCCATAGCATAGTGCATCGTAGTAAGTTGGCTTTAACAAATAACACAATAACCTGTCGGATTCCTTTTTTTCCCGTAACCTATTTTGATTGTCAAGGGAAATTGAAAAGGTCAAATGAGACAAGGCATTTTGTTTGGCAAAGTGCAATTGTACAAACTGTGATAGGCAATAATTTTGATAAAACAGAAAGTCCAAACGTGCATCTGTGCGTGCGTATCAGCGTGACTTTCTCGTCATCTAAATAGGCCTTCTCAGGTGTTAGCACTCTTGTCTGCAGCTACACTATTATTTGCTATGGGGAATCAGAGTCTGGCCCTGACCCTGCAAGCCCCACCACAGCCCCCTCAAATGGCCCCCCTCCCTGCCCTCCTTCTGCCCTGCTCTGGTCCCTCATCACCCCAGCTAATACCAGGCTCATTACATTGCTATCGATCGCTTCTCGGTGCACCGCAAGAAGGCAAAAGAAGTTCTCCTTTCCTTGCTTTCTTCTGATCGTTTCATCATCGACAATTGGACCTTTTCTTCTCTGATAACCTGTTTGAGGGAGATGAAGAGAAGAATTCTATGTCCTTTTCTTTCCTTGCCAATTGGGGCATTATTGGATTCACAATAGAACAATCAAATTCTGAAGGCCTCATAAAACTCTTAACGAATGAATCCATTGATAACTAATAGCTCTTATAATGGATCTCCAATATATGATTCAGTGAATATACATGTTAAACAGGGAAATGTGCATTTTGAAGATTTATTTCCCTTCACTATAAAGTCATCACATCTAGTGTACAATTCCAAAAAGGCGATTTCATACAAATATTGAAATCAAATCTCCCCTTCCCACTCATCCATCCCCTGCAGTCCGACTCTTCACTTTGCTTTTATCCCATCTATTGCCGGTGATTTTGCGCCTCATATAATAAGACCCAATTTATTATCGAAATCTCTATAGTGGCCAGCCGTGTGTGGGCTGAAGTATAAACACGGTGGCGGTGGCTTTGAGAGAGAAAGCAGGTGTTGAATTACAACATTTCCTAGTGCAGCAGGCCGCATGTTTCGTGCAGATGCACTTAACACATGGACGGACAAAAAAGCAGACTTCTGAACCTGTTTTAGGGAATGATTGTGGCACGTTTGGAGATAGAGAAGGTTGATCGTGTTGGTTGCAGTTGTCATGATGATCAAAAGATCTTACCATGGGAAGACATGTGACATATTGTAGTCCACCCATGAAGATACTGTACTAGAAGTGTATTGAAAATGGGAGCTTTTCTATTTCATTCCCTTATTGCTATTCTTGTTTTGTGCAGAATTTACCATATTCTGCCGCAGAAATAAACGGCCAGTTTGGGATGTAGCGCCATTCTTTTTCATTAGTCAACGTCTTTTTGCCAAAAACAAACGTGTCAAAGTTAACCAATCCCCACTTCTTTAGGGGCACTAAAGAAAAAAAAGTAGAGAAGGTAATCAAACATTTCTCATCAGGTCCAAGTCTAAAAAAATGTAATACGTAGTCTTCAATATTTTATGGGCTCTCCACTGAAGAATTTGGTGGCAAGTTGAGTATTTACCACGTAAAAAACACTGGCCAAAGAGCTCAAAGTCATCCGAAATGAAAAGTTCAACTCAAGTTAAATTGAGTGCGCCTCCAGTGCACTCCAAGTGGTTTCCATTTTTTAAATTAAAGGGTGGGAAGCAATATCCAGGGTTTAAATTTGAACATTAATTGACTGCATATAGGGGCAAAAAGAAAGAAAAAGTGCTTTCTGCAGCGAGAATTATTTGCATTTCCTCCGCTACAGTAACTCAGCAAGGGGTCGTCTGTCCTCTGACCTTGCCGCTCACAATCTGCGAGGCCTGTTTAAGGATAATTGCTTACATACCACGCTACACCACCTCTTGACTCGGCATTTGCATCGCTCCCTCAGTGGCTTTAATAAGCAGCTTACAGTAGACTTTTCTAATAGGAGGTACCACATGACAGAGGTGCTGCCCGGGTCTCCTGTTGTTCGTCAGGTTGGCTGTACCCTCAACCGCCCCCCCCCCCCCCCCCCCCCCACACACCTCCCTTCCCACCTCCACCTCCAGCCAGCCCCGCTACCTCTACATCTTTGTTTCACGGCTGACAGAAGAAGTGCCAGAACTCCTCCGGCTCGAGTGATTTATGACCAGCAGCTGCTTTTGCAGCCCGTGACCCACACAGCTGGGTGTCAGATGTGGTCTCCCTTGTAAGCAGAAACTTATCTGGCAACCCAACATCAGTCGAAAAGGGGTAAAGAGGAGAGAAGACCGAGTGGGAGGAAGATGGAGTGACCAGACGGATCCGTGTGGGGGAGGAGGATAGGAGTAGGGTAACAAAAAAAAAATGAGAAGATGAAAGTGATAGCGAGGCAAGAAAATTGAGCTCAAGAAGAAGGATTAAAAAAACACAGATCTGACAGTGCTAAAGAAACAAAGAGGCATTAAGTCGAAGTGATTTTCTAGCAAAAAGCAAGCGGTGTGGCTCGAGACAATCGATTTGAATGCAGCAGCTTAGCTCTGCATTGATTTCTGCTGGTGCAGGGAAAGCAAAATGTTTGTATTATTTCATAAGCCAATTAGGTGCAAGGATACTTCTCTCCCTGTGCGCCTATTGACCCACAGTCTGTGGCTGCAGCTTTATTGTCGGGGGGAGCTTTATAAAAGATCAATAGCAGGCGAGTGATTGGATTATCGGTTAATCAATGCATTGTGCTAATATATCACCAGAGTGATTACAGAGCACTAGCTAATGGGAGGCCTCGGAGAGCGCTAAGGACATCACACTCCAAAAGTGGGCATTTTCGATGAAACCTCACAGTTACTAACTAGCATCTATGTGTACGTAGTTGCGTGTCACATGTGTACATTTGTGATGTGGTGGGATGGGGGGGTGTTTTTTGCCTGCTAATTCTTTGATGATTCTTCAAGCAGCTGAAGACAACCAGATGTTGTATGATAGCTTTCTTAGAAGAAGCCATCATCAGGTCCTTGCCGTAATAGTGGCAATCATGCAGTCAGTGCTGCAGCACATTATGGACTTTGTGTCAGAGTGAATGCAGGAAAATATGCTTTTAATTATAACGTACCATTTTTGGATGAAGGTGTATACAAGAAAAGCGGATGGAAATTGAATCATTTAGAGTAAATGAGTAAAATACATTGCAAGAATCCAGATATTCCGGTTTTTCATTTGAGAGTTTTAATGAGTTGAAAGTAATGCTCAAGAGTTTGGGGATAAGGCAGTGCTGAACATTTTTCTGCAATTCACCACTGAGCTCAGTCCCTGCCACCTAGTGGCATAGCTTGTTGTTGTTGTTGTTGTTGTTATTTCAGCATTTAACTGTAGTACGGCCTTTACTTGAGTGAATATCAAGTAAGCTACATCTTGCAAATAAGTATTTCAGTGTGTCCTTCATTTTAAGATTTTGGTATTTAAAGTGCTGAAAAATCTTTTGACACCGTATTCATTTACTCATTTCGGAAACTCTCTTGAGATTCTTAAAAGTAACACGACAAGTAGAATCGTTGAAATTGGAGCGAAAGAACAATATTGTTGCTCTTAAAATGTACTTATAAATCATACTGAACGTTTAACTAAAAGACACCAAGGACCTAATAACACACATTTCCAATTATGAGCGGGATCCTTAAAAAACATTAAACCATTTTTATTTTTTTAATCTTTCCATGCGGCAAGAATTCTTACGTTCCAATAGAGCCGACAGCTGCTGAACTTGTCTATTGTCTGCTTGTCCAAGAGGAGAAACGTGACTGGCAGGCTAATCTTGTTAAACTCTTAGCAGCAGAAAGGCAATAAGGTAATAATGTAATTATAATGATGAACCCTTTCATGAGTAATTATCGGTGTTTAACAGCCCGCCGTCGCGCCATTTACACTTTTACGGCAACCCAGCGAGCGATATCCTTCGATCTTTCTCGCTGCCATTTGTAATTTGCCAAAATTATATCAACAGCGTACGAAAGACTGCCTCTGAGGCTTTGGAAGGAGTAGTGCTTTTGTTCCACCTCTTTATCCATCTTTATTCTTGGAGACGGAGGAGAAAGTGGCTGACTGAATGAGATGTGGTTAAACATCTCAAATCCTTTTTAAGGTGTCTTTGTTTGGCTTCTTCTTAGCTGCTTTGTCCCGTATCTCTTGCTCAAACACCAGCCCGAGACATCATCTGGTCCTGCCAGGCTCTCACTGAGGAGCTTTACTATAGTTCCTGTTTGCTGAAGAGTTTAGGGGGGCTTCCATGTGACAAATTGTAAAAGAGCTTTTATGGCGCGTAATGAAAAGGCAAAACAGGCGAGAAGAAAAGCAGTCATGTGCACGGAGTCGGTGCAGGGTGAAATGTTTTAGACGAATTAGGAATCTTTTCATTGACTTGAGTCCTCAAATTGGATATGACAACACCCCAAAAATTATGTTTAATTCAATTTATGAGGTGGGGGGTGTAAAATTTAGAGTATTCCGTCTTAATTTACTAACAAGAGTATGAATACATAAAAAATGGGTCCCCTTCATCAAAATCTTTACATCCTCTCAGTCTTTTTTTATCAATATTTTCTTTCTGTGTGTGTGTGTGTGTGTGTCTGGGTATTGATTTCTAGATGCTATGGAGACATTGTAAGCACAACACTTTAATTTTTGTTTAATTTGAGGGATTGCAGTTTAAATCCATTCAAACTTTTTAGTCTTTCCAAGGTCTAGTATGTCTATGAAGCAATATTGATGTGCATTATACGTGATTATATGCTTTACGAACTAAATATTACGTATAGCAGTATGCATCAAACTGTAACAACAGTATGTGTAATGTAGTTATAACTCTTAAATGGGAAGTTGTTCATTCAATAACACTGAAATCATTACTATTTATCATCTGAGAAGAAAGCTATTTCGAGACTGACAATGTTTGTTTTGAGTTATGATAGTTCACAAAACCAATTAAATGTAGTTCAAAGTAGATGTCCTTTGTGATAAAAATTAAATTCAATTTTTATGAATTCAAATATTTTTTCCATCAGATTCAATGTCATGTAAAACAAAAAAGCAATGTTTTAACATAAGCGCCTTATCATTGGAAGCTTTTTTTCCTTTTGCAACATGTAAGAATCAACAATCTTATTTAGTCTGTTAATAATGATCAATTTCAGATCTGAACAAGTTGTGAGACTCTAATAGCAGATTAGGTTCGATCTCTGAGTGTCTGCTCTACATCAGGATTAGGACTGTAATAGCACAATAGAAGCATCCTGAGTTACATATTTCTTATATCCTTCTATTTCCACAAGCCCCTCAAGGCTGACACGTAGAATTACACGCTCTGTATTCCCATATCTATATGCAAAACCTGGCTCTCCGTTTTCACATCCGCACTGTGTTCCCTATCAACCTGAAGCTTTGTTACCCCGTTTCCTCGCCGGTTCGCTGTTTAAGTGTCCGTAAAAAAAAAAAACTCTGTCCCAGAGGACTTATCTTTTACCCATCAGGCTCGTTGAAAGCGCTAATCAGCCGCAAAGCTGAGGGTGTGCGGCGTACGCTTGTTAGCCCTCGTCCCAATCGTTTGGCGCATCCCCTTTGACTTCCACGCGGGCACTTAATTCCCCCCCTATTATGTTCTTATGTTTCTATAGCCTCCTAATGAGACAAGAAAGGGGAGTCTCAGGTTGTGTCCATTGATGCGGCGTGTGTTGAATGAATGTGTGTGTGCGTGCGGAACCTCCGAGCCATCTGCCCGTTACAAGAAACGTGGCGGGTAATAGCAGAACCATGAACGCGGAGATCAGAGCCCCTGGCAGGGAGGCTTGTATTCATAGAGCTTTGAAGGCAGCCATCCAGCACTGATCTGCCACGCCCCATCCAACCCCTCCTTCAACATAACCATCCTTTCTATCTCGACTTTTTATGCGCACCCCAATCGCTGCGCACCCCCTGATTCCGTAGGCCTCCCAAATCATGTTGCCACGGGTGATGCAAGCTACGGGTCAGAGGTGCTTGTTGGAGGTGAGGTCCAGACTGCGGGCCCATCTGAGCAGACCATCTGGACGAGTGACCTGACATAATTAGTTATTAATTCTTCTGCAGTAGGACGTGAGGGGAGGAGCTTTCATTCGCCCAATGCTTTTACCTGCACGGCTGCGTTTAGCATCAGTGCCACAACATAAGATAGGAAATATTACACATAGTGTGCAATATATTTGTATTTTAATGAGAACAAAGACCAAAATCATTGATGGAAAAATACTACACAAAATCTTGAGGTCCTAATGATATATTTATAAATATTTATTTAACAGTTTAATTATTTAATCCTTTTCGGGACATTATTATTATTATCAGGGTTACATTAAATTAAGTTCTCACTGGAATTTAGAAAATCATGGTAAAAGTAACATATGTACAACCTAAATAACAGCTTTAATCCTGCTAAAATTTTGACTTTTTTTTGTTGGGGGGCATTTCAAATCTTGTAAAATCGTTTTCCAGCAAGACTGTGAGTAATGCTTTAAAGGTCAAACTCATGCCATTACTTATTTACATATTTGTCGACTCCAGTTGGGTGTGTGGCTTACGCACCTTTGTTAATGATCAAAATAGTGTCAAGTCTGCCAGTCGCAGGTGATTCATTTGGTACACCTTGTTGGCCTTAGCGACCCACCACTGATGTCAGCAAATTGTCAAGTTGCATTATCTTGTATGCAAAACCCTTCCATTCACCTTGAATTAGTCATTTGTTCATCATTTGCCCGCAGTGATGATCTTGATCTTTCTGGAAGACAATCAAAGCGCATATAGTGGTCCAATGTCAGCATTGGTGCTGATCTTCCCTCCCCCCAGCCCTACATCCTCTTCCTCCTCCTCCTCCACCGCTGCTGTCACTGCAGGGGAATCTCCTCATTGGCATGCAGGCGGCGGTCGTAGCTGCGGAGCCCCGGCTCCCTGGCTCTCCAGGGACCGCTCTCCTGGCTCTCCTCCGTTCTCCTTGTCGGTCTCCCGCTCCACTCCCTCTTGGCCCCCATCACACAGCTGTCACAATTTCGAGCAGATCCGGTGGGGAGCTCAAGAAGCAGTAACAAGAGCCTGACCGACGTGACGCTATCAGAATATTTTTCAAAGCAAACGTCTCAAAGGCCTCCCATAACAACTATTAGGAGAAGATTTCTTTCACACGCATTGTTGCAGTACCGCGGGATTCTTCTCACAGCTCTGGGAAGTCATTTAATCATACTCTATTTTTATCCTCCTCAAGTACGACCGGTGGGCTTATCGTTCTTACATTTCATTGCACATGTTGTTGACATGTTGGCAGAGAGAGCGAGAGAGAGAGTGGCGGGTGAGATGCGAACCGACCCACCGACGAACCAAACAAATAAACAAACAGTTCTGCGACATGTGTCGGGGAGCTTTTCAAAGGGATGCGGCACGGAACCAGTGCGGTTCTTTGAATTTGGCAAGTGAAGGCAGAGAGGAACGCTGCTGGCAGCCAGACTCAAGCTGTGGGCAAATCAAGCATGAAATCAGGAACAAAGGGATTCACAGGATTGCAGGGCATTAGATTCACACTTTTTGAGCCCCGCTGGGGTTCGTGTGGGTGTGTGGGTGTCCGTGCGTGTGCCTAAAGATATTGTAGTCTTTCTTTAATAACCTCATGTGAAGGATTTATTTCGTTTTTAAATCAAGCTGGTGGCCTAATGCGTTCATAAAAGGGTTTTCAAGGGGAAAATAGCACCAACAAATAACTTTATAGGTGGTCCTCATTCAAGGTTTTGAGGTGTTGAAAGTGCTGCAGTATAATAGTATGCATAGTAGCATACCAAGATGTCGCCAAGGAGCAACAGATGTAGTTGCAGCTACATTGCTAGTTTGGCTCTAGAAAGCTGTTCATAGATTAGAATGAGTGCACAAATATTTTTTTTAATACGTGTGTGCTTTGCGATAAAAGAAAATATGAGCTTGGTTGTTTTCTTTTGCTGGTGAGCAAACAGTTGACATAGAAATGTGTTTGGTGGCAGTCAATGCAACTCGACTCACTTCACTACAACCAACAGTCTGGCAGTTAATCATTCATCTGGTGCCAGTTGAAGTTCATTGAATTGGATGTGTGTCTGTATTACCCACATAGCTTTGCCAGAGGTCATTGTAATGGGAACAAAAGTGCAGCAACGTCATGGAAGGGCTGACATAAAGGTGCTTTTATTTATGCTGCAGTACTGGACAATTGCCGTCATCTTGTACACGGTCATGGAAACCAATCAACTTGTAGCTCAAGGCACCACTGTAGTATATGGAAAAGAGTAGTATATTCATCAGTTGAGCCAGCAGTTACAAAATATGCGTGTTTCAAGCTTTTTGGTAACTGTTCTTTTTAATTTTTTGTGGTGGAACAAATTTGTACAAGGCGTGGGTGAGGATTGTCAACAAACCTCTTTACTTAATAGTCTGCTACTGAGTTTTTTTTAAAAAAAATAATTGTGGGCCTACCTTCTTAATCCTAATGCGCAGGCCCCTGCTAATACCCCAAAACCGGGCCTCCAGTTTGGCCGCACCTTCAGCACCCCCCCTAATTTGTGTCCCTGTGCTGAGATGTGGGAGCACTTGAACTTCAGTGTTAAGTGTGAAATGAGTACAGCACTTGGTGTGCAAGTGAGTCTTTGTATCTTGCGAAATAAATTCATCCAAAAATGTAAATGACAATTCCTAAAATGTAAAATGTATTTAAAAAAAAAAATCAAATGAAGCCCATACCTATGCATGCAGGCTGTTTAATGTTCTTGCAATAAAATAGAGTATATTATTGCACAGGCGAGGAACCTTATTTCCACCCCACTTTGCAAAATGACCCCCGGTTTCCTGGCTCAGCCAATTAGATCGACCGCATGACCTCAATATCCTGCTCCAACCAATCAGAACATCTAAACCGGCCGGGGTGCAGCGAGGCCTGCAGCCGAGGTGTCACCATCTACCCCGATTGAATGTTTATTCAAGTCCCGCTCACTTGATTCGTTTACCAGCGGCTGACCACCAAAGGTGAACATGTGTGCGACTACATGGGGAATAATTGGATGCACATTGGATTCATTTTTTCCTCAGTGCACTTGTGCTATGTACAGCGATGCATTTAAGGGAATCAAACAATCAGAGTTTTACTCTCACAGATGCTTGAAATTTACTCAAAACATATTCTCGCCAAGCAGCTTCATACGGACTAGTAATAACAGAGCACCAGGCAGGATCTAGTCAATTTATTTATGAATATGCAATCATCTCTCAATTTGCGACCTGAAATCAATCAACTCGACATTGGGGGCTACTTTGAGACCAGCCACCTGTGTGCACGTTTGTAGTTTTTCAACTTCATCAAATAATTCTCTTTAATAAGTCCACGGGTCAAGATTTCTTGCTTCTTCAGAGCTGTTGTTCTGAAAATATTATATCACAGGACAATTACCGTCTTTTCTCAAGTGTAAACTGCATGTTATATTTTTTAAATCCTAGTTTAGTGGCTTGTGGCATGCAATTCTGTCTTGTTAATGGGCTCGGAAAAATTTGCATGCAACATGAGATTTTTTTTGTATGGAAAAAAAGAACATTAATATGAAAAATGTAATAAAATATAAATTACTCCGCAATAAATATGAGTGCAGAGGGGGGAAAATGATTTGAAGGGTGATTATATGGCTGCACTATTATACATGAGAACATATTGCACTTGAGAAATTATGGTACTCCATATTCTTGCTTTTACGCGTTAATGTTCTTGTATATGTAAATGTGAATATTTTAGTACATTTACTCTAGCAGGAGAAATTGTGTATTAATAATGTTTTTTTTTTTGATACACAATGTATCAACATTTATTGTTATACAATATAAGACTTTTAAGTGTAGTACTATCTGGGCTGTGCAGGAAGAGGGGCTATTGGGGGGTGCATGCATGTGAGTCCAGGCAAATTGCCTATATTTAGACCCATGTGACTTTAAGTGTAAAAGCCCACAGGGCACATCAGTCAGAAGCAAAAAAAGATAAAAGAAAATAGAAAAAAGAAGGCCTTTCGTAATATTGAAAGAAATCGGCTCTAAATACTCACGTACTATACACATGCACATAAAGACACAATTTTCCGCCATCATTTAGCATCTGTGATCCTGCTCCTGGATTCACAGCCGCGGTGATGTCTGGCAGAGCTTCACATGGTCATGTCAGGCGTGACTGATGGGAGTTTTGCACCTAGACTGTGTCCATGTCCAGACTTAACCATAATTTGCACACATTTATAGAAATGCAAAGAGCAGGCGTAATGTGAAAGTTTAACTGGTTTGGGACTCACTTGGGCAAATGTTTATGAAGGAAGGTTATGTACTTTCATTCAAATGTACCGTATAAGATAAAATTCTCTTTTTTAAAGCACCTGTCAAGTTAAACTTTTCAACATACGTATTCTTTTTACTGTTAGCAAACATCCCTGAAAGGACCAAGTACATAAAAGCGTCATTCACACCGTTGACACTTACAATGTCAACCACTAAACTAACTCCGCTAAAGATTCTTGCATCATACCCAATGTTATAAGTTGCATATTTACCGTCGTATTATCAGTAGAATTTTGGGATGAACTATTCCAAAACAAAAGGAAGAAATTAATATCACATCTCAGATAAGAATTTAGTCCCTAAGCGGATTTTTACAATTGAGTGTATATTTACAAATCAAATGGAAATGACGCAGACTATGCATTATTTTATTTTACATAAAGAACGTTAAAACCAGTCATACTGGCCACAAAAGAGAACCTGAGCGTCACCAGCATGTTCTCGGCATGGAAAGTAAATGTGAAGACAAGTACGTCAGCTTTCCGCCTGCTACCACATCTTACTTTGGCTTCTACTTGCAGACATGTTGTGAGCAATGCTTGCGGTGAGCCAAACATTGCTTATGTTTATGCATATCAATGTGCTAGATGTTATGGAAATGATGAGAGTGAAACGAGCCAGGCGTGTTGTCTAATAGTTACAGGAAATCAATGATCATGAGCTGTTATTAATATACTATAAGTAGATTTAGGTAATTTGCTGTGTTCTACAACTGGTAATTCATACCTGCACTTATAGTTTCAGTGATGTGGTTCAGTAATAATTTAATTTATATTGGTTTTATAATCTTCCCTACTTTTCTTCAACAATTGCACGAAAGGGGTAAATTAAGTCTATAGTTAGTTCAATAAAATAAACACAGACAAAGAGTTTGGTTTAAAACTGTATTCAGATTAACGCGACCTTTTAAAACAATAAATAATCTGATCACTTCTTTGCCGAAGATTCATTGTGAGATATTTACATTATAAATTAAATAAGAGAAAAACATTCAGCATATTTTTTAGCTATGACAAACAAATTGCATGTGAAGCCGGTTTTAAAGCATTTTGTACTTTTGCTACATGAGGTAAAAACATGAGGACATTTTTATCCCGATATGTAAACAATGTTTTTTTGTTGTTGTTGTTTTTTTTAAGTAATACATCCAGGGGGAAAAATGTACTGCATGGATTTTAACAGCTATACAAATAAAAGTACTCAGCTAGCTTTGCTTCCACTGTCATTCAAACACCAAAACTACTCTTTTTTTGTTGGGAAATAAAATAGATGGTAACTAGTGAAAACAGCTCACTGACAAATAAATACAAAGAACCATTGATATTATACACAAGTGAAAATCTTGCAGTTGCGTCAACCGTTATTCCTATGTCTCTGTGCACTGGATTCCTCAGGGGAAGGGGCACTGAAGCAACACATTCTCATACACCAGTGGAAATCCAAGACAGATTAACCAACAAAGCCAACTGCGCGTGAGACATTTCGACTGCAAACATTGGCTTGATGTTTAACCAAGACAGAGAGGCTTTGTCGCCTCTACAGGAAGAAGGGAATTCAGTTCACCACCATTAAAATGACACTTGTTTCCTTTACAGTGGAACAAAAGTGGTGGCCTTTCCCTCTTGGGCTTGTGAAAATTGGTTCATGAACATTCTTGGAAAAGAAAAAAGGCTCCAATGTCGAGCACAACAGTTTTCCAAGCAGATCACCTTTCAATGCTTTATTGTCAAAGTTGGAACATCCTCAGTTAGTGGACAAGATCCATCAGCATCAGATATTGTCAGCTCCCATTTGTTATAATCACAGACGTGGCCTTGTGTCCTTGCATCTGCTCAGCCTGCATCCTCATGTGTGAGGCCATATCGTACTGGACCCCCGCGCAAGCCAGTCCAGAATAACTTCTTAGGCTCTCCGGGTCATACAGGTGTTCCAAGGAGTAGCCAGTCAACGCATAGGCCGCTTGCCTGTCCAGCGTGGGCCTCTCGTGCGTTGGGTAGAGCAGAGGGCTGCCTTGTGGTTGTGTCGGATGGGGTGACAGATCCGTCTGCATGTAGTCTTTGGTGAGGGGATGAGCGGACCTGGGGATGACGTCAGAGCTGGGGCTGCTGAGACGAGACAGGGATCCGGGACTGGTTGTGTTTTCGTCATTGTCCAGGGGACCGGACACTTTCACCCGGTGGTGGAGCCGTTCAGAAGGGAGGTCAATGCTCGGAGCTCCTGGGCCTCTGCACACTACGCTGGGCATGTTGAGCTGTGAGTGGTGGGGTACTGACGAGTTGAAACACGGACTGTGATTCTTAGCGACATCAAGCGGTGGTTTGTGCTGCTGAAGACGACTTTCTTCTTCTTTGATCATTTGCTGCGTGGCCCGAATTAGGGTTTCCATCTTACTGGGCTCCCGAGGACTGGTCTGGTATTGGTCCCCGTGGTAGCGTTCACCGGAATCACTCGTGGACCCTCCGCCATCCGGTGAACTCATGATGCTGTCTTCGTCCCAGTGGCCTCGTCCTATTTAAATCAGAAAGAAAAACATAGTGTTTAAGGAACAGATTTTACGCTCCATGCCTGTATTTACCTCCCATATATTTCACAAGAAAGAATGCTTTCTGGCCTCAACGTGCATATGGAATCATACAACATCTTGGCAGACAATAGTGGTTTGGGGCTGTGAATTGTGAAATTACTTGGCTTTCAATTTGAGGCAATTTTTGAACAGATGGTAGCAATCGACACACTGGCAAGAGACGGCATAAACAACTTAGTGTGTCCCATAATAACATTTGGGAAAACAACTACCAGGGGCAGCAAAGCAAGAACAATTTCCAGAGACAGATGGTTGTGGCCTTAACCCTAACACCTCACCATGGAAAGCAGCGTGGTAGGACGTGATTTCGTAGCTCTCGTTGCTGTCCGCAGATGCTTTCGGAAGAGCGAGCACGGAGCGGGTGGCATCCCACCACACTTCTCTTCCTGACTGCGGTGCACCTAAGAAGTAGCGTCCACTTGGACAACGGACCCGATCGCAGGCAGTCGTGTGAGGACGGGACTGGGCGTGAGCGAGATCCTCTTCCAATAGTCCCAGGCCGTAGCACAGGGAGCCCGAGTCTGGATACAGTCGGTAGGCACACGAAGCCTCCGCGGCCTCAGTCGGATCCAACAGCTGGGGGGAGGCAGCCTCTGTCAGGGGGCTCCCTCCCCATTGACTGTCTTGGTCTGACTCAGAACGTTCTGGATTGAATGCTGAAAATTGCTGCAGAGATACAAGCATAAAACAAGATATGATTGGAAGCTCTCGCCGACGATTAGCCTGGCCAGTTTACGCTATTTGCTTCTATAAAAGACACTGTTTATCACCTGTGGGTATGGCGACACTCTGGCTTTAGCCTTTGACTGGGTAAGACGGGACTTTGTGCTTTTCCTGTCCTCGCTGAGACTGTCAGTGTAAGGGAAAGCCGGCTTGCTGGGGCTCATTTGGTCGAGGGACAGCTGCATTCCCTTGTATTCCGTGTCCCTTTTACACATAAACACGAAATACTGTTAGACGCAAAGATAAAAAGCCCAAGCTAATATTTGTCCTAATATCCTGCCATGGATTGACCCTGTGAATTGATGGGATAGCAGGATTTAGCCCGTGGTTTTCCGTCTACTATCATTGTCTTTGTGTGGAAGTGAACAATTTACAAATGATCTATTTCCAATTTCAAGCTTTGAACACACATTTTTAAACTAGGATAAGTCAAGTTCTAGGAATGTCTGGTCTTTATTTCAAGGCGTTACCATGAACACATTTTATACAAACACTCATACACTGTGCATACACTTTACACAGTATTTTATTCAGTGTATATATAGTGGGACTATTGTTAAATTTTAAATAAAGACGCCTGCTGATTTTCCATATTCAAGCCTGCCTTTTGCCGCAGCCATCTATGACAGACTCCAGCTCCCTGTGACTATGAACATAATATCTGGCAAAAAATATGGTGACTGGCAAGAGCTGTGAGGCCAAGGCGCAATAGCATCATTCTAATAATATATAAATTAAAGATTAAAAGTGCATAGTTAAAAATGACTTGTTTGATTAGAGCTCTTAGACCAAACATTTTCAACCAACTACTCTTTTGGTAATATAGTACTGTCCGAAAATTAGGAAATTTGAATGCTATCCAATACCAGATGTTTCTGAGTTGAAAGCCATGCAACTCAGTGTCACCAGAGCATCAATTTTCACCGAGTCTTCCCTTGAGATTCTAGTTCTCTTTTTGTCAAAGAAAGAACAGTTGAAGATGTGGCTTGTCCAAAACAATGGGTCTGTGCAAATAAGTCTAAAATCGGTATTAATTTCACCACATCAAAGTTTCAACTCTACTAACTTCACAATTCTTTCCCATCATGCAACAAGTGAAACCCCGCATACAGGGCCTTTTTTTGCGACAGATTGGACTTTGCCACAGAA
Organism: Stigmatopora argus; assembly: GCF_051989625.1. Taxonomy (NCBI): domain Eukaryota; kingdom Metazoa; phylum Chordata; class Actinopteri; order Syngnathiformes; family Syngnathidae; genus Stigmatopora; species Stigmatopora argus. Next base: position 9,975,982 of record NC_135405.1, on the reverse strand, counting down.
ATTGTAGATTCCTGTAGGCTTGGCTTTGGACAATTTAACATAGCGTCCTGATACTAAAGTCAAGGCAAGTGTCCGTGCAGACAGAGCAACAAGGCTCCTGTGTCAAATGCTCAGCAAACATGAGCCTATTATAACTTATCACATCGACAGTATGTAATAGCAGCTGCCTGGCATTTTAAACCCTGTGCCCCATCCCTGACCCCACGTAGCCAGCCTCTTTAATAGGACTCTAAATATGACCCATTCTTTATGTACAACACCTCAGGAGAAAGGCTGTGTTTGGATAGCCACCAGCGAGTGAGTCTTATTTGCTTTAGCAAGGTATAGTTGCGCTGCTTTCGGGGGCTGCATCCTATCTGCACCCCGCCGACTCGTGGCTGAGCCAATAATGTCGGCCCATTGTGCAAACTCAGCTGTGTTAGCCGAATTCCACCTCGGGGTCAATGTCAGACCACCTCACGCCTGAAATTCACCACCAGTGTGGCTCCTGACATGTTTTATTAATGGCTTCTTGTTGTGCGCTTGTTCGTAATTGTTTTAAGATAATATGCTCATGTTGTTCCCCTCGTCTAGTAGTATAGCCGTTGCACATAAAAGTTACTCGTAGATGAGCCAAAACTCACAAGGCGAATTCAACATGTGTACTAGCTGGGAGATGGCTATTGATCCCCAGTCCCCTGTTCGATCGACTTTGCTTTCTTTACACTGACGATCGATGCAGCAGTAGAGGTTTTTTGATGGGGTTCAACCCCCATGTTTGTCTTGCCGTCTCCAAGGGTCTGAGTGTATTTGTGCTCTCATAACAACAACTTCCCCCGAGCCCTAGTGCTGCAGCGTTGGGTGGATTTGGCGAGAGAGGCTAGAAATTGAGGCATCTTGCCCAGACGGCATTTAACAACGTCAATTTAACTTCTATAGCAGAATTCTATTATCCGGATCTAATGTCCAATGATGCGTTGGTTTACATTTAAGGAAGCTGAACACAAGTAAAAAAATATGCTAAATCACCTTTAACCTTATCATGGAGCAAATGGTTGCACGATCAACATCAGGCAAACGTTAGAAATGGAGGCTGGCCATCGCTTTCCTAATTTGACGGTCTGTGCATCCCCACGTTTTTGCTATAGTTTTGATTGACGGTGTTCATTGTCCACATATGATCAAAGTATGAGTCTGATCTGTGGATAACACATTCCATGAATTTTGTATGCTTTCACTGCCATAATGCCTATCTGAACTGAGCCATATGGGATAAAAAAAATGAAATTGGGTGGGGGTAATCGAGTTTGAATTGAAAACAACAGTTAACATATCCTACGCTTAAAAAAACGACATGCTTGCTGTAACAAAAAGAAAGTGACAAGAATACAGATGTAAACAAATGTGATATTACATTCAGTTTTGTAGCATGGAATTGACTGCCTTCTCCCTATAATTTCCATTATAAATCTGAGATTTTATGTTTCATTCTAACAACTCACATTGATAGCATAAATTTAATCTGCCCACTTTTTACACAATCGGATTTTTATCCACATAGGAAAAATATGTACAGAACATAAAGAATATTTTTCTCAAGTATTTGAAATCTAGTTTAAGACTGTAATACCCTAACTGTAATAAAAAGTCTAAGAGTGCTGAGCCATAGTACAAAGGTGAGCTATAGGGACAAATGCATAACCAAGAGCTCCGTAAACCTTAACTTTAAGGGCGTATGAACTTATAAGATAGACTCACGTGAGGACGTAGTTGACGCTGACAATACAGTGGGGTCTGGATGACCTGCTGTTGTGGACGATGGTGGCATAACTCTGCACCCAAACCCATCCTCCGTGCTTGGCCAAGAAACGGTAATATTTAGTGGTGACTTGGCCCTTTACCAGCACTGGGGGAGATAAAAAGAATCACACAGATGTCAGAGATTAGCGTGTTTGCATGCGTGTGTTTGTGCTGCTGTAATGGTCAGCATGTGTAAGCAGACTCACGAAGGTGGTGGGCACAGCGGAGGTGGAAGATGTCACAGCCGTGTACGTGATGGTACAGAGTTTTCTCAATCAGATCCTGCGGCTCATAACCCGTCAGTTCGGCTACCCTGCAGAGAAATGATTGGAGGCGATTAAAATAAATACATAAATACATCTGCCCGTATTTACATGTTTTTACAAGATCGCCGCCATTACCAAGCATGAGAAATATGGTTGCAATTGTCAGGTGGCATTTGCAAACTCACTTAATGATGCTCAATTGGCAACATGTGCTCACCTGGAGTCAAGGAAGATAAGCTTCATGTCCAAACTGGCCCTAAACATGAACATGTTGCTGTGGAGTTTGATTTCGGTCACGGCGCTGGGGGGTAGAGAGTGCCCCACAGCTACCAGGCCCACATTTTGGTAGCAACCCTCAAAGGGTGCCATGTCCAAACTGTACTGACGGATTTTCAGGTAGCCACTGCAGTGGATCACCTGTTATGGGAAATATTTAACTTAAAAACATGTCAGGAATTCTTAAATTTCCTAAAATAATATGATCAAATGCATTACTTTAGTCACTCAATCTGAATAACAAGAACTGTATTCATGACCATTCAGTTTATTTGTAGGTCATTCTTAGTTAAATTATTTCCCAAAATTGAATTAAAATTTTATACAACTGACCTTATATCCACCACTGGTAAGGCCTGCATTTCTTTTGGCCAACACACATTTCATTCTCAGGAAAAAAGAACGCTCCACTTCGTACTCTAAAAGAAAAACAATCATTTTTTGTTTTAATATATTATCATTTAATAAAATAACTCAAAGTAATTATTAATTTGCATACTGCAGAATTATGTGAACACATTGTGATAAATGTACAATAAATAAAAACTTCACAGCCCCCCCCCAAAAAAACCCTAGAACAAATGAAATGCAATGTATTCAGGCCTGTGTTGAATTTAGCCCAAATTACTAAAGTAAGCAATACAGGGGATAAAGAAAATGAACTAAATACTTCCAGGTGTATACTTTGGTGACATTTACGCACAGCGCGCGTCCATCATGCGGCCCTTTAACAACACTGACGCGTCTGTTCCAATGATTGCCGCTCGACACGCTCATGCCATAGCAAATAGACAAGAATAATGAGTTTTAAAACCGAGACGGAATATAAATGGCCTTATCCCGGGCCAGAGTGATTAGTGGTTTTTTTTTCACCTTGTACAAAATGCGAATGGTAGGGCTGATGTGGCGTCAGTACAGCTGTCATCTCGTCGTGGTCTGCAGGATGCACATATTCATAAATACTGTTTCCGGTCAACTCTACCTGTGGAGAACAACTGAGTTAATATAAGTGAGAATGGAAGTGATTTGTTTGTACTGTAAAATAGTAGGAATAAAAGGCATGAAATTGGGAAAAAAATAGACCTGGGATAGTCCTAAATGCACCGACGCTGTTTCTGAAATGTACATAATTTTCCCATCTGGGGCAACAACGAATATAAAGCCATCCAATGTCTGTAAATAATTAAAGAGCACGGTTAGTTAGAAATCATTCACTTTTCATTAAGAGTGCACAGATAAAAGTAACAATGTAGACCTGCAGCAGATGAGAGCCAAGCTCGCGTCCAAGATTGTCTATCGGTCTCGTTCGACTTGTATGACCCCAAGCTTCACCCAAACCTGCCCCAAAAGGATTAAAAAAAACACATGTAGTATTTAAAACATAATAGAAAATGAATAGATAATACCGAATATAAATCATGTTCTTTGTATTGTTGTGCATTTAACTTTCATGTCACACTATTTTACATCTAAATGGAATGGGATTTGTGTCTGAGTTGTTGAAAATGGGGTTAAAATACATTGTGAATACAACAAGCAACAATTATTTTTGCATTATCTGGATTTTTTTCAATCACTGTTAAGATATTTCAATGAAAAAATAACAAGCAGCAATTATTGTATCATCTGTAGTTAAGATATTTTGATTCAAATACTTGTAGAGCCAAGACAGAAATAACAAGTGAGAGCTTATTTTCAAAAAAAAATGCTTGCATCGGTTTTCATGTATAACGGATTTTTAAAAAAGGCAAGAAAAAGAGAGAGAGAGTTCTGTTTTGCATGTAGCTTGCATGTGCCGCTCTTCTATAGAATGGCTGGCGAGTTTCCTCGCGCTCACATGGCTTAAGGTGATTACAAGCCCTGCAGGGCCCTCGCCATAATAGCTGCGTCTCGTTCGCAGTCACGCAGCCGGTAATGCAGCCTGCAGAGAGCTGCTTAAATACTATAGGGAAGGGGGAAAAAAGATGAAGATGGAGGTCTTTTCTTTGCTTCATCTGCAAACCTGCAAGCTCGATCAATGTCACATACACTTTAGCCGAGTCCTCGACTGCAGTGATTTAATTCATTCGCCAAATCTCCTTGTATCGGCATTACAGCGGCGGGTTTTAGAGGCTCTACTCTCCGACACAAGAGCCACATGGAACACGGTTACATTTTTATCCACGCTGTCACGGAGATATTCATTTGTGATTGTCTTTGTGAGGCATGCTTCTTGCATTCTGCTTTTTTTTAAAGGACGAGCTATGTAAAACATCTCTCCGGTAGAATGATAAACATATGAATATATTGGATCCAGTGTAGATTGAAATAACTACTTTATTGTTTTTAATGGTTCTAATCGATGTCAGATTTTCCGCGTGCAATTGCATATTCAATTTGTAATTTGGGGATTTAGATTTTGGTTCATTTTATTTTTCTGGTTATGGTATTATAATTAGAATAGTATGTATTTTTATTATGTTGCACATATGTATCTATATCTATTTATATATATTTTAGTATATACATATTATTTGCATCCTTACCTTGTGGGAAGACTATTCTCATTTTTAGGTAGCTTGTTGTCAGACGAATAATGGATGCTTTGTCCAGCTGCGACGTAATGGCAGACGGTAAAGGCAACATTTTGGCCAGTTCGTAAAATTCACTGTTCTCCTTTTCCCGTCTAGTCCTTGCCGCCGTTTTGGACTTTTCCTTCATATCGGTGCCGGTTGGCCGCCGATGCTGCGGCTGGTGATGATGAGAATGACGTGGATCCTAGCTTGCATACGCGGCCTGGTGCTCCGTCACATCAGCAACGTGCCGTTTCTCCTTCTCATGGTCAGTGAATAATTGTGTTTGTTCTTTTTTCTTTTTTTTATCACAAGGGAAAATGCACTTGAAATATTGGATATCCAGTTTGTGCGTTTAGATATCCTTCGTATTCCTCGGGTCGATTGCAGTCGTGAATCCAATGTGCTGGGTTTCTTCCATTACCTGTGGAATAGAAATAGAACGTGTAAATTAATAGGAAACCATTTCAGCTACAAATATATATATATATATATATATATATATATATATATATATATATATATATATATATATATTTTTTTTAATTCATATGTAAAATTCTAAAATGTCATTTCAAATCTTCAACTGCAATGATGAATCACAATTCAAAATTCAGAATGGATTGAATGTATGAGCTTTATTTTAAGTGAACATTTTGCAGATAATTTAGAGATAATAATAATATTCTAAAGCCATCAAATAACGACCCTGTATTATAATACACACATTGAACTATTGTAATTGTTGTAGTTGTAGTTGACATTACAGAAAATATTGGTTCACAAAAATTTAAATTTTGGCCTACTATAAATTTACATGCTACATTTTGGCTATTTATTATTCATTCGTGTAAAAATATGGCCCTCAAAAATAATTCCCTTGTCATTTGAAATTGTTCCCAAATATCTGTATGTAAAATAATCAAAATAACTAACATAACACAATGATTTAATTTATATGAAGTGAACTAAAAATACATTGAAAAAAACAAACACAAGTACAAGTACGTTTTATTTGATGAATTAGCATTTTACATAATCAAACAAATATGTTTTTCAATGCTTGGAAAAAACTTATTACAAATTGACATCGTATATTATTTAAATTTGCATCATTTAAGTGCTTTTTAATAACCTTCATTTTGTAATAATAATTTGAAGGAAAAGTGAATTTCCAGCTTGATCAAATAATAAACGCTCCCCATTTTTTAGCATTGCATCCCCTAGACACTCTTTTAAAACAGCCATTTGAATAAAAAATGACTCCAACTATTTACAGTAATTGCATGAATTGCACGTGGCGTGGTCCCCGATGCAGACCCTCGCTCGACATCAGCCGCGCCCCCCTCCCCCCTGGTCGTGCCAATCGATCTTACCCCCGCTCAGCCTGCTGGGAATTTCACCTGTCCTGAACTGGCGTGGCCGAGTGGTCCCGGTGAAGTTCTCCTTTCTCAGCTCCTCGCGGAGTTCCACCTGGAAAGGCGAACACGGGGCCGTGCGCTGCATACAGCTCCCCAAATTACCGGGACGCGCAACGAGTGGCATTCGCGGCCCCGACAAGCCTCCTCTTTTCTCCTCTCCTCTCCTCTCCTCTTCCTCAACGCGCCTCACAGGAGCGCTCGAGCACACGCCCGCTCAGCGCCCCGATTGGCTGGCATCCCCAGAAGCGTCTTTTTTTCATTGGGTACCTGCCTCGTGGGCGTGGCTTTCGTCATCCGATGCGCGTCCACCACACTTGCGTCACACGTCTCGAGACACGAGTGAGTTGGGCTGACGATTTTGTTGCGTTATTGTGGACACAAATCCTCGAATAAAATTGCAGTAGTGCGTGTGTGGGAGGTATGTGAAGAGGGTTATTCAAGAAATGATTTTGTTTTCTAACTAAATACATGAATAAGAATTTTTGAATCAATGGCATAGGATTTGTGCCATGTTTAATGAGTTTATTACTATTCATATGTTTAAGATGCGAATTAGTCTCAGTGGAAGCACAAATAAAGGCAATATCTTACTAACCTTGTATTTTAGTTACGCATAGCAAAGCTTTTTAAACTAGGGAATTAGTGGAAATAAGCTCAGCAGGCAACAAAGGAAAAATGTGAAATCACAATTCAGTGAAGAATTTGAGGGTGCAAAAATAATAGAGAATACATAGCCAGTTGCAAATATTAAAGTTTGATAAGCTGATGTACATTATTTTTTAAGGGAAAATTATGAAGGGGTTGTTAGTTTTCTCACATTTTAAATGTGTGCATTACAAATCACATCAATTTAATATAGTTCTAAATAATATTATTTTTGTTTTTGTGTATCAGTACTATATTGGTCTTAATGTGTTTTCTTTATTGAAAAATGTTTTCAGTGGACATTGGTTTTAGCATGTTGCTCAAACTAGAAATGCTAAATAATGTTCAATTTTCATAGTTTTATTGTCCACAGAAAATGATTTGACAAAACAATTTAGTCTTTCAAATCTCATTTTCAAAATTACATTCAATATTTTGCATAAGTCCCTAAAGTTGATACCTACCGTGTCAGTGCCTCTCTAATTCATTGGCTGCCACGGATGACGCCAGACAATCTGACGTCTGTTACTGTCAATGGCAGTAAATAATAAAACGTAATTGTGAACCAATAAGAGTGGTGAATTGTTTTTTACTGAAAATTATTTTTTTTTCATCTAAAGTAAAATATGATTTATACAGTATCATTATGTACACTTAATTTTCACAATTTTAAGTCTAACTGAATGTTGCAAAACCAAACTTTCAATTTTCACTGATGGTGAAATATCATTTTTTTTAAATCAGGTGGCTAAAAACAGCCCCACAATATGCTCATTTAAAAACCTGAAATTAGGTAAAAATAAAAAAAAGTCATGTATATTTACCACTTGCAGTCATATTTAAAATTAAATAAATAAAAATGTGAGCCTTACATGTATATCTAAGGCCAAAGTATATACTTAATATAATAAAGTTCAATGTGAAACCTCAACTTCAGGTTTTAATGGAGAAGTCTCAAAGACACTAATTTTGACTAAGAAAATCCACATGCACTTTGTTCAATATATCTTTCTGAAATTCAAACTATTTGTGCTCCTATAAAAATACAGCTAATTTAAATCCACGTATGTACAGACTTTAGTGCGATAAATGATATTCCTAATCAAACCAGTAATTCTAATTCTAACACCCATATATTTTAATGTAAGTAATTTAAGTGCAACATCCTCCTTGGAATGCAAATCTTCAAGTTTCAAACTACTTTCGCAATACCCCACATAGACACAATTAATATTTGAATTTCGACAGTTAAAACCCTTATTTTAATGATACTTTATTAATTAACTTTTTTTTTTCATCTAACACACACACACACACACACACACACACACACAGACAAGCACACCCACACCCATAAATTTTAAAATGAAATGCAAAAAAAGCAGCGAGCAACATGGAGAGCAGACCAGTGTGGGCTAGGTCTGGATCTCCTGCACTAGTTGGGTCTCTGTCAAACACATTTATGGGGGGGATTAATTTCCACGGCGGGAATCAGATGAGCGCGCCGCTGCGCATGGACATTTTTAATTAGCTAGCTGGAGCTCAGATGGAGAGCTGCTGGTGAGCATGGTGAAGGGGAGTGGGAGAAGTGATGGGGTGGGCTCTGTGACGGGGGCCCGGACGCATGATGGTGAGCTCATTACGCACATAATTAGCCCTGAAATTGATGCTGCATTGTGCCATAATTGGAGATTTCTCCTTCCCACTCTCTCGCCAGCGCGCATGTGCAGGAGGGCCTCGTTAAATTGCTTTTACCGGACTCGGGATTAGCCTCGCAAGGTTTCGCCGCTTTATTATTTCCTCATTTCTGACACATAGAAAAGATAATAAATTGGAAATTAGAAAATGTCCCCTAGATGCTACTCTAAGTGGACCACATCCGTGAACTCATGGATGGTGTTATATTATATAATTGTTTAGAATCAGGAATCAGTTGCGTGAGGATTCACATTGTTTTCCATTTTTGAAAAAATATGTGAAAATAATACACACACTGGATCAGTTGTAGGGATATGACAAAACAAAATCAATAACGATACCATATTTGCCAATGTTAAAATCTATCACGGTTTGATTCAAGAGACTTCGATCAATTTAATTCGATATAATGTACACTGTTAACACAGTCAATAAAATATACTAAAAATTTTGATACTTTCCGCTGAAACATTTCAGAAATCAGACCATTAAAGTGATTGATTGTTAATGCTATCATTTTTGTGATTAATCAGCAAGTCAACAGTTAAAAAAACAAAAATAAGTGAAACAAGTTGTACTCAGTTACCTCAGAGGTGTTTTGCATGTGGACAATTCTGTACTTTAAAAACAAACAAAATGTCACTATGCAATGTAGTAATGTTTTTTTTTTTGCTTTCAATATGAACCAATGAAATACGTCTCTCTTTCTCCATACTACTGCTCTGACTATTTTCTTGACACGAGTCGCAAGCCACAGGTCACGATGCCAAGTTCATTTTCCTTTGACGTATAAACTGTCTAATTCAAACAATAGAAAGAATGGAACCATTAGGCCTGTCAGGAATTGGAACATTTTCTGAGGTTATGGGATTCACCCACCTTGGATGTCCTGTTAGTGTTCCACAGTAGGGGAGCCCGCCTACTTATCCAACCTCATGCCCCCAGCCCTGCATTTGCCCACCCTCACTGCACCCATCTCTCCATTTTGATTGTATTTTTTTCAAATTGTACTTCTCAGCAGGCGAGCAGGCCTGAGATTCTCCACAGCATGTGAGAGGAGCTATGCTATGGTAGGGGGTGAGTGCAGGAAGGTTATTTATGGAAAGAAAAGGTGGAGGAAGAAGTGGTGGGAGTTGAAAGATGGTGCAGTCGTTCTGTTACAGATGAGCTTTCCTAAGTGCTTTTTATTTATGCTGTCTGCTTGCTTACAGTAGTAATAACTAATGAGGTACTAAAGTGCCAATCTACTGCTGTACCCTTTCCTTCTTTTGACACATTTGATGATCATCATTATGGAAATACAGTGTTAATACAAATACAGGCTACCCGTTCTGGTATAATGTCACAATTCCGAGAAATATTTACCATAAAATCATGAGAAAGAGAAAATGGAACTGAAATGTCATTATACACATTTCTTGCACTGAGGTGCAAATTATTTGACACTCTTTCATTGTGATCATTCTTTTTTATTGCGAGTAAATATTTGTATACTACTATGTATTTCTACACTTGGGGATTTTCATAACCACTGTAATTGTACATATTCCGTTATCAAATTAACTAGATTAACTGTATAGAAAATGTTTGAAGAAAAGTTTGGAAAGAAAAACCCCAAAAATGGTTAAGTTAAATCCTAAAACTAAAATTTTGCTATTTTTTTTAAACATATGGGCTCAGTAGAGTTTGAACGTGGTCTGTAGTTGATTTTTTTTTTTTTAATGAATGAGAACAAAAGCTCAAATGAGGAAATGTTCAATTCCTCCTTTGAGCTTTTTTTTATGACAATACTAATAATTGCAGCTTGTCCACGTCTGGTAATTTTTAGTACATTTCCAAGAAAATTCTTGCAAGATCATTCTGCTCACGTAAGGCCTCATGCAAATGAATACGTCTGTTGACCTTTTTTGTCATGGAAATGTTCAACGTTTTGAACATTTCCACCGGTTCCTCCTGTTCTTGTTATTTATTCCATTCTATACGCCCACTTGTAACCTCATCCTCAGTAGGTTGAGATAAGCTAATTGGATGTAACATGTCATGCCATGTCATGTTGAATACCAAATCTGTTGTGGATGTTGGGGCTGAAAAAAAAAGAACTCCACATTCCCTTTTAAATCAATCCAAATGAGAAGAGAATGAGAGGAAAGCACCATGTTGAGTTACACTCTGTGCTCCGAGATTGGAACAGTTGGGAATATGTAAACAGGCTGCCTGCTTGACCAAGATTTTACACTTGTGTTCTGAACATCATTACAGCCTCTTTGGCGTTCTGTTTTTTTGACAAAAGGCTCAAATGTTATCCAGAACCAATTGATTTCACTCCAGCCATTTTATTTGGGGAGTCTTGTTTGGAAACGTCCACTAATGTTTTCTTTTCCCCACGTTAGTAGTCACTCTCAACCATCACCTCTGGGTGTGTGTGTGTGTGTGTATATATATATATGTGTGTGTGTGCGCCAGGTCCTCCATTGAGCCCATCTGTTGCGTGTGAGCGATAATTAAGCGCACTGCTATTTCCTACATGCAGCCCCCATTTGAAGTTGCCTAGAGTGCACGAGTCAGATGAGCAAGTTCATCAAAATGCAAATTTGGCCCAAATTAAAGTTGTGATTAACATTAAACAGTTTGCTTCCTCTGCGGACAAACGGCTCCCTCTATGAACTCTCTCCTTCTGTGGGCGGCTGGTGTCGAGAGAAAAGAAGGAGAGCCTTCCCTCGTGGAAGCTCTTGTGCTCATTGCTTTAAGTGTAAGGAAAACATCCATGAGACGCTTAAAGCTAATTGGTTGAGAGGAACGATTGTGTTGCCAAAGAGTTGCTACACAATTCTTGTTTTGGAGTCATCTATTTACCGTATTTTTTGGACTATAAGTCGCACTCGAGTAGAAGTCCCACTTGCCCAAAAATGCACAATGAAAGTTGCTTTGGAGTATAAATTATATATTCAGAGATTATTGATTATTCTAGATAATTGGTGACTGGGATTTATTTAGTTCTGTATTCTGGTGGTATTGTATCAAATATGTTTTCATACTATCTGATTTTATTGGAGGGGGGCTTTTGTATTTATTTTTACTTTAGAGGGACTTTAACATAAATCCACAATTTTTATTCATGGTTAGCACATCACTCTTAGAGTTGAGAGGTTTTGAAATGTTGTTGAAATCTTAGATTTGGACCATCTTTGTGGAGTTTGTACATTCTACCTGTGCTTTTGTGGGTTATCTTTGGGTACTTTGTTTTTTTTGTTTATTTCTGCCCACATTCTAGTAGGTAGTAATATAATAAACAGTCAAAGTTTTCAGATGGCGGCACACTGATGACCCAATTGACACTTATTTTAGTTCAATGTGGCTTCTCCGGGAATAAGATAAAATAAAATAATAAGAAATCACAATACATATTTTTGTTCCATAAAAATAGGACCCTCTAAAAATGCAGAATGAAAAAAAAAAAGTATTCAAAGTCTAACACGATGCACTAAAAACTACGACAGCAAAAGCATTCATTCATCTCTTCAGCAATCATTTCTTTGTAAAGACTAAACATTTTAGCACCGTGCATATATGGGAACTCATTCCAACGTGTAGGCAGACAAAACCCCAAATATTTGATAATTTTCTCCTACATTAGATTATAAAAACATACGACTACATTTTACGCGTCTCTCCTGTCAACAGGCTGTGAAATGTTAACCACAAAATACATTTGTAATGCTGAAAGGCAGATTAGTATCATCTGTCTGGCCCACTGCGTATTAATTCTTGAGAGCCAATCATCGCGCCATATGTTCTGGCTACGGCGAAGGGGGCGCCATATGCATTTGTGTTAAAACAACAACAGCTTGACATTCCCGATGGGCAAATGACAGAGGACTTCTTATTTGCATATGTACTGTAGTCACACACGCTCGCATGCATACGAAGACAAAGCACACGCGTGAAGTTCTGCCGGTAATGAAACCCCTGACGTTCATCACTCAGTCTTAAGCAGTGGTTATTGAGGCATTAAATATGTCTACACAGGGCTCAGTGAAAGGCTGCCAGATCACTGTTCTCCTCTGAGAGGGGCTCTGTTTGCATACAGACAGCTTGGTCGGGGTAGGTGGGAGGGTGGCGCTGGGGATTGGTGAACGTGCGCCGAATGGAGCCCGAGAGTCATAACTAGGTGCCCGCCACTTTGGTGTTAGTGCCATTATGGGATGTCACTGTGGGAAAACCGCAGCTCTTCAGCGGGATTATGAGAGATTCTTGCAGAAATTGAGCAGAATTGGAAATGGGGCCGGAGGCTCGCGCTGGCGATGTGTGTGCACAAGGCTGACGCGCCGTGACTCACGGTTAAGCCTGGTTTCCATCAAGCTGTGATGCTTGCTTGGTCCATTTTTGGCTGTTTAAATGATTAAAGGTTGTGGAGGAAAATGGTCAAGTAATCTATCGACATTTTTTTGGGAAGGGACAATTTATATGTGGATATTGCCCATAAAATAATAGACATTACAAATTAGAAAATGTGGATTGAGTAAATTGTTTGACAGCAAATTGTCACTTCAGCCGAACAGCAAGAAAGCAACAAACACACTCTTGTTTTCGCTTTCTAAGAAGTACTAGTTGCACGCCAAGAAGAAAGAACAAATTGCTAGAAATCCTGCATTGTTGTTCTTTGTTTACACTGGCACATCCTCTTCTTTGTTGATCTCATTAGTGGATGACTGTTGTGCTGTCACATTTTTTACGTAGCGTCATTGTTAAATGAAACGTGACAAGTGGAACCTGTATGTGCCTCATGGTCTTACACACTGATATTTACAATGCTGATATATAAACATATACTGCTAATGCTCACATAGCTTCAACATCAGTGAATCAATGACTGACAACAAACAATGATAGAGAAATATTTCAAATATATCAGCATTATATTTAGTTGACATAATATGCCTACGGAATCCGATGTCATGCAGCAGTTTTCCAATAGGAAATCAGTGCCAGTCAATGTCAAAACGGGCAATCGCATCTGCAAAAACACTTTAGCGTCAGTTATGATTTGGTTGGTTCCACCCAACAAAGCCTGTTGAAGGTCCATTTGAGCTAACGCCTCATTGAGCGTCACGGAGCATGAAAAAAAAATGCAAAATGGCAGTGCATTGCACCTCAGTGGGCTACGTTGTTTTGTATGCTTGTTTGCATGCATGAAATGTTGTGGTTTGCTGTGTGCACCCAAAACATGGCTTGCAAACCAAATCTCTGCTGTGCAGCATTAACATTTGAATCCTATTGAAATGAAGCATATCTTTAAAAATAAATGTCCTGCCACTAAAATACATGAGCATTTAGAATATTGTATTATGCATTCTACTCAACTAAAATTGGACTTTTGGTTGAAATGGATCATCGGTGTCTTTCTAATGGCTTTGTCGGGGTCAGTGTGCCCAGACCCCAAACCCCCCCCCCCCCCCTTCTGGGGCCGAGTCTTCCGCGTCCATAAAACAAACATGCAGGGTGCGACCCTGGTCAGGGTGAACATTAACACCCAGCCACTGGTGCAGGGGTCAGCCAGAGGTCAGCAGCCTGTGGTGGAGGGATGGACGGGGTCACCCTTTCAGACTGACAATCAGCAATACATGTGAAAGATTTTATTTACACTAGTTAATAAGTCCACTTAAAATTGATTTAAACAATGTGATAGGCTTTGTATGCAGTAGCATGTGATCTATTGTCACGTTATATTTATATGACTTAAAAATTATATTCTTCTGTGAGTCACATGGCACAACTTTACCAGTAAAAGGAATTAAAACAACCCCCGAAACAGTAACATTTTCCCCATAACTGAAACCCATTTTTTTTTAATGCTTGGCAAAAAACGAACTAATATATTGCACTTTATTGGAGGAGTTCTGACCATCTCCTCGGTTTATCAATTAATATGACATCAATCATTCTGTTATTCTGAGTTTATAAACCATCCAGTTATGCTGTTTTACGTATTAAAAAACAAATTGAGATTTTTAAGTGAGGTTAAAATGGAATCTTGAATTGGAATAATGCATAAAACATTTATCTCAACACCACAGTGTAAAATGTAAACATTTTTTTCTCCAAGTTCTATAGTTATATCATATAGTTTACTTTAGATTGTATTCAACAAAGGCGATTGTATCAGTAGCAGGCCTGTGTGAGACAAAAGCTTAAGCCACAGTCAAATATGTATCGCACTCTTTCCAGATTCGCTTGCACTGCACGTGAACTATGCCCAGTGTAACACAAGAGCCCCCTAGAAGAAATACACACCAAAAGAGTGAATGCCAATTCCCTGCAGCCAACCCTTAGCATTGTTTTGCCCCAATACTACAGTGGCCATTCCATCAAATCAACCAATTACATTTTATCTTTCACTTGTTGTTATTCCGCTTAGAGGAAATGAGACTGAGGATTTATCGGTCCATTTGCCCTATCCCTCATGTGCTTCTAAAACAACCTCCTGCTACAATTAGGGTGGCATAGATCACATTCCCGCATCCGAGGTGACCAGACAACACCATAAGGCTGGGGCTACGTCTCATTCGCATGGGGAACGGTCCGGAAGATGCTTCCTCGGATGGATTTATATGTGGACCGCTCTGCCTGGCGGTGATTGAATGTCTGTGTGCATGTGTCGAGCCGACTCTGTGTGAATGTGTCAGGGGACTCATAAGGCAGGTTTGAATTAGGCATGAGATTCGCCGAGGGTGTGTGTACGTGGGGGATGAGTGTGTAACAGGGTGTGCTTTATGGTGTAAAAGCGTGTTTATAGTGAACCCAGACATATGTGGTCTCAATGGTATTAAAGACCCAATTGGGATGAATGCTAATAATTGTTTCTAGCCGTTTCCATATTACAAAATCAATGCATGTAGCGCATTAGATGTTTTTTTTCAATTGAGTGTTATTTGTCCAGTTCCACTATGTGAAATCAAATCTGAATGGTTCATCCAATCTTCTTCATGGTGAGAGCGTTATACCCACGGTTTTAAACACCGCACACACGCCATAAAACATGAGCTGCAGAGTTGTGGGAGGCAGAAAAGGAGTTCCTTTTAATGTAATATTGATTTACAAACCGCACGTTAAAACACCGACCGGTCATGGGTCGTTATGTTGAGCCCGTAAAGGATCACACAGGTTTCTCAAACAGTCAGTGCACGACGAAGGGAAAGTTTGAGCCCTGCAGGAACTGGTTTTAGGTATCCTTGTGTCTAGACTGTAGCATCAGATTAAACAATATAAGTTGTTTGAAGCTCTAGTACTAGTATGTTGTGGTGGCCCTAGATATATAGTTTTTTGTTTGTTTGTTTTTTAATTGACTGGTTTGATTTTTGAAAGCAAACAATGAATAATTGTTGAAAAATAAAAACAGGTCTTGCACTGTTTAATGCCACTCCTGGTTAAAGTTCCCTGTACAATTACAGGGATTTTTTTACAAATCATAGATCCCAATATTTGAGTTTCAAAATTAACTGTACTTACTCATATTTATGTATGTTGCATATATGTCATATATTCTTTTTCTTCTATAGGTGCTGTACATGAGATGTATACAGAGTTTTCCAAGGCTGACAACACAACACAAGCCATTGAATTCATGCAAGGTAGGACAAAAACATTTTTAAAAAATTCTATCAAATGATGTTATTATTTAAAAATCATGGGATCTCTAGAACAGATTAATGAAATTTTTGTTCATTCCATTGAAGAAAATTGATTTGAGATGCAAGTGATTTGAATTACGAGCATGGTCACGGAGTAAATGTAAATTATATGCATAGACCTTGACATTATTCACACATATTTTGTATATATAACACAAAAACAGCCATCAACCGCATCATCAATGTGTGTTTAGTTAAGTAAAAGCAGAGCAACACACACTAATTGGGAAATGGTTTCTATTTGTAAAACTCAAGACAACAATCTTCCTGCTGTTGTTGTTTTGTGCTTTTAGTGGTTGCCATCTAATCGTCTTCACATGCTGATTAGTAGAATTACAATAATGCAGTGTTTGGGCTACGGGGAACGTTTTACTTGTTAGTTTATTCTGGTTAATGCCTTGTGGTTAAAACTAGATTTTTTGGGGGGTCTTTTCCTTGGATCAATGTTCTTTGGCTACAATAGTAATTATGTTTAAATTAAATAAAAATAGACTATTGGTCATGAGCTGTAATAATTTCAAAAGGATTAGATTCAGATAAATCTTATTTTCAATAACCGCTTTTCTTAAAAATGCATTTCTGCACTGTTTTTTATTCCATAAATGTGTATATAATGTATATCCGGTGCTACTTTCCGTTCTCCGATGAGAAAAGCTGAAATTCTATTCCATTCGCTCTCCTGACTTTGCTACCTTTTTAAGGCCTACTAAAGGCCAAGTACAAAGTACTCAAGCATGCAAGGTGCTACACCAAGTATGTAATCCATTTCCATTTTATCCCACTATACGGCTAAACGCTTCCATGTGAGATTACGCCAGGAGGGAGGCTGTGTCTCATGTTGTTGGCAGCTGATTTATTTATAGCTTTTCTTGAAAGATATGTTGTTATTTGAGATTCATTTATAGGCGCCATCCCACTATAAGCAGCATTGGCAACAATAACAACCTTTCCCATGTGCCATGCAAATTGGTGAGAGTTTAACTCTGTTCTCCGCGCTCTGTTTTTCCAGCAGGACAATAGCATTTACATTTCATGAGCTCGCTAACCTTTTTGCCGAGGCCTTTCGCATTGACTTGTCACCGGGCTGATTTAGTGAATCGGTCATTTCCATGCAGCCCAGCGGCTCGCATACTGTCCCCGCTTTGCAGATGAATATTTACATGGCAGTTAACAGGTGGCAAGTAGTTTAATGGCGGTAATAGCTCTGTGGCACGTGGAGCATGGGCGGAAGTCATTTGCTGGGGGTTGTCCTACTTCTTCCATCGATGCATCCCATGGGATATGTATGTAGTGCATGTCTGGATGTTTGTGTTGAAAACTTTATTTTACATTACACTGCATTGTTTAGCCATTGACTTGTGGTGTGTAGCAAAATGGATTTTTTTATCCTTCTGGAAATTACACCAATCTTGAATACTTTTCTCATGATTATTGGCTTCACCAATTTCCTCACACGCAGTTTCTGGGTGGTGATGACAAGTAGGCTTTTTTGTTGTTGATAACGACGACAGGGCCTATGTCCGATTATTATTATTATTAAAACCGCACAGTGCTTTTAAAAATGTCATTCACAGCTTTTATTAGTTTCTTTCACACCCTTGGTTAAAAGGGAGGTTTTATCGTCCGTCTGACAGCCATGCAAATGTTCAAGCACTGGAATGTTCCCCAAACTGGAACAGATGGATTTTGTAAGCCCCTCCCCTCCACTCTTTTCTCACTCTGGCATATGACATCACCACATATGGCCAATGTGATTGATCTGTCATTATAGAGGAGGGAAGGCTGGGTGAATGGTAAGAATGGAGAAGGCTTAGAGCAACAAGGCATCATGTTTTCCACACCAGAAAACACATACAGCCAAATGTATAATTGCGTTTGAGCTCGTTTCCAAGAGTGTTTTGTTGTATGCAAAAATGGAAGGTTTTCACGCTTTTCATCTTTCCTACTCACATAAAGCTCCTTAACGCACTTGACAGTTTCACTAACGTATCTCATTAAATCGGGCATGTTTTGAATAGATTATTTTTTATTATGACGCATATGCCCATCATTTTTCAATTTGTGAGTTGAGTTTACAAGGAATGCCAAGTTTGCTAGGTTAGGCTTCATTACTCAGCATGTTTAGAAAAAGTGGGTTGATTATAGATGGGAGAGTAGATGTGTAAACCTCTATGTTTGAAAACCTACTTGGATAAGAAGTTTTTTTGTGAGTTCACTTTTGACATTGATTTTTAAATGAATTTGAATTTCTCAATTCAGCATGAAAATCATGTATAATAACCGAGAACGCATGCATAGGGACTCTCTCGTCGTTTGATAAACAAAAATGATCCCATTCACGTACTAATTCCAAAAATAAAATGCTAAACAAACAGTTTTCCGACAACCACTAAACGTCTAATTCATGCTCTAAAACCGTAATTACATTCCATGTAGTTAGTACTACCAATTAGAAGCAAAAGACACAATTTGGAAACAAATCCCCCTGCCCCCCCTTCCGAAAAACATGACTACTCCGATCATAGCTGTTTGAACAATCACATGCCGCAACTGTGCAACGGTGAGCCATAACAGATGTAAATGCCAAAATCCGCGAGAGCGAGTAAGCCAGCCAAAGAGATGGAGGATGCTCACGAGAAAAGCAATATGATGGATATCAGCGCTTTGGCCCAGAATGGAAGCGGGGCGCTTGTGTTCTCCTGCTGTGTGTCTGGCAGTTTGCTATGGAGCCTGTCATTGCGAGCAGCGGGGTGTCCAGCCACTACATGGCATTCAGCAGCATGGGAGCTGAATAAATCACTGGAACACACACAAAGTCCAGCTCACTATTTGTTAGACAAAGTCCAGACCTGCCCTCTTGTTACACTTGCAGGTCTGCAGACAGCTGACATTACACACTTAATTAAGTTCACACGCTGGTGTCACTACGAGACTTGACAGCCAAAAACTACACTCTCGAGTGCCTCTAGATAAATAGCTAGTGTAATTAACGCATCGTATCATCATCGGATCGCTTCAAATGTAAGTGTAAGTCAGACTGCTCCATTGGAATGTATGTTAATTATTAATTTCACCCCTTTTATTTTCTGTTCATGATTACATGATCAGAAATATCATATAGACATTGGATTGGATTGGATTGGATAACTTTATTCATCCCATATTCGGGAAATTTCATTGTGACAGTAGCAAAGGGTGATTAGACAGAACAACAAAGCAAAAGTACAAAGTACAAAGCAAATGAACGTAAATGGGATCATTAAGAATCACCAAATCAAATCATTAAGACTGAAAAGCAGCAAAAACACAAAACGAGCAAGAGTGGACGGAGCTACCGCCGCCGGCTGCCACTTGAACGGCGCCATCTTGGTTGCGGTAGCTAAAATGGATACAGACTCAAAAAGACGTTGTAAAGTTGGACAAAAAATGCAGTAGTATTAATGAGAAAAATACATCATTACGCCTTGTCTGCTTGTATCCCGACCACGCCGATATAAAAATAGATGATTTTTGTCAATTGTAGTGACAATGCTGTATAAACAGTCATTTTATGTAAAGCAATACATTTTAATTTAGTTCCTAAGGTATAAAATTGACATAGTTGAGACTCGAGAATGTTGTGTGTGTGTCTTATAGCTTTCTAAACAAGTTGAATTTGAATTAAATGTGGACGATTTTGGCAGCCTCAGTAAAGATAAGCAAGTCTCTATCTTACGCCGCCATGATGATTAGCCATTATCATGTGTTTTGACACCATTTTTATAATCTTAATGCGACAAAGGGCATGTCATAGCATCGCCTCATTGTTTCCTAGAATGCCCAAAAGGAAACAACAAAATATGCAATTGCGCCCGGGAAATAATAGACTTCGCTCTAGGTGAGAAGAGCAGCTTGCTGCTTTGGATTGAGCCGAAGGCTGTGATGAAGACATAGAGTGTATTTATATGAGACACCCACAGAAGCCTCCATAATCAATCTCTGCATGTGCAGGCTCAGCCAAGAAGCAGCATGTGAGACCAAATTCATCCGTCTTTAAAATCTTTATTTATCCATCCACCAATTTGTGTGACAATCCTTTCATGCGGTGTCATGCAATGTGTTGACAAAATCATATGAAAAATGTATGTAAATAGAGGATGACGGCATTTTAGAACAAAAACACGACAGACATTCCTTGATTAGGAGATGTTAACAGTAATGGATATTTTTGATCTAATGTGGTTTGATTTAACGGGTTACAGATTATGTTTCATTTCTGTATTCCTTCCATTAATTGGTTTCTGTGGTGATTATGAAGGCTAAAAGTATTCTTATCTGAATCGAATTCCATGCATGCTGGAAAGCAAAATTTAACGGATGGGTGGTTCTTCATGTCGCCACTCGGTATGATCCACCCAATAAACTCAAATGAAATTTATGGGGCGTTTTGAGAGACTTCTCTACTTGTGCTGAGAGTGTGAGGGTGAGAATACAGAACGAGGTCTTAGGGGCAGATTACGGCGAGGACATAATGTGTGACAATGTAAGGAACAAGTGGCCATTTCAAATGAGCGGTCATGAACAGGTTTAGGTTGAGTGAGCTCTCAGGTGCAGTTACCAAGCAGATCCAAGGGGGACTCATTTGGAATTTCACTTTTCCAGCCGCAATTAGAAGGCAATGAGGAGTGTTAAGGTGCAAATGAGAATGTTTTGTTGTTGTTGCTCTAAGGACAACTGGGGCGTGAGACATGTTGCTTTTAGTTGTGCCGATGGGAGCAAGTTAAAAAGATGTTGTTTTTTGTTTTTTAGCCGTAAATTCATTTCCTTTGGGCGTACTCATCTGTACTAATGCTATGGTGCACCCTGTATGACATCTTAATTCATTTAACAGACATCTTAAAGGATTTTGTTGTTCAAAATAATTCATTCATTCATTTTCCGACTTGCTTATTTATTTTAGACGGAATAAAGCACCTCTCTTCACTCAACATACATCACAAGACGCACCCAAATAATGAGATAATGTAGAAAAATTGCAGGGTCCGCAATTAAACAGGCTTGCAGTTTTTAGCTTATTTGTTTTTAGCTTCTGTTTTGTCGAGTTAATGCACGTACGTATAAATAATTTGATAAGGTCTTGGAAAAAAATAATTTATTTGAATCTGAAACGGCACTGAGTCAATGAATTGAGGCACATAGTGGAGGTGATTTTTAAGGAATTTCTGGATTCTAAAATGTGATTTGACTTGATCAAAGCACAATCAAAGACATGTTTTTCCATCAGGCTGTCCACGTTCCAGATGGAGTTATGCCTGACAACTATGGTGTTCGCTACAAAACCCAGCTGTGTAAATTGTTAATTTTGAATCAGTAAACAAAAAAGCGGCAGCGTCCACCGAGGCAAATATGATAATTGTTTGCGGATTATGGAGATCTGTCTGGCGACTCAGCAGAGGCTGTGAGTAAACGGGAAGAAAGCTCAGCTCAAACAAATGCACTCACTCCACCATTGGAGCCGTAAGCTCGATGGCACACACGGCGACGTGATCCGTGGGGGGATACCCGGCCGTCGGGCCCCCAAAGGCCCCTACCGAAAAGGTCGTTTGAATCGTTAGGACAAGCATGATCATACGTACATAGAAATGTCAAAGTCATACACGCGCACGTGAAGATCATAGTTGGAGTTGAGATGCATTCAAGATTGTTGCACATAGTTGTTTTCAGCTGATGTTTATGCTCTCCATTTTTTTGTATTTTCCTCAAGCTAGAAAGCCCATCCCAGATGGAATTTGACGCTGGACCGGTCGTCCAATCAACAATTCACACAAATTCCGACACCTGCTGGCAATCTAGAAAATTGGACAGGCATGTTTTTGGCATGTAGACTGAAAAAATACAAAACAACAAGCTGGAGGGCAGGTCTCCGTTCGTAGGCTCTTAATCAGACTTAAGCTGACTCTAAGAAAAACTTTTGATGAAAGTTCCCACCTTGTAAAATTGACTAAAACGCGCATAGAAAAAGACAAATTATTGAAGTCAAAGGGCCGTTTGTGAACTCATTATAAATCACCGAGAGGAATCCTCCCTTCAAATGTATACGGCAGATGTCGACTGATAATGTTGCTTTAATGGCCTAATAAATCGCTTCCACCAGTTAACGTAGCAAAGAGTGGGCAGGTCTGATGTGTACAGCTTGAATGACTATTAAACCCACTGGGCGCTTTCTGAACTAAATCACCACGTTCTCCCAGGCCGACGCATCATTTGCTCCCCAAAAAACGCACATAACATCTCGAGCACTTAACATGCCGTGTCGATAGCGTAGGACGAATCCTAGGCCGGGTTTGGATTAGCGAGTTGAATGACTGCGAAATGCAAACTTTCCAGCGTGACATGACATCCTCTGTAGTCTGAACTGACCTAAAGTGGTCTCCGCAAATTGGTTCTCTGTTGCTTTTCACTACGCTCAATGTGGTCAGTGTGATAATCTGATCTCAAGAGAAGCTGCGGATCAAAGCCTTGCCAACATGGCGCCCCTCCAATGCCCCCTACAACTGCAGGAACAAAATGCCCCCTCTCCCCAAAGGGTGTGTGAACTAGATAATGGGAAAAGGAGATTTTAATGTGCCCGGCGGCGTGAGTGGATCAGCCGACCAACTCTTGTCATTGATACACGCCTTGTCAGTTGTTTCGCGGTGGGATTCAGTGGTCTTCAAGGATGGGTGGTCCGTCTGGACGTGTGTGTGTTGAGTTGTGTGAGCCGCCTTTGTATCAGGGGGAGAGAGGCCTTTGTTCTCTTAACCAGGGAGGTGGGACGGACAGATTAAGCTTTTAGAAGTGCAGCCGACCACCATGAGGGCACGCCACGAGGGAGACGATGTACTAGTACTAGCGTGTTTATGTCTTTCCCCAACAGAACCGTCGCGAGTTTGCGAGCGATGCGTAAATATATGAATGATAGCCAAAAACGCCCTCGGTTAGACGTTAAGGGGGAAAAAGACAAAAAAAAGAAATAAAAAAATAAAGAAGCCAAAGTGGGTATTTGTAGCAATTTGCATGAGAATTAGCATGAGCGAGCGAGAATGTGATGCAGGTCAGCAGGTCAATAGTTCTTATCCATCTGTCCTTCTGATGGCATGCCTCCCAGGTCAGTTTGATTTCTCTGTGAGCGAGCTTAATCTTACCCCAGTGCTCAGAGAGCCTCTTCAGCATACTTAGATGGGCTCCTTCAAGCCCCTCTGCCGCACACGTACACACACATATCCAAAAAATACAAATGTGTGTAGTCGGTAGGATTACAAATCAATGGTCTCTTGCTATGTTATATTACTTTTTAACTACTGACTAGGAAAATGAAAAGAAAGAAAAATACAAGGGTAATAAGGTCCTAAGAGAATCCAAAACAAGAATTAAGTTGATTGTTCTGAAATACTTTAGTCAGATGGTTATGAGTGTTAGAAGTGGTTTTTTAAATTTATTTTTAAATCAAGAATGTAGATTCTAATGTCAATATAATCACATAATTTGGGAGTATATTTGCCAGTATTTTTTACAAGAAGTCATGAATTAGTACATGCTGGCACATGACTTTTCAAGTCCATCCAGTACAAATGCCTCTTTTCTATGCCAATTTATGGAGTGGTTAGTCATTCATGATGCGGAATGTAAAATTAGTATATAATGATTGAGAATACACTTTTATTGTTTTCTCCTTATGCATGCATTTATGGAAGATGGTGCTATTCCAATCGGATTATTTATAGGATTGTTGTTACAATTTCTTGTTTCCCTTTACCTAGTCAAATGGAAATTTGGGCATTGTGTATCCTAATTTAACAATGAATCCCCCCGCGGACAGAGAAAAAAAACTAAACAAAAAACAAATGTTGTGGTCGATGACTTTAATGCAAACAACCTACATGTTGACGTTGAATCTTGCGAGTGGAAGTTTACAATGGAGAATAAAGTTCAACAACTAAACAATTCAGACAGAATTTGTGCTTGGAGAGAGAGGAAAAAAAACAAGCATCCTATACCCGGTAAAGAGATTAAACTTTGGAAGCAAAAGGGCCTCATTTTGCGGTTTGTGTAAATTGAAAGCTGAACATAAACATTTTCCCATTTGGAAGTACATTCTTCAAATGTGTGTGAAACTGTGCAGTTTCCCTCCCACTCATTGTCCTGTGCGGTGCATTTTGTTTGTGAAGCGGGTTACGACATGTGCTACAGATTAGCTTTAAATACTGTTTGACCCGTGTCTGCACAGAGCAAAGCTTGGGGAATTGGACAAGCAGACCATCTGTGAGGTGTAGTCCTCCATCCATCCTCTATCTTATGAAAGCGCACCCTCCTCCTCCTCCACCACCTCCTCCTCCTCCTCTTCTTCAACTCTTCCCTCTCTGCCCTTCATCAGTCTTCTGCCTTCTCGGCGTTCCTTGCGTTTGTCGTGGCGTCTGTCTGAACAAACAAAGCCTTTCGGGGTTCGGGAGCCAGACAGACGGCGTGATGCGCTCTTGTTTGTTTGTCCCGCTCTGGGGTGGGAGACAGTTTTCTTACCGAGGAGGAACCACAAAACAAATATTTACCCCTCCTGCTTCCAGCACCTGGAGCCTTTCCGATTTCTCCTACATGGACCCTCCTTTCGGTTCTAAACGGAAGGATTGATGGTGCAGTCGTGAAGAAAGTGAACGTCTGGTTTCATAGACCTTAAAATTTTAGATAAAATACTCAAAAACTTGCTTTTATGATGCCGATATGTGCATTTAAAAGGACTACTTACCTTTTTAGCAAGCGTCCTATACTTGTTTCTGAAAGATATTGATCTTGTTTGAGATAGTGTAGTCCAGTACTTAAAAGTGGAGGTGGACCTCCGTACATCTCGGCCTGATATTTATGTAGAAACTTGGTGTGGAGGTGGTGGTGATTGTGTAAATTAGGACAACTGTTAGATTAAGTGACTTCTTTTGTTTGAGGAGAAATTTAGGGGCTCAACCAAATTATTTAGAGTCTCATCTCTTCACAGATGCTGGTTTTCAGTGTTCAAACAAATCAATCTGGTTCTGGAACTCACAGCAATGTCCACATACTGGTCTTTTCTTGTGGAGTATTGGCACCCTGTTTGAAATGGTCGCTTTGCCTTCCAGAAGCCCTCTTACCCAACTCAACAAATATTCCACTCCCTCCAATGTCGCCATTAAGCTCGTTTTTTTTATTCCAATTGAATGCAGTCTGGTGTAAATATGTGCATGTTTGACAGTCGGGTCAGGCAGAAAGCAGAGGCGTTGCGAGAAGCACGCCGCCGCACATCGCAGATGAACAATAAGGCGCCGGGCGAGGGCACTCGCAGGAAGTAGAGGGTTTGGCGTGCGTGAGGCGGAGTGACTGGCATGTGTTGAGATCCTGCACAAAAGGAAATAGCTCTGCGTTGCGTTGACCTCCAAATAGCAATAGGCTATCCTCAAGTTGGCATCGGAATTTTTAATTCTGAACATCGGTGAGGGAACAGGTGTGACTTCTTGGACTGCATTTGCAATAGTTGCTCAACAAAATCAAGTTTTTCAACTGCTTTGTTCTGGAAAGAGGCACTGCAGGCCTCAGCTGTTGCTCAGGATAAGATGCCCACATTTGTGCAATAGTGCCCTCTTGTGTCTTTACTATGGTTCATATTTTTGGAAGAACTATAAATGTTCCTCAGTAGTCTGTAGACATTTTGTATATTTTAATGCATTCACTGCCAAGCAGTATTAATGAAATTAATTGCATGATCATTTTCTATTGTGTACATTTGATCTATGCGTGTTTTAATAATGAATGTGTAATGGTTTGGTGTATATGTCCAGTCATAT
Source organism: Stigmatopora argus (assembly GCF_051989625.1). Classification (NCBI taxonomy): domain Eukaryota; kingdom Metazoa; phylum Chordata; class Actinopteri; order Syngnathiformes; family Syngnathidae; genus Stigmatopora; species Stigmatopora argus. Next base: position 9,949,833 of record NC_135405.1, on the reverse strand, counting down.
TGACAGCAGTTTATAATATTTAGGTTGCTACACAGTGACAAATAACTAGGACGTATAACATTACTGTAAATTACACAAGGTATATAGTATTAAGATAAACAATCATCGGCTAAACACTGTAATTTCTTACTGTCAAACAAAACTAATAGTTCAACTGCCTGTAGGTAATTACACAAACCTCTAGATGTCAGTACAGGTTTACAGAAATACTGCAGAAAAGACCCTTTGCCACTAATTTATTCATTGTCAATTCTTTACACTAAAAAGAAAAATAGGTTTTTTTATTTTAAATTTATATTTAATTTTACATTTGTTTCAGGATTTTATGTATATAAAATATTTCATATCCTAGTTTTGAATAGTAATTATTTAAGATGTAGACCGGTTTATGGAAGTTGTCTCTGCAAAGCAATTTACAAGGATTCCAGGGCTGAAATTTATTTTGAAAACCTCATCAATCATGATACACAAAAAGTAGAGACAGTACTTGCAGGTTGAATGAGGGAAGGAGAAGATATTTGACATGAATATCAAGAAGACACAGGAAATGATGAAGAGTGGGTGGCAAGATTACAAAATCATAAATGATGGCGAGACAAAGGAGTTGGATGAACACAAGTATTAAAACACCTGACTCTGGCACCTTGAGGAAGTCAATAAAAATCAATACATTAACCAAATCACATTTATTTTAAAAATACCAACTCAATCAAGGAGCAGTAAGGAAGATTTTGTCAAACGTGATAGTACGCATCCTTTTAATGAGCCCGAGAAAGGCGTCGATTGATATTAACATTGCGATATTCATCAGTCTATTCTCATCTGGTTTAATGAACTCTCATATATCCCCGTCATCATTAGGTGTGCAATCATGATCAGCATAATGAGATGTACTCCGTCATATGATTATCTAGCTGTCCATCTATGCACGCGTACATTCCTCTCTGCATCCATCCACCCATCATCCATCCATCCTTCCATCCACCCTCAAAAGCTTTAATGGCCTTCAGACAACTCACGAGAGGAGGATATGATATCAAAAATGTGGTATTAAAATGATTAGACTCAATCTGTGTCAGCAAAGGCACGATTGTCGAATGTCTGAAATATCATTCCGAGCAATTACCCTGTGATGTGTGAATTTATAAAATGAGGGTCTTATGATCGTTGGTGGATATGGTAAATGGAGAGTACTTATATAGTGCATTTATCTACATGTTTTTTACCGTGCCTACAGCGCTTTACATTAGCTCTCATTCACGCACACGTTCACACACCAGTGGTGCTGCTGTCATGCAAGGCGCTGCCAACCCACAGGGGGCAAATTAGAGTTCATTGCCTTGCTCAAGGGCACTTCAACAGTGGGCAGTTGTAGTCAGGAATCATCCCACTAACCCTTCAGCCCCAGGAAAACTGCACTATAGCTGCACCATGATATGATAAGCATATGATTACTTGTGGTGGATATATTTACTGTAATGTTCTATTGGAATGTTTCGGAGATTAACAAAAAAAGATTTGTTAACTTACTGTGATGGCTGTTTAGATGCGATATTAAAAATTGGAGCTGAAGCGTTGTTTCAAAATGATTGCTAGCTTTTTTTTTCTTTTAAAAATGTTCCTTAACAATTAGCCTGTAGAAAGACAAAAAAACCTGTTGGGGGAGGATCCTTATAATTTATACAGTTGGACCATGACAGGCTTTCTGCCTGTAAAATATATTCTGTGAAACATATATACTGATTATATGCTTTTTGCTTTAAGTAGTGTTATTATGATACTTTCTGCAGGATGTGTGCCTATATATGGTTATTCTGTATGATTTATTTAGACGATTTAGCTGCAGAGAAGGGCGTCTCAGGTGATGGGGTGATAGAAAAACATGATTTAATATCAATGCTACCTAATTGTAAATAGCATTGCAACCCAGGGAGCACCTAGTAATCAGAAGGGGAATATACGAGTGTGATAGGGAATGGAAATTGTGCAAGGAATGTTAGTCATGTGTGGAAGGGAAGCAAATCACCTGTGAGCATTATTGAGTTGACGTCCCACTTTTAACAATGTAATCACTAAATCTGGCAGTGACTGCAAAGAGTCAAATTGGCCAGTTAGTCTTTGTGAGTGTCTGCTGTGAGTTGGTGGCCCACAGCTATCCTTTTTGAATCGTTTGTCTCGCTAACTACATTGCGGCTCACTATGTATGCCTCCACTTTCATAAATGTGACTGCATTTTAGAATCTCAATTGCTCCATTTTTTTCCCCCTAGTTCACTCGAAAAGCAGCGTGTCTGAAGAATGCTTCTCACTCAAAGCAAGTGAAAGCTGAAACTTGAAAAACACGAGTTGAGGAGCTCGTGAGTCATTTTCTCATGGTATTTACATGAGTCCATGTGCTGAAACATGAATAAGCAGAGATCATCTGTCCTTTCATTTCACGTGTAATTATACGTTGTGGCACAGCGGTCATTTACAAGCGAGGATTTCATGCTAAAAACGGCTAATACCTCGGTTCTGACCCAATCCCACCCCGGCCGCTCCACCTCCGAGGGTGTCAGTACCCAGTGGAGCGCTTTCCGACAAAGCGCCCGTTAAGGGAAAGGCTGTCAGCGGATACGGATGCTTCCAGAGCTCATTAAAGTGCTGTCGGAGTCGTGCCGAGTCGTGAGAGACAGAGCCGGAGATAGAACGCAGCATCACACAGGAATTCCATCCATCATGCTCCTCCATGACATTACATATATCATACGGGTCTGACAATGCAATTCTGCATCCCTGGAGTGAGACATTCGTCCTGTCATTGAGTTGAGACGCGATTGAGAAAGGTACTAAAAAACGTAAGCGAGTGTCCCTGTGCACATATGTGCTCAAATGACAGAAAGGGTCGTAATAAAACATTCACTTTGCTTTTATTACGCTGTATTTGCTTTCCAGGATGGAGAGGCATTAGACAATGCTTTTCATTGCACTTTTTTAGCACTAAATTGGGAGCAGTACCGCAGGATGTTTACAGTGAAGCGATTGTTAGTGTGCAGTGTGAGAACGGAGCAGCCTTATTAAGTTGAACGCGCAGTACTCGGAGTCCTTGCTGCGGGATGTGCCATACGCACACACATACACACACACGCACACAAAAGAGCTGTCTCTAAAAATTATTGGTAAAATTATTTTTTTCCTGACACTTGATTCTCGGAGGGAGAAGTTAACTTTGGGTGACTTTGCTATGTGGTTTGGTTTGGACGCCCTTACTTGTGTAAGGATCCAGCAGTGTGGGAAAAAGTTGGAGGTGGATACGTTTTGGATCCACTTAAAATTTGGAATTCTAAAGGACATTTCAAGCCTGGGACGATAAATCACTTCTAGCATTCAAAAAAATTGAGAGTGCACATGTTTGTTGTTGTGTTTGTGCACTTGGTGGTGAAGCTTTATATCTCATTATATATGGATAATGACAATAAAAGCATTCAATTTAATTCAAAGTAATCCTGAGATAAATCAACTGTTGTCATGTTACTATCGTGGCTGCCTTTGGTTTTTTTTATTGATTAAGAGGAAATTTCAATTGTGTTAAATGTGTTCATATTGACTACGAGGCCTTGAAGTAACATCAAATAGTGGCAGACATGTGTGAATAATTTTGAAATCATCAATATTGCTTTATATCATCATGGAAATGTTGTTGTTTTTCACCCCTAGTTATCCCACCCCCCCAAAAAAACAGAATGCGTACACACAAATTCAATGAGAAACCCTAAAGCATGCATGTTAGAGTTGTGATTGACGATGGGATGGACAGGACTGTTCCTCTGGCTTGTGGCGCCAATAGCTCCTTTGGCTAAAGATAGTTTTGGCAAATTTATAACAACAGACCAGTGAACCGTCACTAAACCTACCAACACCCGCACATTTGTGTTGTCACTCTGTGCATGCAACTGTTTCAGATAGTAAACGCCGAAGCACTCCCAGACGCATTTTCCGAGACAGGCAGCGAACAAAAGATTGACTTTGTTGTTCAATTTCACACTTGATTGGTAGGGAGGCACTTGAGGGACCCAAGTTTGTGTACACAAGCAATAAAAAAAAGTTTTCCATGATGTGTCCCCTTTAAAATTAGCCACTCCAACCCAACAGTGTTTGCTTCCTCCCTCCCGTGAACATTGCAAACGTGTGCAATCTGCGTGCATCCATTTCGGGCTGGAGATTCAAACATCAGGGTTATGTTTGATCCTTTGCGCGCTCGTACATCCTTTGAATCTCAACCAGACTCAACAGTTTTGACCTGAATAATTAACCAGCCAAGTATAAAAATCAATCTCGGTGTAAGCCTTTAAATTGCTTACAGGTTATCACCGTCAGCAGATCAATTTGCATGACAGCTTACTCGAGGGTTCCAGTGTAAGGCAGTGGTGACGGGTACACGGTCGATTGGTCGCCGGTCTTTTGGTCGCCGATCTTTTGGTCGCCGGTCTTTTGGTCGCCCGGAAGGTTATTGATAATTACCATTTAAATCGTTGCTCAAATTCCCTAAATACAAACTGCAAATTACTATTTAGTCATACTTAATGCCCTAGTAATTATTAGGCTAAAGAAAAGCTCCAAATTTCCAGGACTTTTATTGTTTTTTGATGGAGAACTTGTTAAGACCCTAACTGACGTAGCTTCTTAAAGGGACAACGCATGTACATACAAACTCTTATACACTCACACGTCGGCTCAGTGAAACTGCTCATGGCCATTGTTAGCTTTTATTGATTCGTAGACCATGTTGTTTTACCTTGTTTTGTCGCCGGTCTTTTGGTCGTCAGTCTTTTGGTCGTCGGTCTTTTGGTCGCCCGTTGTCGCGGTCCGGGCGACCAAAAGACGGCACACGGTCGTGACATGGTCTACTTTGTCTCTGTTTACCTTATACTATATGTCTGTAGTATATAGTAGGCATATCTATTTTGTGAGAGGCACGACTTGACTGTAGTTTCTGAAAAGTGAGCTGTTCCACCACATGGCTGTCTACCTTACTCCTTCTAAATGGTCTCCTCGGACTCAATCGCTGTGCAGATTGTCAGCGGGAGGCGGCATCGTTCAAGGCGAGCGAGCATCCACACCGTTGGGGCCGCGAATGAGAAATAACAACCCAGCTAAGCCGAGTAAACAGCATCCTCCGGCGTAATGAATCAGTTCATGGCACTTCCTTGACAACAGAAGCCTGTTGGGTATAAATGAAAACGCATGCATAATTATCCTCCCCAGTTAATATTTCATTGCTCTCCTAGCGTCTGGGTGAAACGCCACAATATGATGAAGCAGCATCCGTTTGAGCGCTGACCATATGCTTTTGCGCATTTCTTGGCGGTGTGACGCCTAGCTTGTTTTCTCTCCTCGGCTGCAATTCATCATCATTTTGGAAACAACGCTGAAGAGTAGAAACACCTTAATTCTCTTGAGTGATGTCTTGTTTGCTGTCTGCACGCGGCCCAACTCTTGCGGCGCCCAATAAAGACAAATCCCGCAGCAGGATGCTTAAATCACAGCTGGTGTAAAAGCACCATAGTGACTAATGTTTTCATAGAGAAGAATGGGGATATGCGCTACTAATTAGACCACTGGCTATCTCAGTGGACCTCCTGTCATTGCCTCTGCCCAAACGCTCCCTTTAATTACTCGCGGAGAAAAAGAGGATGTCAAATAAAAATAGCAAGTAGGCTCCTTCCTAGCAAGAAGCACTGGATGATTGCTGCTGTGGGCCAGCCGACTTTCTGGAAATAATTCTTTGCGCATGCAATCCATCACAGAACACTGCCTGCAACTTTGAGAGTATAATTACAGTATAGGCCAGAATAAAAAGCACATACACAAATGTCTAATTTTGGAGAACACACAGACTCAGGCAGATTTTTGCTACATGTGCCCCTATTTATCATCAAAGCGGACGCAAGCTTTTTCCATGTGGCCGTGTAGGAAACGCACATGCAGGAATTTACAAACCAACCAATGATGGGAGATGGATTACAGTATAGTACTTAGAAAAACTAACAACTAAATAACCCATAATTTTTACAATTATCTGTGTATGTATGTGTGTGTGTGTATGTCCTCCAACTTTAAATATCAAAACAAAAAAAAAACATCTCCGGCTCACTGGCAGGTCATATACCTCTTGCAGTTGCCATGGTAACAAGTGTCCCAATGGAAAAGGGTTCCAGTCGAATCCCACGAGGCTTGGCATTTGATGGAACTGTTGTCAGGATGCAAGACAAATGATGACGTATGGCAGGTCGCACTGACACACACACACACACATGCACACACACACTTAAGTACAAAAGCTTTTAAAGTATGAGCAATGCAAGTCTTAATGCTGAGACAAAATAGCAATATTGCGATATATTGATTTGCTATTCACTATTTTTTCACTACATTCATAATGCATTAATTGATGTTATTGGTGGAAAACATCACTACTCCCGACAATATTCACAACAGTGACAAAATGCCCCTTTTACAGCAACAAAAATCGAGTCTGCAGCAGACAGCGACAATATCAATATTTGATAATGATTTGTTGATTCTGTACGGTGAAGGATCTGGTGTAAATATTGATATGCACCCAACAACTGGTTCAGTTGCTCACTTGTTAAAGCCTGTCCATCTTTTTAATAGGAAATTAATCTCAGTGGCCAAGCCTGTGTAACTACAAACACTGTGTACCTATTACTCTTATTAAATGGATTTTACGCTCCTTGCTACTCCATTATTTTGCTTCGACAAACTGTCTAGACTCACAGCATCGCCAAAAATGGAAGTAATTGTCCTTCCTTTTTTTTTTAATAACCCCAATACCAAGAGTCGCCAATAGTGGCAGTGAATGACTTCATGTAAAAAAATTCCCCAAAACTATTTGCAAGATTCCTCCAAGAAAACATTAGGAAAAAGCCAGAATCTATTTATTTATATTCTACATTTATATTTTCAAGATTTGACACTCAGTTCACCCTTATTTTTTCGCCTGGACCTGCAAATACAAATTTGTGAGCACCATTCTTTCAAAAAGTAAACTCCCAATTAAAGTTTGCTGTCAAACTAAACCTACAAAATAACTTAGGTGTCTGTGTATGTGTGTGTGTCTGCTAGTTTTGCGTGTGTGGGTAATATATTGCACCCGAGGGACACAATAACTAGGCTTTATTTATGTCTTTACCTAAGATCATTCACCTCTAACAAATAGCTCTGGCGCTCTAACTATAAACATGGAAAATACTGAATACACCAAGACATATTCATTCTCATTTTCGACATTGATTAAAAAGTGACTTAATTAGAGCAGGTCATACTCAGTGTAAAATATTTATTCTGACTCACTAATGAGTACAAAAATAAATATTGTAGTAGGAGGAAGGTAATTGTCTTCTCTTAACCATCCTTTCCTAACCTAACATGTTTACTGACTTTTCACATTTTGTAGCTATATATTATATTATGATTATTGGCAAGAAAAACATTGCATTGTGTTATTTTGATTCCAAACTGTAGAAAAGGACAATTAAGAGCATCGATGTGGTTTTAATCTGACCTAAAAGTTGCATGCATAATTTATAACATGGATTTCCTCCGAATGATTTTATGCTTTAATGTAGATAAATACCCCCCACAGCAGCTAGCGTGTTATAATATTTGAGGAGTTATAATAATTTGCATTTCCGGCACACACAATACTACTTGTTGACAAGAAAGTGCAAAGGTTCATAAAAACCACTGGGAAAAGACGCTTGTCATTCCTGTAAAATGGCTTCAATTATCCGGCAGTTTCTTTCGAAAGCTTTGCATGCTTTACACTCATTAATAATGAATATAAAATATATAAGCAACAATGTGCTCACCATTTGATGCAACCTTAAGAAAAGCCATGGAAAGAGACACATTTAAATGTCAGATTATACCAAATCTGTCTCCTAAGTGCTCTTTGTCCTCTCCACCAGTTCATTTCTTGTGATAATTAAGCCCTCACTACTTTTTCATATACTTCTACTTTACATAATTAGCCTTGAGCCAACTATCTATTGTATAAGGTAGTCACACAGCGAGGTCCAAAAGACAAAACTACTCTCAAATGGAAGAAAGTAGACTTTATAGAGTGCGGCCATAATCAAAAACTCGACTCATTAGGCTACATTTTGGAGTTTATTGCTTAACCTATGAGGAGATTTTAGCCTAGTATAAAATGACTGACTCCATGTACAGCTGTATATATTTTTTTAAACAAGACACCTGCCATCATTACATCTTGATGACTTACAACGGTATATGCGCATGCGAGAACAGAAGAATCGTAACAATCCAATAGTCATTTCAAATAAAATCCAATATCAGTAAGTGAGTGGGAGAGACTGCAGTGATTCACTAATGTTATTACTTCATTTATGACTCCCAATACAGACCACTTTATCACAGTGCCGAGAGAATATTGGAAGGGTACCCACGTGTGACTTTAAATGTGTTTGTTTTGCTCTTCAGAACAGTGCACATACTATTATCAATGTCCTCTCGTGTAAGAAATGTCAGGCTGGCAGATTTATTAATGAAAAATAGTCTGTTTTCACAAGGTTGAGCTCACTGTCTTTGAATAAAGAAGGCTCTTAGTGTGCTCATTTATAAAAGGAAAAAGTAATAGCATATGTTTCAAAAAGTTGGTTTCAACTGAGCTAGTTTTAAGATGATGTTGAAAGCACAAATTATAAGGTGAAGGAGGTTTTAAGAAGGATACAGCTTTTATGTTAAATAGTAGGAATCAAAGATACGCTAGAGAAGTTTAATTTCAAGGAGCTTAATTTGTTCATTTTTTTCCCCATCACTGAATTCCTGATTCTAGGAGGGTATTATTCCTCCTCTGCTTGCTAAACAGTTGAGGCTCTTAATCTAATATATGAGGAAAGTTGATCTTTTTTTTCCTGCGTGAAATTCTTTAACTAAACCACAGGCTCTGATTGTCACATGAAAGAAAATGAGAGGCAATTAAGAAGTATTCTGCAGCTCGCCAGACACAAACAAAACGGCAGTAGCTTTTCTTCAGTGTCTCACAAGTAATTTAACTAAATTTTGCCATCCAAAATGCATCAGATACATCCATTAACATTACTCTTACTACCACCACCATATTTTTTGCACGCGATTATAAGGCGCATGCGTCCTTGCTATCTTTAACCATTATAATGATTATAATATGAATACATCATTGAAAATTATATTAAGTCCACATTATAGTCCGGAAAATACGGTACTCCTTTTTATATTTACCCTCAAATCCCTGCAGCTCCCTAACAGGTTATTAGTATTGGTATCAAGAGGGTGGCATCACAATTATCAGTGTAATGTTTTGTTATGTGCAAAACACAAAACCTGTGAAGTAGAAAAATCAGACTTTTCTTCATCAAGTGGGGGAGGGACTTGCATTTATATGGCTGATAGGTTTTAGATCCAATCATTTGGTGTGTCAGGAACCTGCTTAAGATGAGGCAGGGGATCAAAAGTAAAAGGAATATGATGTGAAGCTGTCGGAGAGGGACCTGAAATATGTCTGTCAGTGACTTGTCTGCGTCTAAATATGAGCAAAGGTCAATAAAATGACAACAGTCAGCCCCGACCACAAGGTGATGGAGACAACAAGAAGCACGTTGCGTGGCTGTGATAAATGACTCTATACGCTTCTGTCACTTGTGCTTTGGCATCCAGTCAAAGGCACAATTTAGTGTAAAATATTACACGGGCCACTCCACATGACAAAGTTTAATGCTGATGTATGAAGAGACAGAGGGAGCAGGCAATGCTTCTCAAAGGGCAATTAATTCATGTGCCTTATACACACACTCAAGCATAGCGCAGGGTAGACACGACCAAAGGAATAGTTGTACGCTGGTCCGTGTCTTCATACATAATGATAATAATACTGTCAATTCACGTCCTTTGCAGAGAAATATGCTTTTGGGATTCAACGCAGTGAGTTTGTTTGACTGTGCCTTTCCTTCGTTATTAGTTGGCTTTGCCGTTGGACAAATAAACTATCAGTGGCTCGCCAGGACCTCTGTTTCATTTGAGTCCTTAAACTCATTTACATGTTGCCAGAGATGGGGTGTTATCGAGCAGAACACAATCTATGTAGCGCCTGGCACAGAATTAAGGATGAGAAGAGGAAACTTTCCTTCCTTTCTATGCTTGGAAGAGCTTGCAGGTCTATATCAGTGTCTCTGCCCTGGTATTTTTCTTTTAGGTGTTAGCCTCAGCCTGAGAGGGTGAGGAAGTAAGGAGAATGTGGAACAAGATAGTCATTTTTAACATTAACTTTGCTTCGTTAAGCGAGAGGAAACAAGGTAAAATACACTGCAAATTGTAAGCAATCGGTAAAGTCTATCTTTTTCGGACAGAATAACACTTGGTAAGCAAAGTGGCTTTATATGAATTCTTCTCCACTAAGTACAACAGCTTGAGGGCATTATGGCATTCTGCTCTCATCCATTAATTTCCCAATATTCCACGGCAGCGAAGGCCTATTTATAGGCCAGGGGATGATTAAGTGGAGACGCGCAAGTGCCACAAAGGGACCCAAGCTCATTTTATTCTTCCTCTCTGCTTCTTTATTCAGGCTTTCCATCCCTCCTCTCGCCCAGTCTTTTTTTTCTTCTTCTCTTAACTCAGATACGTATATCTTTTCACTTTATGCAACTGCCTTTACAGTGGCCTTAAGCAAATGCTAATGGTTATCTCTCCTCTGGCATCAAAATAAGCTCGAAGGGCACCTATTAGCGGACAAAGAGGAAGGAAATATAACACGCCATCCGACTTACTAATATTCTACTGCAAGTCGTCCTTGAGTGAATGTGGAACGGCGCGGGGGAAAGAAAGGACTAAGCTCATTTCCATGTGTACACTAATGATTAATGGAAGAGGAAAGAAGTCCAATAAATGAACCCTCAGATATTTCTGGGTTGTTTTAAAGGACGCTTCGGTGGCTCCATTTTCCTGGAGGACTTAGAATGCAGGATGCCGTGGAAACTAATTAAGAAGACAATAAATGTGCTTCAGTGACCGGTTTTGTCAGAAAGTGTTTATGTGGCTGATGCTTTATCGCTAATGAATGCAGGCAATAGGTTCTAATAGGTATTGCTTTTTCCTTTTTTCTTTTTTGTGGGACCTGTTTTTTTTCCTTGAGTTTTAAGTAGGATGCGGAAAGTCACAGCCCCAAGAGTTTTAATAGAAAAATATCCTATTTTCATGGCATTTGGAAGAATTGTAGGTTGGAATAGAAAACAGTAAGTCACCTTTTCATAAGTTAGCATTTAGACGGATTAATGAGCAAAATTACTATACAAAAACATTCAGTCGTTTCTGTGTAAGCTTGCTACTGATTCATTTTCTGTGAAACGGTTACTATTTCTCAGTTTTTTTTTCTCTTTTAATTGCACTCGTTATTATTCTGCCTCTTTGAAACCCTAAGCAGGACTTGTCTTTTTAGTCTTTTTGCATTTCTAACACAATGTAAGACTAATTTTTCATGAAATATGCACGCGTTTCAGAAGCCTGCAGGGCTTTACACATTAACATAAATGCACTTTAGTATATTGCATCATTGTTGGATCGTCTATTTAATAAAATGAAATAAAATCGTGGTGGCACAGTGAATGAGTGGTTAGCACGTCTGCCTCACAATTCGGAGACTGAGGGTTCAATCCCTGCTGCAAAAAAATGTACCCCCTATTTATCACTTTTGTTCAATAACCCAAAAATCCAAAGTATCACATCCAACTGCTGGATTTATATTGAATTAAAAAGCTCACACCCTGTTGCTCACCTCTACTATTAGACCAAGGAAAATGTGAGGTTGAGGAGCTTAAAGAGCAGAACCCCTGAGATGTTTTCCCCTGAACCATTAAAGCGAGTGAGCACAATGGAAGACTATTTTCCCTCTGATAAGTCATATTAGTCAGACCCGTTTTCTTTCTCTGGCCCTCTCCAGCTGTCTGAAATATAATAACTGCAGTCACTGTAGCTGACCTCTTTCATGGAAACATGCTGGCTGTAATCTGTACAACTTCAATGTCTGAAGCCACTGCTGGGTGCTCCCAACTGTTCACGTAACAATGGATCTGGGAGGTAGTGCATTGCTTTCGCAGCAGAGAGGTGCAAGATGAACACATACCTCGTGTAACCCTTCTATGCACTATTGTTAGGATACAGGAACATGCGGGAAAGCATTGGGGATGTGAAGCTGTGAACAACTCCAAAACAGTGTTTCCACCAAGTGAAGAATGATTTTCTCATGGAAGAAACCTTTTATATCTGATTACTCTGACACATTAACCTTTCGTTATAATAAGGCTTTGATAGGATTTCAAACTGTGTGGATTTACTACACCATTATCTGACAATGATGGAAATAAAACACAGTAAGAATTAGGGTTAGGTGAAGACATTTGGAAAAATGCAGAATGAGGTGTGATTGATGTCGGGGAAAAATTCAGTTTCTCTATTATTATGTCTGAGATTCTGAAAATTTGGCAGTTGGCAATCATCAACTGTTTTGAAATGTGTATTATTTCTTTTAGGTCAGCAGTCCGTTGTTTTTAGGCTTTCTTGCATTGGACAATGAACCTGAGATAGACTTTGCTACCTCTATGGTTGGGTGATGCAATCAGGCTCCCCCGGCTGAAGGTGACATGGTTGGTTACCGGATTTTCTACTGAATAATCCCAGAATCAGGATTGAGGTTCCTCCTAGAATGAGCTCAGAAATGGGAGTGTTAGTGACCAAGCCATCCATGGAGTAAACCTCAGCGTACCCTTGAGATGAGGTGATCTAGTAGGATGATGAATGGGGCACTTATGTGGAACATGGGCTTGCCTCTGAAAGCGGGAGGTAGTAGTGGATCTGAAGGTGCTATCATTGCAATTGTTTAATCATATTACTAAATGCCGTTCGCTCTCATGGTTAGTTATAAAGGTTTCGGCCATCCATTTTCCGTGCAGTACCATAAAAAGTTGTGTGTGACGTGACCTTTTAACAGCTCTCGCCATAGCTGAGCCCTGTATGATAGTCCTTTTTTTAAATGCAAGTGGAAAAAATTACCAAAACAACATTAGGTAGTTTAAGGCAGTCATTCTCTAAATGGGATTTTTCACTATTCATGCAAGTCTCATTTTACAGCTATACACGGTCAGTGTTTGATTGTTATTGTTTAGAGAGGCTGAGGTGTTTTGATAAGTTAAACTGTTTAAAAATGTGTTGTTATGTGATCATTATACCCTCGGTTTTGACTATAGTGGGTGGAACTGGAATGTTTTCCCTGCAATAAATGGCAGTTCACTGTAACACCATCTGAAGGCTAATTTAGTGATTCATTTCATTGTATGGACAGACCCATCCATCAGGGTCACGTCTGTTTGTAAAGGCTGTTTTGTTATTTGCAATCCTTTTAGCTTGAGTGTGATGAGACGAGTGTTTTGTTTTAATCCCCATACCTCCTCCCTCCTTCGCTCTGTGTCTCGATCAACATTGTTGTCGATAATCAAGCGCTCACTAGGACTTTGGTCTGTTGACAGTCTTTGTCAAAGCCTGGCATTCGCTTTGATTAAAGGAAAAGGCACATTTCGCAAATATTACGCCTACTTCAGCATGTTATCCAGCACCCTGATGTTCAACGCATGTTCTATTGCTTCAATTATTTGCTCTCACCATCCTTCAACTACTGATACATCCAAAAATAGCCATCGCAGACCACCGTAAAAAAATTTCAATGGTTATTTAATGTCCCTACCCCTCTTCGGTCAGCTGTTTACAGCGACATCTTTGCTGAGTGGACTCCCCTAATATGGTAACTTTGTTTGTTTTGTTCCCACAAGAGCCATAAGGGACAAAGACAATCGTTGGTGTCGAGCTGTTTGTGAGCCTTGGCTTGTTTCCAATTTAAAGATGACATATGCAAATGGACTTTTTTATTATTTGCGCATAGTTGTGGTCCATAGTGCCTGCCCACTTACGTATCAAGCGTGAAATTAAAAGAGCAGATAATTCTTGACCTGCTTAATTCCAAAAAGTTCTGGACTTCTGCACCACTGTTAGTTATACAACAGCGGGGTCAATTTCCATAACAGTTGCAACCCACACAAGTTTTCGAGAGTCTGCTAGCAAAGTACACCAGAGCTCAATCATGTCCAAAACATAAGCCGCAATGTAGTATTAGCACTGATTAGTTTAAGAATTGGTAAATTAATGTCATTTCTAAATTGTTTTATTCATTTTTTAGCAATCAGTAATTTAATAATGGCATTAGGGTTGAAATAAACAAAAGTAGCTAATTTGATCACACCGTCGGCACTGGTCGTCATGGAGATGAAAGCCGTACTGGGCATTTGCATGAGATAGAATTTGCCTCTAGACTCTAGAGTTTATTTATTGGATGTTAAATTTGGTGTAATTCTTTCTCTGTTGTGTATTTTGAAACCAAAATGCTAAAGACCGTTTATCATGACACCAGGGAACCCTTTTCAATGTTGACAAACACCTGTGGGATAATTCGGCTTTTAATGTGAATGCTGATTTGTGGTCTTAATTGAAAGTACAGTTGTTTTAGCCAGTAGGTATTCACATAAAAAAAACACGGAAAGTCTTGCTCACAACGCCTAAAAAGTCACCGTTTTTTTATTTTTCTTAAATGAAGTGCACATATGAGGCTACCAACGGATGATGACAATATTGTTGTCAACACATCAATACCCATCCATGCAGGGCATGTGGGTACTGGATTTATGCATCACGCGCATTTTGGAACCATTAATATTCAAAACCATCTGTTCAGCAAATCTTTCTGCTTTTGCGTACAGATGAATATGCTACAGTCAAGCAAGGATCTCTATACCATCAACATGGAATTCCATTATGTTAATCTATATATAAATTAACCAACTATTAATTATTATTATTATTATTCCATGTGAAAATAGGATAGAATGCCTGAAAGTACTAAACTCTTCCTACCATGTCATTATTGTACGGAGTGGAAAATTGAAAGATCATCATCCTTCCCAGTTAAAAATGTATTTGACATCTATCGCTGTCATCTGGGATGAATCCAGGTAGGCCTTATTGACAATTGGTGTGTGCATAGTTGCTAGTGAAAGCTCAGTTGGCTCTTCTACGCTCCATGTTGTTTCAAGACACAATCAACATTCAGAGTCATGCGGTCAATTATATCTTTATTGATCTAGTGATCTATTTAAGTTACAATTTTATGGCCACGTTATGTTAGGCAGATGGATAAATGCCCTCATATTATTTACACTTCACGTCTGGTTCAATTTCAGACTCTCTCTATTGCCCTCACACACACACACATGCACAGACACCCACACGTCCTCATTATTCACACAGATACTTGCCTTGTAAGGACATCCTTATCCTGCATTCCAGACTCTGCTGGATGTGCTGCTTCGGTCCAGCACCAGCCATCCTTTCCCAAATCAAGCTGGTTTTTTTTGCTGAGTAGGTGTGTTTGTGTGTGCATATTTACCGGAGATCAGAAACTGCAAGTGTGAGAAAAGATGAGTTGACAAGAACATAGGCAAATATTAATATTCAGACTTCAAATTAAGTGATGAAACTGAATTACATCTATTCCAATATGTTTTCCTAGACATTTTCAACAATAAACCCATCGGAATGTTGACTTGCAAGCAGCTCTCTGATTTTTTTCTCAGCTCTATTTATTTCTAATATCTGCTTAGGCCTGTAGGCATATTTGCAATGAATTAAATATGAATATTATGGTTTAAGAAAAGTGTTTGCGCTCTACTTTGCTTTACAAACCCTTGCGGAGGTCAGAAGCTTCGGAAGTGCCAAGGTAATTGCAAATATTGATTGCGATACTCAGCAAAACAGATACACTGACTTGCCTACACCACATGGCAATAAAGATGTCTTTCAAGATGCCATGGATGCTGTATGCTTGTTATGAATAATTGACTTTCATTTAACAGTTGTCTAAATGTGTTCAAATGAAACGGGACTTGGACATCACACTCCGTATTCCTATTCACTAATAGTCAGTAGTACTCTGCATAGAAATGTATATAGAGTTGTACTTATTTAAACAAAATATCCATTATAAACAACATACATTTACTGCATTGTTTATATTATTATTGCATACTGACTTACACTGTACTGTAGTAAATCAAATGTTACAATTTCATAGTGCACACAGCGATCAGCATACTGTACTTTAAAATATGATACTTGTATGATGATGAACTCTACTATATAAATATCATTATGAACCCCTACCTATTAGTAGTACAAAGCACTATATTAGGAATTATAGTACTCTGTATTCCACCACGCAATAGGATATAATACAAAGCTATATAATGTATAATACTGAATTATATTTTATGGTAGAAACGTTACTATACAATATCATACCACATTTTGCTATTTCTTTCATCTATTCATCTAATGGAAGTATAGTGACCGACCGGAAGAACAGTGTAATGCACTTGCATCAGATTCGAGAAGTTACAATAAACCCATATCCACCTGTTGCCAGAATGAGTAATGGCTTATTTATTAGCCATTAATTTCCTGTTGCACTCCTTGTCACTTTACCACGACAGCCTGCTGCACATTATGGTGCAATATGTGTGATGTACTGTATTTTACAAAATGGGTCAATAATACATTGAATTATGTATATCTGTATTTTTCTATTCTCTACTATTTTTTTTAAACGTGTAATCTTTGCCTACGTTCGTCCATGTACTTGCAGCAGCTGCCACATCCAAAAATAATGACGCAACTCCAGTTGCAAGTTTGCCTTGCTGTTGATGCCAAGGGGTAAAGGGGTGTTAGTGGGTTGGGGGTGATGAGTGGGGGTGATGAGGAGCTTTACAGACATTTGTCAGCACTAACAGCAAGTGACAGTTTGCAGAAACGTCCTAATAACTGTCTCACTTGACTAATTGTTGTTGCTGTGGAATGTATTCCCACAGAGGTCCTTCAGATATCATTGGGAGCATTTCTTTAGCTTGTCTGTCTTTTCACGATCTTGTCTTTAAAAGTCAACTCAATTAAAGGGGCACACACATGGATATTACCTGATAAGGTTTCTCTGCATTGGGAGCAATCAGGAGCATCAGACGGAAATTTGCTAGATAGATTTTAGGGATTTCTACAGATTGATTATTTAGAGTCCTACTTCTTGTTTACTTTCTAATGAATTACTTTATTAATTGCAGACTCACTGTTTCTTGTTCATTCCGAGTTAGCCTGTAGAGAGAGCTGGGAGGTCGTGGTTGATTTTGAAGTTGCTTTCTGAGCCTGTCTTCAGCCTGAGCATGTTAATGTTTTGATCCTTCATTTTTCCATGTTAGCTGTCTGTTATTGCAGGTTGATTTATTTTTAGTGAATGATTTGTGTTGTCTCATAAGGGTAAGCAAATTACAGGCGTGGTGATAAACAAAGCGTGTGTGTAAGCATTTTGCCTTTCTGTGTAAAAGACAGATTATCAATACTCTGTGGTTATGTTAACAGTGCTTTTTCCTCACCCATCTACTCGCAAAATGGTTGGGGTCAAAGATTGTAAAAGTTAACCCTGTTGTATATATCACAAGTCCTAGTGGGAGAATGGCAACATGGGAGAATGGAGATCCACAGGTTGGAACACTAACCAAACAATGGTTCCAAACAGTAAAAGAGGAACTGATTAGCATGGCATTTGCCACAATAACAATTTTAATCTAACCATCGTAAACCAATAGAAAGAATAGTTGATTTGCAGAGAAGACACATGATTATCAGAGTAGATATTGTTGTTTTTTACGGAGAAACTCACAAAAAATTGATGTCATTGCCATCTTTCTTAACCAACCTCAAATGTAAGATAAGAAACCTTTTCACTCTTGTTGTACTCTACAGTTAAAACCCTGTCATATTTACAATAGCTGGGTCGAAAATGTGAACCATAAATACTCAGGAATACTCCAGTTAACCCCAAGAGTTCAAAAACAGCAAACCTGTGAATGTGTATGCAACAGGCCAATGTCAGCTTTTCGATAAAGCTCCTATTCAGCCTGTCACAAAGCAAAGCCATCTTTAGCCACAGCTATTTCACAATAACAGGCAGGTGAGGGGAACGGTTGTTAGCTTTGGCGGACCTTGTCATGTTAAAATGCAATTGTGACATACTGAATAATGCAGCAGCCGTTAGCGTGGGGCAATTGAAGTGAATGAAAGTCCTCTCTGTCAGGCTTTACCATTCAAAGCGCATCAGCTTCTCGTTTCCATGGCACCCACCTCTCTGTGTGTGCCAGTGCTATGTTTCCACCAGTACGTCTGGGCAAGTGAGCGAGGGAGGATGGAGGGATGATGGAGAAGGCTAGAGAGTGTGAGAGACGCTCGCGCAGAGTGAGGCTAAAGGCTTTTAGTAGTGGTTATCTCTCCTTTGCATAAAGTCCCCTTTTGCTTTCTGCAGTGTGAGAATGCTTTCTGAAAAGACACTAGCCAATTCGTAAAGAAGTGCGGCTGTGTGTACAACTCATGGAGTAATGTGGATAAACTCAACTCATTTGCAGTCTCCTTCAAAAATGAGACGGTTTGATCATGGATGCAAATGGGATACACTTTCTGGAATGGCGCAGGAGTGCTTCCCGGCGAGTCAAGACGATTTCAGAGAGCGCCAATCAATGTAACTAAGTCAATCAGCGGGACAACATCCCCGTGAGCCACTGCGCTGTAAACAACTGGTAGCACATCAGACACGATACTTTCGCGTCAATTCGCATTGCTTTTTTCAACTGCCATGTTGAACACGGATGGAAAGAATGTAAATCATTATTACCGATTGACTGATTCAAGTGACGACAGAAATGACAGCTTGTCCCTAGAAAGAAACACTCTTTACCATTCTCTTTTCATACAAACTTCTGAAAGAACCAATTTGCTCACATTACCTTTCATTCTAAGTTCTATAGAAAAATTTATGAGTGAGGTGAATTCACAATAATAACGCATTTGGCCCATCTGTTTGTAACAAATATTGTGTGTAGAACTGTCACGTTTTAAGTTTTGGAATTATATAGGATTCCCATTATGATTTAATTGTTGTCCTTTGTTATCATCATAAGATAAATTCACTTCTGTAGTAATTTTTGAACCAGGCTAAAATATCTGTAAACAGGCGAGTTAACGGTGAGTTAAAGACACCGCATGGGGGAACCAGCCGGTGGCGCCGTGAGGCCGCACAGCAGGGGAACCTCCACCTCTTCGGGTGTGAGGTCCACCCTTCAATTTATTGGCGTGGTTGCAGGAACAAAGAAAAGTTCTTCTTTGGGCCTAAATAAACAAAGTTTTCCTGCTCCTGCAGACTCCCCAGAGATCTACCGCTGTTTTATTAGGAAACACAGGATTTCTGCACGACTAAAGCTTCTGCTTGTTCTACCAGAACAATTCTGTACTCCCTTTTCAATTCTACATCACCCTTGTTCGCTATGTAAAATAACTGATTTGACTGTGCCATTTGGGAGCCCCCTAGACCCCCCCTACATATCTCCTATCATAAGTTAGCCATACACTGACCAAACTGCAAGCACAGAGCCTCCATATAACGACTGTGAAAATAACGAGCTGCGAAATTTAGGCGCATTATGCCGTAGCCACCTGAGTACACAACTCTTTGGCTCTCATCTATCATATTTAGACTCGTGCTAGCTGAGCATAAAGACCGAGCCTCCAGCAGGCGAGGCGCCCTTGTGAAATATGCGAGTGTTCCGCGCTAAGTTTCACTGAGACGCTGGCCTCATCCTTCCTATTTGGGATAAGTGGATCCACTCTGCCGCCAGCCAACTCCGGGAGATGTAAAGCCGGTAGAATCTGTGTATTCATAAAGCATCTCCGGTGCCATCTGTTTACTTGACAAGACAATCTGAAAGCCTGGTGTTGAAATTCACTGAAGGATAATCAAGAACTCGGTCCGGCTGTCAATTACGGTTCCCGAATTGGCCATGATAGCATTTGGATGAGATCTACGATGAGAGCTATATTTAAAAAATCCGAGAGAATGGAATATTTGACCTGCATCTGACCTGCAGTGGGTGATTTATTGTAGTGTACCTTTTTAATGTTAAAACACGTGCCTGTAAAAGGTCAAGTTCTAGTTCCTGCTAGCAATGGGTATTTCTTTCATGCACTGTGAGGCTCCGCCGACTTGTGCCTAAATCCTCAACTTCAGCGTAATTATGCAAATGGCCCAGATGGCGACATGATGGCTCCCATTCTCTTTTGATTTTCTGACACTGCAGATGGCCGTCGTGCAGACCCACGCAAAGTGACACTCGCTCAAAGTCAATGTTCACGCAAAACTTGGGGTTCCTTTGCAAGGGAATCTCATTTCCGTATGCACCGCAAGCATCACTACTACCAAAAAGTGTTTTTTGGTTTTTTCTATTGCCGGTCATGCAGCCTTTCTAGTAAAAATAAGAGTAGGCGTTAGCAGGATGTCCTTATTGACACATTTAGTCATCTTGGTGTGCTCATGGGGAGAGACAAGCATTGATAATTACAATGCTAAATTTGGATGTGCTTTCTAATTTATGTTCAGACATTTTTATTGGGTGAGGGTGTGTAAACATTACCGTGTTTAAGATTATTTGGATTAACTAGAAATAGTCATCAACGTCATCTGAATTGGTAGAATACTAAGCATTGAAATGTAAAAGGCAGAATTGCTCATCACTTACTTAGTCTAGAATTTTGCAGTTTTGGGTGGAAAATATGTATTTGTTTATTTTTGAAATAATGATGTATTCCCTGGGATGGAAAGACACATTTATCAATGCACATTATCGCTTCTATTGAATGGAGGAAAAGTTAAACAAACACACACACACACACACACACACACACACAAAATTGCAATCGTGGACCACAGCTCATTTCGTTTAATTATCCTGTGTAACTTCCTATTTTATAACTTTAATTAAATCCGAAGCAACATTTGAATAAGCGTATCAAAATCTTTTTTTTGTCATTAATTGTTGTGTAATGATATCTTGTGATGCATGCATATTTAAATATCATATCCTATCATGACTCCTCACCCATAATTGATATTAATCCAGAGAGGTGAAAGATTAATTTAAAGATTCGCCCCACAGTTTTAATAATAAGTTTTGCTTGCTGGTCAAAGCTTTGACTTATTTATTGGGATAAAATACAATGTCTATCTTTGATAGCAGGGCTGCTGAGCATAAAGCTTGTGTTGCCCCATCGACCCACTGGGAGATGTTCATTGGAGGTGGATGCTGATAAGATGTGGGTGGTGTTAAATCAATAACATGTAGCCCATTCCAGAATTGCAGATATGCATCTTTGTGGGACATATCCGGTGGATATGGCCGCTTTGAAGTTGTTAATCAGGGTGATAAGGCCACTCGCGACTTCCCATGTTTCTTGAAACATAAACCATAATGCCTTAGACTTAAAACAGTCCCTTTCTTCAAAGTTTTTATGTGGACTGATGGACTTTATTCTTTCATTTCCTGCTGTTTGTTTAGCAGTCTTGACATTTTTTCTTAATGAAAATAGAATTTCAAATGCAGTTTATTTAATGTCTGATTATTCTAGCGTCAAACTGGCAACTTTGGAACTCAAGTTAGTGCATGGGGATAGTGTCCCAAGATGGATGACTCTTGGGTGAGGTGAACTCATTGGCTTTAAGAGTCAGAATCTGAATTTTAATGCTAGCTATTTATTACAACTAAAATAGAGTGGATGTCTATTGTTGGCAATTGCAGTGAATCAGCTAAAAGAAAAAAAAAAGGAACAAAAGCATGTCAACTTCTGGTTGAGTTAATCTTGTCAAAATTGACTTGCTGTCTCCTGGGATCATCATTTCATTGCAACACAACATTTGTCACGGTTTTGCTGACTTGGTTTGCTATTTTTCTCATACTCCCATGATACAGACACGAGTATACATGTAGCATGTATTTGCATGTTCATCCTTACACATTTCATAAAGTCATTTAATGTTTACATGCCTCATTACTTGATTCAGAGAGTAATTTGGCATGAAATGCTGTGAAAAAGTACTTGCTCCATCTGAAGTAATCATAGATATCACACTTAAATGATGAATGAATAATACTATTTCAAGATAACCGAGTAATAATGGATTTTAGTTTCCCCTTAAGGATTTTATGGCAACAGTCAGAATTCAGGATTCCATCAATTACAGTAATTCAGACCCTTAAATCCTATGTTTGACGTCAGTTATGGGTCACACAGCACCCATCTCCTCCCATTTTGTTAAATTAAACTTTTTTGACATCTGTCCATAAAATATCCTAAATAAATGTCATAGCAATCACTAAGATGAGGCTTATTTTTATTTGGTTTTCACCTTGGACCTCTGCCATGACTGTCTTGATTGCCCAGTCTCTTCCCCATTATTGAGTCATGAACATTGACCTTAACTGGGGCAAGGAAGGTCAATTGTTCTTTAGATGTGTTCTTGGGTTCCTTTGTGTTATTCAGGATGACTCTTCACTTAGTTCATGAAATCATTTTTTGTAGTTGATGTTCCATCTTTTGTCTATTTGTGGAAAATGTCTCTCATGGGAGTTCTAAAACATTAGAAATGGCTTTATAACCCTTTCCAAACTGATAGATGTTGATGACTACAGTTTTTTTTTTTAGTTTCTCTTAATAATAGCATTTTGTTGTACCTTTTTTTAGAGCTTCTGTCCAACATGATTTTGTCAGACAGCATCTATTTAAGTTATTTCTTGATTGTACTGGTCCAAGGACAGATCTGAGGGGGTGCTTGGGTTGCAACTGCGCCAATATTCTGTTTGTGGGGGTGATGGGGGTGTGGTTGGGTGAGGGGGGCAGTATAAACTAAAACGATGTGCAGCTCTATAATCTTGTGATGAAGTTTTAAAATATGTTTGTTCACATTTGTTCTGTCGCTGTTTAGGTTAAAGTGAGGTCTAACTAATCTTGCAAACTATGCATACAAAAACAAGAAATTGAGAAGGTTGTAAATGCTTTTTGCGTCACTGTAGGAACATTTTAAAGACTGCTTTACATGTTTCAGGCATGTGTAAGAAAATGTATGTATATATATATATATATATATGTATACATATGTATATATATGTATTCATATGTGTGTGACTATATATATATTTTTTGTATATATATACATATGTATGTGTGTATACATATGTATATATATGTGTATACATATGTATATATATATATATATATATATGTGTATACATATGTATGTATATATATATGAGTATACATATGTATGTATATATATGTATGTATACATATGTATACATATGTATATGTATGTATACATATGTATGTATATATATATGTATGTATACATATGTATATATATATATGTATGTATACATATGTATATATATATGTGTATACATATGTATGTATATATATGTATGTATGTATATATATGTATGTATGTATATATGTATGTGTATATATATATATATATATACATACATATATATACTATGTATGTATGTATATATATACATATACACACACATATATAATATACATAGTGTATATATATATATGTGTATATATATATATATATATATATATATATATATATATACATACATACATAGTGTATATATAATAAGGCAGAAAAACGATCTTTTTGTTATTTAATAAACAAAACTGAACAATTTTTCGTCCCCCATCGTTCTCGCTCTCTCTCTCTTTCGGTCTCTCTCTCTTTCGCTCTCTCTCGCTCTCACTCTCTCTCTCTCAGTCCCTCTCTCTCCTCCTCCACTAACCTTGGCACCACGTCACTGGCTGTGCAGCAGTGCAGTAGAACGGGAGTGCATGCAACCTATAGAGCCTCATCGGAGGAGAGAGAGAGCGCGAGTAGGGAGAGTAGCGAAAGAGGAGGGGGTGCTGCACATCGCTGCCGTGTCCTCTGCTTGGCGCTCGTCATCCCCGCTCCCGCATCCTCACCTCAACAAGCCCATGCTTGGGCTCTGTCTCCCCTGCCACTAACACACGCACACGCCTCCTCTCCTCACGCGGACCCCCTCGACATGGATGTCCCGTCGTCTCTGGAGCTGAAGGATTGTGGCGCGTTGGTGCAGTGAACAAAACGAGGACCATGCCGGGACTGCTAATGGATTTTGGGAGAGCGCGAGTGACCATGCCGTGATCCTCGCACGGCCATTTACCCCCCCCCCCAAAAAAAAGAAAATCCTTGTTTTGAGTCGGAAGGAACCGGGACTCAAAGCCACGCGCCGGCGGGATTAAAAACCACGGTGCTTTTGTTCATTTTTTCGCAAACAACATGAAGATTACCTCCCGTCCACTGATGATAAGCAGTGTCGTTTTCAGGTCCAAGCTCAGCCTCATTTCGCTTCTGCTGCTCTTTCTCGGTCACTCTCGCGGGATGCCGCACGTTTTAAGATTCGGTAAGATTGCTTTTATTGACGGCTGCTTTGGAAACACAATGTGCGTGCGGTGGTCCACATTGAAATGACATTGAGCTGGTGAAATGGATTTGTTGAGACTCATTTTCCCCGTCTCTCGGAGTTGCCGAAGCCCTGTTGCTGCTGCTTTACTTTCTCTTGCATTGACTACATGTGTGCGTGTGTGCGTGTCTGTTGTAATGTGGCAATGTAGGCTATACGTATAGAAGTTTTGGAAATGGTTCCATGGTTATTCCTTTTTGCTGCTTTGGAGTACTGGGGTAAAATCTCTTTTTAGGATTTCATCCCAAATTAAAAGTCATGTATGTTAGATTCATTAAAAACTTTAAATCTTGCATGTACAAATAGTTATTTTTACATTGATGAATTGTGATTGGCATGCAAGAAGCCCGTATTTCTGCCCTTGACTCAATGTTGTAGGCGATAAGCTTCAACTGCCTAATGGAGAAGCTCACAAACGGGGGTCTCAAAATTAAACTCGGTTGGAAGCCGCTGGTCTTTGACTTTGCTGTGACTGCACGGTGTCACCTATTACACTTAAAAGGGTGCCGCGTATTCATTTGATGAAAAACTAAATATGAGAGGCTCTTCAGAACATCCGCTATTTGAGGCAAAAATGTTGTGTTTAAGGAAAAAATATGCAGGCCACTTAGGGACAGTCTTTCTAATTTTTCATTTATGCTTGCATTTCTGATCGATATTCAGATGTTTTGCGCTGCTTAGAGACTTCTGTTCCACACTTAAACCCAACTGGCAATTATGCAGGAATGAGCCTTTAAAATATTTATCCGTGCTGAAAATGAGTGCACTATTTAGTTTGGAAGTTCATTTACATTATGAGCCCTAACATTTCTCATTAGGGGTCCTTTTTCTCTTTGTGAATGAAAAAGTCATTTTAGAAGACCTGAGGAGTGACAGGAAATATAAACGTTTTTGCCACTGTAGTCAAGTCACTGTATTCAGACTTAAACTTTAATTGAAGTACGACAGGCCAGCAGAAAAAGACATCACTGGAATATTTTGTCACAGTAAACAGTAAACAGTTATGTGTAAACAAGAAGGCCAGGTGCGCATCTACACAATCAATGGGCTTAGCAAACTCTATCTCCCCTCTGCACCCCCCCTGCAAACCCTCCACTACTTAATGTTATTGGCATCGACATCCCTTTGGAGTTAATTGGATAAATTGGAAGGTGTTGTAAAAGTGCCACACTTGAAAGTAATCACATGGTGCATCTATATGGAAGCGCTATATAATTTATGCAGATCAAGCGTTGGTTGGTATGTTTAGTCTCTCGGCGTCTTGAATGTGTTCGAATCTTAACTCTGTTTGTTGCTAGCACGCACAGCACGGTGGACAGAGTGCATTTAAAGAGTGACAGGGGTGTCAGCGAGTGTTGACAACATGTCCTTGCAATACCCCTTCACCCTGGGGGTCCGATTTGAAAGTCAGGCGAATTCTGCAAGAGCCACCGCAATGACAACGAGCTCCGTTTGTCTCCCCAATGCACCCCCAGTTTGATGAGGGGCTTCTGAGTTCCACGCGTCCTGCAAAGACATAGGTTGCAGTATCCGTATGGTCCCACAGTTAGATACAGGGGGGAAAGCCGCAGTGCAAAGTTTGAAGTTTTTAAAATGTATTATTTCACGTTAGAAATGTTCTGATTAGATCTGAAACAAAATGTACAATCAACAGAATTTACTCTGCCTCGCAGTTCTGAGATGGAGGGTTCAATCCCATGATTTGGCCTTCAGTGTGGAGTTTGCATGTTCTCCCTGTACCAGCCTGGGTATTTTTAGGGGTAGGCCAGCTTCCTTTCACATTAAAAAACATGCACGGTATTCTTTTGAACACTCTAAATTCTCTATAGTGTGATTGTTAGTGTGAGTGGGTTGTTTGTCCATGCTGCCTGCAATTGGCTGGCGACCAGTTCAGGACGTACCCCGCCTTCTGCCCATACTTACCTGGGATAGGCGCCAGCTTATTGTGGGGATAAGCGGTATGGAAGAGGAATGTGTAAAAAGTGTTCTTTGCATGTCTTTCTATGCCTGCGGCACATAGTGGTAGGGGAACATTTAATTGTTTATTCAAGTGTATGCAGATGGTACAATTACCCTTTGTATCCACCTGCTGCAATTTATCTAACAGAATACTGTCATCGCATTTTAGTTCAATTAAACATGTTTCACACTAGGTTAATTCATGGCAAAATTGAAATCAGATTTATATATATATATATATATATATATATATATATATATATATATATATATATATATATATATATATATATATATATATATATATTTCAAAGTGAGTCTACTGGTGCAGAAGTATGCAAGTTTTATTTTTTTTGTCTGGATTCTTCCTGCATTGCAGAAATAATATGCGTAGATATGACTTGTGCTTTCGTATGCTGGGAAACCTGCTCGTGACCAGTCCATATTTAATACTGTGACTCAGCTTGGAGATGGTGCAGCTCAGCTGTGACCCTAATTAGGACAAGGACATACTAGCAGTATAGAAAATAGATGGATGACTGCAGTCCAATCACAAATATCATAAACCCAAAAATTGATCCAATGTCATTCCAAAGTGATCTTACGATAATTTTAAAGGCAATAGATCTCCGTCGAATCTTTGGACTGGTTTGGATTTATTAGGGTGTGCGGGATGTGTAATTACAATAGATATGATCTAGTCTCACTTTTGTTGCGCTGTGCATTTTGATTAGAAGCATGCGGGCCGTGTGGAGGCTGCATCAGACAGGCATCAGAGTCAATATTCACGGCAGATAAGAGGTGATTCGTGTCACCGAGACATTTTGCTGCAGGATAAATCTGATAATCGTTTTCCTCCACAGCCCTTTTCTGATGCCAGACCGTAAAACCTGCTAAAAAATGTCAGGCTGATGTCTGTGGGAGAGACTTTTTTTTCAGCACCCTGGACAGAGATTTTGCTTCTTGGCAGCACTGGACAGTGATCTGCTGCAGAACATTCTTATTTGCTGGATTTAGAATCTTGCACTTTTAACTGTTTATAGACGCTAATTGAAATACTGAGACACAGGCTTAATCATTAGTCTGCCTGTAAATGACAACGGTGTCAGTTAATATAGTTATGGTCATAATTGATATCCAATTCTCAACGTTGGAGCAATTGGTTGTTGACTGCACTTTAATGTATTTGAATTCTGGAAATGGTAATTATTCAATGAAAAGAAGAGTCGAATTGCGTCCCAGGTTCTGTTTTTCACAATTTTTAGATTCTTATCTGTCGCCCAAGTGTTAAATGAATTTAACAACTTTTGAATATGTTGGAAGCATAAAAGAAAACACATTTGTTTTGCCAACAAATGATGCTTTAGTCTCACTGAATTGAATATCAATACTTCTATTGTATATTATTCTTCTTCTCTTCTCACATTCTTCTTAACACTCTTTGTTGAGACTGTTTCCTATTTTGGAATAAGTGTCACAAAAAAGCACAACTCAGCTATGATAGATTTGCATTGGCATATATCTCTTTCATACCAGTTTATCTACGTACACTGAAGCTGGTCACTGATATTGGTATGGTTTTGTGATTGACTGGTGACCAGTCATGGATGGAGTTGATTTTTCTTCAAAGGTTAGTTGAGATGGACTACCTGCGACCTTGATCAGAATTTGCACTGTAGAAAATGGCTAGTAATCAAGTCCTGATACGGATCTGAGAATATCCAATTACACGCGTTTTGTTCCCTGCTTACACTGCCATGACTTATTTGTTAACGACATATGGGATTAGAAAGAAATCTGAAATAATAGGCGTGTTTTTTTTTTTTAACAATCACTTAGAGCAGGGGTGGGCAATTAATTTTCCTAACAGTCACGTGAGCAATCCTCCTGGCCCTAATTGTCTTTTATTGAATTGAATTTCTTTGTAAATCATTTCCATCAACTGCAACGTATGTAGACTTACTATGTTGTCATAATTTCTGGGGAAAATTATAAACAGACGTGTGTGAGTAATAAAACGGGTTCAAATTAAAAGCCCTACACATTTCCCCTGTTATTTTGACCTGATAACGTTAGACACCAGAAAGGTTCTTTCTTAAGGAATAGTGACAAAAACAAAACAGGCAAAGCTAGATGACAGCCACGGGATGGGCTGCATCATTTTAGGAAAACGTAGCATCAATGGTCCTTTTCCATTGCATGTCCTGTCCTGTGGGATATGCTGACTCATCAAATAATGCAAAAAAAAGGAGTCCGAAATGTGGAGGTCAGCTCCCCTGGGCCTGTCCGTTTCCTTCCGGTACCCACTTGTGCTCTGCCAAGACAGGCTGCCTGTAGTATTGTTCTCCTGTCAGACAGCCGTCCCCGCTAACACACGCAGGCATGTTCCAACATGCAACAAAACAGTGGCATTTTGTGTCAAATCTTGTAGCGGTGGCCTCACCTTGTAACACAAAATGCTTGACGAGTTTTTATAGTCATCAGCTGAAGATACATGCATTTTTATAGGAACCGCTGCAGCCTTTTACTCACCCTAATAAAACACACTTGTGCCTTTATATCCTGCTCACTCGTGCTTACGGAGGGCACTAAACGGGATGTTGTCGTCATGGATACGGCAAGGACGTCTCTGAGCCGCTCAAGTAAATATTTAGCCGTTTCGCTTCCGCTTTCTTATGAGGAAAAAGAAACTAAAAAATTGTCCACTTTGAAGAACGCCGAAATCATGGCAATTCGAAGGTGCGGTTTCAACCTTTCGCTTATTTTGGGCTCGTACGAGTGAAATGAGGCGAGAAATGCAGCAAGGAGTGGCGTCATGCCGCAGTTTACTGGTGGGCAAAAAAAGAAGAGAGCTCATTTATTCATTCACATAAGCAAATGAGTCATGGTGGAAGATGTGATCTAATTTCACCAAGGGTCATGCAGACTTGTTATTCACAAAATGCCTCTGGAAGATAAGGAAAAGACGGAAAAGTCAACACTGGAATGAGATGTTTTTTTTTTTTTTTTGTATTCCAATGACCAAAGGAGATGCGGGTCCGGGAGCTAGACTGATAGCATCATCTTCAAACACTGGTCCAAGCACATTTCGTTTGCTTATTTCCTGCCCATGTTTATGTTTCTTTGTGTCACCTTGTGTTGGAATTACTGTATTAAACATAACTTGGAAAGGAAATCAATGCACGCAATATTGCCACTGACAAATAGAGCTTTGTTCCACTCACCTTGTCGTCGCTTTTCCACTTTAAAGGTCCTGTAAAATGGAAGTCAACATCAATAAATTATTAGGGCCAAAAAAATGAATTGTTAACAAGCTTGTTAAATATGAAGTTGGAAAAAAAATGCACCTTACTTGTAATATGGCTTCTAAATGGAGAAAAATAAGGCTGTTCTGTCGTGTCAAATGTCGATGAACTACTTGTTCCAATGTAGAAAATGAATGCTAAATAGTCTAGCTTGTTTCCCCATACCTACCCAGTTATTTTTTTATGTTAGAGAGGTTTAAATTACTCTCAGGGTTCTTGACAGACTTCCGGCTCTCTACGAAAGTAACGCCAGACTTTTAGGTGTAGTTTGCGTGCTCATTGCGGGATTATTGTGACTGTTAAATGTGCCGTGTCATAAAATACAGATAACTCATAGTTGTCTGGTGGCCAGCCACCTTGGACTAAAGCAGAATCTGCATTTGTGTTAATTCAGCGGGCCCTTGGCGCAACTGCAGCCGAGCATGACAGATTTAGCGTTGACCAAATCTGCACGATGCATTGCTTGGCTCTAAGGCTTTCTGACGGCACTTAATGATTTGTTTGTTGTGTTTGTTTTGTCAGGCTGTGCATTTGTGCATTATTGCACAAAGCCCAAATAACAAAAAAACACAAACACCTCGGGCGACATGTATTTTGGGTGAGTTGTAACTTGTAGGCATGACTTATTCAAGTAGAGAGTAGCAAGATAGTGATCGGTAAAGTGGAAACTGCAACATAAAGAAATATTATAGTGTCAAGAGCTAAGGGAAAGCAACAAGGGAAGCTCATGTTAGCATGCGGGGACGTAGCGAGACCAAAAGCAAGGTCCGCAGGCATAATGTGTGCTGCTCCAATTGTGTCAGCGTTAACTAATAACATTATTCTACCTGCATGCACTTCATTGGTGATGTATACTTTTATTTTTAGCACCTGGTTGATCTTATGCATGGAACCAGTTGATGTTTGACTGGAGCACTCTGGTGGTAAGAAGTTCAGGATTTGAATCTCGTTTCTTCCACAATCTTTTAGCATGCGCGTCATTTTTTATTATAGGCTAATATGTGCTATTTTGTGTATGTGAGTTAGAATGGTTGTTTATCTAAATGTAGCCTGTTATGTGTCAAATGGTCCATGGTCTATCGTTTGTCTTGCCTGTAATTAGATGGATTGGCTTCCAATTCAATCATCACCTCTTTGAAGATTAAGCACTCTTGTAGGAAAAATTGATATGTTGTATCGACTTTAGGCATTTCATAGCTGGCAGGGATGTTTTATGACTTTTCAGATTAGTTGCAGGGAATACTACAGTCGTGACATTAAAAATGGAAATTTGCTCCTTGACCAAGCTTGTAACTCAATGTGCCTGCATTTTTTTTTTTGGTTTAAATGAATCAAAAGGCCATCCGTTTGAAGCAGAATCCCCCCTAAAGAATGCCAGATGAAAATGTTTAAATCGTTATTTTCTATTTTTTTCTTATTATTTAAGCACCAACACATCTAAAATTAATAAGAAAAAAACAACTTATATGTCAAGGCATCATTGTGGATAAAATATTGACATCAGGACCCGAAGGAGCTCATACTATGGCATGCTCACTTTTTGAGCTCATTTTAAAAAATGTCTCGCCTTTAAAGGTGAACTCCCCAGCTGACCATGTCTGAGAAATGTGGTCAATGAGTTACAAGCTATGTGTCGATAAAATGCACTGAAAAGTGTGTGTGTGTGTGTGTGTGTATGTGAAAATGCAGGGTGTTCCGAGGACACGCAAAGGGAAGAAGCAAATGCGAAGGGAGTAGTTGTAGTTAATTAACTCAGCTTTTTTTTTTTTGCTCTGTGCCAAGCTGAATTATCACCATGGCGGAATTTAGTTTAGGATTGCAAGAATTAGAGATAACACCCCTCGCCCCGGCCGCGGCCCCGGCCCACTGCCAGCACATTCACGGCAAATACATTTAAAGAGGCACAAAGCTGCTTAGAATATTCATGTGTCAGATGGCCCTGCGTGGCGTAGCTTATAGAAATATGAAACCATCTCCTCTCTGCTGGCAAATGATTTCCACGGTTTAAAAATATCTACTGTGGGTTTCAAGAACAAAGAGGAGATTGCGCTGACATTAGCATGCAGCGGCACACATGGACCTGAAGCAGCGGATATTATATGGATGGATTTCTCAAATGTGTTTACCGTCTTTGAAGGTCTTGCCTCAAACGGCGCATTGATGACAGATTCATGGTACAGACTTCCAAAAAGGAATCATTACTGAGGCCTGTTTTATATGGTTTTTTTTTATATACACGATTGGCATGTGGCCTCGGTTTAAACTGACTCATCTAATCAAGCCGAGGCCCAAAAACGTCCTTTTTTTCTTCACCTTTCACTGGAGGTGGTTGGCGAATCAAGCCTTTCCCTGGCTTTTGGTAGGGTGAGGGGTTATGTATGCGATTGTTCTAAGAGAGCGCCCCTCGAGAGGGAGCCCCGTGCTTGCATTTCTCGCTCAGTCGCCCGTCCAGCTCAGCGCTGACTGAAGGTCAAAGCCGAGATCACTCACATGGAAGGGAATGGAGGGCACGTGGATCTGTCCGGCTCCACAGTCCTACCCGGGGAAAATGAGCATGAGGAGAGAAATTTGATGTCACGCTGGGCTGACAGGGAAAAGGGAAACCAGAGGAGAGGGTGGAAAGTGGGAGCAGAGGAAGAAAGAAAAGCCTCGGTTGAAGGTTCACCCACATTGCCCAATTTACAATAGGGTTCTAAAACAAAAAAAATGTGAAGGAAGGAAAATGAATAGTTTTGGCTTCCCTCATTTTAAACCAAGCTTAAAGGTAAACGTGCAATTTTCAGGTCTTTTCTTTGGCGGTGGCATCACAAAGAAAACAACCTGTATGAAAAGACTAAGAAAAACGCACTTCTCAAGCTCATCCCTTAGATGCCTAAGGCCTTTTCACACCAGCGCAAAGGGTGCGGTGGAAACACACAACGATAAGCGACACCCCGCTTCTCAGCATGACCAAATTTGGAAGTGCTGATATAGTTTCGCAAAACTACAGGTTTTAAACAGCACGGCTTTCTTTAGATGTTTATATACGTGCACCCTTCCCTCAGCATCAATTCGCTCTTACATCTAAAACACCGAAAACACCCAGAAACGCTGCTTTGTGCAAATAACGCCACCTTTCTGCTTCGCGACATACACAATAATTGAATTTGTCTAAAGCGTATGGTGTGAAATAACCTTTCCTGAGCTGAACTAACGCAAGATTTGCTTAATGCTGGTTTGAACTTTTGACTGATTTTCCTCCGGCATTTTGGCCCAACTCCATTTTCAGCCACTTTTTAGGGTCTCCCCAATACTTATATACCATAAGTATAAGAAATCCAAATGATTAAAAACGCCAAATCCAACATTTATCCTTTACCATCCTCCCACATGGTCCTCTATAGTGAATGATGGCACATTTGGCTGTCTTCACTTCCACTCAACTGTGAGACGTTAGGAATCGGAAGAGAAAAAAAATCAATGTTTGTATTGCTAAGAGGAATTAATGAGGAAAAAAAAGAGAAAACTGGCAGCCGCGGCGAGTTAACGGCGCCAAGTCCCGGATGGCGACGCTTGTGCGCATCTATCACAGGTTACCATCTGTGAGAATGTGAACACGTTGAGGAATGCGCGAGCGTTAAAGAATAGATAAAAACAGAGTGCATCTTGTATCTTGCCGCCAGCTGCAGCATCTTAGCTTTATTATTATTTTTAATTGCGACATCTATTGGAGAAACCCTAACACAACTGTACTAGGACTGAGATTATTTAATATGATGTCCAAACAATCAATACTTACATTCTCATGGCAAGTTCAGAAGGAAAATTATGAAGTGTTCATGGAAGAGGTAAAATAAGCTACTGTTAATTTTAATCAGTAGATTATCAAGCATAATTGAATGAAATAAATGTTATTTTGTCGCAAACAGACAACCATGCAAAATAATGTAATGTAAGGCATAAGCAGTACTACATACTAACTTTTAAAAATAAATTAGAGGCACGGTAGTTCAGGTAATTAGAATATTTAGTGGTGCTGATTATTTAAAAAAAATTGTATGTTTATGTTTTTGATACAACATGAAAACAAAAAAAATCAAATAAATTCTTGTCAGCATTTCACCAAATTTTGTGTTGGTTATCGCCAGCCAAATTGTGGAATATTTTATGCAAATAAAAATGCTACATTCATTTCAATGGATGAAGCCAATGTTTTTATTTGCTCAAAAATAGTCAGTAAAACTGCGAAGAGACCAAATAACTATCCTTGCATTTGTCAGGGGTAAAATGCAAAAAAAGTACATAACAACAACTCACCTATTTTAATGAAATAATTATTCCATCAATGAAAACGAATCCAATCCATACCAAACATTCAACAAGTGACTACAAGTCTATCTAAATGAAAATGAGCCAAATTGAAATACTTAAAAATGTGGCAGCCTAAATCAATATTCTGTTATGGGCATTACTAGTGTAGCAACTCACAGTATAACTAGATTTTATGTTTTTTTTTTAACATCTAAAACCTTTTACATAGTCAAGCAACTTTTGTAGCATTTACCCAAGCTAAATATCCCCAGGCAATTCTAAACCTTAAATGCACCTCATCTGTTTCACATCACGTTATATAGCCAACTCCTGCTGCTGTGTATCTTGCAGGGCGATATGGATTATAAAAGTTCCCGGTACTGCATTATTACCCACTTTGATAGTGAACTTTGAAGGGTACATACTCTTAAGTGATCATTTATACTGCAATAGTACATAATCCAAAATGCTAAAATGTCAGAATTGCAGCACTTTTATTTTCAGTCCCTCAAGGACAGATGGGGAAACAAACATAGCTTGACAGTAGTTCATGATGAACACTGGCAATTGTGCTAATTGGTCCCAAGGCTAAATGTTTGCTCTGCGCTTCCATTGTGATTAATACACCTAACAAGTGACATTGATTGCTCGTCATGACTGACGTCATCATGTTTAGAAGGCGGCCTCTGAAAACCCAGGCAATTACGTGACTTTCAGGTAGGTAAAAGGAGAAAAAAAACAAGAAAGGGCACCGTAAATGAAAGCGGCAGAGGTCAAGCGATTGGGTAAAAAGCCGAGCCGCTCTGTTGCCATGAGCCGTGAGCCAGTTTCATCTTCATCTTTGGCCAGCACAAGAATGAAGAAGGAAATTCAGAGTTGACAGCACGACCAGTTTGAATAGTCAACCAAGGACACCTGGAGGAGCAGCTATTCAGACAGCTTCACTTGCGTCATCTTCTTTCAATCAATATCCGCGTCTTTTGTCCAACATTCACCATTCAATGTCAAGCATCTCCAGGAAGAATGGCCGCTGTTATGATCTTGTTCTTTGCCATAACATTGGAATGCATACAGTCTAATAATCAGTTCCGTGAATAGGACAAAGAATTCTGTGAAGGTTGATTGTGTGGGTTTTCAATGGCTGCTCTAACTTCCTTCTATATCTCCACATGTGAAGGTTAGACTCATTAAACTTTATGTTCGTATTGGCAAACTCTCTTGGCAACTTTGTTATTTGCTTTCAACACTGGCAAAAACTAAACTAAAGAATCTTTCCTCACCTCGATCTTTTCAATTTGCGTATTAGTGCTGGAGTGCTTCCTGTATGTAAATAAATTGATTTATCTTTATTAAGAAAGTTTCATAGGGAAAATTGTACTGAAAACTAAGTGATGGACTTGTAGTTGTTTTTGCTGTGATTATTAGAAGTAAATATAGAATGGCATTATTGGGAGATATTGCGCCAGTTTACTCCGATCTCTTCTTATTTCTATTTGCTATTCTTAAGTACTATTTATTGGCCTTCTGTAAAAAATGTGACTCTTTCTAAGACGTACTTTTATTGACGCAGCTAACCTTTACAAAGTTTGATGTTATCACGAGTAAATGCTCTCAAAAGACCTTTTATGCTAATTCCGTCCTGCCATCGCATCTGATGCTTTTGATTTGATTTTTTTTTCCATCCCGCACGCTCTATTTTTAATATTTTGAGAAAAGCGTGATGCATTTAAGCACCGACTGCTCATCTTTCCCCGAATTGAAGACAAAAAGCCGCGTATTTCCTCCTCGGCGCATGAGCTGAAAAATCTTTTAATTTTCCACCAATTTCACTGTTTTCGTTTATCTTCCATTCCTTTTCGGATCCCTTAGCCTCTGGCTTATTTCCCTTTATTAAATCAGTGGCTGCGACTCTTTCATTTCGGCTCGCCCTCGCTGCTGCGGATTGCCGCAATTGGCCTTTTGTTGTTGCGAAGAATGAGGAATGGACACACCTTTGCAGCAAAGTGCGGCTTATCGACTTGCACCTGTAGTTGTGTTTGTCAGGTATAGCGTGCAGAACTGCCAGGTGGCCTGATAACCACGACAAAAAAAGAACTCACAATTTCCTGCCCTGAGGCTGAGGCACAAGTGTGGAAAAAGTGTGTGGACCTGTGTGTGTTTGTATCAAAGTCTGTTGAACTCTAATGGAGCGTGCATTCAATCTTTTAATTGAGTATCTTTAAAGTGACCCTTTTGTGTCCATTTTAATAGCCCCCATTACCCCGCCCACATTTTCATCCATTTTAGATTGGGTCCTCTTCTGCTTTTCTTAACACCCTTTAATAGATTTTTTTTTTTGGAGTAGGCAGTATTGCCCTTAACAGCTTTCTCACACTTTGGCCGTCACCTTATGACACCGTGTAAAGGCAAGGATTTTCTGACTTTTAATTGATTTCCGGAAAACTCAGTACTTTGCTGGCGTTAAAATCAGAATTTGTGGGAGAGGCTGAAAATGTGGTTGAGCATAAACTTTAACACGGTATAAATTGACTGAACTGATATTCTCCAGAATTCGATTTCAATTCCATTCAAGGGCCTTTGGTGCATTTAAAAAGTTTGGAAACCATTCTTTTTAACAAAATGCATATCTGAAAGATGATGATGGATTTTTTTAACGACTTGTGTTACCAAGATCCATCTACCCTTAATCGAAATTACAAGAGTGAAAAATTCGTGTTATGCACCTGATTTGTTTCGATTTTCAAATGTGTTTGAATCTGATTTTCCTACTTTATATGTTCCAAGGTGTTTAGATTGACAAGCATATTCTCAAGGCTCTTGGGGGGGAAGAGTGAATAGATTTTCTTCTTATCCTTTTTATGATTGAATGCTACAATGGCAAGATCTTCCTTGTATATCTTTATTGTTTGCAAGCTGGCGACTTTGCTTTCCTTCCATCTAAAGTCAATACAGCACATGCCCCTATAGTACATCTATTGATGCCATTCACTCCTTGACACTTTCACTTCAAAGTGTTGCAAAATAACTTTCTGAAATGTTCTCACCTGTTTTTCCAAGGTGTTTTTCTGCATCGCCATTGTTTTCTTTTTTTTTTTTCTTTTTTTTTTTGTCCTTCAGTGTCCTTTGTCTGTGAGCCTTCTTTATCTCAATTCTCTTTTTCTGGTCCCTCATTTCTTTGTACTCGCTGGCATCACTTTGTATTCCTGTGTGAGTTGTTGGTACCGGTGAGAGGTTTTCTAATACATTTCTTACCTTGTTTATCTTTAATAAGTGCCCCACAGCACTGTAATAACATGTTGTTAAATTAATGTCTTGCTAAGAGTGTGAATGGAAACTATTTTTTTGTGTAGGCTAAATGCATGAGTTATTATCAAGATTATGTAAGGATGAACTTGTGAAAAATGCACCATGTCGTCGCTGCCCCCTTTTTTGCCAAAACCAGCTGTGAGTGTTAAAGAGCTTCCTACTGAATTAATTTGTGACCTCTTGGCTCCGCTGGTAGATAACATCTGCCTCTCGACAAGAAAGAAAGTGTAATTTTACAGTCATTTTGTTCATTTTACAATGTGAGGGAGAAGAGAACATGGGTGGTTTGATGAGCAGGGGAACGGTGACCATTAGAATAAAGTAAAGGGAGGATAATCGAGTCACTTAATTGCAACATAAATGGAGGGTTTTTTTTCTTTACACCTTCTGAGCCATAAAAGTTAAAAAGATAGGCGGACTGGGAAATCTATTAATTGGATTTTTTTCATTCTTTATTTGTTAGTAAATAAAAGAAAAAAATATTTATAAAAAAAGTAGTTGTGTTACGACAAATTTAGGTAAATTGTCTGGTTAAAAATGATGAAACTTGATAATGATTGTATCTTTGGCAGTGTCAGTAATTATGCCTCCTTTTTTGACCTGGGTTGACAGTGAATGACCATGTTTCAGTAAATAACTTAAAAATCATTTAGATAATGAATCAGAATAATGAACATAACATTTAAAAGAAGCACATTTTAGTTGCAAATGCAAAAACTGTATTTGTGGCTTTTTTTCAAATTTCGAATTGTTTTCAAACCTCTACAATGTTACCATTATGTACTCTCTATTCAACTAATCAATTCCATTAATATATTATCATTGATTTGACTTGAAAGTGAGCCAAATAATTTTTACAACTTGCAGATTCATTCATGAAATTTTAATGGAGACCCAATAAGATTGCACATAAACGTTTAATGTTAATAAATGAAAGATTAAAAACATGACTTAAAAAACAGTTGCAAAAAGACATATTACTACCAGACAAAACATTTCCACACAGAAAACACAAGATAGCATAAAACGGAGTCTACTCCACGACTTCCTAACACAGCAAATCCCCTTAGAATCCCGCCGCCTAACATTTCCCTTTGTCTTCAAACCTCAAGCTTTACCGCAAGTCAACCATGCCGTTGTATGTCTTATGTTGTCCGAGGTTAAATCCAGTGACGCTGGGAGCTCATCTCACATCACCGTAAATACTTCATAGCGCCCTGATGGCATCATAACGGCGGGGGGGTGCCATGATAAAAGCACCAGACTCAACATTAAAAAAAAGGAATAAAAACAACGTTCTCAAGGATGGACACCCAGCTCTCTCGAGTGGTGGCGCACAATTAGCATATCGCTCTTGATTAAAAGCGAGTTTACTACGGGCCGTGCTGTGAGGTCGCCATCTGTCACCTGCAGAGGCCATCGAGAAACATACTCTATTCAGGGAGGGGGGCAGCATGTGTCTTTGTATGCACCATATGCGAGCATTTGATAAGACATGCACGAGGGGCATTTAAAAAAAAAAATAACGGTTAAGTGCGACAGTGGTTTCCATTCTTCTACGGCACATGTGTCAAAGTGGCGGCCCAGGGGCCAAATCTGGCACGCCGCATCATTTTGTGCGGCCCGAGAAAGTAAATCATGAGTTCCGACTTTCTGTTTTTAGGATCAGATTAAAATGAAGAGTATAGATGTATATTAAATTTCCTGATTTTCCCCCTTTTAAATGAATAATTGTAATTTTTTAATCTATTTTTTCTGTGTTTTTAGTTCAAAAATCATTTTGTAAAATCTAAAAATATATTAAAAAGCTCAAATAAACATTGTTTTAGATCTATAAAAACGGAATATTCAGGGCTTTTAATCCAGTTCTTTTAATCCATTTATTTAAAAAAAATCTAAATATATCTAAAATGGTCATCCTTGTTCTACGACTTCTGTATTGGAGCCCTGATTTATATGATGTGCTGTTTGGCATCTTCCAAGCAGACGAGTAACATTGGTATGAGGATATGTACTTGAACTTTGTAACCTTAAGGCTGTGGCATTGGAAATTCTCATTTTTATACATGGAATGTTCCAGTGCAACTCCGTATTCAATCATCCCACTCTACTCCTCGCCCGTACCCTTTGCCTCATTTCACTGGCGATGAAACCAGCCATTGATTTGGGATTTATTTGGACTCCTGTTTGATATTCTGTGCTCTCACCTGCAAGGAATAAGCCACATGTACTAAAACACTGCATGGTTTTACGGTCTTTTTTTGTGCTTCCTTTATTAGGAAGTTCTCTCTTTGCAAAGTACTCCAAAACATCCGCCTCAAGGTAAATTGTACGATATATTGCACACCATCAAATGCTTGCCCGGTGTTCCTTCCTTTTATGCAGTTGTTGCGTTGTATGAAAAGTACACGATTAATTTGCATATCATGCGCCGTTGCGAACATGATTAAGCATTGTGGAGGAAAGGCACTAAAATGCAAATATGCGCATTTGGCGCCAGTGTGCAGAACATGATATTTAGTATACAACATGTTCATCTTTGTACGATAACAACAATCAGTAATAGTTATAAACATTTGAATGTGACGAGGGAATTCGATTATGATACGAAATGTGATTTATTGACTGTTAACTACGTTTTATCATTTCATTATGGTGAGCCTCAAGAAGAAGATTTTGATGGATTTTTTTTTCCTTGCTAGAGAGATTTAAAAAAAAAAATATTTAAAAACATGACTTTGACCATTTCAGTGATGTGGTGCATCAGTCTGAACACTAGGGTGCACACTTTTTGTGATCTGAGGTGAGCAGTTAGAGGAGAATGTAGAAAAGTGGTGGTCTGTTCTTGAATAAAAGGAATGAAGGATTAAAACAGAATATACATGTGTGTAAATGAGAAGATTCCAGGGGGAACAGTGATGTTACAAGGAGTACATGTAAAGAAGGTAGAGGATTAGCTCTGAGGAAAAGACAGGAGCCGGAGTGAGAAATAGTGGAGATGAAGATGCTGAGGTTCTCCGTAGAAGTGACGGGGTTGAATAGCATTAGAAAATAGATAATAAGAGGGACAGTTAAGGTTAGATGCTTTGAGGACAAGGTCAGAGGGACCAGAATTTGATGATGTGGATATTATATAAGACCACAAATGAAGAGGAAATGCGGTTTCCCACTATACTGTTATGCGCTTATGTATACCAACTTAAGGACTTGAATGCCCCTTTGCTTGGTAATTCCCCTTCTAAAAAAATATTAAACCAGAGAGAAATTTTCCCCTTCACTAAACGACAAAAAAGTAGTGCTACCTGCAAACCCTGTCATGTCATCCAAAGCAGAAGAGTGTATCCATCTGCAAAATGTTAATGTAAAGGTCACGCAGATCACAGTCTGGCCTCATAAAAATTAACGAAAGCTGTTATTACCACATTACGCTGTGAAACACTTCATTATCAAATATTCCCGAGTATAAAGCAGCATAACCACACCAATTTTGCAGTGCAAAGCCATAGGGGTCGGTCCTAACATTTTGCAGATTTGCGCCATTTGCGGTCACCCAAATGCGTTGCCATCCATGTTTTTAGTAAGGTATATGTCGGCTTCCACATCTTGACTGTTTTTATTTTTCCGCGACATTTACAATCTGAAGAGGTTGCAAGCGTTGGCGAACTCCTTTGGGAGTCTGGCATGCGGGGGCCCGGAAAAGTGTACTCGCAATTTGGCACAATTAGCGCCAAAAGGGCTCCCTCCTTGACAAATTAGCACACAAAATGTCAGCTGGTAGTTTAGCGTCACCACGGCGAGGTCTTGCAAATTAGCACGTATTTAGCGGAGTTAGCTGGCACATTATCGAGAGCGGCGAGAACGCGTGCAAATGAGCACATCTGTTGCCGGCGCTCCCCATGAATACATGTTATACGATCACTGGTGCCTCTTGTTGGAATCAGGTCGGCTTGGCAGTGCATTTTTTAATTGAAGTGTGCACAGTTCTAATAGGGAATTGATGAGATGGGTCATTTGGCAAAAAAGTCAAGTTTGTTGTGGGCCCCTCCTGATTGGAAATTAAGGCGGTCTTTTATAATCTACCTCACAGCAATAATTGGTAAAGAACAAGTTATTTACCTTGAGTCAGAAGGGATTTTCTGAATAACAAAGTAAGGGTTATTGACAAGTCTACATGAGTGCATTAATGAAGTGTTTGTGTTGGATAAGATTTCAAGATTGGATTTAAATGTTGGTGACTGCCACAGGTGTGGGCTCCAAACTCCAACCTTTTCCCTAGACTGGCTTGTTTTGTGACTGACAGCTCGGTTTAGGCTCAATCCCGCCAGTGCGTGATTGTGTGTGCTCGCATGCGTCGCTTCAAGTGTGTGAGTCAGCTGGAGGCTTAGCGGCCCCGAGTGTCAGGGGACAGTTGAGCTCGGTGTCAAAACGCTCAGGACTGACAGGAAGGATTGTGTTCTCTCTCAAACCGTGCTGCTCACTTATCATAATTCTGGACCAGAGCATAAAATGAATATTTTAGCAGGTGCAGGTAATGGCCAGAATTGATCTAAAACACAAACACTTTATTTTTTTCCATTTAGTTTTTGGGGTTGCAGCTACCCACCAGTACAAGTTAACAAAACAATGTTTCTTGAATTCTATTTGGTATATCCATCCATTCTTCTCCAGGCTTGTCCTGGTGGACTTCAGTCTAAATGATTGACATATCTAAATCCAAAACCATACAACATTTTTTTTTCACCAAACTTTCCATTTTAGGGTAAATTCCTACTAATTCTATTCAAGTCTTTATCTTTAGTATAATTTCTGAACTACTTTCGCCAACTCTAAGTGTAAAGGGCAAGCCTAGAAAGCCCTTCTCACAAGAGTGTGGTTAAAAAAACATATTAGTCATATCTGAGAAGTGGTTGCAAACCCAGCCAAACTATGAAAAAAAAAATCTAACTTACTGTATTTACTATGTAATATTTAATTTTTATCCCGTCCAATACAGTATAGTTCATTCAACGTCAAGCAAAACACACCATACTTTTAAAGGTTGATATTGTTGCTCTTAAAGGCACATTTTTTTGTTGTTGTTTTTTTTTTTAGACACTTGAACTTGTTTGTATGACATCACATCCCTGGCCGTTATCCAAGTTGGCTGATGTAGGCAGTGTCCCGGTCACATTCGTAGGTGGTCTTCCAGGAGACGAAACAGGCCCTTGCAATGTAGTCTATGAAGGTCAGCCCATTGCGGTGGGATCGTCAGATTAATGAGCGGGAATGGCGCCTCTCTCCTGGCTTTCATGCTTCACGTCGCATTTACAGGCAAGCATACGGGGAGCATTCCCATAGGGAAATTCACAGGGTATTTATGGGGGGGGGGGTTCCATCACTTATGCAGGATGTAGCAAGACCCCATCAGAACAAATCTGGGTGGTGGCGGTGGGGCTTTCACGTCCTAGGCTGAGTAGGCTTACCTGGGCCACTTACCCTAACGATGCTTTTGCTCTGTGGTTGCCATGGCAGCGTGGGCCCCGCCGCCATCCTGCAGCTACACTGCCGGTCATTAGTCACCGAGGCAGGCGGAGACAGGCCATCCGCACTATCTTAACGTCCTTCCTCTACCAATCAGCCGCTAGCGTGCGCAAACTGCCGCTGCTTTTCACCCGTGGCGTAGATGCGTGAGTCGCCATGGCAACATATCTGACTCAATCTCCGTCAGCATCCTTGAGTAAAGAAAGCTAGTAATTGTACTTTCATGCATTGTGTACCGGTTAACCATTCTGTCCTCTGTCCTCGCTTCAAGTCGCACATTCAGACCTATTCAAAAGTAAAGAATGTTAATACAGTATTACTTTGTCTGTTAACTACAGTTATAACCCTACCCCAAAAAAATACATTTAAAAAAAAAAAGCCTATTTTCTCTGCAACACAAGGCACTCAATTCGCTGTGCACATATAAAAGAGTAAAACACACATATGAAAACACCCTCCCACGCAGCACTTTCATTTCCACTCGCCACTCACACTTTTACACTCAAACAAGCGTGTGCGCACACACTTGCTCTTCAAAACAGGAGATCGCATATACACACGTAGCGAAACACTCAAATAGGCAGGCCTGTTTTCTCATACGGGTGATTATCTCGCTCGTAATTCACGCCGAGCTTTCATTTGCACCCATAATTCACACACGTCCCAATGATGGTATTGCTGTCATTTACACTTAAACACACTACTTTCTTCTGTAATAAACCCACCAACAGTATTTTTGGACTAATACCATGTTGTGAACGGATATTACAGTTCAGAGGCTATTTTCCCTCAATTACAAAAGCGCAACGGTGAGTAAAAAATAAAATAATAAAAACACCACAACAAAAAGAAAACAGCTCCATTGCATAAATTAGGCAAATTGGGACAATCCCGCATCTGTTTCTTTGAAAGGTGGAGCGCAACATGTAGGAGTCCTTTTAGAATTGAATTAGCAAGTTATTATCAGATCATTTCGCCAAGTAATTTAATTTTCGACTCTCAAGACATGCTTAAATGAATTTTCCCCACACTGGTGTAATCTTAAACGATGTTGCATTAGGCTTCCCCACACACAGGAGTGTCTTTTTTTCCTAAAGACTAGTGATTCA
This sequence comes from Stigmatopora argus, assembly GCF_051989625.1. NCBI lineage: Eukaryota > Metazoa > Chordata > Actinopteri > Syngnathiformes > Syngnathidae > Stigmatopora > Stigmatopora argus. The sequence goes on along the minus strand of NC_135405.1, from coordinate 9,905,776 downwards.
ATCTTAGAACCAAAATTGTTATTTCTAATTAGAATTCTATTCGTTTTGTTGTGGAGTCATTTGGTTCTTACGTGCTTGGCGGACCGGGTCGCTGCCAAGTCTCTGTTTTTTTGTTTTTTTTTATAATACTGCAGTAGACAAAACAAGCATAGTTTAGTTTGTAGTTCATAGTTTTATGAAATAAATCAGGTTTAGGGGAAAATATAAAAATCACCACTGTCACGCAAATTTATGACTTGACCGGAAAAGATAATAGGAGAAATTCTCATTTAAAGTTTTCAGAGTTTAGTCAGTTACGGCTGTCCTGACATTTCCGCGGCCATAAATGGAGCGGACATGAACCCGTTTGTGCAATGGTGTAAAAATATAGCCAGCTTATGACTTGAGTTTTTTTTTCTTTTGTGTTTTCTGTCTAGTATAGTATAGATCAGGGGTGTTGGCTCAGGCTTTTTCTTCCAACCAACAGGCTCAGATTAAGGCATGGTTTAACTCATGATTTTTTTGCTGAAACAAGCAAATTGATTGGTGGAAATGAAAACTTGCACCTAATGCGGCCCTTTTTGGAATAGCTTGGAAATCTCCAGTATAGTTTGTATTCTACCCTACCCACAGTTTATGTTCTTAGTTTAACACCCACATTATTTCTAATGAGCAGTTCGAACACCCCCACAGCATAAATTCTACTCGCCAACCCCATACATTCTGCGTCTATCTGACTGTTGGTTGGAAGCTGTGGAAACCATCACAATTTAAAAATAATGCAGTCCAAAAATGCGGATCGCTAATTGTTTGTGTTTTGCTCTAACCAACCAATTACAGGCTAGAAAAACATCAAGCCGATTTAAAAACGTATTGGCTAAAGAAACAGTGTAACGAATATAGTTGAAGTCACATTTTGAAGGCATTCAGCAGATAAGAACATGGAGACTAAACTCTGACTCTTTAAAAAAAATAGCAGGAAAAGAAAAATAACATGTTTACGAAGTTGTTCAGCCTCGCGTAAAGCAATTTGATAGCTTGACAAGATGCAGAAAATTTACTTTTAGGAATAGATTCATGAAAAGAGTTTTGGTGGTGCTTGTACATTAATAAGTGTTTGGATGGTCTTCGTTCTCTATGTCTAACTAATTCATATATACTGTAAAAAATGGATCATTTTAAAAGTTGTCAAATTCCCTGGGTTTATCCCATAGAAAAAGATGAACTGTTCATTTTCCAGCTATTGTAATCCGACTTTTGTGTCCACGCAATGAAGAAGGGAGAAGCAAAGATAGAGAGAGTGTCACCTCTAATGCTCATTTGAAGTCTGGTTGAATACACCGAGCGCGCTGTCTGCTCCCAAGAGGCCATGAGGCAATAGCGTAATCATTGTCTATTAGCTGGGACTGACGTGATTCCAATCATCTAGCATGGCAACTTTCAGGTCTTCTTCGTCTTTTATTTTCCATCAAATGAATGCGAGATGAGATGGATCACATGAACTAAAAGAATTCCATTATGACAGCTCGCTCGGTGACAGCATTACAAAAAGCCTGTACTTATGTGACTTGATGACTTGAAATTTATACGCTGTCACATTTCATCTTTTTCCATTGAGTTTAACCCCGTTCACTACCCTGGTTTGCCTTACACGAGATGGACATATAGAGTGACCTAAAGAAAAAGCTTGCTGCACTACACTCAACGAAAATTTTTGTGATTTACATAACAGGTGTGCCGTAATGGTTTGCTGTTTCTTAGAATAATGAAAACTGAGGAAAATCAATGCAAGCCTATCTTTCCTTTATTTAACATCGCAAACGGCGCTGAAGGGACTGTTTGGAGCTTTAGTGGCTTTTGTTCAGCTCAAAATAATAAACGCGTCCAAGGGGAGTTGTTTTAAAATGAATTGCACCTCAGTGGGGGTAATTTAGTCTAAGATAGTGTGTATTGGTTGTCGTTTATTATTGCTGCGCTCGTACCTCGTCGATTAATGAGTAACGGCGCAACCTGGGCCGCTTGTCTACGATCTGACGTTAATTAACTAAGAATGAAAAAGGAACTTCGACACAATGGTGACATTTGAGAAAGATGTTCAGGTTAAAATCACGCGCCGATTTACTATTTTGGGCATTTTTTTTTCTCTCATTCCATGATTGATGGAAATCAATAGAAGGAAATGGAAAAGGGAGCCCTTCCCATTCCCATCAAGGCTGAGAGAGACGGTTGAAGAAGGTCGCCCACCACTGAACTCAACATTTCATCCACACGTCATTAATTATACTAGAGTCTGCTGGTAACCAAATGCGCTTATGTCGCCTGTCAATGTACCACTCCGCACCTTCACGCGCCATTTGCAGTATCCATCACAATTTATTCTGATAGGAACGAATGGAAATTGAATTAATACATTCCAGGGTCAAACTGTCTTCATCATAAAACATGTAATTACTGTTCCATTCATGTTTTAGAGTATAATGTTACCATTCATAACGCCCGTGCAGTATAACAAAATCTCATACCTACATGGGTGATTCCCACCTGTAGCAAATGGTACTCGGACGTTTGGTCGCCGGACGTTTGGTCGCCGGACGTTTGGTCGCCCGGTCGTTTGGTCGCCGGACGTTTGGTCGCCGGACGTTTGACAACATGACAGAGTTTACTGTTGAAACCAGCTCTCAAAATTATATTCATGAGAGAGAGAGAGTTTAATATCTAAATATCTACTGTTGAAAACAGCTCTCTAAATTATATTCACCCGGGCGACCAAACATCCGGCGACCAAACGTCCGGCGACCAAACATCCGGCGACCAAACGTCCGGTCACGGTAGCAAATAGATATCAATTCAACAAAAAAAGAGTTAACTTTATTGCTAGTGCTCCTTTTCCAATATTATACCGTGAATCTAGGACTCAGAGAGATGTACCACTTCTGTCACTCTTCTACTGCAACCGTACTTTCATTTTCGGCCTTATGGTATCATCACTCTCTATAACTAGTTTCTGCACCCACCACGGCAACCCCCAACAAGCGACACATCCACAGACTCGCACCCTGTCTTTTAATCTAGTCTCCTTGCATGACAGCAATTGCGTCTTCTGCTTCTCCCCAACACAATAATATACAGCGGAGTTTGAGTTCGCATTTCGCCTCCAGAGATTATAATGAGTATAATTAATGGAATAACGAAATATGCCCCCTCCAGGGATCAAAAACGGTTATTTATTTCCCATCACTGGTACACTCCTCGGTTACATTGTTGGAAATGAAAATCCAGAGACGGTACTGCGTGATTGTTTTTTTTTTTTTGCGGGTTATATCTTCATTATATTTAATGTGTATATGCAGTGTGAAAACATGGCATTCCCATCTTCGTAGGCAATTAGAGGCCTCCGAGTGGGCCAGATGAGCACAAAACCCTGTGTGAATTCTCCTCTCAAGGTTAGGGAGTCTATAAGGGATGGATGGTGTGATGTGTTGGCGACAGCCGATGCAATGGTTTATTTTGGGAGAAATCCCTAAGCATTTCGAAAGTGGGATTTGACTGTGTTCAGGCTCATTTTGGGAAGATTGACCGCAACGTCCTCATTTCCTGGTTCTCTGAAAGCGGGGCGTTGAGCCGCAGCCCTCGGCATACAAATATTTGTTCTGCGTGCATTTGTTGTGGGTTACTCTACTACTGTGTGTAATTGTGGATTGAATAGAAATATTTATGGTCATTGAGAGAAGACCAAGTGCAGAAAAGATGCTTCAAGTGATTGAATGAGAGAGCTTCAAAAAATATGTATTGATCTTGAAAATCTTGATTTATTACTGTTTTATTGCCCATTTTATTTAATAAGACTGTAGTTTTTTTGCCTGTCACTGGATTTTAATCTTAGTCTTTTCTGTGCCTTCAGGGGGAATATTTGAATCCATCGAGAGTGGCCCATCAGGAGCAGAGGAACTAGCCTTCAAATTTGCCTTGAACACAATCAACAGGAACCGTACATTGCTCCCCAACACCACGCTGACCTATGACATCCAGAGAATAAATATATTTGACAGCTTTGAAGCATCCCGCAAAGGTATGTGGACATTTGGACAATTTTGTCAATTTTTATACACTTTGGTGGAAAATAATTGGAAACACAGTTCAACAAAGTTTTCCATCGGAGCATACTACTGTGAGCATCGACATCTTGGCAAAGGCAGACTTTATTTTCTCCAATGTGTTAATTAGATCCCATTAAAATGGACTTCTCTAGATAATGGCGTGGTCATGAAATGTCCCGCTTTCATGCCTCACGGCTCCTCTTTTCTCATCCTCACCCCAGCATGTGACCAGCTGTCCCTCGGGGTGGCTGCCATATTTGGACCTTCACACAGCTCATCGGCCAATGCTGTCCAATCCATCTGCAATGCTCTGGGGGTGCCCCACGTCCAGACCAAGTGGAAGCATCAGGTGTCGGACAATAGAGACTCCTACTATGTCAGCCTGTACCCGGACTTCTCCTCCCTCAGCCGAGCGATTCTGGACCTGGTGCACTTCTTCAAGTGGAGAACTGTCACCGTGGTCTATGACGACAGCACAGGTACAGGTAACAGCTGCTGTTCCACTTCTTTCTCAAGTCCAAAAGCCATTTCCGCAAAATCACAAGGGGTTGTTGTACTTTATGATGTTTAAACGTGCTAATCTCCGTGCCTTCGGGATAGCGAGAGGCACCAGATGGAAACGACAAAAGAGGCACTGCGAGTTCGGCGAGTGCTTTGCAACCTGTCAAACTAATTCAAAAATCAATAGCTTACTGTTCTACCTCAGTCCTCCAGGTGCAGCTCGTGTCAGTCTGCCCGCAAAGACGGCAGCAGCACAAAGAGTAAAAAGAGAACCGAAAAAGGACCACATTACCCAGAATGACCCATTGTCTCTTCAGATTAATGCAATACCGCAGTGTGCTAGTATGTGTGCTCTGACAGCCGCCATTAATAACACACAGACGCTTGATCTCCAAGGGGGGGCTATGAGCCATTTTGTGCCCCCTTACGCTTTGTGAAGGGTCTCATAATGCGCCTTTTAAGAGACCAGTTGTATTTTAGCGGTTTGATATCTTTATGAGCTAAAAGGTAATTGCCCTGCCGAAGGTAACGACATTCAAATACTTGACGATTTATGAGCTTTAGGAGGAGATGGCAGCTTAATGCAAGGAAAATAGACCAAGTTATGAGGAGGTTTGAAATACTGACAAGTGACACCAATAGAAACATTCATATTTCTACCCGCTCGGCCTTTTTCACGTCTGTTTTATTTCCCCTCGTTGTACAATATTAGTTATCGACTCAGTCTCTTTCCGAATGGCTCAATAGAATGATTTGAATATTAGAAGAAGTGTTACTGCACCTAACTATGGACTCATACATTCTTAGAAACACCTAACTTAAGTAAATTTAATTTACGGGCCGCATTAACGTCAACTCCATTTCATGTGAGCCGGACCATTTTAGATATAATATCTAGATTTTTTTATGTTTTAAAATTGGATTAAAAGAACTGGATCAAAAGCCCTAAATAGTCAGTTTTTATAGATCTAAAGCAATGTTTATTTCAGCTTTTTTTCTTAGTATTGGAAAATGTCTTTTAATCATGTTTTTTTATTTCAAATGGAATCAAAATATTTTTTTAAGTGGCAAACGGAAAATATTTGTATATTTATTTTTAGATTTTACAAAATGCTTTTTGAACTAAAAACACAAAAGAAAAAAATGGATTAAAAAATGCAATGATTGAATTTAAAAAGTGGAAAATCAGGAAATGTAATGTTCATCTATCATCATTTGAATTTGATCCTAAAATAGACACTTATGATTTACTTTCTCGGGCCGCACAAAATGATGCGGCGGACCAGATTTGGCCCCCGGGCCGGCACTTTGACACCTGTGCCTTAGAATATTTGATGAAAATTAAATAATAATATGTACAGCAAGGCTACTTATTTGTCATTCATGTAATTAATGGCCACGTGCAGGGTTCAAGTTGAATCCATGTTGAGATTTTTTACTTGAATGAGTATGCTGCAAAGGATTAGCATTGTTCAGTCCTGGCGGTGGTCCACGCTCTAAAAATCACAGACCACTGTCTAAATGTGTTGTCCATCTTAGGCTACTTTCTCTAGCTGGTTCCACTTTAGACCCTTCTCAGTTCCCATCTCTGGGAATATTTGTGTCTTCTTTTGCTTTGTTTATCCTGTGGGCTCAGTGTCAAGGCTTTCTTAGTTCTTGTAGTAGTTTTGTTTTTCGTGGGTGGGTGACGAATCCAGCTCCCTTTTGTACTCATCAGCTGAATCTCCAGTCTTGTTCATGTTATTCGACCATAACAACCCAAGGATGTGGCTTGGGCAGCTTTTGATCTGCACTGTGGTTGATCAGATTTTCTCAGCAGAATTACACCAAAAAAAGCCAGAAAAAGTCATTTTAAAAATGGTGGGGTGCCGAGCAAGAAATCATTTTCTCCTTTTGCTATTCGGAAAATGGAGCAGTTCCTTCCTACTTTGTTTTTTCTTCTTTCCTGACAAATAACTAGGAACCTTACCAGACTAACAAAGGAATAGCATAACAAAATCCACAATTTAAGATAGACTTTTACTTCTCAACATCCGCATTTAGATGGAAGCAATGTCTAAAAGTGTAATTGAGAAAAACACCATCGCTCCATTATCTTTCTTTATCCTCTATTATCACAACAGCAGGACCAACAAATAACTATGTGGCTTCCCTCAAATTTTCTCCAGTTTTGCCAAACTTGGCAAATACGAATGCATTTCTACTTCCCTTCTTGCAGTACGAGCTGCATATTGGTCACAGTGCTTCTTATTGGATTACAGTCGATAACTCTTAGTGATTTGATGTCACATCCCAGCGTGCTAGCCCTTTGCACGTTAACCTCAGATGATATCTTGTCCCAATGGCCGAATCCATCTGTATACTCCCCCTGACCTCGTCCCACTTCCTCAGCATGTTGTCCAGCAAATCGCCCCAGTGTGATACTGAAAGGTGACATCTCAGCCCCACAATCCTTCTCCGAGACCGGCCCCAAATGGTGATTGAGGCAGGGGGTTGCCTACGTAGAACACACCTGGCACTTTGAAAAGTGTGACAGCTGTGTTGCCTCGCATCATCCCCACCCCCCACCCCTTTGCTGCCACCACTGCCTCCACCTGGCCCCAGGCTCACAAATCACACAGCTTCATGCTCCAGGGCCCTTAGCTACTGATTTGGAGCCTATCTGACGGCTGGCGGGAAAGACTATCGGAGGGGATAAAATATTCACACAAAGCCGTTAGAAGATCCAGGGGGAATGTCTGAAGGCATTAGTTCGAACCCACAAATATCTACACTGACAGTGTTTCGCAAACGTTCAACTCCCTTGACACTTTTTTTTATTTATTATTTAAAGCCCAACACCTCTTTGAGTGACAGTATGAACAATACAGCTGACGTTTGTCTGTATCGTTCCTCAGACATCCCGTTCTTGGTAATCGATATATACTCAGTTGAGTAGAAGGCCTTTTGTCTCTTTCTTTGGGTGATTCCACTTCATTTTTTTAAGTTTCTGGTGGATTTTTGCCATGGGATGTACAGTGAAACTTGCAAACTGCTCTGGGATGTCCTACAAGGAAGACCAAAGTGTTGGCGCAGCAATACTGCCAACTAATTGACCTTCAGCATAAAAACACACCCTAAGGTTTGTGGTTCCTTTGTCAGTATGTAGGGTTAATCCATCCATTGATTTTCAATACCGCACTGGGGTCATGGGTCTTAAGGAACCGATCCAATCTGAATTAAATGAAGAGGTATGGTAACCTTATTGACAGCAATTGGTGGCCCACCAATTGCAAGAAAAAGGGATGGTCATCACTCAAGGTCGTACATTTTAGTTTGTATTTTCTTCAAGCCAGGAGCACTGTAGACCTGAAGTCAATGAAATATGGCTTTTTCTTTAAGTTTTCTGCAAAAACAGAGCCTTGCCGTAACATATGGGGAGCCATTAGAATTCACCCCGGGAGAGCTTTTTGGAGTTTCACCATCCTTCCTTACGATGCTTTTATTTTTCACAACAAGACATCCATGTTCCCATTTCACACCCCATCCAGTGATCCAGTCTCACTCCCGGGGACCCCATTAAAGTGCTCACACGGCAGTTCATTTCAACGTAAGAAATAGGCTCAGCTATTTTAAAGTGGTTCCATAAAAAAAAGAAAAAAAAGGAGAGAGAAAATCCTATCTCTCTTCAATTCTCAAAATACCCTCGGCCCTCCATCCATTTTTATAACCATGACAAGTAATCATCTCTCCCATCAATCCGAGCGTTTTCATCGCTGAACTCTGGAGTTCTCTTTCCTGGGGGGTAACTCGTTGTGATCTTTCCACCCAAGCGTCCTTCAACACAAGCAAGTGGACAAAGGTGGGAGCAAGATAAACAGATCCTGACTCATCAAACTCATGGCTCTATGTCCTCGTTTCGACTGAAGTGCACCGTGGAAAATTCTCTTGATAGTTCCATATTAGTATATTTGCTCTCACTGTACTGTTTTGAGTAGGAGAATCAAAAGTGTGGATTAGAGAAGCGACCATATCATCCCCGAGAATCTATCGGTTTTATGGCATCTTCGACAATGACTTCAAAATGGCGGCGCATCAAACAATGCGCATTCCGACGGCGTCTTTTAAACAGCCTGGCGTTGTTGCGTCTACTTTGTCTCCAGGACTCATTCGACTGCAGGAGCTGATCAAGGCGCCATCACGATACAACATTCGTTTGAAGATTCGACAGCTGCCCACGGAGACCAAGGACGCCAAGCCACTCCTCAAAGAGATGAAGAAAGCAAAAGAGTTCCACGTCATCTTCGATTGCGGACACGAGATGGCTGCCTGGATACTAAAACAGGTATCGTTGCTTCATTAAGATTCACCAGCCATAAGGAAGAAGCAGTCATTTTATCCAGCTGCTTTCTGAATCCAATTAAAAGTGCAATTTACATAATGTGTCCAAATAGAAAGTGACAGCAGTTATCATCTGTTTTCTTTTGTGAAAACTTTTCTAATGGTAGGCATCTGTGTGAATGGTTATTAGTTCATGGTTGTCAAACTCATTTTTATCACTGGCCACATTGTGGTCGCAGTGAATATGAAAATGAAAAATGGAACAATCCCCTTATCATATTACATTACATGTCATACGGAGTACACAACAAATTGGGGGGTAAATGGTTTTGAAAAGACAGGACAAACACAATTAGCGATTTTCACACAAATACTAGCGGCAGAAATAACCACAAATAATAAATATACGTATTTAATTTAGTCCACGGTATAAAATAGTAAATCATAAAATAAATAACATTCATTTAAAGACAACAGAGAAGGAATAGCTAGTGCCAAATGGTATACTGGACTAGATATAGGTATCTAGGAATGCTAGATACTCCATATCTTTTGTCTGGAGTGTATTTGAGCTATTTCTTTGAAGCCAGTGACTTGGAACAAGTATTAATAATGAGATTTTCATCTAGTCTTATTGTGCCAAATCCCTGGCAATGCAGGTATTGCATTTTTCAGCTCACGTGTGAAAACTGCACAAATAAGAAACCGTGGAGTATTTTTCTGGACTACAATTTCAATATTGAAACCTTGAAGTGACCCTTTTTTTTTCTCTGTAAACCAGTGAGAGATTATTTCCAATATGTATTTACACTCTTTGCAGCTATAGGTGATCGTAGCACATTTTCACAACATAGAAGAAGCATCTAGTTTTGGTGAAAACAGCATTTTTAGTTAACTATTGCAAGGAAAAAAGTTTAAAATGTTAATAAAGTCATTATCATCCAAACCTAGCCTATCTACCCCTTAGTTCCAGTTATTACTCTTGAAAAACTGATGAAAATGATTAAGATAGTGTCTTGCTCCATGCATCTGTAATCGCTTTATAAAATATGAGATCTTTGCGGCGAACCCACCGGTCTTCATGACACAATAGAGGGTTTTAATTAGAATATCTAATCTCACACACATGCATGCTAAATTCGTTTAATAGAAGCACATTCTTTATGGGAACCGCGGGGCGTCTTAATGAATGGACGTTGTCCCGGCAGCATATTGTTGGCTGAATTGCCTTTACAGCTGCGTCTCGACGGGAAACAACAAGAATGATTATTTATCGAAGAATTAAAGCAGCAGTTAGGAACATTTTTGCTCAGGGGCTCCCCCAACTGTTGTGAATTATAATATTTCCTTGTAAACAACCGTTGACAGGGATACGAGTATAATAGTTAAAGAGGCGGAAGTTATAATTGATGAAACATTAGCACACATGATAACATTTTCAAAGAAGAAGAAAAAAGACGAGGAATTTCAGACCAATCCTGATTAACACTAAATGACTTTTCCAGAGCTGTCCATGGTCCTGACAAGCCAATGCACAGTTTAAATGATTGCAGTTTAAATACACAGTAGAATGAGACATAGCTGTACCTTTTGTATTTTTTTCCGCAACGGTATGTTAGACGGACTGAAATATACTGAGAAAACAACGTTATTTGTAATAGTGTATGCAAAACAAAATGATTGATGAGCTCACAGATAATGTCAGTTTCCAAAATTGAAAATGAGAAAAGGAGCTTTGGCCAAAGTAAACAAATTTTTAGTTTAAAGATCATTTCCGTTCTGGAGTTTTAATCTCCTTTTCATTCTGAATGTCATATTTTCATTTAGTCACCAAAAAAAATGAAACTTGTTTGACTGACGAGAGGCGACTGAGACGTGACGGCACTCTCAAACAGAGAGCCATTTCTAATTCTTGTTTTAATAGATCGAAATGCACCATCATTGTCTCATGGGTGGCATTCTGAAATGGCAGCGATTTAATGAAATAGGGATGCACTTCATGAATAAAGAGTAAATGAAAGTGGAAAAATGAAAAAAAAGCTGCAAACCGATTAGGTCATTCATTTTTGATTGCTCTTTTGACCTGCAGGCACTGGCCATGGGGATGATGACAGAGTACTATCACTATATTTTTACCACCCTGGTGAGTCAACTGCCACTTTTTTTATATCGCCTTGATTAAATGATGTGTTGTCATTGTTATTTTTTTTGCTCGGCTCCATTAGTCGAATTGCTTGTCCAATTCGGCGCTGTTTACCTGCTGTGTCTTTGGTCTCTGAGAATAACTCATCCAGTTCAAAAACAACTCCCCATTATTTAAACTATCAGCTGACTTTGTTGTGATTGACAAGGTTGAACTTTGCAGACAGCTAACTATAAATACACCCTTTGAAATTTCAGCACATTCAACTTCAATTGATTTCACAAATCCCAGACCAACCTTATGCACCCAAAATTTGCCATCCTGAATCACAAGCGGTGAAAGCAAAAGCAGTTTGGAAATATTTTAGCGTGCCTCTGACAGCATTTGTTGTTTGATCAAGCCTCTACAAAGAGAGACGCAGATGAAACAAGGCACGTCTTGGCTGAACTCGAGTGAAAATTGGAGGTCTTGGAGCTGGGCTAATAGCCCTGACGAGGATGTACTGTCAGCTATTAGGTCCATTATGGCCCTAATAAACATGTGACACTTTGTTACCTGGGCACTAAATGACAGCGCTTGAACAAGACTGACTTGGAAATGACATGTGACAGGCTTGACCATCCAAACTAATTACTACCGAACGTAAAGGTTTCGGGACACACCCCATTAAATTCAGTCCCGGGTTTGACGAGAGCCTTATGCCCCTTTCGGTGTAAATTGTTCCTTTTACCGACACATTCTGAACAAATCATTTGCATTTGAATGCAAAGCATTGATTGAAAATAGACACAAATACTACGTGAATATTTGTTGCCGTCCTTTTTGCAACCTTTTCAAGACCCGTTTCTTTCTTTGCATGTAACCAGAATGCATTATTGTATATGAAAAGACAAGATTACACACAGGATTATGTTTTATATTTAGTTTTTCTTGCAGTCGTTGCCTTGGGAAAACGCTAAATGGCCAAAATGATCACTGTCGCTTTTTGCAAGCGACTGGAAATTGTGTTTGAAGTCAAATGTGTCTTGCATGTATAGATTCAGATCAAGTAGAGGATCGGGCTGTCTGCCCATGCCTCCTTCTCCACGGGTGCTTTTATCCAAAAGACAAAGAAGATGAAGCCATTGACAGCAGATGCGGTTTATATATAGCCGCTGAGATTATTCCAATCTTACTTTGTCATGATAACTAGGACGGACAAGGAGAAATGTCTAAATAACACGAGCTGTCAAAATATTTCAGTAGCCTAACTAATGTATGTGTGGAAATGTACTGAGCAAGACGCCACAACGCCCCAGGCAAAATTCATTAATGCTGGGGGTCTCATACTTTTTTGGGTCCAGGAACCCTGGAGTATGTTTTCAAAAGACACCCTCAAGCTTCTAATGCCAATTAAAGATAACTAGCAGTTGTATGTCTCAAGGCCATAGGAATTAAAACGTTGCATATTTTCAAGGGGAAAAAAAGGACAAATTGTTATGACACCAAGTTAATATGTGTAAGACAAATAAAATTGCAATGATCTGGTCAAAAAGTACTTTTTGCAGAAAAAAATGTATCTTTAGAAGGACAGACTAAAATTATACTATTATTATTGCAGGCTTAATTTGAAAATTCAACATATTCCTTTGAATATTTATTATTATTTTGGGATAAATGGGTATCTGTTGATACAACTGTTTTTCAGATTAATATAACCTAAAATGTGTATGCATGTACATCTGTGTATGTATGTATATATGTGCTTAAATATATGTGTATGTACACGTCTGTGTATATGTATATATATGTGTATGTATATATATATATATATATTTGAGCAACACGCTTATTTATTTATATATTTATTCATGAATTTATTTATTAACTTACTTATTACCTATCTATTTATGTCTAAAATGCCTTTCCTATTTCTGCATCCTCACCCTCTTGCTACTGTGACAACGAAATTTCCCGAATACGGGATGAATAAAGTTATCCAATCCAATTAAAAATAAAAATAAAAACATAACAGGCTGTTGTGGTCAGAGAGAAACATACATTAGTTGCATTTGAGTTGTCGTCGCAGGTCCAGCGATTTATAGTCCAGACAATACGGTACCCACACCAGCATTTATTTAGGGAAAATGTCACGGGTCACTATACTTTAGTCTGTATATTCATTTTGTGTACTGTCTGTGGACTTTGACTGCATGCTGCTTGCCAGGCGACTTTATCATCAAGCACTCTGTCAGACTTGAAGTCCAACTCTCCTGGCTGTATGTTGGTAGCCTGCCAACATAGCACACCACTTTCAGGACCAGGCAGCAAACAGCGACAGTGTCGCTTCATTTCCGGCTGCTGTGTCAACACTGCTGTGTCGGCGACGAGTGCCAAAATGCAGGACAATTGGGTTGTCCTTCTACGTGCTTGTGTGACAAATGGCAGCACACCAAACGCCTACCTGTAACCTTGACAGAATTGAAAAATAAACGGGAAAAAAAATATACCGCTTTAGCCAGCGGTAGCATCACAGAAAAAAAACATCAATGCCACATTTTTAACCGCATCTTTTTTTTATTACTATTTTTCCATGAAATATATGGGAAAACTGAACATGTAAATTGTGTGCTTCTAGGACCTTTTCGCTCTGGACATGGAGCCGTACCGTTTCAGCGGAGTGAACATGACTGGCTTTCGCATCCTCAACACTGAAAATTCTCAGGTGTCGTCCATTATCGAGAAGTGGTCCATGGAACGGCTACAAGCTCCGCCCAAGCCGGATTCAGGCCTCCTGGATGGATTCATGACGGTAGGCAAAAAAAAAACAATTTGTTTGTCCACTTTAAACACAGTAAAATGCATCCTGAGCCGATGAGGTTTGAACCTTTGTGGTTCCGCTGCATAAAGGTTGGCAGCCTCCAAGTATTTTTTTACACATTTTCCTCTAAAGTTTGATGTTATGATCTGCAGTGGTGCTGTTTACGGTATGTGATCATAGCATGACGGTCTTCTGCCCGGCGCTTTGTGTTGGTGCTCAGATGCTCGGTAATGAGCTGGTGTGGATGGTAATAGGCATTTATCTGCCCTCCTGCCTCTCTCATCTCTCCTCTGGGAGTGTGGCCAAAATATGACAATCTGTCAATGTTCATGCAGAGGCACTGAGAGAGTAGAACGGAAGGGAACGGACCGGGTCGGGTTGCCGGGGGAGCGTATTGGATGTAAATAATGGCCTTGTTTTTTTTGGGCTCCTGTCCAAGAGTGCGTGGGATAAGGTGATTTGAAAGTGAAAAAGGAGATACGGAGCTCGTCAGGAACAATCAAGGTCCTTTCCTGGCTTTTGTTGTTGGAAACAGTCGATTTACTCCGCCAACCTTCAAAGCGCGCATCTATCAACAGGTCTAGCCTTCATCTTGACATATTTAAGATCCAGTATCAGAGAACAACTTAGAGGAACAATAAAGGTCAAACATCTGATTTCAAAGGATTTGTTTTAAATAACAAAGGTTTAAATCGATCCCTAACTTTTTAGAATTTGTCGATGTCTAACATGTTTGTTCTTGGTTTATAATAAAATTTAAAAACTGTCCTCCCAAAAATGCGCCTTATGCGTCAGTGCAACTTATAGTCCAATAGATACGGTAGTTTCTATTGTTCAGAGTGTGCACCCGCAAACCAATTTTAACTTTAAGTCCTGTTTTTATTTATTTATTGAATAACCCCAAAATTCGGAGGTGATAATTGCTAATTATGCTTTCAATCCACTCTATGGTTTTCATCATGTAATTAAACATGTTCTATTTTTGTGGTCGACAAACAAACTCATGCTACATGAAAATGTTATAATTGCATTTGAAATAAGTACATATAAATTAATGTTTGCTTCAATCATTTGCTTGTCACACATTGGCACATCTCTAAAGACTATAGGCTCAGTGGGGCTCTTTTAAATAATCATAAATCCAGAGGCTCCCAATTGAGTATTTCATTAGCGCGGACTATTTATAAATCCTGGCGCTCATGTATTTTATTCTTTAGAGTGTTCCACTCTTCATATGGAGTGACTGCAAAGATAAGAGCGTGAATATAAAAAGCCACTTTTATGGTATAATAAATGCAAAGGGTTGGGGGTGAAGCGAAAGGAATAATCATGTTTTTAATTCTATGTTTTCTCACGTGTATTTAGAAGATCTGTTTTTTTTTCATGTATCCTGTGGTGCTCTGAGTGTCAGCGTCACCCTGAAGGCTATCGTTCAATTAAAAGCAAAGGGAGACTGCAGCAGGCACAGAGTGACCTTTCACCCTTGCCCACCCCCCTCTTTATTTCACCTCCTTCGCGCTTTGTTCTTACCCTCTACTTGAGAAAAAAATAATAAAGCCGCGGTGGGCTTTTGGAGGCAGGCAACAGTTGTGTGGCAGTGGTTACCGGGGCAACCGCTGTCCGTGTCACCTTGTGATTTTCCAGGATTGGATTGATTGACTTAGAAGAGGGCAGTCATTGATGGGGGGGTGGGCGCGCTGCAAGCATTAAAAGGCACGTGGGGTGTTTCATTCCCCACCTTTATGCTGTCGTTAATGCGGAGGGGTGGATAATCTCGGTGACACACTGCGCCTTAGGTGATGTGAAGCGTTGTCTCTGGCAAGGACGCATAATGAGAAGGCCATTTTGGGCCCCGCAGCCACGAACAAGCTGCGCCGCTGCGTGGAAACTCTGCTTGGACCAAAGATACTTGATTAGTCAGCTTCATTTGTGGATTTTTTTTTTTTTTGAAGAGTGTTTCCCCAGGGGGAAGCCAATCAAAAGTAAATTAAACACCATTAAAAAGCCACAAGCTGCAGACGGATGTATGGATGGATCTATTCTGATAATTATTTTCTCCTCTGCCTATAATTGTTGCCTTTAGCTAATAAGATTCTTCTTCTTTTTGGTATTCGGATCCCTCTAAATCCCCGTTCACAGAGCTCAGAACGTACTCGGATTTAATTGAAGGAGGGAGAAAAAAAACAGATTCCCAGATGTGTGCCTCGCTAAGGATTAAAGCCCGACCATTTTCTTCATCTGCATCATTTCACTTATGTCGGTTTCATTGAGCTATAATTACCCATCGGGATCAGTGTTCTCCGGTGTCATCCGCACAATAGGAAATTCTGCTGTAATAGCTCGTTATAATGACTGGCTCATTAATTGAGATCAGTTATTTGAATAATAAATATGACATGATGGGGCTTTTCTCCTATGGGATGCTGTTTAACTAGAACACTGGAAGATTTTACACACTTTCTGAATTAGTGTAGAATGTGCGAGGTGAGCGTACGTTTGGGAAGTTTGTTTTTTAGTCAAATCGTTGTTATTGTACCTATTTTTTGTGTTAATGCTGCGTATTAAGGAATTCACAAAACAATTGTCTTCATATTTCCTCGATGTGAATTTGAGAATGATTGTTGTGATTTTTAAAGGTGGGGAAGTGCAGTTTCTAATATTTTAGTTGCCTCTTTTAGATTTGTGAGTTAGTACATTAGAGTCATCTTTTTGTTTGTGTGACCACATTTGCAAGCGTAAATATCTATATGACATATATAAGTGAGGGTATCTAATAGTTTTGAGGCATGTACAGTTGTTTCACTCGCAAATTGCAAGAATTTGATGCAGTTTACAGCTAAAAACGTTTTTAGTAAACACAATTCCATCCAGTAATGCGCCTGCCTCCCCCAGTCGTTGTTAAAAGCTGTGTGCCTCCATAGGAAACAAATTGCTTCCTGCTTACAAGGGATCCTCAGGAAATGATGCATGCACTCGTGATGTCCCATTGCACCAAGTCTGTAACATACATTCATTTCCCCTCCCACTCCTATTGGACAGCGTGTTCTTTCATGGTTGAGATGCATGCAGATTTATGTGTAATTAGCAGCGAGCTGATTTTTTTTCTATTATGATTTGTTAAAGACTTGACAGGGCCATCATTTGCATTCCATGTGTAAGCACTATTTGCAAAATAATTGATCAAAATAGACCCCCGAGATGTTACACTGTGACAAGGGGCTTACCTTATATTTTCTGTGTTCGGAGATTTTAGGATTTATTTATTTAAATTTATATATTTAGACTAAGTGTGAGTGGGTGGCCGAGTGGTTAGCGGGTCGGCCTCACTGTTCTAAGGGTTCAATCCCAGTTTGAATGTTCTCCCTGGGCTTGCGTGAGTTTAATCCGGGTACTCCACTTTCCTCACATATCCAAAGTAGCCTTGTTGAACACTAAATCACAAAATGTCAAAGTGACGGCCTGGGGGCCAAATCTGGCCCGCTGCATCATTTTGTGTGGCCCGGGAAAGTAGTAAATCATGAGTGCCGACTTTCTGTTTTAGGATCAAATTAAAATGAAGAGTATGGATGTATATTAAATTTCCTGATTTTCCCCCTTTTAAATCAATAATTGTATTTTTTTAATCTTTTTTTTCTGTGTTTTTAGTTTAAAAATCATTTTGTAAAATCTAAAAATATATTTTAAAAAGCTAAGATAAACATTATTTTAGATCTATAAAAACTGAATATTCAGGGCTTTTAATCCAGTTCTTTTAAACCATTTATAATAAAAAAAATATCTAAATATTATATCTAAAATGGAGTGAAATAAAGTTGACGTTAAAGCGGCCCGCGAACCAACCCGAGTCTGACACCCTTGCTCTAAATTGTGAACATGAATGTGTGCTGTGCGATCCAGGGTGTCTCTGCTTACTGCCCACATTTGACTGGGATAGGCTCCAGCACCCCCAAGAAACTTTGCAGGGATAAGTAGTACAGAAATTGTGCAGAAATAGTACAGGAAAATACTTCATTTAGAGGTTGTTTGGAATGTGGCAGATCCTGATTAAATTGCAGATTTTCTTTTTTTGCTCATAATGGAAGTATATGCTAATTTGCGCTAATAAACTGGAGATTTTGATATGACATCAGAGTATTGATCTAGCAAAACCTTGGCTGTTGTTTTGTGTTCAGGCAAAAAAAAAAGGACGATTGAGGAAATTATGCGGATCTCTACCAAATTGAGTGCTCTATTCATTTTGTGCTATTGTTCTTGAACGTCTGATTCCATTTTGTCAGGGAGCTACATAGGTCCTACAACGACACTACACGATCCGCCCATATTCCCATTGGCTCCATTCAGACGACATTTCAAGCAAATCATGGTCCTCTGTGGGCGGTTTAGCCCTTTCCCGTCCAAGCCCCCGGTCAGACGACATATTCTACAATTTTGTCCAAAATGAATCAATGCACAAATAGGATTTACTGGATATTAGATTCAGCATTTACTGGGGATTTATTTTATTTGTTCAAAGCTTTGCAGCCTAAATTAAGTTTTACACAGCACCGGGTGTGCTCGCGTCAAGCATCCACACCTAATATAATTCCGCAGCCATTAAGGAGCGGGGCTTTGACTGACAGCTCAGCACTGTTATCAGTCAGCGTATAAGCTTATCACTCATTGCACCCTGCCAGCAGGTAAACATACATTGCACGGCAGGCCTTATTTAGCCAAATGCATGCGTAAATACACATACAGGTGATTATTATTTACAGTTCCAATGGTGTAGTTAATGTGCCATCAAAGTCAACCGCACCTTGTTTATTGGCAACAACATAGGAAAAACACGGCGCTTTAATTTCTGGAGGTGAAGGTTGGATCGAGGCTGTGTTCCCAGTAGGCCAAGGAGAGAAAGAGGCTTTTTAAAGACCACGACTGTGGAGAGCGGACACTCGGTGGCCTGTGCCGGCCACCACCAGCTGGGCCTGGCACAGCATCAACATCATTAGCCATCGTGCTCCCTTGGCCCATAGAAGCCTTTTTGTGGGGGGGGGGGGAGTGGCAGGAAGACAGTCCACAAGGAAGATTGCCTTGTGTAGTCATGCTGTGTCTGTTGGTCATCCTAAAGCCATCCAATGTGACTGATTTTATTTGAAATAAAAGCTTCAGAATGATACTTATTGCCCGTTGTTGGCTAGAATAGCTCGAATAGGGAGTGTGGAAATGAAGAATAGTGTCTTTCCGATTGGTTTTAATTGGTCTTTTTTTATTTTTATTAGTTCTTGGCTTGCCGTTGTCAGCCCCTCCCAATTAAATTGGATTTCTTGTTATCTAACACTGTCAATGAGTTGTTTTAATAGAGATTTTCTTCTTTTTTTAACAAGAAATACTTTAGATTATGCAAAGGCCATCAGTGAATATAGATGGCGAAAAGTACAAGGAACATCAATAAAGGTTTTTGGTGGTCCATGTCAGGATTAGCTGCAGTTAAAACCCATTTGATGTTTTTTATTTCACCATAAAAAGGAGAGAATTGGTTAAGTGTTGAACCTGCTTAAATATTTATAATTGGAAAACCTTGTGTGTTGTCAATGACCATCAGACAGGTCCTTAAAGTATCTCCTAAATTATTCTACACAGCCAAACTGTTGAGATTACCAAATATAACAGTCTCTACTTATTCCACAATTGCCATATCTTTTCTTTATATTTCCGCTTAGGTCACTCTTGTTATTATGAGACACACATGGCGCTTAGGGTGCAAACTTATGACTGCATTGATATCATGATATACGTGCCACAACTCACTAAGAGCTAAACACATACATGCCTCATGCGTGGCATGTCTCGCGTTTGAAAAAAATATCATTTCAAATGTTAAATATTCGTATGCGTGTAGCCCACATCAGCAGCGGTTATGTTGCACAAGATCTTAGTCATTTCATTGGAAACGTTCTGCTGTGTTGCTAAGATATAGAAGCACCTTAGAAGGCTGCACGGCCATCATGAGTTGAGGCAGCGGGGGGGCATGTGTGTCACGGTCACACTAGTGCTCAGGAATATTGCCTGGCCTTGGGGGAGGAGGGGGTGATCGTGACAAGCCATCAGCGCTGGTGGAAGCGGCCCTCCCACCTACTCATAAAGACAGGCGTCATACTGTGCAGAATATAGAGCGTTGTCATGAAAAAACACAAGAACACAACATCACACACAAAGAAAAAGGAAGGATGAGTGAGCAAATCAAAGCAATGACAAGCTGTAAGTATGCCTCAAACCTTGGACAAAAACTTTGAAAATGTCCTACGTCTAATCTCAGTAGCTCAGCAAATATCTAATGGCGTTACATAAAGAATGTTTTTCCCCCTTTGGCTTTTTGTGTATTACAATTTGTGTATTTTTTGGGGGGATGCGATGAAAAGTGGGATGAGAGGATGTTTTTAATGGCTGTGTACCAGCTTGCTTAAATTATATAATTTACTAGCTTGTTCATTAACTCTGTTAAACCTTATGTTAACAGATTTGCCACTCATTTTTAGGGCTTTTTGTGGCTATAAAAGTGAAAAGTTCAAATGAAACACAATTTAGTGCATTTCGCTATGCTCAAGATCTCTTCAACTATAATTTCTACATGTTATTGACAGTGGTAACTTTGTTTTTCCACTTATGGGGTGGTTACGATTGTCGATGGCGACAAATTGACTCTGAGAGCCATTAATTCTGTTTCCATAGTTTCCTCTCGGGAAAATATTTTGACTCTCATGTTATGATAAATCTCCTCCCACTTAAAATGGACAGCCGTCGTCACGCGTGCTGCACATAAGTGCAGAAAAACATAACACGTAAACACAAATAGCCAAATTGGCTTCTTTTAAAAGGGTAGCCTGTAGCCTCCGTAGTCTTCTAGCTAAGTAGGCCCGGAGGCAGTTTAAAGCTGAAGGGAAAGGTCCTCGCGTTAAACCGTGTTTTGATAAGACATACCAGTCCGTGACATGCTGCTAATTGGTGAAAAGTGGGAAGCCAGCTGTCACTTGAAGGATCTACTTGGATAACTCTGCACCGCAGCCTTTAATGACTCCATCAAATTAAAAAGTTACATGGTGTTTCAGCAAACTTACAAGGACGTTTAGGTTTCAGCTTTGTGTTCCGGCCAGTTGCAAATTTCTTCCAGTGGCGGTCCGTCAGGGCCTTCAAGGCCTTCTCTGCTGGCCTAAGAAATATCTGAATCATATATTATATTTTGTCCATCAATACTTATTGAATAATTCCAAATTGTCTGTTAGCTTCCTTTTATTGCTTTCCCCCCTTGTTGCACTGCTTCCAGCTTCCTGTTTTCATATTGAAGCATTTAACCAATTACAGTTCAGCCATTATTTGTTGCCATGGTCAGAAATCTGCCTTAAGGCCTTCACAATCAGTTCTGCAGGCTCTGCTGCATTAAACAAGCGTCGATAAGACTGTTGCTTTAACCTTTAGCTAGTGATTAGCCAGAGCTACCAAACTGTATCTGTAGCGAGCTGCACAAGCAAATATATTGTTGTGTTGATTTAAAGCCATTTCCAAGACGGACTATGCCAGAAATATGACAGGACAGGCTCGACTTTCAGCATTAGCTTCGATGGCGATAGAAAAGAAAGAAGAAAGAAAGGAGGATGGATATTGTGTACAGTTAAAAAGGATTTTTGGTGAGTAAAATATGGCTATATTCCTAAATAATATTTCAATTGTGGGCCCGGTTCTGATATCTGAAAAGCTCCAGTGTTTGTAATTAATCACTAAATGCTTCTAGGAAGTGGATTTTACCCAATTTTAGTGCAATTTTTGCCATTTCGCCATTGACGTCCATCGCTGTCTTTTCCCGGGAAAATCACCCCCCGGCCCGGTTGTAATGTCTGAAAAGCTCCAGTATTTGTATTTAATCATTAAATGCTGCTAGGAAGTGGATTTTACCCGTTGAAGGCGCTACGAGAAAATGCACTGACCGCCACTGATTTCTTCTCTGGATATGTCTTTGCTGGCAGGGAAGCAGAAAAGCCAGAAAAGGTTACAGAAGAGGAAGAGGAAACGTTGCAAAACTATGAGGGAATCAATAAGAATTGCATGGAAAGTCATAAAGTCAGGCAAATTATGCATGTATTTATTGCATGGTAACAATACAAAAATGTGTATTTTATTCCCACTATCCCCACGAGCTTTTCTATAGACTAAAAACTTTTGAGGGTATTCTGCACGGCTTTCTATTCTTTCAAGCATTTCCACATCTTGAGTAGGATAGAATGCACTTTCACATAAATTTGGCACCATCACTACATCTATTACTCACGGTTCCTGGATAGAAAAAGTTTTATTTTCCTGTGATAAAAAAAAGGCACGCATGAATAAATAAAGACAGTTGTGTTGCTTTGAATGTCGAATTGCGACAAGAGATAGTGAGAGACAAAAGCCACAAAAGAAGACAAAATGGCAGGGCCGATAATGGTACCGCCTCTCACTTTGATAATGTAATGAAAACGAGTGCGAGAGGGATGGATGTGAAAGGAAAAATGAAGAGAATAAAAGAAGATATTGACAGAGAGAAGGGAAAGAATGAGAGAGGGCGAGATGAAACGGCATGATGCAGCATTACTCACCTAAATCATCCGACAAGTGCCTGCTTAGAAACCTGAAACAGCCAGAATATGCCTTATAAATCACCTCTCTTTCTCACATTTCAGCTTTTTCGACGCATTCTATCTCTGCTTTGTGCACCTTGCAATGCAGCAATTCACTTTTATGGGCAAATGTGAGTCACACAGTACGACACTCAACGGCTGAATGGCTACATCGATAATGGAACGGGGCCAAAAAAAACAACAAACAATAAGACTGGGTGCTGGAAATAATGTTAACACAAGTGTTAACTGTATAAAATAGTTTTACGCTCCAAACGGCAAACTACTGGGCAATTGTTTCGTTTTGTTTATCTTAGAAAAAAGGGAAAAACAAACAAGCAATTGGCATCTTATTGTCACAGACATTGAAACACTTAACTATCAATTTATATTACTGTATTTTTTGGAGTATTAGGTGCTCTTTAAGTCCTTTATTTTTGTCTCCAAAATCTAAAATATGTCTCGTATATGAATACTGGCGGTATTTTTTTATGCTGCAAACAGTAGTCAAATGACAAATATTATTGCAGTTAACTATGAAGTTAAAGTAGAACATTTATTTATTAATAAAAAACAGCTAAAGAACAAAAAACAAATAGTCTATTGATGTACTAATTGGGATTATAATTTCTTGCTCTTTATGCATGAAAATAATAATAATATGTTCATTGATGGTGCACCCTATAGATCGAAAAAAACCTAAATATTCCAACACTGTAAAACGCAAAGTTACTTATTAATTGTTGTTATTAACAAAAAACAAGAGTTACCGTTAATCAAATGAATATGGCATGGGATTTGTAGTTCTCTGTAAAATGTGAGCCTTGGTTCATTAAGATAATAGTCTTTTTTGCCATCCTAATTTCGAATTAGTAATAGTGTAGTCATTTACTAATATAAAATGAGCTCAAAGGCCAAATGAAAACAAGCCCGATGTCTCTGAATTAATGAAGTTTGAATCTCACCAAAACAGAACAAAATGCTAACGGCAATAATAACAAGTGTTCCTTTATTGCATTTAGCATTTATTAATAGCGTGTTAATTCAGTCTTTAGATTTGCTAAGGAGACGCTTTAGCACATGTGCAGGAGTCTGATTAGCTCCTCGACAGGAGTCCATATTCTTGCCAAATTGTAATTGTGTGCAGACTTTTCACAGCATGTAAACACCCCCATCCACCAGTCCAAAGCATGCTTACACTTTCCCGCATTAATCATTGCGCCTTTTCATACAGAAAACCCGGCTTGACAAATGCCGCGTGTAAGTCATACATTTGAAAAACCGACAGCGGTGTTTGTGAATTAAACGCCCGCATCCAGTGCTTAGTGGAGCGACGCACATGCATATGAACTTGGTAATGAAATGAATAATTAGCCCACTCGTCTAGTAAATCATCAAGTCCCACGGGAATGTCTGGGCGGCTGCGGCGCCGAGGATCTAGCCAGGTTCCTCGTCGGTGGCGGCGGCCGTGACGCCGACGGTTGGCGTTTACGCGCCCCTGTCTCTTATTGCTATGTGGCTGGCAGCTGTAGAGCAATGATGCATGGTGAATAACAGGTCAGGCTTAATCTCGTTAGGGCTAATCAGATGTATATGATATGTAGAAACCACTGCAGCTGCACTTCCCGTCCATCACTGGACCAGCCGTGTGTGTATTTTGCGTCTGTGTGTGCGCTTGTTTCTGTGTGCCGAGCTGAAATGAGAAAGGGGGATGTCATTTTTCAGAGTGCTACATTATCAGAGGAATTATGGAATTATGCACAGGTGGATGGATGGCGTGAATACTGATGCAGGGGGAAGGAATATATTTGTATAAATGTTCACACGGCAGCATTTTCACTCCTCCTGTTCCAAATGAAGAAGCCGGGTGCACCTTCAGTAAATGAGGCGTGTCTCGAGGGAGTTTGATTTTGTCGCCGAGTGAATGTGTGCGCATGCGGCATTCACACTTTTATGTTGCTACTGTTTTTCTCTCTCACATATGCACTGGTGTTTTCATGTCGAAAAAACGATGGCCACACATGTCTTGAAAATGGAAAACTACTGTAATATGTGTTGAAAAAAAAGCTAGGCGACGCTAAAAAAATGACCTCCCTCAATAAAATTATTGATTCATTTTCCGGGGGGTGCTGGAGCCTATCCTAGCTGACTTCGGGCACCAGGCAGGGGACACTCTGAATTGGTGGCCAGCCAATCAAAGGGCACAAGGAGACAAAGGACAACCATTTACGCTCACACTCATACCAATTTAGCGTCACCGGACGTTTGGTCGCCGGACGTTTGGTCGCCGACCGTTTGGTCGCCGGACGTTTGGTCGCCCGGGTGAATATAATTTTGAGAGCTGGTTTCAACAGTAGATATTTAGATATTAAACTCTCTCTCTCATGAATATAATTTTGAAAGCTGGTTTCAACAGTAAACTCTCTGTCATGTTGTCAAACGTCTGGCGACCAAACGTCCGGCGACCAAACGTCCGAGTACCCCAATTTAGAGTGTTCAACCAGCCTACCGGAGTAGCCGGAGAAAACCCACGCATTTGGAATTCTGAAACGGGAATCTCACCCAAAACCACAGCGGTACCTTTCAATACTTGTTTAATTAGTTCTGAGACCACACTAAAAACTCCAATCATATTTTCCCATTAAAATTAATACAAGCAGCCGGAATGCTTCGATGCCATGCCAGCCTCTGATTAGTAAAAAAAAATGGTACTCTGATTCAAAAAACTATACAGGAATAATTGATTTAACACATTTAAGGCTTGTATTCATATGCAAAGGATAAAGAATAGATGCCTGAGGCTTTTGTTGTCATTTCTTTTCATGCATTGCCCCGTCAGTCGTGTTAAAATAGCTGTCAGTTGAAGGGTTATAACACCTTGACATCGATGATATTCGTTAGCACGTCCATCATATTTTACATTGTTTGTTTGCCTTAAGCGATGCATAATTAAAGCTACGCTGTCATTTTAAATGAAGGAAGGTTAATTATTTTTGTTTCGGGTTCACTTTGACCGTAAACATCAGCTGAATGTCAATTAACAATGGAAAAAAAGCCTTTTTTGAAAAATTGGTCCACCAGATGCCAAACTAATACTGCTTCTTGCAGTCAGCTGAATTCATTCATGTAATAGAGCCTTTGTGAATTCAATTTTAACTTCAAAATATATTGTAATTCAGGCCCCAATTTATTTGGGTTAAGATTAGAATTTGGACAACACACTTATCATTAAAAAAAAGAAATTACAAGAAAGAGTGTCATCTCGTAGTTGTAACATGCATAGTGATCGTCTGTTTTTTTTCTATGAGTAGGCACAAGAGCCAACCATCTTGCTTGAAACCTTTCCCCTCGGCGCCGAGTGTCCCTGTTTGTTGGAGATTGGTTTCACTTAAAGCACTTAAAACGGCTCTCGGCATTGGAGCTTGGCTCTGAAACAAATATCCAGATCACACTTGGATTGTTTTGAGATGGAAGGCAATCTGCCAGAGATGTAAGCCATCATTTCACATGTTTGCTCCCTTGATCCGTCCCTTTTTCACTTGGTGCCACCAGCCGCTTGTTTCCATCACAAGCCAATGCATTGGGGAATTGCTCTTCTCCAGAGACCACAAAATAGCTGAAATATAACAAATTTGCCTGCTCATAAAATGTGCCAAGATTTTGAAACAGCGGAAATATGACAAATTTGCCTGCTCATAATATCTGCCAAGATTTTGAAACTCACACAGCGGCGAGCAGAACTGATTTAAACAATTAACAATGGTGCAAGAGACGTTGGGGAGCTGTAAGACTGATGAACACATTGCTGCCTTTTGTCCCTCTGAGGCATTTACTCTAATGAGCTACATCTTTCAAAACTCTTGTAGTTTCGACATTACTCTGTCAATCAAACCAGGTCTTTATAGTAAAAACACCAGGTCAAACCAAGACCTGGAAATTGAACATTTCCTGCCAACTTGGATGATGATGTGTTGTCAAATTTTAAGATTGTCAATAGAACATGTGGTACATGTTTTTGAAAATTGAACTATACCTAATTTGATTAGATATTAATACTGAAAACCCTGTTTATGTAAATGAAAGCTGAGTATCAGTATCATGACATTTGCTATCCCTTTCAGTGTGCCTAATCAAGTGTCTGGAAAAACCTACAATTACGTCATTTGCACCGTTATATTTTGGAATGGAGCTCCAGTTCCGGGGTAAATGCGTTGAGTCAATAACTGCAATTATATATTGAACGCTGAGTTAGGAGCCCAGTTGCATGCCTTTGTTGGAAAAACCAATAACTGAACGACTGGATGTTTTTGAGACACTGTATTATTTGGTAAAATATTAGGATAGTGTTGACGTTGTACTTATTTAGGTTTTTTCGGATTGATAGCGAAGCCTTGGGCTCAGTTGTGAATGGTTATCAATATTGTCAGTTTACGTATCGCCCTTCCCCCTTTTTATAATGTAGACTACGGTACTTTGCATGGGGTCTCGACCACCCAGAGACATCCCGTCTGGACTGGTTGCTCGGCTTCCATTGCCATCTCTTTGGGGGACAGGAACACCCATCAGGAGTCATTAGTTTCCACGACGACAGGCTAGGGACTCCTTGCTGCAGCTTTCTCGGTGCAGCCAACAGCGGCTTGGAAATGGAATTGGTGTGATCAGACGGTGTTTTGAGATTTAATGGAGGACTATTTTTGTTATCCTAAATGGTTTCACATATCAAAAAAGAAATACTGCATTGTTTTCTTACTGTTCATTGTGCATTTGTATAATTTGGATTTCTCTTTTATGAGTATTGCACTGAATGGATGTATTCTTTTCATCAAGCATACTTTATTGCAATTGCAAGAACCACTGCCCTATCGAGTGGCACACTGTAGATAATTGCTAATTACATTTTTTTTCATCCTTGCTTGGCCGATTTTGGGATATCTTATTGTAGGAATCAGCAAATTTCCCCCAAACTCCTCTATACTCATTTTAAAATACGCATTTGTCGGAATTGAGCGAAATACTGCCATACACTGCAGAAAATAATTTGATTTGGTAGACAAACAACTGATGAGATATGTTCATTTAAATGAAAATGACCAAATATCAACATGATTTTGACCAGCGCTCCATCTTCCAGATCTGCCCCGCTTATTCCTGATACAAAATGGTCAATGGGAAAGCTTCAACGTCTCCTCTTTTTTACACTGGCAGACGGACGCGGCCCTGATGTACGACGCCGTGCACGTCGTGGCGGTGGCGGTCCAGCAGTCGCAGCAGATCACCGTCAGCTCCCTACAGTGCAATCGCCACAAGCCGTGGCGTTTCGGCGGACGCTTCATCGGCCTCATCAAAGAGGTAACGTAGCACTTCGTCCACCTTTGACCCAGTTACTGCTGAGCCGTGTTACTTTGATGAGAGCCAGGCGTTGTGGGGAATCACTGATTTTCTAGACCCTCTTCTTCCGTCTGATAGCCCTTGTGAACACATCTTAAACCCTTTCATTACCTTTATTTCTTCAATGCGCATCTGTCGCCGTGTCAATATCAAAACATTGTGATTGTAGCGTGGGTCAGCAGCTCGCTCGCTTTGTTCTTGTCGCTCTTTCATTCCGGGGACGTTATCATTGCAGGTCATTTTCATGATCATCAATGAGCACTTAGTAAAACTGGCACGCTACCCTCAGTCCATGGTCTCGCCATGCTTCTGAGTCTCTCCATGCCTGTCTGTTGCTTCAAAGCGGAACTCGGAAGCACGCACGCGTGATGGGCTCGCCGCGTTTTTTTTGCCTTTTAGCAGCTTTGCCGTCTCCCGCTAAATTACTGCGGCAGACAGAGAGAGGAGAGCTCGGCGCAGTGCATGATTCGGAAATAAAATGAGGTGGTTAGAGGTTAGATTGATATTGTGGAGAAAGACGGCAGTTCATTCTGATGAAACGGCCGCGCTGAGTGGCTGTGGATTTTCATTATCATTATCAACATTATGTTTATAGGCTCACTGGGAGGGCCTGACTGGCCGCGTCCTCTTCAACAAGACCAACGGACTAAGGACGGATTTTGATCTGGATGTCATCAGCTTGAAGGAGGAAGGTTTGGAAAAGGTGCATTAACCTGCTTTAAGTTGGTATTGAACTAAATGAAGTCATTTTACTTGACATATGATTTATTTTCAACCTGTAAAAAAAACTTATTATTCCCAAATGAAAAAAACACAATATGACAAACTGTTTTTTTTTTGTTGTTGTACAAGTGATTTTTATTCTTTATTTTGGTCTACGTGTTTATTTTTATCATTTGCAACACAATTTTGCTTTTCTACACATTTGGGCACATGTTTTTTGGGACAAAATAACCAAAAAAATGGCATGTACATCCAAATATTGTAATGCAGAATCAGCCCCAGATAATGTAACTGCAAGTACGGCTTAAAAAAATTGACATTAAAAACACAAACAATTTTCAAGTGAATAATTGGTTGCATCTCTGCCAAGATGTGTTGCATTTCTGGAATATTTTTCTATTGTTCTGTCCAAACACTTTCTACCACTTCCTAATAAATTCTTGTGAGAGCGCGTTGAGTGGATGAGACAAAGTGTGATGCTGAGCTGTCTCCACAGATCGGGACATGGGATCCTCCCAGCGGTCTGAATATGTCGGAGGCTCACAAAAGCAAGACGTCCAACATCACTGACTCACTGGCTAACAAATCTCTGCGTGTATCCACCATTCTGGTAGACTAATAAGTCAGCTATAAAACTGAGCGCTAAGTCATAATTCCACAAGTTAACCTTTTCCGCACGTTGCCGCCGCCCCCCGACAGGAGGAACCGTATGTCATGTTCAAGAAGTCCGATAAGCCTCTTTACGGGAACGACCGCTTCGAGGGGTATTGCATTGACCTGCTGAGGGAACTTTCTGGAATTCTGGGCTTCCAGTACGAAGTCCGACTGGTCGAAGACGGCAAGTACGGCGCCCTGGATGAGAGCACGGGCCAGTGGAACGGCATGGTGCGCGAGCTTATGGATCACGTGAGTCAAACCCACTACAATTCCCTTTTTAAGTATTTCTTCAGGTCTTGACGTTTTTGGTTTCGCCATGTAATTATACGAAGGCAACAACTGGCAGGCAACGAGTTAACGAGAAAATCGGCGTGAAAGCAAAGATGGCCGTCACTGGCTGGGCATAATTAACTTTTTTCCCTCTAATAAACCCTTGGTGTGATCTCTTTGCTCTGTAGAGGAAGATGCCCTTCCTGACAGATTAATCTAATCCTAAGAGTGTTGCCTTTCTGACTCACCTGTGACACCATTTAGGAAAGTTCAAACATAAACCCCGAGATGTAATTTCCATTAAAAATAAATAGAAATGTCAGTAATCTAAGTGAACTAACGACCCTGATTATTTTCCCTCTTCCGTCCCGGCTTTTCCGCCCTGTACGCGTTGACCTCGCCGGCTGTGGACAGGAATCAAATGCTAATTTGATTTGTCCACTCTGCTGATTTTTCATCGGCGAGGTCACCCCACCGGCCTCATCCACTTTGCTCCTTTGGTGTCGCTGCAGAAAGTCGACTTGGCGGTCGCTCCTCTGGCCATCACCTACGTGCGAGAGAAGGTCATTGACTTCTCCAAGCCCTTCATGACGCTGGGGATAAGTATCCTGTACCGTAAACCCAACGGCACCAACCCGGGGGTCTTCTCCTTCCTAAATCCTCTCTCGCCTGATATCTGGATGTATATTCTGCTGGCTTGCTTGGGTGTCAGTTGCGTGCTGTTTGTCATAGCCAGGTAACATGACACCTTTCCCCCTCCCTTTCCCTTTGCCTTGGAAATGTCAACCATTTTTTCTACCAGTTCCTAAAAGCACCACAAGGTAAAATGCAAGATGGCACTTTTGGGAGCACTCATTTTGTTCGTAAATCAGTAAAACAACAACAACAAGAAAATAGTTTCGGTGTGATTAGTTAGCTAAAACACATAACATGTATTTCAACACTTTTAAACAGATGTTTTAAAGCAGGGGTGTCAGACTTGGGTTGGTTCGCGGGCCGCTTTAACGTCAACTTGATTTCACGTGGGCCGGACCATTTTAGATATAATATTTAGATTTTTTTTATAAAGGGATTAAAAGAACTGGATTAAAAGCCCTGAATATTCCGTTTTTTATAGATCTAAAACAATGTTTGTTTTAGCTTTTTTTTATTTTTAGATTTTACAAAATCTTTTTTGAACTAAAAACACTGAAAAAATGGATTAAAAAAATACAATTATTGATTTAAAAGGGGGAAAATCAGGAAATTTAATATACATCTATTCTCTTCATTTTAATTTGATCCTAAAACAGAAAGTCGCCACTCATGATTTACTTTCCCGGGCCACACAAAATGATGCGGCGGGCCAGATTTGGCCCTCAGTCCGCCACTTTGACACATAAGTTCTAAAGTAAACAGTTTAGTTTCCACCATTTACAGCTATAAATGGAATCTACCAACTTTGCTCCTTTTAATTAAATTAGTACTTTCCATCTCTGCCATCCTATACCAGATAAACGAAAACAAATTAACCTAATGCTGCCATTTGTAAATGTTGGTTTGCCTTCTTTTTTTCCTTCCTTGAATAATAATCTCGGGAAAGGGACTTTTTTGGCCAGATAACAAAACTTGACTTAAGTAATATTCATGGCTTTTGATTAGAACTAATATCAATTGTTTTTTCATGAAGGAATACATTTATAATTTAATCTTATCATTCATAATTCAGTAAATCCTCATTCCAAAAATTCAGTTCAGCTGAATTTCTAGGTGGAAAACTATTTTCCGGGGGTTCTTATCCAATTCCAGCCCACCCCACAATTTATATAGAAATTATTTATGTGTTTTATTTGCGTAATCTTGCTAACACACTAACAAATAAATATATAATGCCCCAAAACACAAGGCGGCAGACGGTAGAACTCCCCGTGTAAGCACAATTTTAATGGAAGGTCAGGGACGCTTTGAAGGCAAAACTCAAGACAAATAACTGATGGTTGATTTCCTTGCAGTAAAATGGGTAAAAAGAAGGCAAACTACTTCATCAGCGCCTGTAAACATGCACAATAAATTGCTGAAATTGTTCAAAAGTAAAGTTATCCTTGCAAAGACCCACAAAAATAAACACCCGGAACAAAAATGATGAAATGCGCGTTAAACCCTCCATCTTTGGGTTTAACTCTCATTTTGTAAAATGTTACCTGCAAAATGATTACACGAAAGGAAAAGCAGCAACTGTCACCTAAGTTGGTTCAGAATATGCAAAGTATTTAGTAACCACGTCTGGGTAAGTGATGAACATGCAATTATTTTGATATTCAGCTCATGAAATTGCTCGGGTGCTTTGATCTAATTGTGTATGCATCGTGATTTTAATTGCAAACTACAGTGAAAAATATTAAATCAGGCCCTTGTTTGTACACTATTAGGAGTGTGAAAAATGCTCAACAAAACCCAGGCAAAGTCATCTGGTTGAATCCACCCCCAAAAAAACATACTTTTCTTTAATCCTTTGCCAGGAAGGAGTATTGGGATTTACAGGAAAAAAATACTTAACAAAAATAGAGTTGCGCTTTTGGGAGAACTGGATGACAGGAGGGAAAATAAGGTTGGAATTATGAGAAAATAAAGAAATCATTACACACACACCCAAAAAAGTAAATAACATTAGACGCATAATTATACACAGGACTTTTGGTGATGGAGTTTATGGCTGCTTTTATTTATTTTTTTAATCATGCAGCTTTGGTCCTATAAAATCTCAACTTTATCCTCTCATTTTATGAATGTTTCCTTTTAAAATGATGATGTAATTGCCCTTATTTTTTCTTGATGCAATCCCTATTCGTCTTGCAACATTACACACTCTTCTAAATTGACAACCTCTTTTACAGTATAATGTTTGTTTCCCAAAATTGTGGCTCCTTTCTCCTTAAATTGACAGTTTTAAGTATCAACGGAACAATTTAACTTTTACACAACTCAATTTCCATCTTCTGTACTATGATGAATTTACTCTAAGTCCTATAACCTTACAGATAGCTTCCTTATTTTATTCCAATCTTCTGACTTTTTTTCCACTAGTAATCTGACTTTATCGACCTTACATGGAGCTTCACATAATATTCTGGTTTTATTCCAACCACCTTTGAACTTTTTTCTTGTATTATTATGTTCTCTGCGACCTTAGTCCTCCTCTCTTTGCAAATAAACCGATTGGAGTTCATGGAATTGTGCTCTTGCACAATAAAACACAAAACACTCCAGTCTCCTGCTGGGGATTGACATCTTTGAAGCACTTCCCACACACACACACACACACATTTATATATATTCTCT
Organism: Stigmatopora argus; assembly: GCF_051989625.1. Taxonomy (NCBI): domain Eukaryota; kingdom Metazoa; phylum Chordata; class Actinopteri; order Syngnathiformes; family Syngnathidae; genus Stigmatopora; species Stigmatopora argus. The sequence continues at coordinate 9,872,953 of NC_135405.1, read as the reverse complement.
CTCCTTGCCTGAATGCGTTATCCTATCTGAAGCGGGAGACAAACACTCTTCTCCCAACGGATCCTTCCAGAGCTGTCTACGCTTGAACGTATTTCTCTCTTTATTAACGGCAACAAATGATATTTTCTCACATCACAAGTCGCTTTCAAGGTAGAAAATGTCATCCCGCCCAGGAGAGTGGATGATTTAAATGGCATCCTTAGTTGCAACTAGTACGGCTTTCAAGTCAACTGAGTGGCGATTCAACACCCTGAACATTAAGTCCTCACTTGGCCTGTGAGCGAGTCAACAGATCTATAAAGCCTGGCGGAGTAATTGAATCCAGGGGACATTTAAAAGGAGTGCCGTTGTGATATTGTGCAAGCAGAAGAGAGGAGGCGTCCGAGAGAATCCTTTTAGCATTCCGCGTGCAATTTGACATGCGCCCGATGCGTGGAGGTGACCTAATGTCCAGCGTGTTCCTCATGCGCTTCTTCCTAGCGTGCCGAACGCAGCCTGCAGGAATATAGGCTGGCTTCAGGCAAAGGTCATACAACGGAGCAATACCCTGGCAGAATACACATATAGAGAGGCTGCGCCAGCAAGAGAAATCCAATCGAGCGCATGTTGCACGGATTCACACCCACACCTTTTATATACGCTCTAAGCACAGCTTTTCACATTCAGTTGTTTACCTACCAGGAGCCGAGATTCATAGTAGAATAACATCTACGTATAGATACAGTTAACACAGGAAAGCATCCTCTAAAGATTTAACCTTGCATTCAAATCAGTTGCCGTTTTAGCACAGGATAAACCTACAGTGGAGGATAAGGCTTGTGCACCAAGCGGATATGCATACTACGCCACAAGGCCATTTGGCAGTATCACCTAACTGTGCCTCCAAGGAGACGGAGCTCATTGGCATTCTAGCAAATCAGTAGCCGTTGATGCCGTTGACAGGAAGAATTACGGCGTGGAGCGGTGGCCATTTCGGAAAATGTGCTTTTCAAGGGGAACATGAAGGAAATTGTAAAACTGAAGAGCAATCTTGCCAAGGCAGAACCGTCCTAAACATGTTCATCTGATTGGTTTGCCAAGTGACATTGTTCCACTCCATTTCTGCTGCTGGAAGGTGGTTGGATGTCAACTAGCACAAAATAAAGCATCTTCAATCATCGTTGGCCGCTATGCAAGAGTTTAACATTGAATAGTACAAAGTATATAACAGCCTTGGATAGGGACGAGCAGTAATAGCAGTAAAGAGGGGGAAGTAAAAAAGCTTTGAAATTGCCAAGAGATGTAAAAAGCGTGGTGGAAAAGACCTAAGTTTCAATAGGAAGATTTTTGTTGACATATACTTGCAGGCACATTTGATTGAGAGGCAAAAAAATCACAGAACAAATGATCGGCCAGGAATTTGAGCAGGCGAAATGTAAATATATATAAACATTTTGAGGCTGAAAAGACTAGAGGATGTTTAGAGAGAAGCTTAAAAGATGTATAGGCGACAAATTTGAAGCCCTAAGTTGTTTTTTTCACTGTCTTCTGCAAAGTAGGAAGTTTTAATCGTGCTTAAAGTGGATTGCATCTTACACATAGAGGTTTGGACATCACCTAGTTCTGTATTAAAATGCAATGGATTATTTACAGTTTGCCATCATGTTGATTAGGATTTATACTTAATGCAATGAAAGTCATACAACGACAATACAGCAAATATTTGCATTTTTGCACAGAAAAAACTGGAAGCCACACAACTTTATGACCCACACTTCACCTTTTACACTACAAGTGCTCTAAAGTCCTTTATTGTGTGGGAAAGCGCGATATGATATAGCTTATGATAATCGGCTTTAATCTCCTGATCGAGCGCCGCTATTCCTTCAGCTCTTCTCGGTCGCTTGCGGCGGGAATTTGGAAGGAAAAAAAAGCTTTTTATCCGGTCAAATATTTTTGACCAAATCATTACCAATAATATATTTTCAGTTTTAATTCGGAAAACATTATTTTAATTGGAAATAGCGGCTCCAGGGGCCATATCAGCTAAAAAAAAAGTCTATTATTTTTCTTTTTTTCCAAAAGTTTATCTCAGCAAGAAGAATTTCACTAGTGGGATTTGTGGAGTTGTTAGCACACACCTGAAGGGCCTCTCAACCTTGCTTAAGCCATGTATCAAGCACTTCAGCACAAACTCTATCAGCTCCTTGATGATTAACACTCGCCCATTCGCCTCACACTAATGCTATGCCACTTTTAGTCAAGCTAATTAATAAGAAATGTCTACGACTGACCTGAAGACACTGACACCCAGCCAAAGCAGCTCTGGAAGGCTGAGCTAAAAACTTTGTGTATGCCTGTGTGGGTGGGTGGATGGGTATGTGAGTAATAGCTAGTGGACTTGCTGCACGGAAGACAACAACTCCTGAGTCAGGGAATCCAAAATGAGCTCCTAAGATCATCACACACGAGGACATTATCACCAGTGACAGTGTTATTCCACATTATTGATCCGTGCTCACAATAAAGTGAAGGCATTTGAGAATGCCAATAAGTTGATCTCGGTGAAAGCCTGAATGATTTGGTCTCGGTACAAGTTTTGACCCCGGGGCCACGTGGCTTGAAATTCACAGTCTTTTTCTCGGTGTTAAATTACAAAGTGAATCTGCATCGTATTTAGTTTAGAGCTGTTATTCCATGGGGAGATAAGGAAGTCTTATTTTCTTTTGCTAATGTACTCTTCTGAGAAATTTGGAATGGTATCTCTTTCAATTTTTGATGAACTAAATTGATATTCTACAAAGAAAATTTTCCAAGTATCAAAGGCAATTTTAACAGGTAACTCATAATGCAGGGAGAATAACATTGTATTTTTTCCTAGACAAAAAAGACATTAGAATTGTTCTGTTAACACAAAAACTACCACATAAAACTATTACGTCTCCATCCAGCAGCTTCTATTTATCCCAACATTTAAATATCACTTTACTACTTTCTTAACTATGTTTCTCTGACATGTTTCCTTTATGTGCTCATAATACCACTACTATTTTTCCCCTCATAAAGTCACACTGTTCTCATAAACTTTGGACTTTTTCTCATAAAACATTATGACTTAATCCTCATAAAATCCCTACTTTTTCCTCGTAAATGAACTGACTTTATCCTTCTATTATTATGATGGACTTCCCAAACTCATAATGTGATTCTTGTGAGTATTCCAGTGAACCTTTATTTTATTTTTTTAAATGTACCGCATTATCTATTTCTGACCTGCTTTTCTTTCTCCTTTCCCCTTTACAGGTTTAGCCCCTACGAGTGGTACAACCCGCACCCTTGCAACCCCGACTCGGATGTAGTGGAAAACAATTTTACACTGCTCAATAGTTTCTGGTTTGGAGTTGGGGCTCTCATGCAGCAAGGTACTTACCTCAGCCTGTAGCTCTCTATATCCCACCGTCTCTCAAGGTTGGGCTTTTTTTTTCCTATGCTAGCCGGCAGCGACAGAGAAATAGACATCTGGCTTTCTCCGAAGAAAAAGCTTCCCATGTATCGGGGCGTTAATTCCATGATAGCCAGTGTCTTCTCTCTGTCTGTGCCGGGCCCGTCAGTGCCTAGAGACGAGTGGGGTGTGGAGTCAGGATGTGAGGTTACCTTGGGTACATGACTCTCTGGCCCAAACAGGCCGTCACTTCTCCACACTCTGCTTAATCATCGCTGCTGAATACATTCCATGCGTGAAAACAACCTGTCTGCAGGACATGTTCTACTTTTCCCCCCCTTGCATTATTCAAAGCGCTCACTTGTGTCAGGGACTAAGGGGGTGGGGGTTGGTGAGGATAAGCGCATATGAAATCCAACAATTATCTTTTCTGAGAGCTTTTTTTTTTCAAGTGATTTCATCTCGGAGCGAGCGGCGCATCCGCTTCGGCTGAATAGAAAGACGAGGGGGAAAAAAATGAGAAAAAAAACCTCAAGAGAGTTCTTGACTGTTTGACTGTTTTTGGTGCAAGCAGCGTTATCTTGTTGTGTTTTGTTACGTGGTGCAAATAGAGCTCGACGAGTGAATGCGAGATGAGTGGCTGCAGGGTTGAATATATTTCCAGGCTTAACTCCTGCCGCCTCCCTCACCCCAGGCTCAGAGCTCATGCCCAAGGCCCTGTCGACGCGAATCGTGGGAGGAATCTGGTGGTTCTTCACCCTTATCATCATATCCTCCTACACGGCCAACCTGGCCGCCTTCCTCACCGTAGAGAGGATGGAGTCGCCAATTGACTCGGCCGACGACCTGGCTAAGCAAACTAAGATTCTCTATGGCGTGGTGGAGGATGGAGCGACAATGACTTTTTTCAAGGTACAATAGAAACGCTCTCCAGTTTCAATTTGTTCTTTTATGTTACGATCGCGTAGCGCGATTTGAGGGATTTGGACCCAGTAGCAGGGAAGCAGGAGGGGACGAGGCGAACTGTGCTCATGATAATAACTTTTAATAACTCAGGAAGCCTTATGAAATAACAAGGACTTGTACAACCAAAAATAAACAAAACCGGAGCATGGAGAACAGTACCTTTGCAGCGATGTATGCAGTATGACGCAGTACGATCCGACAATGAATACCAATTCAGTCGTGTTTAAATACACACATCCGTAATCATGAATCACTCGCTGCTGCTCGAACCTAACGGCAAGCCAGGAGGGACAAACGAGCTGCTCCTGACATTTTATTTCTACCTGTTCTGAGGGAAAGATTGTAGGCGATCCATCAAATGTAACGTTCATAATCAAACCCTCCTAGTCGTCAAGGAAATGGTTTGGAACCGAGGACCATGAGAATTTGAACGACAATCCCTTGGATTGTCATTTATATTACTGTAACGATGTCATGCTAACTGTTTGTTATTATGGAAAAAACAAGTTTGGTTGCATTTTGCTTTCATTATTTCAGAGAAAATATAAGCGTTATGTCTTTGGCTCGTCGTTTGCATTTGAAGGTAAAAGTTTGACATTGCAGCAGGTTGTTATTATCTGTAATTAGAATCCAAGTGATTTGATTTTCTAATTTGCTGCTCAATCTTTGACATGCAGAAGACAAAGATTTCCACCTATGACAAGATGTGGGAGTTTATGAACAGCAGGAGGCAATCGGTGATGGTGAAAAATGTGGAGGAGGGCATCCAGCGTGCCCTCACTTCGGAGTACGCCTTCCTCATGGAGTCCACCACCATCGAGTTTGTCACTCAGCGCAATTGCAACCTGACGCAGATCGGAGGCCTGATTGACTCCAAAGCCTATGGAGTGGGAACGCCAATGGGTAAGAGCACCACCCTCACCTTAAACTTCACTGGAACTATTTAGTTTTTGGAGTGATTAGGTCACAACCATACAAATATCAACCAAAAAATCGAGGGATTCGGTTCTGGGATGCTGGTCAATTGCCAGAAGAAACCTCTGACGGAAAATTTCATGAATTGTATATGGGTCACCTTTAACATTTGAAATCTCATAAACATCTCAAGAAATATTAAGCACTTTATAGTTAAACTTAAAAACCTTTGAGACCTATAAGAGAGAGACAATAAAGAGGCATCAGGAAGATGTCTGCAGACTGGTATACTGTTATTAGGCAACATTTGATACTGTCAATGTGGCGGGAGTCAATAAGTGTCTGCCTATCATTCAGTTAAACAGGCTTTTTTTCCCTTTTTAAACTATTATTTTTTTTGCATTTTTGAACACTAATTCACCTGTGTCAAAGTGGCGGCCCGGGGGCCAAATCTGGCCCGCCGCATCATTTTGTGTGGCCCAGGAAAGTAAATTATGAGTGTCGATTTTCTGTTTTAGGATCAAATTAAAATGAAGAGTATAGATGTATATTAAATTTCCTGATTTTCCCTCTTTTAAATCAATCATTGTAATTTTTTAATCATTTTTTTCTGTGTTTTTAATTCAAAAATCATTTTGTAAAATCTAAAAATATATATAAAAAAGCTCAAATAAACATTGTTTTAGATCTATAAAAAACTGAATATTCAGGGCTTTTAATCCAGTTCTTTTAATCCATTTATAAATAAAAAAAATCTAAATATTATATCTGAAATGGTCCGGCCCACGTGAAATCAAATTGACGTTAAAGCGGCCCGCGAATCAACCCGAGTCTGACACCCTTGCTCTAATTGTAGCCGTGGAAAATGAATATGTTATAGGTAGCTAAAAGCCATAATTACTGGTTGAGCGATTCAGATAGGACGCCATATTCACTCACCAAAGGCGTCATATCGGCGACCATCAGAAAGACCGACGCCTGTTGGGTGAGGAATTGTGGAAAGCAGCCGAAAAGTAAATTTACCGCAGATCCCCACCCTTCCTTCGTAAATTGTAGGCGAGCTCTAAAGCGTCACAACAAAACACTCGGGCGCCAAACAATCAGACAACAATCCGAGCGCTGGCGCGTCTGTTTTTCTAATCTGCGTTTGCGCCTGTCAAAAATGATGAGACACTCTCAAAGCATCAAAACTTTTTACGCCATCCTCATCCTTCACTCTGGGGAGCGTTGTGTTGTGTTGTGTTGTGTTGTGTTGTGTTATGCTGTATGCAAAGCAGCCGGCGGGCGGATAAATGTATCCCCGGGGTGCCGGAGTGGAAAGCTGCTGATGATTTCTGTCCCAATTGCCATAAAGGTTAAAGTGGTCGCCACGAGGCCAACGGGAGCCCTCGCGACCGTGGCGTCGGCGAGGGTGGGGGGGTGCTAATGGCCGCATCCATCACGGACGATACGAAGGCCATCAAAATACGGATGATTAATTCCGGCCATCCACATCTGGAGCTGCCTCGTGCTGATGAGCGCGGCGCCGTTATAGATCTGCAGAGATGTGATGATTGCGGCGGCTGTAACAAAGCCGGCGCGGCGATGTGATGTATCGCCCCGCTGTGGCGCCGACTTAACACGGACGTCCTTGAGATGGACATCAGATCTTCTCGCTTCGTTTTCAGTGGCGCCACCACGCAGTGTATCAAACGTTAGCGGCTATATTTCAAATCCTTCATTTGCCTGATAAGCGCTACACTGATAAATGCATAAAAAAAGAAAAATACTACTGATTAGGTTGTCTGCTGGAGGAGTTATTACGTCTCACTAATTCATTTCACTCTCACGTGGAAGGGTTTTCATGACGTACTATTTCGGAATAAAGCTGATTACGCTCCCTCAAATGTTTCCAGCGTGATAGAAAATGTCTCTTTTAATCACTAAATGCCGCAGCCGAGGCAAAAGAATCGTTTTTTTTAATGACTTTGGGTGTCCTTGTCGTTTAGTACCTTTTAATCGAAATCTAGTTTGTTCCTCCCTTTAAAGCGATTTGTTCGGTCAGGTGTGAATACAACAATCAAACTTGGGTGCCCACCAAAAGCTAGTTAAGGATTTTTTACCATCCATACTCAAAGTGCTGGCTCACTTTGTAATACGTTTTATCCAAATTAATCAAGGCAAACTTTGCAAAATTGGCAAATATTGCATCGTTGTCCAAATTGTTAAGAAATTGGTCATTTATTATAGTATAAACATCTGTAGCAAGGTTCCGTTAAGCCATTATGTAATCAAAAGTCAAAACCTTGGTCAATATTGTTCTAATATACATATGCTGTTTTGTTATAAAATAATATTCTTAAATGTCGAAAATGTTTTAAATTTTCCGCAGCTTCAAAATTGTAAATGTCATAGTAGTTTTGCATTTGTTGTTCATTTAAGTCTCAGCAAATAGCATAATATATATGTGATATATCATGAAATTCATACATTTACTTCTATTCAAATATACACTAAAAAGTTCTTTAAAAACTGTCAAATGTATAGATTGAAGTCATTTTTCTTTCATTGTAAAATAAGTTGGAAAAAATACTTCACTTTAGAATTCATCGCTCATAAAAGTATGTTTTACTGTTTAAAGTACTAAACAACATTTCTAAAAATTTAAGGCGGGGCTTCAACATCTGCGTTTTCTTCCCTTTCCTTTTTATTATTAGTCAACAACCTACAGAAGACAAATTCAAACCCCCTAATATCTTGACGGCTCAATAACTCCTAGACTAATCCCCTCAACGGCGTAAATAGTTTTGTGCACGTCCCGCTTTCTTCATCCTGTTTACAATCTTACGGTCAATAAAAGAATAAGCGAAAGATCTCAAGCGCTTGACGCTGACACACGTTTTGCATCACTTTGATTTTTCTCTCCACGTGAAGAGAAAGCAAAACTCTGGAGGACAGCGGAGCAAGTGTACAAGCCCATCAATGGATTGGGCCCAGAGAAAGCGACCTATAGGTGCGAAAGCACGTTTAATCTTTAAGTGCTTGTCGGTTCCTCTGAATCCCTCTCCCAAAAGCGCCGCTATCGACTCAAAGCGTGCGCCAAGCGGCCGCCCGGCTGCGTGGGAGTGATGGATGCCTTGCGCTTTTCAACATCTGTAAGGTAGTTATGAATGCGCACGGCGTCAAGCATCGCACTTTTCCATTTGCTGAGGCTCCAGCTCTCTATCCTTGTCTCTAAAGACTCATCCTATTAGCATTTATCCAAGGCCTCCTTTGTTAGGCCATCATTTATCATTTGAAATATGATGGAGGAGTTAGTGGGGAGAAGGGAAGGGTGGTGGTGGGGGGTTGGGGGGGTTTACAATCAAGAGCCTCTGATACTTGAGAGATTTCCCTTCTTCAATCAGAGCGTATGCTTGAACATAGGACCATGCAAATGAGTGCCAGCTGAGCAGATATATGTGTACTTAAGCATGCATGTACACTTAAGTGCGGACTATAAATGTATATTATGTAATATAGGCGAATAGAACAGCAGATAGGGTATTGGCTTCATTAATATGCAGTGTTTATAGACCGTTTTTACGTTTATAGTATGCTTAAACATGCGTCCACTGTAGTATAGGCTTGTGTAAACATTACGTAGGCTTGTATAAAGGGGGTAACATTGTTTAATAGTTGCAGGAAACTCAAATAGCCTTTGTTTGGGAGTTTTAGTTAACTAGCCATAGGCCACATACTCAAATTTTGTCATGATGCTGGAGCATTTTTTATTAAATAGTTATGATTTATATACATATAAATTTGTTTCTATTTTTTTCTTTCTACTAGTGGCCAAAAAATCCACACCTAAGTGAAACAAATATCAATATATAAGAGCCATAAAACTTTTCTCAAGGTGAAATGAAATGTAATCTAGAGGTTGATTTATATTTTTATATGACAAACTAAATTAAAAACTCATTGTTCTTTTCCATATGCTATAAAATCAGCTAGGATAAAACACATGGATTTCCAATTGAACTCAGGGATAGCAATAATAATACAAATTAAAAATTAATGGTTTATAGTCTGATATGTATCAAATTGTCATGAAACAAGACAAAGCGTAATTTTCGGATTATAATGCGCACCAGGCTCACCCACCAATTTTGACAACAAAACTTTATTTGTTTAAACCGCTGGTTTTCCCATGATGCAATGCGATATGCACACAAAAAACCTCAACGGTTTTAAGACGCATTGTTAAAACGTGGGGGAGTAACCCCCATCATTTGAAAAGGGACTAGCTCAGGGCTCTAGGTCACCCTCAACATAATGTGTATAAATAAAAAGGACCAGATGGACAGATATCTTTTTTCATATTTGAAATATAGAGATAATGTCACAAGAACGTGTCAGTGTCCAAAAATTGTGGAAACCAGTACTGTATGTGCTTCTAAAAAAAAAAAACGCTGGCGTAATTGTTTGGCTGTGCCCTTTGTGTGTCCAAATAAATGGAGTCTGTGAGATGAAAGGATGATGGATGATAACAGAAAATGATGGATGACACTGAGAATAAACTGCAGGGAAAAAAAAGACCTGATTCTGTGCAGCGGTGAGTCCGCAACAGACGGGAAACTATTAACCATAATAGAATGCTTAGCAAAACCTTCAAACTTTAATTTATGTGCTACATTATTGCCGAAAGATTGATTTACTTTTTAATTGCACTCCAGGTATTTTCTCCTTCAATGACCCATGGTCATGACTTTTCAAACGCATCTAAATGGAAATGAGTCCAAAAGGCAAAAATCTGCCTATGCGTTGATGCGTTTCATAAACTAATTATTGGAATTTCCATCTTTTTTTTTTTACATCAGAAATAGAAATAGACGTAACACGCGTTTAGCACGGTTTATAAATGAATGATATAAGCTTTCCGTGAGCGCTAATCTCTCCCTGGGAAGTGTTTGTGTATATGTGTGTGTGCATTAGTATGTGTGTGTCGGACTATTCTGTGGAAGCAACGGGAACGAGATTCCGTTTTGCTCCTCCACGGCGATAACTCCTTTGATCACCCCAGTAACTCCTACTGTGTCACTAATAGCGCCCCCGCCCACATACCCCCCCCCAACCCCTCCTCATGATGCCATACAACGACATACCAATAATGAAACCCCATCTCATATATTAGTAAAAAACTAAAAACTAAAAAACTGTCCTTAACAAATAGGCTTAAGGAGTTTTCCCCACATCTATAAGAACTCTAAACTTGCGGTAACACAACACACAATCCCTTCTGTGTAATAACTTGGGGTGAGGTACTATGAAAAGATGTTTGGGTGTTGATCTGCCTCCTACTGGCTGACTGAAGATAAGTGAAAGACAGTGAAAGGTAAGTGATCCGCTCGGGGGGGTGATGCGATGTATCCATAACGGCAGAATGGTAAATTACGAGTCCGAAACTATCGCTTATTAGGTCTTTTGCCGAGAAAACACACCTTATGGCGAAGCACTACCAATTTCGTCATACGCAGTTTCTGGGTGTGATGACAATTAGGCTTTTGTTGTTGATGATGACGACAGGGCCTATGTCCGATTATTATTATCATTATCATATACATTATATAATCCCACTACTGTATAACGTACACACCCAGTCGGGTCACTGTTTACGGCACGAGAAGCTCATTGGCGGCACGTGTGCGAAAGGCAGCTCGTTCAATGCTCGTGAAGTCAATACTTTGGTGCCAACTTCCTCTGTGTTAATGGGAACGCCGGGTGTGAATGGAGTCACACTGTGACTATCAGGATTAGTGGCATTTAAAGGAGGACTCCCAATGTGCAGCCATATGTAACGTGCCAGGTTACATGATGAAATGGACGGAAAAATAGCTGTGTTACTGCCAAGAGGTACTTAGCTCTTCAACTTGCAATCTTTCGGCTAAGGAATGGTGACAAGTAAAGGCATGTGGCCCAGACGCGGCCCGACAAAACTTGCCGACATTAAAAACGAGTTGTTTGTCTTTTCATTGGCAATGTCGTGATCTGCATATTTGTGGCTCTTTATTCACAAATACACCTTTTATTTGCTGAATAAACCACTTTTGGGTTCTTGATGAAATGCTACAAAATGCTGCAAGATAGTGGACATGTTGTATGATGGTCACTAAGGTTTATAGAACATTAATCTCATGGGAATATCTGGTACTCGGACGTTTGGTCGCCGGACGTTTGGTCGCCCGGACGTTTGGTCGTCGGACGTTTGACAACATAACAGAGAGTTTACTGTTGAAACCAGCTCTCAAAATTATATTCATGTGAGAGAGAGTTTAATATCTAAATATCTACTGTTGAAACCAGCTCTCAAAATTATATTCACCCGGGCGACCAAACGTCCGGGCGACCAAACGTCCGGCGGCCAAACGTCCGGCGGCCAAACGTCCGGTCACGGAATATCTCAAGTGATGAATCTCAACTTTGAGGCACAACAAAGTGATGTTTTGAAAGCTTACTTTTAAAATTCATCTGATTTTTGGCACTGATTTTCTTTGACAAGGTTGAATGTGAATGACAAAAGATTTTTTTTCAACTTTGTGTCGTCTGGGTCATTTCACCCAAATCAGTGACAATTAGTTATGGCCTCCCTCAGCAATTTTGCAGATGCCTATTAATAATAAATGTTATTTAGACACGCGTCAGTAAGCGTTTCGAGTAAAAGCATAACGAACAGCCAAGAGCTTGCTGTACCTGGAGCTCCGGAGGGAAAAGTTCCGCATCAACACTAACAAAAGAGAGCGAGAGCAAAAAAAAAAAGTAGCTTTGCCGTACAAATGCAACTTCCAGCGACATTTAAACAGTCTCTGGGGATTCCTCAGATAAAAATAACGCAATATGAAATGTCATTGTTACTCTTTCTATAACGCGATCATTCGCACGCACTGTTCACACTTTTATCGTTGCCTTCTTCTGCCTCCCTAACTCCAAACAAAGATGTCAAATCTGCAGTTACATTTAAGCTGATATTACTCATGAAAATCCACCTGACAACAGAATGGCCATGGATATATGACTTCCACACATCTAGCAATAGGCGCGTTCCTACCATAAAGCTTCTGTCAAGCCCATGACATCGAGGTGTTTTTTTGTGTGTTTTTCCCAGGCTCCCCGTACAGGGACAAAATCACGATTGCCATTCTGCAGCTGCAGGAGGAGGGCAAGCTCCACATGATGAAGGAGAAATGGTGGAGGGGCAATGGCTGTCCAGAGGAGGAGAGCAAAGAGGCCAGCGCTTTAGGGGTGCAGAACATCGGAGGAATCTTTATAGTATTGGCTGCTGGTTTGGTGCTGTCTGTCTTTGTGGCTGTGGGAGAGGTTCTGTACAAGTCCAAGCAGAACGCCCAATTGGAGAAGGTATACTTTATGGTAGCCTGCTATCAATTCTCAGGAAAATGCATTAATTTATATGTATATATAAATTGCAGGGCTGCAGATATCTCAATTTGGCAACAAAAAAAATGCCTAGGCAATTGAATTGAATGCTTTTATTGTCATTTTACCACACAGCGCACAAATAACCACAACAGACAAATAAATAAGTAGTCCAAGTGAGATGAGCAGAGAGGAGAGTCCTTGTTCCGCCTTGAAGTTCAGGATGAGTTCCATGGTTTTGGAGACCTTCAGCGCCAAGTTATTGAGTCTATGGACTCAACAACAAACAAACACATAGATCAAGGGTGTATTGGTTCGCGGGCCGCTTTAACGTCAACTCGATTTCATGTGGGCCGGACCATTTTAGATTTAATATTTTTTTATAAATGGATTAAAAGAACTGGATTAAAAGCCCTGATTATTCAGTTTTTTATAGATCTAAAACAATGTTTATTTTAGCTTTTTTATATATTTTTTTACATTTTACAAAATGATTTTTGAACTAAAAACACTGAAAAAAATGATTAAAAAATTACAATTATTGATTCAAAAGGGGGAAAATCAGGAAATTTAATATACATCTATACTCTTCATTTTAATTTGATCCTAAAACAGAAAGTCGGCACTCATGATTTACTTTTTCGGGCCGCACAAAATGATGCGGTGGGCCAGATTTGGCCCCCGCGCCGCCACTTTGACACCTGTGACATAGATAATCAATATATAATCATGATAAATACATCATCAATAAATAGTCATGACTATGGCACGCACACCAGAAGGAGTAGCACAATGTCTATTGAATTAAAGCATGAGGTGAGGCTGTAAAAATGAATGTTTTTTCTCCACTTATACTTCACTGTATATTTTAAACAATGAACAAATAGAACTGTTGCCATCTGCCCAAAATCAAGAAATCCACCAACAGCCTTTCCTCCATCCTCATTTAAAAATGTATTTTTCTTGAATGTGCCTCTGCATCATCGACATGAATTTCACTTTTTCGAAACCAACCAGGTTACACTTACACTTTCATTGTAGTGTTTATACAGTGCCGAAGGCAGTGCTACTTAAAAATGGCCTCACTGGATTTGCTTTTTGTTTTTTTGGTTGTTTTCCTTTCACCTGCCATCTCGCCGCTGATTAGTTTGTGTTTTTGTTACGGGCGGCGTACGTTCTGAGCACATCTCGCCGATCATTAATCAAGATAGTGGCTCGCATTGTTGGAATAATTTCAAATGCCACAACATCGGCGTTGCCGAGGTGGCTTGTTCATTTACAGGCCTCCCTCCCGCCTTCTCTACTCTCTCTACCTGTCACCTTCCCCCACATGAAACCAATGGCTTTTTTTTATCCGCCTCTTCTTCCCTGTGTTCTTTTTTCTTTTCTTTTTTTTGCCTCCACACATTTCCGCTGCTTTTCTTCCCCTATAATCACTTTTTTTCAGAGAAGGAACAAGATGTCAGTCGTGCACCAGTCAAATTGTGTGTATAAGTGAAAGAAAATTACCTGTTGTCCAAGCCGCCTCCATGTCACACTCGTACGCTCAAATTGGATTCAGCATTAACTGAGAGTGATTTTAGAGGAATTTGGCTCGGGAAAAGGTTGCCGGGGAAGAAAATGAACACTTTATAAAGGCGCTCATGGCTTGGACATAATGTCAGGAAGAGGCTGCTTCACATAGCTGATGTTCCATAGCATCTTTTTTTCAAAGCAAACTTGTCTTTGCGCGACCTTTTAAAGGTGAACCCCCTCGCTCACTCAGAATCCTAATGAAGAACAATGTTAAGACGTATTTGAATCAAATTAATGAAATCCTCCATTTGTAACATATTCAAAAACTCACTGATGATTAAATTGGAATCACACTAATGATTCCATTGGGCCTTAAAAGGATCATATTAGGAACTAAGGTTGCAAATAACAGTTATTTTGGTACTCAATTAGTTCTCTCCATTGATTGAATTGAATTTTTCTTCAAAAACCTTTTTTGCATGACAAAAAAAAGTCACACAAGCTTCCATGGACATCTCAGAGGTCTTAAAGTCAAACTGCATTCATTTGGTTAATCCTCACTAGGCTCACAAGGGTGCCGGAGCCTATCCAAGCTCCCTGACAGGTCCCATTTTTTTTTCCCCGCAAAGAGAAAAACATTACTTCTCTGCTATTGAGCAGGTTGATCATTATTCTGTTGAACATCTAAAAACAAGAGATCCAAAAATGCCATTTTCCGATGAAATATTGAAGCATTACCTAAAAGTTTCATGAGATGATTTAACTATCTGACAGAGTAAATGCTTTGGAAAAATGTCCACTAAAAAGGGCAGATCTCCCCCTCAAAGGTAAGTGCATTCGAGAATTGCCTGAAAGACCCGATCCCCTTTAGTTTTTCATCTCATCCCGCTTGTGTAATCATCCGTGGTGTGAGCAGTGCGGCATTAACACTCATCTACTTCTTGTCTCCACTCTGCGCAGAGATCTTTCTGCAGCGCCATGATGGACGAGCTGCGGGTCTCTCTGAAGTGCCAACGTCGTCTCAAGCAGAAGCCGCAGCCGCCCGTCATCGTTAAGACGGAGGAAGTCATCAACATGCATACGTTCAATGACAGGAGACTCCCTGGAAAGGAAACCATGGCGTGAAAAGACAAAACAACAACAACAATCCCTTCACGGCGGAGGGACGCAATGGGTGGAGCTGGGTGACATCGTGGCCGACCTCGCCGCCGTTTGAAGTCGGCGGCCGTATTTTTTTTTTTTTTGGGAGGGACCCCATTGAAGCAGTATGTATGGAGAGATGTTTCCTGTGGAAATCAAGCTAGCTGAGTGAGCAGTGTCACCTCACTGTGATGGTCACTTTATGAAGGCAGCTGGAAATGATGGAAGTGGACTAGTACACACACATAGTGACACAGGATGTAGTTTTTATGTTCAAGTCCAATCTCTGTGTGACCCCCATATACCTCCTTTCCCCTTAGTTTCTTTAGGATTATTTGAAAAAGTCAAAAAAAAACAAAAAGAAAATATAAATCACATGAAGAAGAGTAGACGTCACCAAACACTTTTACTATGAACTGATGTGTATATTTCGGAATCATCTTTGCCGACCCATCGTACCGTCTTTTCCTCGTGCCAAAGCTTTTGGTTCAAGAGCCTCAATGTAATACGCTTCTAATGTCTCTCAAAGTTGTTGTTTTAATGCAGAATTTCTACAAAAAAATATATATCTATAATGTTTGTTTTTGTACAAGATCAAGACATTTTATAGGACTTTGTATCATGGTAGCCCCTCCCGAGGACACGACATGTAGCAGACGCAGACGAAGCCCTTGCTCAGACTCCTGATGCTTGGGGGGGGGTCTTTCGCACGCTGCTCTGTAGGATCCATCACACTCACTTACTTATACCATATTCCCACTTTCAGTTTTTTCATTTTTTGTGTGTTTGCGTGTTTGGAGAAAATATGGCTATGTAATAAAGCAATGCTTGACGTCACAATGGTGCTTAATTTTAAACTACTACTACGTACACAAGTAATGTTTCGTAGGCCAATAATTTTGAGAATTTTTGTTGGAATGACCTCAAATTTTTACAGCTTGTGTAGAAACATTCCAATTTTTAACGTTTTCTATCTTTTCAGGTTAAGAAATGCCGTTCACTTCAAAAGAAAAGGCATTTTGCGTTTTAGAGGATGCTCGGACTCGGTCACCGAAGACAGTGCAGTGTGCCTTCTTCACAAATTTTGCAAAGGAGGCGCAAACTACAAACCATATGAGGTCTTGACACCAAAAATTTCAAGAAAAGGGTTGGCATTTGGGTTTCCACACTTGCTCATCTAACTCTTCCGAGGACTACGCAGGAAGGCTTCAAACATCTGCTCCACTGTAACAGCTGTCTCAAAATTATTGGCCTATGAAATGGGGTCAAACATTTTGGTACACCCTGTATTTATGGGCCAAACTCAATAAAAAATGTGCACTAAACAGGTAAAAGTTGGGTTTTGCTAAAATTATAGGTGCTCATGTCCTACTTGGGCTCATGGCATACTACCCTGAAAACCTCCAATGACTTCTGATTTCATGTAGTTTCATGTAGTTATTGTATACAATACAATGCAGCATTATTTGCGTTTCAAATGTTAAACTTTTAATGGAGTCAGATGGCCTGAAATAACGGTGAGTTGATGTAAAATACTAATTAAAAATCATACTCAATATTTGGTAAGATTAGTGTACTAACATAATATAGTACGTATTGTTTTATTGCATCAAGACCACAACAATGACGACTATTCTACGTCATCTTCAAAACATAGACAGACATAGTTGGGAGGACAAAGCACCTCGAAAAACGCGGTAAGCAAGCCACCATCTTTTCCACATTCAATATGGCCTGATAATATGGGCGTGGTTATGCCACGCAGGTGTCTAAATTACGCACATGCGCAGTACCTCGCTCTTTCGAGCAGCCATTTCTCTGCCGACGGTCTGACGACGAGCACCCAAACGAGGTAAGCTCTAGAGCGCTTTACTGGCATAAGTGCATTTTTGTTACGCTACCATGAGACTTTTTAGGATCGCTTGAGCCCAAAACGTCGAGGAATCTGTTAGTTTAATGCCAGGTTCAACACACCGTCGACAATTTAAGTTAGAGCTCCCTTTCCTCCCCAGCTGTGTGCCGCCTGTGGCTAGCTAGCTTAGCATTAGCGACACGACAACGCTCGTCATTTGGCTTTAAACCTTTTATTGTCCGTTTTCTCTCCATTATTCAGTCGTGTCGAAAGACTTTTGATCTCATCAAACAAAGTCGAGATATCAACGAACAGTTTGATGGGTAAATACTCTCTCCAAAATGACATTCAGTGGCACGACTGGTGTGTTGTATGTAAAGATAGATTTCACTGCGAGTGCTTAACACCCGTTTCTAATTTGTAATTGTTCTGATTTCACATTCACACTAAAAATCATTGATACAAAAATTGTTACGCCAACTTTCTCTTAGCTGTCAACGCCACTGTGTATATTTAATCGCCTTGTCTGGAAAAGGGAAAAGAATAGCACAACACGGAGCACTCAGTAACTTATTTTCATTCATTATCTTGATCGTATATTACTAAGTTTCTTGTCAGATTTCTCCATCTTGCAATAATTGTTTTGCAACTCCCAACTAGTTTGGTTAAATCTAGTTTTCCCTGTTTAGCATCCAGATGCAGCTCTTCCCGAGTGCCCAGAACACCCCCGAGGTTGCAGGAAAGGAGACTGAGCCACATCAAGGTAAAACTAATTAAAAAAACATTAAGCCTATTTGCTGAATCTCCATTCTCTATATATAATAAATTTTGCTTTCTTTAGACACATCAGGCCCACGTCCAGACGATCTTCCTCGCAGGTTGCCCACTTGCGGCATATCTGCATTTTAGAGACTACTGGCAGGCTTCTCAAAGGTTAATGTATTTGTTTATTGTATAGTATCCAAGTCTTCATCCAAACTAAATAAAAGCTTTAAACATTATAATCCTGTGATATCTGATCTACTTTGCCATGGTGAGGTTTCACTGAACTTAAGTTGGTGTTGTGATTTCCTCACCTTATATAAGTAAAGGCCACAAGGTAAGAAATATGTTTTCTTCCAAGTCATCTTCCCCCAGTACAAGTCCATTTATCCCCAATTTTATTTTCTAAGTGTTTATTCCCCAGCTTTTTTATTAAATTGTATATACCCAGTTTTCTTTCCTAAATGTTTTCCCCCCAGCTTTTTAATTAAATTGTATATACCCAGTTCTTTCCTAAATGTTTTCCCCCCAGCGTTTATTCCCCAGCTTTTTTATTAAATTGTATATACCCAGTTCTTTCCTAAATGTTTTCCCCCCAGCTTTTTAATTTTATTTTCTAAGTGTTTATTCCCCAGCTTTTTTATTAAATTGTATATACCCAGTTCTTTCCTAAATGTTTTCCCCCCAGCTTTTTAATTTTATTTTCTAAGTGTTTATTCCCCAGCTTTTTTATTAAATTGTATATACCCAGTTCTTTCCTAAATGTTTTCCCCCCAGCTTTTTAATTTTATTTTCTAAGTGTTTATTCCCCAGCTTTTTTATTAAATTGTATATACCCAGTTCTTTCCTAAATGTTTTCCCACCAGTTTATTTTTTTCTCCAAGTGTTTATTCCCATTTTATTTTTGTTTTCTAAGTGTTTTGTGAACTTTGAACTAAAATGTCTTGTCTACAGGTGGACAAATCAGAGAAAAGACCACCAATCAACACTTCAATGTAATGCCAACCAAGTATGTTAAAGTTGAAATATTTACTTGTAAATAAATTTTTTAAACTTCATTGTTACCTGCATTTTTTGTTAGATAAAGACAAACACATGTATACATTTCAAAACTTTTATTTTGAAAAACTTGAGATTTTCAAATGGACAGAGGCACCAGGTGGAAATCTGGAAAATAAAAGGGGGTCAATACAAAGTAAAACACCATTCACAAGGTCTTAGCTTTTATTTTGAAAAAGTTTGGAGATAGGTTCTCGCGTAACCACCAGCCCCGCGAAATGGGGGGTGCCTCAGGCTATCTGTACATAGGCAGGAAACCTTGTCCCCCCTGTGGAATTCTGGAAAATGAAAAAAGGGGGTCAATACGCAAAGTTAAGTAAAAAACCATTCACAAGGGCTCACCTTTTATTTTGAAAAAGTTTGGAGATAGGTTCTCGCGTAACCACCAGCCCCGCGAAATGGGGGGTGCCTCAGGCTATCTGTACATAGGCAGGAAACCTTGTCCCCCCTGTGGAATTCTGGAAAATGAAAAAAGGGGGTCAATACGCAAAGTTAAGTAAAAAACCATTCACAAGGGCTCACCTTTTATTTTGAAAAAGTTTGGAGATAGGTTCTCGCGTAACCACCAGCCCCGCGAAATGGGGGGTGCCTCAGGCTATCTGTACATAGGCAGGAAACCTTGTCCCCCCTGTGGAATTCTGGAAAATGAAAAAAGGGGGTCAATACACAAAGTTAAGTAAAACACCATTCGCAAGGTCTTACCTTTTATTTTGGGAAAAACAAGGGGGGTGCCTCTGTACATAGGCAGGAATTCTAGAAAACATAAAGGGTCAATAGATTAAATTACATAAAAAGAAATACAGACTATGGCCTAATCAAGTCAAATTTAACTAAAAAAACTCATACATTTAGCTTTTTTTCTATAAACCATCAAAAGGCAATATTAGACATATTCCTGATGGTCTGGTTTTCTTTTGGTGTGCTGCAGAAAGACTAAAAAATGATCTGAGTCTTTAAACACCCATATCCAGTCTATTTTTCATGTTTTCCTCCACAAACAAATAATCAGGATTTTGATGTGGTGGGAAATATAGAAAACACAAGGTACAAATTACACGAAAATAATAAATAAAATAAATCCTACTTCTGCCTTGAGTTTTTCAGTCAATTATTTCAAATCCATTCTTTCTTAATAAAATAAATATCCAATACGCTTCTATTTTTCTCTTCTTATGCCGAGGAAAAAAATGTTTAAATGAGTCAAAAATTACACCTGCATTATTGTTGAATAAATGTCTCACTTAAATTTTGTCAAAATCACATTTAAAACTAAAAATGAAACGGTCCCAGCCCTGGTCTTTAAGAAAGTTAACGGGGTAAAAGTATAGAATCTGAGTGCACAGTTCTACTACATGGCAGAATTTTTCATACCAATTTTGTCATACGCAGTTATCTGGGTATGATGACAAAGCCTATGTTCGCTTATTTGTAATTTCAGAAAGATGTGAAACTCACAAGCGGAAGTTACTCCTACACTTGCCACTATAGTATTTTTTTTTTAAATTAAATTTAATTGGGATGACCCTACTTTACAGTTTTTCCATTAACCGCGATAATCGAGGGATTACTGTTTATTCCTTACACGTCCACTAATGGCATTTGTGTGGGTGACTTATCCACAGGTTTTTGCTATTTAAAAAACACGAAGCTAGTTAGTTTTCATTCAAACGTTGAATATATCATGATGAAAAACGAGCCAATTGCGCAAAGCCTTGAATACTGAACGCTGACGTTTAAATATTACACGGATAGAGAAAATCGGAACTATTTAAAAATGACTCACTTTGTTATGGCGTCGACAAGATGCCCCTTTCTGCTCGTTTTGGCCACATTCTTGATGTTTCCCAGCAGTCTGTGCTCGTTGAGGAACTGAAACACACATAAAATGATTTCTTTTTAAACAAAGAGCGATCGGTAACGCAATGTAGCCAATTTGTTTGCAAACATTTTGCAGTCTGCACACACATGGGGCTAGCTACATCACGTCAACGAATCATGCTCTTATCACTCTCAAGACGAGAACTGGGGCTTCGAAATCCCCAAACGACAACGTACCGAATGTGCTGCATCGTCCTGGGAGAAGTTTGTCAGGCTTTGTTCGGCAAATCGTCACTTTTGAGCTGCTCTGCAGTGCACGCCCGTGCAGCCTCCTGGCTGCTTCCTGGCTCATCAGCCATCTTGGGGTTTGACGTCGGCTATTTGAACTCTGACATCGGCCACGCCTATTAAAAATAGACACACAAAAAATATAAATTGTTTTCATAATAACGTGCGTTAGTCAGTGTGTGTGTGGGGGGGGGGCGCTGTAAATGCTTTTGGGTTGGACTTTAATACTTTAAAAAAATACATTGTTTTCATAATAATAATAATGCATTAGTCAGTGGGTGGGGCGGGGGCGGGGCTGTAAATACGTGTTGATTGGGCATTCATACTTAAAAAAAACACATTGTTTTCATCATAACGTGCATTAGTTAGTGGGGGGAGCTGTAAATATTTTTGGATTGGGCTTTAATCCTTTAAAATACAGTATTGCACATTATGAACATTGTGATGACATGCACTTTAGTGTTTGTTTTTTACTTCTAGAGTTTTAATATTAACTGTTTAAACAATTCACGTAGCCACATGGAGATTGGAGACAGGAAGTCCATAGCAGTAAGAAACAAAGACAGCGCCCTCTCGTGGCCCAATGTATTTTTTATAGTAAGACTCATTTTAATTTCAAAATAGGTCGTTGAAATATACAAATTATTAATTATTTTTTAATCACAATTCGAATAAATAATAACAATTTTAATTAATAACAACTTGACTCCATTAACAATATAACGTTGTTATTATTATACATGGTAAAATTAGCCTTACTATACATGGTGTAACTATTTTTAATTTAAAATTAGCTTTGCTTTACATGGTCTACCTATTAAATTAGTCTTACTACAAAAAAGACATTGTTTTTACCATTTTCAGGGTAGTATGCCGCAAGCCCAACTAGGATAGGATATCGGATATTTTGAGTAGGACCTATAATTTTAGCAAAAGCAAAATTTTTACCTGTTTTGTGCACATTTTTCATTGAGTTTGGCCTGCAAATACAGGGTGTTCCAAAATGTTTGACCCCATTTTGTAGGTCAATAATTTTGCCAATTTTCATTGGAATGACCTCAAATTTTCACAGCGTGTATAGAAAGGTTTCAAGTTTTTGTGTACCAGTTGCTAAGTTTTCATGGGTCTATATCGGAAGGGTCTTTAGTCTAATCTTTCACATTAGGCATTTCCAAAGTGTGGCCTGAGGGCCACATACGGTCCACTGTCCATATTTTTACGGCCAGTGGAATACACTAAAATGTGCAGCATGTCTGCTGCTGTTCCTCATCTATAGCATCCAAAGAACTCAAGTGGAAGAGGCGTCCCTGTGAGCACAATTCTCAGCTCCTGGGCACATTTGTTTCAAGCTAAATGAACAAAGTGATTCTTGTGTTTTCTCTTTTGTCTCTGTTATCTCCAAGGTGTCATGGCTGAATATCTAGCAGTTTCCTAGCTTTCTAGCTTTGGAAAATAGAAAATTAGGGAATACACCAGCCATGCTGCACATAATATTTAGTCAGTTCTCCAGGCCATAAAAACATGGACACTGGGCCGCATCGTGCCCACGGGCCATAATTTGGACACACCTAATGTAAAGGACTAAGTCTTAGTAACTAAGACCAACAGACATTTTTAAAGATTTTGTACAGGTTGCCAGAGTAGTATCTGTTCTAAAAAGGATCGACGATAGTAAGAGTCAAATCTCAAGGACTTCCATGAATGGATTACATAATGGAATAATAGAAAGAGGCCTTTGTGAGGTGATGTAGAATTTTGAGGGGAAATATATTTTATTGGTTATTGCGACTTGACCGCACACTATAAAAGCGGTACGCATGCATTGTTTTTCTTGGTCACGTATGGGGTCTCTCCCCTTTTAAAAATCAGCCAGCATTAAGGCAGGAGTCCTCTCAGACACATTATACAGTGCTTGTAGGTCAGTCCTGTGTCAGCGCGCTAGCGCACATTATCGTAATACAATCTTCTTCAACCTTTCTATGATTATTTCTCAATGTCAATGCCTATTGATTTTGGAAGCCAACACAAGATGACAGAGGACACTGACGTTAAAAGTCAGAATGAGTGATTAAATCTCTTGCATCTAAAGAAACGTATTGATTTTCAATCAATATTCTGGACCTTATGTGGAACCACCAGCAGTTTATATCCGTGTTCTGTTTCCGTTCTAAAAACGCTTTTCTTAGAATCTTGAGTCATTTCAGCTCTCTATTAGTCACATTCTCAAAGAAGCTGTAGATATTCAGGAATTCTTGTTCAATGGTGAGGCAAGAGTTCTCCTGACCTAGTTCTTTAAACGATTCCTTTGTTCTCAATATTGCATTGAATATGTTCAAATGGTGTTCTTTTTAAAACACGGACTAAACCGTTTGTTTACTGACATGTCTCATTGTAAAATCAATAACTGGGACGTACAGTGTATCAGTAAATGTAAAAGGCATTAAACTTTGAATGATGTTTCAAGATCTCACCTCATTTTCTGAACTGCTTTTTCCTCATTAGGGTCATGCTGGACATGCAATCTCCACACAGGTGGACATAACCAGGAATTGAACTCAGGACCCAAGAGTTTGGAGCCCAACAAACTAACCACTTGCGCCACTGGGCCAGATGTTTCTGAAGAATTGTAAAAATGTAGATCAATATGAGAATAAAAATACAATCAAAACAGTAGTCTGTGTGTACATATGTAAAGCAACTCTTAACTTAAGCTGTAATTTACTACACATTAAAAATGTTTAAAATGTATGGATTTTCAAGTGCCTTAAAGGGTGACCCCAAAAAAAGGCTTCAATATTAAGCGCTTGCTGTGCAATGTGTGTCCATGTTTCAACACACCGTAATCCTCCTCCACAAAAGAACCCACTAAGTGGTTTATGTGCCACGCTGTAACATGACAAGCAGTATGTTCCTCCTTCTCACACACACACTCACACACACACTTTCCATTCAACATTATTCACCTAATCACCTCTCCGGATGTGCACAAACACACTTCCTCACACACATGACAATATCTTGCCTCTGAAAGAAGTGAGAGGGGGACAAACATGATGCTGAAACTGGTGTGTACCCAGATGCTTGTTATGTGCTGTGCACCTATTAGGTCCGATGCTGCAAATTGCCATGAGGTAACACATGGATTAAAACTTTGACATACGGGCAACACTAATACTAGAATTGGATGTCAAGCAGGGCCGCAAAATACAGCAAGCTTAACACCCCCATTTGATATGAATCCAAACAATTAAGTAATCAAAACAAAATGAATTAATCCATGAAAGTATTCATGTATTTGACGACCCATGCAAAAAGAGACGTGATTCAAAAACAGTAAGAAATTGCAAAGATTATAATATAAATCATCTCATCTCATTTTCTGAACTGCTTAATCCTCATTAGGGCCGTAAGGGGGTGCTGGAGCCTATCCCAGCTGACTCCGAGCCAGAGGCAGGGGACAACCTGAATCGGTGGCCAGCCAATCGCAGGGCACAAGGAGACGGACAACCATGCACGCTCACACAGCGTCCAATCAGCCTACTATGCATGTTTTTGGAATGTGGGAGGAAATCAGAGCACCCAGAGGAAACCCACGCAGGCTTGGGGAGAAAATGCAAAATCCACACAAATGGACATGACCTGGATTTGAACCCAGGGCCCCAGAACTATGACGCCAACACTCTAACCACATGCGCCACCGTGCCACCATATACAAACCTTCAATTCAATTAATATATTTGCTGTCCTATTACATGCATTTTCAACACCAGAGCATTTAAGTGTGTATATTTTCAAAACGCAAACCAATGTGTACGCATTGCAGATGTTGCTAGAGAAAATCTAAGTCTAAACAAAGCGAATTTTATTAATTTTAATGAGTGAAAAAGGGATGAGACTGGGAAAATTGCTTTCGCATAGTGGCGAAAACACATTTGAACCTACTATGTATGCACCGCACACACATTAGGAGTTCAATTTAGCATTTCCCTGGCATCACTATTGAAACATCCCATCAAGATTGCACGAATCCAGATGAGCAATACTATTTGGCTTTCGTACTAACGACAAATGACAGTCAGGCCCGAAATGCTCCATCCACTCCTGCAGTTTCTTTTATTGTTTATTGTTATTTGGCACCCGCAGGCGGCGAGACACCTCCGCCTCTCCGCGACGAGTTTTTCTTTTTTTTTTTTTGCGTGCGAGTCATGATGAGAGCCGCTCGCAGCTGTGCAGCCACAACAGTAATGGCGGCCAATGGCTGCCCTCCAGATTGACACGGAAGGTCAAAGCGGGCGTTAGCGCGCCCACAGACGATCGTTAAGTATGTCACACTTATTTCCATCATATTAAGTCCTCTTCCTCCTTTTCCTAAGTGCTACCCGGAACACTAGCCTTGGATAACATCGTGTTCATCGGGCAATTAATATGCGCCACGCTAAAAATGGCTTTCGGGCTGTGACTTTGCTTTGGGAGCGATGCGTACACACGCAGTGTGTCGGACAAAAAAGCACCTGACGTGGGGAAATGGGAGAAGGATTTCATGCTCATTTAACTGCATAATTGAAGAAATGAATAATGGAAAATGGTTAATTGAGAAAAAAAATAAGGAGATGCCATTAAAAAGCTGATGTTTCAAAGCAATTATTCATCTCATCAAGTAACTATAATCATTTGTTGCATTTGTTGGTTATTATAAGTGGATATTTACTTCTTATGAATGAAAAACACGGGTGGCCCGGTGGTTAGCGTGTTGGCCTCACAGCTCTGGGGTCCTGGGTTCAAATCCAGGTTGGTCCAGGCTTGCATGTAAATCCCTGGGCCTATGTGTGTTTCCTCCAGGTACTCCGGTTTCCTCCCATATTCCAAAAACATGCATAGTTGGCTAGTTGAACACTCTAAATTGCCCCTACATATGGGTGAGTGTGTATGGTTGTCCGTTTCCTTGTGCCCTGCAATTGGCTGGCCATCGATTCAGGGTGTCCCCCACCTCTGGCCCGGAGTCAGCTGGGATATTTTTTTGGGCCGCACAAAATGATGCGGTGGGCCAGATTTGGCTCACGGGCCGCCACTTTGACACCAGTGTGTTAGATGATTGAAAATGGAGGATTTTGTGCGTGTAGGACATGGCAACGTGTGTTGGGCCGCCCCCGACTTGCCTAACTGGCTTAAGAGCGCCTTGAGCATTTGCAGTTCCCCATTGTGCACAAACGTGTGTGCCTGTGGGGGGACTGTTTCCTCCTGCGTACAGTAGTGGAGGGTGTTTGCAGCAACCCCCACACACACACACACACACACACACACACACACACCAACTAAACCAACAGTTACTTCCACACACATATACGTACATACAGTACAACACAGAACAAGCTTACCATTTTCAAAGCCTCACTATAATCATGTTGGTGTAGGGAGTGTGAAAAAAGCCTTACTTTATTTGGAGCAGGGGTGTCAAACTCATTTTTTGTCGTGGGCCAGGTTGTAGTTTCGATTTCATCCGGAGGGCCGGTATGTCTTCCACCTAAGTTGACAAAATGGATCGATGAATGAATTGACAGCTTTTCCAATCGTGCTGATTGATAGATCATTTTTGGACATTAAAATGAGTACAAATCTTCCATTTGAGCCTTTTCATAGCAAATATTCTCTTGGATTGCATCAAGTAACATAATAACTTTACAAAAACGTCTTACTGTACAAAATTGTCATGATCCGTCCTCTGGTGCAGAGTGGAGTGGAACCCAAAAATGCAGGGATGCACAAAACTAAAGGCTTTAATCAGAATTAACAGAAAAAGCCAATGAAACTTAGGATTTACAGTAAAAAAAAAACAAAGAAACAAACATAACAGACCACCTAACATGACCAAATCAAAGCAATAAACCCACAAACAGAAATACCAGCACACAGGGTTTCAATACACAAACAAAGGGGCTGATTAGAAAATACATGCAGCTGGACACACAAGGTAAGGGAAGCCTAGAGGGACACAAGAGGCAAAAAGTACACAACAATCCCACGGACAAACACACACATCCGTCCAAAATTCCAACACAACATAACAAAAATAGTGTTTATATTTGAAATCTCCTTACTTTAAATCACAGGTGTCAAAGTGGCGGCCCGGGGGCCAAATCTGGCCCGCCGCATCATTTTGTGCGGCCCGAGAAAGTAAATCATTAGTGCCGACTTTCTGTTTTAGGATCAAATTCAAATGGTTATAGATATGCACATTATATTTCCTGATTTTCCCTTTTTAAAATCAATCATTGCAATATTTTCAATCCAATTGTATTTATTTTGTGTTTTTAGTTCAAAGCGCATTTTGTAAGATCTAAAAATAAATATGTAGATATTTTCCATTTTCCCCTTTAATATTGAACATAATAAAAAAATATATTTTGTTTCCATTTGAAATGAAAAACATGATTAAAAGAAATATTCCATTACTAAGAAAAAAAAGCTCAAATAAACATTGCTTTAGATCTATAAAAACTGACTGTTTAGGGCTTTTGATCCCGTTCTTTTAATCCAATTTATATATATATATATATATATATATATATATATATATATATATATATATATATATATATATATATATATATATATATATATATATATATATATAAGATTAAAAGAACTGGATCAAAAGCCCTAAATAGTCAGTCATGAGGGAGAAAAGTAGCACCCACAGAAAACCCACAGCCTCTAAGAACATGCAAATTCCACACGACAAGGACGCTGCAGCCTGACTACAATTCCGTTTTAATAAAATGTCTCATTTATATAGTACATGGTAATGTACATTTCCTGCCATAAACCTCCCCTGCGCTTATCTGTGGTCGAAAAGAGACTCTTGAAAGAAATTCAGCCTCCTTTGCAGGTGTCATTTTTGCCCCACGAGTCTTTGCCTGCTATAATATTGCCACCTACCTCCCACTTCCCACATAAAGACAGAAAAAGGAGAGATACTGTGATAGTTTCATTATCACAGAAGAATCTTGTGAATAAGAAACACATATGGAGCCTAGACAAAATCCGTTCTGGCATATTAATCGGAGCAAAACTCTTTATTTATAACTTTGCCGGGTTTTGTTTTATATTAGCGGTGAGCATGAGTGAGAGCACTGTGCCATTATTGGCCCTCAAACACACACAAGGCGAATTTTATATTTATAGTAAAATGTAAATAATTCAAAATATATGTATATTTAACAATTGATGATAAGTAACCTCCAAAGGGCTAGGTTGGTTCTCTATGCACTTAGCAAATCGGTCATGGCGCGTTTCATTTACAGCAAAAATATTCACTGGCTGTCTGCTGGAATTACTATTAATGTCAAGCTTTACATCTCGGGCTGCAGTTTTCATAGGTTTGCTGATGTTGTTTTTCCCTCAGGTAGTATTTTTAACATGCCATAGTAATGACGTTTTAAAAAATACCTGACGGCACATCATGTTGCTTTTTAAAAATGCCATACTAGTGCAAAGTCAGAATCACAAGAAAATATCAGTAGTTTTCTACTAAGCTAAGGATGTCTAAACTCCAAAGATGTGCGTTCTCAAATGCCTGAATGTGTGTGGTGCACAAGTCAAACACATCGAATCAATCATCTTGGGTGGTCTTGTTATCCTCCTATCCAGGCGGTCTTTAGATGTCCGTATCAGCCTGTCACGTTCTTTTGTCTGGTCCAGGTGACGCCATCATCACCTTGACTTTCGTTACTGACAGTTCCAGACAACTCAACAGATATGTTCTCCCCTGTATAGGCCCAAGGACCCCCATCTGACTATCTGAAATCATGCGTTGGGATTTAATAGAAAAAGTTTGCCCGTGTTAGGACTTTGGGGGGGTCACTTGCTTGCGTTTAAATACTCGGACAAAATAGAAACAGCTGGCCAGGAGAAGAAAGGGAAGCCAGGAGGGACACAAGAGGTAAAAACACGCACATTCACTCAGCGAGCACACACAAACCCCAACAAAACATGACCCTTTATAAAATGATCATGTTCTCATCTATGCTATTTTGTACTGATATAAAGCAAATCGTTATATACAACAACAAAAAAGCACCTTCCATGTGAGTCTTCTCAGGACGATGCCTGTGCTGCGTTTTTCCATTTTCACGTGTACTACCTTCACCTCACACATGTTGAGTGACTGCTGTGCTGGCTTCTGTCAAACAGCACTCAACTACCCCCCCAGACTCTCTACTCAAGTGTTCCTTTGAGTCCCCCCTGTCGCTCATCGCAACTCCATCAGGCCATTTTTTCTTTCATCTAAGTCATTTTCTCCCCCATTTTCTGGGGCCATCCAATTGGACAGGAAAGGATGTAACGTTTGATCTACCTAAAAAACATGAACGTCCAAAATGCATCAAGACTAAATGGACTGTTTTTTTCGTCTTACTCAGGGGTATACTTGATCACAGCACATTGACTACAAAATGACTCATAATGACCTCTGTTTTAGAGAAAGAACAGGCCCCAAAAACAGACTCTTGGCTGTCATTACTCCTAGTGCATTTTAATGAGAGATGAATAATTCAGATGCTATATTGGATGGAATAGTCCTGCAACCAGGGTGGCTCTTTGATGGAGAGGCAGCCATCTGCATGTTTACGTGCGTTTCGCTCTCTTTTTTTCCCCCCCGCTTTTTCTCGTGGGCGTTTGTGCACCGGTGTGTGTCTTGCGAAAGCGCATCTATGTTTCGCCTTGTATTCTCAATTCTTCCGCGGAAAAGGTTACAGTATACAGCCCGCAGGCGGCACAACAAAGGTCAACGTGCAGTTTAGAAATGAGAGATAGGACGCTATGCACAGAGCGGTGCAAAAACAACAAGCACACACTTGTCTGTGTTTGCATCTGACCTTGACGGTTGGACGACTGATGCTTTTATCAGTGTAAAAAAAAAAGATGTGCATGGGTAACAAAGGGAACTTTACATACAGAGATGGTTAAATGGGAGACTGAAGTGGGAAAGTGATTAGAAATGTTGTTAAAAATTGCCATGGGGAATGTGAAACCTGAAAGGAAAAGGATTGTGTGAGTGGAGTGTGATTACTTCTCATCCTTTCCCGACATAAGGGATAAAGGGATGTGGCAAAAGGCTGCCCTCTTGTGGAAAGTTTGTGAACGGCTTACTGGGAATCAGATTTTGCATCACTATTACTTCAGTGCTGCGCCTTCTGGTGTCCCGACTTGGGCACCTGGCAGCAGTATAATGCCTTCATTCAGTCAAATGAAAAAGACTTTGAAAGTGACTCAATACTCTCCCCTAATAGATTTATTTTTTGATTTATTCTATGTCTCTTTGCATTGCAGTATTGTGTTCAAATATTTGTTTCTTAAAGGGACTATTTATCATTGACACTTAGTAGGCTATCGCTCTGTATAAAAAAATGAGGTCAGCACTGATGAAAAGTGATGAAAATGGATTTTGGAGATGATGAATATAAATGCTAGTTTTCTGTGCAAAAATGAAAAATCACATTAATAGTCAAATTAGCAGTGAACTAAATAAAAAAGGACATGTTTCAATATTGCTTGAATGACAGTTACTGTTGACTATCGTCATGCAACTTCTGCTTTTGGATTGTAATAGTTCACAAAGAAATAGTGTTTGAGGAAGTTGTTTTTCATTAATCATTAACTCAGCACTTGAGCCAGCTTTAAAAAAAAAAGGTAATCGCTTTAGTTCTAGGAAATTATATATACTTTAATGACAAAATAACAGATTTTCCAGAATAATGAAACATTTAGGACATATTTAAAAATCCAAGATTTACAGAAATCAAGAAAGGCTGTAAACCTCTATCAAATGTTAAAATAGGAAGTGAGCTGCACTCAAAGAAAAATATTTCCTCACTTAATCAGAGCTTATGCGTCTTCCAAAGACAGTGTGCACATGACTCCAACTGGCAACAATGTCACATCAAAGAATTAAAAAATATGCAGTCATCATTGATTATGAGCAAGTAGTACATATATAAACGTTATACGTATTTAGGCCTTGACTATGAAAAAACAACTTTGCACATTCAATGCGTTCTTCTTTGTAAAGATAAAAGCGGAGTTGAGGTATTTGAAGGTGAGTACTTGCAAAATTAATACACATAAGGCTATTGAGTGAGAAATAAACTATGTTCAGTACGTTGTCAGCACATATAATAAGGTAAAAATCCCTATTCAGTTTTTATATTGCCATGAATATAAAACAACTGTTTTAATGTTAAGATGACATAAAAAGTTGTGCTAAGATCAGGGTACCAAAAACTGTTGTTCTAATACCATATGGTTTTAATAATCTAAATTTGCACATCTTTTCTTTATCTCTGGTTTACAAAAGGATGTTAAAAAGTTGTGTAAGCAATTTGATTGATTTGTTGGAATGATTGACACTGAGAATACTCATCCCTAAACATTATATTTGTCCACAATAGGGGTTCTTAAATGTTTCTTGAATTATTAATAATAAAGCATAAGTAACACATGCATCTCTAAAAGCATTAGGAAGGAAAATTGGGGCTGTTTAAAAGAAAGTAAATGTTTAAAACAAACTTTAAGGACAAAAACAGTATGGAAAATTGAATTTTGAGGAATGTTTGGATTGTTTTAAATAAAAAAAATTAGTTGGCTTATTTTATCAGGTCGCCATTTGTAAGGATTCACATTTTTATATGATAAAATACAAATGATTATGAATTGGGAGGTCTGCGGACCCCTGTTGGACAACCATTGGTCAAAGTATTGATGGACCAGTAAGGACTATTGCTCACTTAAAAAAAAAAGTGTTTCTCCACTTAGCTGCACATTAAAATCAAACGTCACAACACGATGTTATCACCTCCACAAAAAGTACATTCATTGACTGATTCATTTTCATTGATTCTGACCACGTCCTCGTTGATTAGTACCACGCAAAAAGCGCATGGCACTTTGGAAGGAACATTTACAAGTACAATGAAAGTATAATGCAATCAATATTCCGTTGCATTATCTCGGCTGTGCTTAAGACATTAACGTGGCAATCAGTCAGTAGTTACATTGATTGAAATAAAATAAAACATCAAATAAAAACATTAACAATACCTATAAAAGCAGTTTTATTTGGGCGCGCTCTCACGACTCATGCTTGATGCCCAATTTGTGATTGAAAGCCATACTCAGTTTTCTTTGCTGGCCAGTAGCCTGAGATATATACAATATAATTCTGATAAAACGGCATCATCTCAAAATGGGACGAGACCAAAGAGCGTATTTCCCAAAAGGCTTTGACACTGCGTCAAAGCCAGCTACTGTGGAGGAGGTAGATGTGAGATGTCAGAAATTGTTGCAAGAAAATAAAAAATCGGAAGATGTGAGGTAGGTATTTTGCTGTAAACTGAACTAAACAAATACAAAATAAGGGAGGAAGACCTTGGGAGTTTTTTTGTGGCAATCCAACCTCGGCTGCCACGGTACAATAGAAACTGACAGGTCAAGAAAAATAAAAGACAAAATAAAGAAAGAGGTAGATAATGATATCAGTACACAAACTGGTTCTATACATCTCTCCTATTTGATGAATGGATGACCTCCAAAAGATTTTTTTTGGTGTTAATTCCCTGAGAACATGTCATCATCCTGAGAGAGGAACACTGCTTAAAAATGTATTTAAAAAAAATTAAATCAAATAAAACAATAATAAAATAGGATAGTTGTTGTCATACATGATCGCGGGCTGTTTTTTGTGTGATTTGGTCATTCGTTAGTGGTAATAGATGCATACATTCCAAAATAAAAGAAAAAAAACACTCATCTTGAACAATAACATCAAGTGAGCCCTTTGACAAATCAAAATTTAGAATGTCTTATGACAAAAAAAAATCTTTGGGATGAAAATTATGTATTTCCACATTTAGTGATGTTTTTTTTTCCTTAGTATTGCATCTCATTTAAATGTTGATATACTAACAAGCTTAGTTAGAACAAATGTTCTCATAAAGACTGTATAACTTATGTAACATGAAATCTACCTGTGTATCTAACATAATAAGATCATCACTTCAATAAAACCTGTCCAAATTTCACACTGGGACATTTTGAGAACTCACTCTTCCAACATATACTGTATATTAATCCATGTATGATTTTTTTGTTTTGTGGTGTGCCCTGAGTTTTTATTTATGATAAAATATGTGACTTCGTTCAGTAGAACTTACATTTTTTTAACCTCATAATAAGCAAATGAGGTCTCAATTTATGGGGAGGCATTCTTTAATTTAAACTGACGGAATACCCTGCGATTAATTAGGGCATGGGGTCTATTTACACTATTTGGGGAAATACATAACTCCAAAGTAGTTTTAAAAGTTGGTTGAAAAAAAAACATAAAAGCACAAGCCAAAAGTCATTTGATCTGTCAAAACATTATGATATAACTCCAAAAGCAGACTTGAAAAGGAGTCGAATGTACATATAGTACACATATTTCACATTCAATATGGTCAGAGAAGAGCTGCGAGGTCAGAAGTGTCAGCCAATCACAAGTGGGCTTCTTATGACCTCCATATTTGTATGTATATGTGCTGTGAAAGTATTTTTTAAAGCACCAATTGCTTCAGAAAATGACCAAAATAACCTTGCTTAATTTGTTATCTCTTTTTTTTTTTAAACATAAATATCCTATCATATACACCCAGAGCTATAACCTAAATTACATCCAACTCCTTATAAAATTTGCATTCCTTAATAGACTCTTTTTATATCCATATATTCCAGACTTTACATTTATATATTAATGATTTTCAAGCCATCGCGGTCATCTTAACTCTACTGATTTATCGCGCTTGATTCTATGCTAATTAAGTAATGTGATGTCTAAGTAAATCTAATGAAATTAATAAATGGTTAATAGTGTTGACATTTGCAAGCTGGTAAAGGTTGTTCTGCATTGTTCTTTTTTTCTTCTTCTATTCAAACAGTAGCGGTACACTTGCACAATTGAATAAAACCCGCTAAAATATCAACAGTATGAACACATTGTGTATTTAAAGAAATTATGATAGTGTTCAGTTGTCATTTCCATTATCAGAGTGGTATTATTTTCATATTATTGTATGTAATGTTGTGCTTTTAGTTTGTCACTTTCAAGTCGTTTGCACCAATCGATGCTGAGGAATAGGATGGCTTACAAAGAACTAAATTAACATCATAATTGTACTGCATCTTGTTATATTGTGCAAGTGTACGTACGCAATGTTGTAGCCTGTGTGTGAAGAAATGACGGTCGATTAAAAATACAAATAAAAAAATGTGCTTTTTTACAGCTATTGTTTACGTCATAACACTTCCTTCTGAAATCCATTCAGTGTTATTAAAGACAGCTTTTAACAGTCTTAGAGGTGTGGATTATAGCTTTAGAGTTGCGACTTAAACATCCATTATAAGCCTTCTTAAAACGTAAAAAAGAGTAATTGGGTACGATTACATTTGTGAAGAAAGTATGAATAAAATAATAATAATAATAATAATAACACAGAGGTATAGGAATTCAAACCATGATCCATACCTGATTCCTCCATAGCTGCGCTCATCCAATGAAAGATCATCCCTTGCAGTCGGCATCCCATGGCGGTTGCTATGGCGCCGCCACATTGCTGCAAAGCACGCACGAGCGCCTGTACACGTGATCGTCGCCATCGCCGCATGGTTAGACAATGAAATAAAATGAAATACTACCCATAAAAAGTCGAAGAGATGGAAAGGTCCCATTTTGTCACAGGTGTGAGGTAGATGAAGCGAGGAGGCTCGACGTGGTTTTAGTATTTCCTCCACCTCTGGGTCCGGGGGCCGTGGTGACTCTGGTGACTCTGGGGCTCTTCCGGGGATGAGGATGAGCCCCCCAGGGGAGAAGCGCCATAGGGCTCTTCTTCCTCCGGGGGGCCCAGGTATGCCGATGACCCCGGGCTATAGGCCGAGGTAGACGCGTGTTGGTCCTGAGACCCCGCCGACGGCCCCGTGGACTTGTGGGGGCATTGGGCCACCATGTGGGAGATGCTCTGGCAGAAGTGGCATTTCTTTGGCTGGGGGGGCAAGCTGCACTCCTTAGCGTGGTGGTCCAGACCTCCACAGTTATAACAGCTGCGGGTGGAAATGCAAGATGGTGAAATCAAGTATTAATGCTGTAAAAATTAAATATTATCTGCAAGGAAATTTGTATTGTATTTCAAGTCGTAACATTTCTAAGACCTTGCATGCTTCTTTTTGTTGTCATTGTGAGACAGGCAGTTTAAAATGTAAAATTTCACATATTTGGATAGCATAATGTGCAGCTGCAACAACTCCAATTCCCCACTCGATGGCAGTATGACATAAACCTGGTTGAGAGGTGGAGACTTATTTGTATGTAAAAACAGCAACAAACTGCTCCCTTTAGGTGTATAATTTTCACACAAGATTTTTTTTTACTTTTAAGCCTCCACCCCATATGTATATATATTTTCTATAGGGCTTGTCAACTGCAGGTGAAATGGGGCCTATCTAATATTGAGCGAGCTACAGACTGGGCAGGTCGCCAGCCAATAGCAATTCACATTAGAACAACCTTTTGAACTCCTATTCACACCTATGGGAAGTTTAGTCTTCAAAAAATATCATGTGTTTGTACTGGAAATGTGGGAGGAAGCAGAAGTGCCTCGGAGAAAACCCACGCAAGTGAACGGATGACTTGCAAACTCAAACCTGGCCTATTGTCCTTTTACTTTCAGATAATAAAACCTAAAAAAGGCACCCCATTTATATGTTTCCATATGAGACGTGCTCTTAGAATACAATTTTTTGTTGTTGCAGTGTCCGTGTAAAGTAAACAATGTCGGATTTAATATAAATAGATGCAACTCTTCAAAATTCATAGCCATAAATAAACAAAACACTTAATGGGTATGAAGAAAAGGCCACAGTGCCTAATACTTCAATCTAACAACAATATATATATATATATATATATATATATATATACTAGTGATCAAATAAATTCCACGAGAACAATTTCTTCATCAAAAGGCGGACCAAGGCTACCTTTCGTACAATTTCAAGCATCATCAACATTGAAAGGTGTTAGTAAGGCTATGCATCACAATGCAGTACAGCACAATCAATGGTTTTAATTTCCATATGGATCTCCTTGCGACTTCCTCTAAATAGATATGCTTGTGTTCCTTTCGGTCCTGGTGGAGATACGATATATAAAACACTGATGGTGATGTGTCTGTGATCCAATAATCAGAGTTCCTGCTTTTTTTGACAAAGAAGACCAGGATGAGGTCACCCACTGTCCTCAATGTGGCTTCACCTGGGGTACAGTCACTAGACCACTGACAATGGATCCCTTGTCCCAAGAAAGGCTGAATTATTCAGCTGTGTAAAATGACCTTCTTTCGGAGAGAGTTCCCTGGTTTTGAGAAAAAAAATTACCGTGTTTTCCCCCACAGAACAAGATGTGATGCTACTTTCGTGAACGGGGGAAGTCGCATCAGGACATGAATTATCCATGTGCATGCTATTTTTATATACAGTATGTCAGAACCACTATCAGGGCTGAAACCAACCCGCAAATTCAGAGGATCTCTGGAGGGGACCCATACTCAGATTTATGTCATTGATTGTGCCGTCCTGCATTGCGATGCAAATCACTTCCAGTGCCCCCCAACCTTAACAGGGTAAAAATTGATCCTAAAGAAGCAGCCGTGTCAGGGTAACAATAACCATGGCAACAGTCAGGTGCTACATGTTCAGCCTTGCAAAATGTATGCAATATGAACCTATAGACTTATGTACGTACAGTGATTGAGTATTGGGAGACACCTTTTTCCAAATTGTCATTTTGAAATTGACATCGTCTCAACTTTCTGAAAACGGGGAAGTCAAACAAAATAAATGCTTGGATGTCTTAGTGGTAAAATCTCGCCCTCATTAAACATAATTGAAAAAAGAATTGGGAAAATTGTGTTATAATTGTGTTAAAATATATTGCTACGTTCCTTTCTTTAGGTGAACTCGCCAGTGTCCCAATATTTATTTCCAAAAATTAATCCACACATATTGTACATACACATGCAATTCAATGAAACTTACCGGTCTCCCTTAGGTTTGCGCTTTTGGAGTGGCACCTTCCCTTTGGGCCTCCTCTCACTGCCAGCGCATGGACCCCCACCTGGTCCTGTCACCCGCAAGGACTCGAGGCCCTTGCAGGACTTTTTGTACATGAACTCCACCGGCACCCCTTCCTTTAAGCTTCGGAAGCCCTCCATCACCAGCTTACTCTGACAGATGAAACAAAAGAGCATTTTAGTTTTAGCGTAAGATGCAACCTTGTTTCTGAACGTCTTGCAATAATTCATTTAGCATAAATTCTGGTTTGTTGCAATACATATTTAAAATGCATTCCCATAGTTTACATTTTAAAGAATACACACTACTGTAACTATGACACCATGTCGTTATTCTGTGTGAATTGTCAACTTGCAGAATAATGTTTATCTGGCATTGGTACAGACACCGCTTCCTATCCCTCCCCCCCTGGGAGCAGAAGAAGGATGCTGCAGCCATTTAATAATGCACCTACGTATGTTAAATGCATCATCCATTCTATCTGCGTGATCACCGCAGCTAATTTAATTGGCGCTGAAGCGCTGAACAATTATTATGTCTTCTTGATGGCACACAACAGGCGGATGATAAAGGGGCCCTGCATCTGTGACCTTCACGAGCCCGTGTCGTAGGTAAACATGCGCCCACGCCGACACGCAAAACGGTGGATAACACGCGACCAACGCCTCTCTGCAAGCGCCTGCTGTGAGCACGCGTGTGTGTGAGGTTGAGAGAGTAGAACACGCACTAAGGGGGCAGGTGGAGTGAAATGTAAAGAGAGAAAATATGCTCAGCGGTGTTTCTTCACTATGGACGTTACTATGACGACAGTATGCCATCTATAAAGTGAAGGGTCCTCGAGATGCTGCCTGTTCGCATATGTACTCACCGGTGAAGGATACAAAAAAGAACCTCTATTATAAGGCTTACTTGAATAGTTATGTGTTTAATGAATGCTAAAAGGTGACATACCTAATCCACTGTAATGCCTTTGAATCTGAAATGAAAGATAATCTTTCATTATCTGTAATTGTGTGTACACTGGAATTAATAATTTTATTTTAATTGAATTGAACTGCTCATTAAAATCCATATCATGAAAAATGATTTAGGTACTATGAGCCTAAAATCAAAATATGTGACAAAGGTAAATCATGTCAAAAGTTCAACCCTCAAAAAGTAGTACAAATCACTGATATTAGAACAGCTCAATTAACATTTATACATGTAATCTTTATTTGAGTTGTTGTAATTCTTCCTATGATTTGAGGATAAGAGCTAAGCCAGGAATTATCAATAATGGAGTGGGCTCATTTATTTGGACCCTTCACATATTGGATTTACAGGGAAGGGCTAAGCATGCAAGACTGATGAGTGAGCGTGAAGACTGCACATAACGAACTCAGAGAGGGATCTTGTCACTTCCCGTCAAGAATAACAATAAATGTAGTTCAGTTTGGGGATCGAGGCTGTAATTGGGAAGTAACCAAACCACACAGGAAGTTCTACCTACCCTGACCACTGACTGGTGGTTGCTACACATGCATGAGCACCCTTCACGCTTATATGGTCTTTTGACTAATTGACGACTAATAATTGTTACTCATTTTTGCAGGTCAGAGTTGAGTGGTTTGCCCTGCAACACCCATAAAACAACAACCCCCACCCCAACCACAAGCTACTTCCCACACAACCCCTTTTGTTCTTCAGCGATGCACATACGCATCAGCGCCGCCATACAGGAAGCGAGGTATCTTGTCTTCCTGATTGTATGGAACGTGTTCATTTCTATGATGTAGCTGCAGCGGTAGCT
Source organism: Stigmatopora argus (assembly GCF_051989625.1). Taxonomy (NCBI): domain Eukaryota; kingdom Metazoa; phylum Chordata; class Actinopteri; order Syngnathiformes; family Syngnathidae; genus Stigmatopora; species Stigmatopora argus. The sequence continues at coordinate 9,833,878 of NC_135405.1, read as the reverse complement.
ATGGCTCATCCTAATATGAGTATCTAAAAATCTATATATCCATTCACACACCACCTTGAAATGCTATGAATTTGTCTTTAGCCGTAATGGACTGTATTTTTGTGAGGGCTCTGGAAAAAACAAATTTAAATTGATCTAATCTATATAAGAACATCATTTCTCCCTTGAAGGTAGAAATAGATACAGATAGCATGTACTCAGCCTTCTTTAGTAGCTGTGTTGGACAGTGAGAAGGGAATCTACCATTTTTAAATAAGACCTCACTTATTCTACCCTGTAATCTGATCCCAGTCCCCCAGAAGGAATGACCTGGCGGGTATCCTGACCTCCTCTGGAAGTTTACGCACAGAGGTCATGCAAGGGCACAAGAAGTAAGAGAAAGACAGAGCAAGGAAAGGGAGGGAAAAAGGAGTGGCCGGGAGCAGTAGGGGAGGAAGGAATGAGGGAGTGTGGAGGAGGGCAGTCATGAAACACCTCCAATGCATTCTGTTCAGCTCCAGTGGAGGAACAACTTCTGATCGGTAGTAGTAAGAGTGCGGGGGATGGGGGTGCTTAAGCCTGGGGGACAAAACCTCCATTTGATCATGAGGTCAGAGGTAGAAGCCTCTAAGCCCAACCTCGATAACCAAGACCAAATAAGCGAAATGCGAAGAAAAACAACAAGACTCTGAATACCTGCAGTACATTCTCTTATTCTAAAACAAATATAGTGTTTTTGACCTGTATGCTTGTGTGTGTGCGTGTGTGTGTGGGAAGGAGCATGCAACAATCGATACATGCTGGCTCGAAATAGCCTTCCTTTTCACCAGCCTGGCCCTCGTCATCATCAGAGCCGACAATCAATACAGGAAGCGGTAAGGTGAGGGAATGATGGAGAAGCGGAGATGACCGCCATTTCCCCCACCGCACCCACTACTCTCCTTCCATGGCGACCACAGGCTAATTATGGGATACTTTGAATTGCATATAGCAGCAATGCTTGACTTGCAGAACTGGGGGTTGACGTTTTACAACTTTTCACTCTAAGCAGATGTATGAAGCAAAGAGGAGAAAGGGAACTTAGCACACACACACACACACACGTTGGAACACCACCAACAAAGCCACCCTGAGAAGCCTCAGCATATTGTCATTAGTGTCCATGACCTTTGAACTCAGACCAACCCCCTACCCAACACTTCCAAGCCTTCATGTTCTACTGCCTCAAATTAACAGCACCTGCCAGTAAGGTTGGATTGTAAGGTTGCAGTAGTAGAAAAAGGTATATTTATTCTAAGATTAGAGGTTTCAAGGTGGTATTGGGGGGGAAGGATAAGGTGTAACAACCCATTTTTTGATACAACAGTAGTGCTGTATTTTTGTTATTACAATACAATTCGACCAAGTACTGCATGGTTATACTCTAGCATGTTTACAAACCTATATTTGACCTATACAAATTATACTGTGTATACAGATACATTTAAAGGGAATTTAGATGACCATTTTATATCCTGCATTGACCAATATTATTTTGAATTAGTAAAATATGAATTATTTGAAATTCCATGGTTTGTCTTTAACATCATTAGACACTGAGGTTACTGGTTATTTTTCTGAATATTGTAACAGAAATCTAAATTCGGCTAATATTTAATTTGAAGGAACCTGCGGAGTGACTTCTAATCGACACGTCAGTAATGAACTTCATGTACAAACCGCCAACAGAGATAAACAGAAATTATACACTCACATCCTCATGACACTGCTTAAACACGGCATACCTGCCATGATAGCTTCATAACAATCATTAAAACGAGAACATTTCCATCCCCCAAAAATTATTTTCTTCTTCTGCCTCTGATTCCCAATCACCCCTGCTCTCAAAAGGATGTCACGTGACCAAGTTTCTCTTCTTCTTTGCCCTTTTTCCCCATCAAAGAAGAGGGGCGGCGTGGCCCTGAGTGATATAGCAAAGAGACAAAGCCTGACACTGGCTATCTAGAAGCAGAAAGGGGGCGGGGCCTGCATGCCGAACGATGACATGGACCAGAGGTTAATCTCACTAGGGGCCCACTTTAACCTCAGTGCACAAAACACACTCTGCTCCTTTCGGTGGCACACACACACTTGCGTGCACACTCAAAACCCGATACGGCTCGTAACGGTTCCCGTCCTGGTTCCGAGTCAGCGTGCACACACACGCAGGCGCGGCGAACGGATCACAGTCTGCAGGCTTGAGCAGGAGCGGCCCGCACACTGTTCAACATTTCAAACTGATTATATACAGACTAAGGGCAAAGCGCCCCCCTACACTTCCTCATCTCAACCAGCCCTTTACCCCAGCCAACCCTCCTGTCTTTTTGTCTTAAAAGAAATTCCTTTTTCCCCCCTAAAGAATTCCCAGGGAGAGCAGACACCCCCTTCATGTCCCAACGGGAGCTCGAACACACACATGCACCTAAAGGGAAGTGATGAGATATAAGAACCTTGATGAAGAAACATCCCACTCTCCTGACTCAAAACACACACACACACACACACACACACACACACACCTTTTCTTCCTTGCTTCTTTTTCCCACACATCCCTATTAGCAACACTCAACTCGACAACTACTAAGCATCTCACTGTAGCTGCTCTTATATATATATAAATGTCAGCTACTATCTGCAGGTTCTAATTGAAATGTACATTTGTATTTCCAGCATGTAAACGAAGACCTTTGGAGTCCAAGTGCACATTTTCATATTGCATTTGGAGGTATACTCAATCAAGTGAATGGAAACATTTTTCAATTAAATCTATTAAATTAGTGTATGTTTGCTCTTAGGGTTAAAAAATTGGTTATCCAAAGACTTTTCTGTGTTCTTTGGGTTATTATGTATAATGATAAAAATGTCAAGCACCTCTTTTTGCAGTATAAAAATAAAACAAAGTTAATAATAACAAACAAAATACATATAAATATCGATAAAACAGCCAAAAACAATTTAAAAAGACACAAAGAAAATTCATGATTATGAAAACATTAGCTGTGTATTTTTGATAAGTTCTTTACTCAATGTTATCTTCTATTTTGGAAAGCAGCATTTGATATGACCTACTACGTATGTTTTTTAAAAGAATTTAAAACACTGAAAGAAAGAACGAACCTCTAAAATATAGCGCACAAATACTCACAAAATTATACTTTTTAAAAATCCTTCCATCATGTTTTCATATTAATTTAGAGTTGCCAACCCAAGCCTAAAAACAGTTTTAAAAAATGAATGAACTACTGCAAATGTGCCGAATGACGTTCTTTGTTTACAATATTTATCACTGTATAATTATAGCGCTGCATTAAAAATCAAATGGAATTAATGATCCCCCACATAAATATATATTCATTTTAATGACATTTTTCTCCCTGACAAATTCTTGATAACCAAAAACTTACAGTTAGTGTAAACACTCATAAATCAGCAATGGAAAAGGAAAACGCTTTCTCCAACGCAAGCAAATCAGGCAGATCGCATATATTAACGCAAATGACATGCAAGTCTCTCTGGGTCGACTTTCTATTTTTAGACACACGGTTCATTAAGAGGACAACGGCGTGAAAGTGTGTGTGTGCTGGGGGTGCATTACCATGAATGTATAGGGTAGGGGGGGTTGAGGCAGATGGCCGCCCCACACAAAGTACAGCCAAAGTTCACGTAGATGTTGGGTTCGAATACACATGGCAAAAGTATATAACTAGTAAAGTCATGCAATCTCAATGTGAATAATATTGATTGGACCATGAGTGTGGTGGGATGATGTTATTATGCATCACCACTGGTCATATTTCAGCCATAAAAAAAGGAGAGGGAATTAAAAGTAAATGGTGAAACTTGCGCTCAGCATCTTTTGGCTTTCCGTTTCCAATTTCCACTTAAAAAACAAGGCTGTAAAAGGGGCAATTTAACAGAGGTAATAGGATGTCGTAAGATTGGCTGCAAAAATAAATCGAAATAAATGGAGGATGAGAGCAGTAGGATGAACACCATATGTGCACTTGAACAAAAAAACATGCTATGGGTGAGAAGCGTGACAAGCTGCTGTTGTAAAAGTTGAATGGATGCCAATCAATCATGAGCATATGCCTTTCTAAAATGTCATGAACTTTCACGATCAATTTTGAGCTATTTCTACATCTTTCTAGAAAAGGGCTGCACTGAAAGAAACAAACATACAAAAAGTCAGTAATGATGAAAAAAAATGTGATTAAAGTAATGTGGTGACAATGTAGAAAAACCAAAATAAGAGGAAAGATAAGTAAAGTATAAATAAATAAAAACAAAAATTATAAAACTAAACTGATGCCATCATCACGTTGGGATATATTGTTGAGAGATTTTCTTAAAAGTGGGAATAAAGTTGACACATTTGAATTTAAAAAAAGGATATGAATATGAGAAAATATTTAGAATAGTTAAAAAAGGGGGGTTATTTTAATGAATGAATGTCAGAATTATATCCAAAGCATACCTATATCTTTGTTTTTATAAAATTATTTTTTTTCTAAAATCCATACATTTTTATTGCAATACTAGAACAAAATCTTCACCCATTTACAACCTATTTCCTAGAATAATATATCATAACTATCTAGGAAATAGAATTAAATTTTCATACAACTTACGTTATTTTTTTAAATGCCATTTCCCACTCTTTTATTGTAATTACAACAAAGAATATTATTTCCCTTTTAATTATCTGCTAATAGTAATTTGATACATTTTATTTCTTTTTTTACTATATGAATGTAGCTCATCACATAGTAAACTACAAAAAAATGGTCCATGCGTCTCAGATGTTCAATTTGAGCACATCACCATAATAAGTCATATTTTCATTTGCACACCAACTCAAAATAATTGTTTTAACATTCTAAAAAACAAAACTAATTGTGACCGGCAAATAGCAATCAATTTAACATACATTTTCTTTTGAGTTGTTGACTTGCAGCTTCTCCAAAGCATTAACAATAATAAAACACAGTTTAAATCCTCCATTAGATGTGATGTAACCACACACTGCAAAATCAATTTCCCAAGTTTCAAGCACCATTAAGATGCATCAAGCATCCTTTCACCAATTCTCTAAGATGAATCATTTGCTTTTCCATCAAATAAAAGCATAATAAATGACGTGTAACATTTTCAATTCAAAAGAGGATGTCAAATTCAATGAATAGAAACATTAATATATGCTCATGTTGTAAGACATCCAACAAGCAAACTACGGACTCTTTTATGATAATTCAAAAAACTCTCAGCTCACATCATAGACTCCCAACATTGAAATTCAAGCATTTTCCAAGAATTTCAAGTACCCGTGGGAACCAAGCAGGGCCCAAGTGGGAGACATTTCTCCTCCCTCTGCAGGCAGGAGGGAGGAGGAGGAGGAAATTCGACGCATGTGGCCGACAGGGAGAGGAAATAATGCGTGTGTTGTCTCCTTTTTTTCCAATGCGTGATCACATCACACGTTGCCTGATGCAAAACATCTGAGTTTCTAACAAATGCTTCGAGAAAACCATGTGCACCGAGCGAGCGCATGCTGGTCAGAAAGCAATTGAAGGCAGCAATTTGCACTTGTGTGTGTATGTGTGTGTGCTTCCACCTACTTGGTGCACAAAAACATCCAGAGGGGGGTCAACGGGGGTCCCCTCGCTGCTGGTCATGGAGATAAATCCAAAGCCCATGCGGACGTTGAACCATTTGCAGAACCCTTCTCCCGACCGGACAGGGGGTCGAGTCCGCTCCTCCTGCTCGGTGGTCCTAGTGGGCCCTCCTGAGAAACAAATAGCAACGTCAAAGTGGGTAAAACACTGTTGAAATGAAAATGTTCAGTCCTAGTCTAACCATGTATATGTTTCTATACGGGATCTCTAGAACGCCTGTTAAAAGCTGCTATCTGGTTTTGTTTGTACACGTTGTGGATCAACAGCCCACTCCTTCTGGGCGGTACTGATCCAAAAGGCAGGTGTACACACATACACACAGAGTGAACTTGCCTTAGTAGGACACAAACACAGTGCATTCAAACACAAAACAAAACAGAGAGTAATAAGAGGGGGCACTTTGGAACATTTAAACCCCACTCATTCCATTTGATCGGTTTAAGAAAGAGAGAAAATAAGTAGAGGGGGAACCTTCAGCCATGTTTCCCCACGGACCCTCTGCGGCCAAGTTGCGGTCGAGAAGCTTGTCAAGCGAGCGAGCACTGCGGCGGTCACCATGAATCCCACGTCTTCATGGATGGCCCCGGCTCCACAGTGGGGCTCGCCTGGCGCGGCCGGGGTTCGGTCTCATGTCGCCCCTCTGGCTTGGCTTCGAGCCCCCGCTTTCCTCCTAAGCAAGCTGCACCTCTGCTCTACAGCCTGCCTTGCCCCCCACCACGCCCCCTCGCTCACTTACTCACTTCTCCTTTCCTCTCTCTCGACAGAGCCCGCCCACTTCAACCTAGTTTCCGAGTTCTGATTGGCTAACAACCTGGCTGTGGGTGTGACCACGTCCTCCGAACATGTGACCCTGCCATTTGCAATTGCTAGTAGAAAAATCAAACTCGCAACCTTTTTGGTTTTAGAGATACATATTCGTTGAGGTGGGTCAATTTAATTATAGATTCTTAACGGGATGACGTTTCGGTGGGAAATGACTGGATTTATACGATCAATTTGCTGACTTTAGCTCCAAAAATGATTTATTTTTGCTTCATTGTGCAAAAGATAGCACTAACATGACAGTTTTTTTTTTAAAAGTACCACCTTTAAATAACTAAAAACTTTGCATCTTGCATGAATTATAAACATTTAACAGGGTGCAAATATTACATTAAATACAGCTAATTATTCATGGATGTTATGGATTTTTGTATGATTCGTGTACTAGAGCCAACATTAACAAAAATTAATTATTATTATTATTAATTTGAATTTGAATTTTTGAAGGGTCTTTTCATAAAAGAAAAAGCACAATCTATAAGCAATTATACAACATGCAGATTGTACACACTATTTAATGTGGTGCATGTGTTAAGTTAAACAAGGACACTATTCATGTCAACAGTATATTTTGTGTGTTATCTTAAATATATAGATTAAAAACCATTTCTGATGCACAGTAGTGAACTCTGATTGTTAGATTACAGTTTTCTCATATGAATCCAATGGGATGAATGGGACAATGGCTGTCAGCGCAACAAAAAAAATGATGGGATTAAGAAAAAAAAATGTCAAACATCTTCACTCCATGAAAATGTATAATATGTGGAGCAACTAAAAAAACAATAGATGTTTTTTCTATTGATGCAAATTTACTAAGGGTCAAATAGATTCCATTTTTTGTTGGAAGAACTATTAAAAGTATTGGGATACTATATTCCCAAATACATAAAAATCCTGGCAAAAAAAGGGTTACTCCAAAGTGTACTTTAATGTATTCGATCTAACTTGCAACTAAGAGTATTCTTATAAAAAATAATCAGGCAGATTTTATTTTTTCCATGTGATGTAAAGAAACAAAATGGGTGTTAGTTATACTATTTTGGTAAAAAGTGTTTTGAAGGAAAGGCTGAAAACCAATGTGACCAAATGCTTATTTTTCTTGAAATGTGTTCCTGAAATATCTCGTATGTTTTCGCTCAGCACGCTCAAGTCACCTCCTCGTATCATTTTTAGTGGGCACTGCAGTAGAAAGCTGAACTCACAACTTTGGAATGTGAGTGGAAACCTCAGAAAAACAAACTTGGTCAAAACTTTGATGGGGAACAAAAAAAACCTGTCAAACTGGCGCATCACAATAACTGTTCAATATTGCCTCTATAAATGCTAAACTAGTTGTGATAAGCAATTATACATTTTAGGCTGCCTATTAAGTTCAAGCCATAACTCATGTCATTGTGAATAACCAATTTATAAACTATTTTGAGGAGTGGTAGCTTAGAGCTATATATTTTGTGACTTTTGTCATACTTGTAAATACCCCAAATTCCTTAAAATGCTATTCATCCAGAGGGAAATGGATCCAAGGAGCCCTTTCATGCTAAACCTGCATTTTTTGTCTTTTTTAGTGAGAAAGAAAGTCAATCAGGAAATTGGATGAGCACAATGTAGAAAATAGAGGTCCCCATTGTGAAAGCAATCTTATCTGCTATCTAAAATTGGTGCAACGTTCCCAAGATGTGTGAGGAGGAATGAGAGGGCTGAAGTGGGTGGGACAGGCTGCAAGGAATGGAGAGTGGAACAACAACAAGCCCATCTCCACCCACCAAAGACCTCAAAGCCCACCCCCCGGAATTCACAAGTTCATCCCCCCTAGCCAACTACCCACACACACAGTCAGGCCCCTGCCGGAGCCTGGTTAGGCCCACCCCCGGCTCGGCCTGGTGTGGCCCAGCCATCCCCGGCCGGGCTCGACCCAACCCCCGTGCACGCGCAGGCCTGTTTTTGAGGATGCTTGTAGAGGAGGCCAGACGATTACGGTGTGGGTCACAGGGCTGGATGCCAGTGTCACATGGGATCACGTCCTCATCATCACGCTAACGACAAAGCGTCATTAAAAGAGGACTTTGGGTGGGCCTTTTAACAAATGTGGCTAAACACACACCAGGGGACACTTAAACAAGGTGTGCGAGCAATATTTGATCAAGAAGTTCATACTTGAGGTGACATGGACCATGGAACAGGTCTATGAAAACTTTTCCATTGCACATTATAAAGGTTAACATTAGAAACCAATGGCATTGGTATGTATGGTGGTTGAACCAAATAGTGCAGAATGTGAAACGTTTACAAATGCTAATGGGATTGATTATTTTTTATTTAAGTTTTCCTTTAATTAAATTGACTTGTGAATAAACAAAATTAATTTCTGACACTGAAATTGAAATCTAAAAATATAAGTTCATTTGTATTCATCCAATCAAATTTGATTTTGTTATAAGCATTACTTAGAATAATTTTAAAGCTGAACTTCAACACACATTTTAATTACAATTAGAAATTAATATTAATTCCATAGGTAAATGAGAATAATAACAAAGAATACAATTTATCCTATAATTTTTACCAATTTAAGAAATATTTTGGTCACTCTCTCTGTCAATTGTTATTGTTCTTGTGGCTTTAACGCTATCAGGGTGAATGGAATAATTTTATTTTTATATCAATATACTGTAACACTAAGAATAAAGTGCATGAATACGATTTTGATTCATCCTTGTGCCTCATGAAAAATGTCCATGCATGCACAAAGAATAAGTGCACTACATATTCCATAACACATATTGCTGTAATGTCCTAAACGCACATTGTAATTTCTCCTTAGAATATACGGAGTAGTGGATTCGAATGTAAAAATGAAAGTAGAGCTCACAAATTAAGAACACTCAAATTTCATTTTCTACTCAGAAAAGCCACTTATAGGAAGCTTACTCAGTTTATCCCAATTCCTATGATACGAGCACCAAGACCAGTTCCTCCAGGTGAGGTCGGGTGGTCCCCAATGTCCTAAAATGTGCCATTTTAATGCATAAAATATACATAGTGGCTATGTATTGGAGCACACATGGAGATTCCTGAGCTGCTTGACTACTATTCCAACTTTGGACTCCCTCACCCTGGTTAACCCGACCCAACCCCCACATGCATACATGCAAGCCTATCTAGCCTCCCAAAGGAAATGTGTCTTTTCTACCCTGAGTTGCTGTCAATGCAGTTCAAAGGGGTTCATTGGGTTCGTCTCTCTCGTTTCATTTTTTAAGTGAGTAGGGGGGTTGTTTTTGTCGCTTATTTCATGCATTCCAGTCACCAAACCCTCCACCTATACTCACATCTACCGCATGAGATGTGTAAATAGTGTTGGGGGGCAAAGCAGGTAGCCCTTTCTCACACAAACACTTCTTAATCTGATTTGAGCGTTTTCCCAGACAGAAATGGGATTACCTTCTTGGTTTTACCATAAAACTCTGATAATTGCCTCTACAATACTGTACACACACTTAAGGCATGGTTTTGTTCACCTTGCAATTTTCCATCATGATTGAAAGCATTTTTTTCCCATTGGTTTTCCAGATTTCGTTCATTACAAATTCGATTGAACGAAAAATTGGCATGTTTTCAGTTTAGAGAACACGCAAGCGCTTTGTTTGGATGTTTACGAGACCACGGTGCTTTTAATCCCTCCCAAATTTGAAATAGTTAGGGAATAACTTCCAAAACAACCCAATATAGGTAATTGAAATGAATAAATTTAATTAGATCAGTTTTATAAAGCATAAATGATATTAAGGGAGTTATTTAACAGTTTTGGGAACCATCTGAAATTGATTTCAATTTACTAACATTGGCCAAAACAGAGATAAAATCTTTTCTTAAAGATTAAATAGTAATGACAGGCTTTAACAGGATTAAATGGTCAAACACTATAACGTGACGTCATATGCGGTGGAGGGGCGTTTAAGGGCAGCTCGGTGAGGGGGAAAATGGCCATAATGCTGCACAAAATAACCACTTCCGGCTCTTTAAAAACATTTTCGTTTAGATTTTGCATTTTAATATTTAGTACTACATCTTTATAATATTACGCGCATAATTTAAACTTTATTTCCATCTTTTAATGATTTTTGTCGTAATTATTTGGAACGAAGGGGAGCCCCTTAAATGATCGATTATGGTTTTTCCGGTGTTGGATTAGGTTACTCAAAATAACCTCAGAATGTAAACACACAAGAGTGCGCCCTCATGGGGAGCCCCGTCACTCGTCTGTGCAGTTTTCTTGGGAATTATTTGTTATAATTCATCATTTAAAGGTCTTACCTGCAAGAAATGGTGCCGACATCTTCCCTGCAGCTTTTTGCAGAGTGAATACAAGTGCATGAAGCCTGTTTGTATTATGTTAGCCGTCTGCAATTAAAGACATTTTCCATGCATTAATATTTAATCGTCACTTTGGAACATAAGATGAGCAGCGGCTTGCCTCATCAGGGTCATTTGTTAAGATTGTTATTAAGTGGCGGTTTGGCTTCAATTAAAAACGCAGTGCTTGTTTTTATGGCAGACCTTTAAATTTGATAAAACATTAAACAGTGATGCAGTCCCTAAAGGAGTAGCACTTAAGAGATAACGAGCTGCAAAATAAATCCCCCATGCCCCCTAACATGCTTTTTTCCTGCTTTTTCTGGGATTTATGGACTTTTTCCTACACATTTAATTAAAAAGATGTTTCATTCTCCCTCCCATTAACGAAAAACAATACTTTGCGTGTAGGATTTGTTGTTATTTACTTCCAACCTTCTAATTTTACAGATCGTGTGCTCTGACGTGGAATGAAATGAGAACAGCGCCCCCTTTCTTTCAAAGGACATTGGAATATACAAGTGAAAATACATGGTGGCATACAACTAAATACTGGCCACATTGTTTGATTTGCAAAAAAAAACATTCTGAAAACTCTTGAGGAAAATATAATGTTATATGAATGAATACAAAAAGGTTGAAGAGTATTTATTTCGTCTTGTGAATTAATTTGATGCACTTGAAGTGCAATACCAATATGAATGATATCCAGATTGTATATTAAAAAGGTGATGAAGCTGCTTTGTCCAAGGTTTTCAATTATTTGCTCTAAAGCGCCACCTGGCTGAAAATGTACATTATTATGATGGAAAAATGCCTGGTATTTCTGTCAATTGTTTTAGTAAATTAGGTAGACAAACAGCTTTTTTGGTTACTTAAAACCTGTACTTTATAACAAAAGATGTTCCTCTTGAGGTTTATTTATGTTTGATTTTTTTTAATGTTCGTGTCAACATTTAACATTAGCAAAGTTTGTCATCAGTGTTTCGTTAATCTGACTCTATACTCACCAAAAGCTTTTGAAGACCAAATGTAGTTGAATGATGTTCCCAGTGGCTGATTTCTTCCATGATAAGGACACTTGCTCCATTTTAATTTGTGATAAAAACCACTAAACAGATGTATCGCTGCTAAAAAAAATGTTATTTATTGTGTTTTGACCCGTTCAAATGTTAACCATGAGCCTATTTCAAGAGGTAGAAATCAGTGAATTAGTGGGGAAATGGAAACACATGCTATCACTTGCAGCACAGAAATACAGTGCAGCCTGGTGAGAAATGTGCAAGTTGATATATCGGTAATAAATAATATTCAGGCGGCGCATCTACCATATGAAGGGTGACCGCTCGGGCCTCCTGACTGCAGCTGACTGGCTGATCATGGTAACCCTGCCCCCATTTGTCGTGTTATGGCAACTGCACTTTGAAGCAGGTGGAGTCCTTATGTCGTGGAGGCGGGAGAAAAGGGGGCACACTCACAAGTGGACAGTAAATGTGAGTTATTTGACCCAGGAAATTTTGAGACAGCGAGCGATGAAGGCGTAGGTGTCGGCCACCTCCTGGATGACCTTGCTGGTGGGCTTGCCGGCGCCGTGGCCCGACTTTGTGTCCACGAGGATGAACAGGGGGTTGAACTGCTTGCTGCTGTGGCCCATAACGTGCTGTAGGGTGGCGATGTATTTTAGCGAGTGCAGGGGTACCACCCGGTCGTCGTGGTCGCCCGTGAGCAAGAGGACGGCGGGGTACTGGACCCCGTTGTCCTCGGGAACTCGGATGTTGTGGAGGGGGGAGTATCTGATGGGGGGTGGGTTACAAATCCCGAGAGATGAGGGGAAGGAAATACACATTAATTGCCTTTTTCATAGTGTCATTTCTAACATTATTCAAAAAAATTAATACACAAAAAGGATAAATGGATAAGCTTAACAAAGAAAACTCATTTGAGGTGATACATTAAACAGGGGTGGGCAAAGTGGTCCTCGAGGGCCGATGTGGGTGTTGTATTTGGTTCCAACCGATCCAGAACAGACACTTTAAGCAATGAGATTTCTGCAGAAAACAAGCAGCACCTGCCTGCAAACCACCGATTGCACTTTTAGGACACCAGATTGGTGGAAAGGTGTCCTCTTTATGAGTTGAAATTAAAACCCACATCCATTGCGGCCCCTTGTGGAATAGTTTGCCTACCCCTGCATTAATAACAAGTCAGTTTGAAAGAGGAATTCTATTAAAAAAAACGTCAAAGAAAGAGATTTTGCAATTTGTGCAAAGTAATGCACTCATGAAATGCAGATCTAAATAAATATAGAATGCATTTTAGATTTATCCAGAAAATTCATCTGAAAAAACCCCGGGCATTTTATAAATAGGAATTAAACTAATCAAATTTCTTTAAACCACAGCAAAAAAAACACATCGCTACAAATAAAACAAGACATTTAAACCGGTGTGACATTTAACAACTGATTATAAATTAGGTGGGTATAAAGGTTGACTAATGCAAAATAAAGGCTGGACTCTTTTTAGTCAATCATGGCTATTATTGTGTCTAAACTCATTACTCATCTTATTTGCTGATTTTTGTGTGCCTTTACTCTAGAAGTAATGTAATGAAAGAACTTAACTAGAAGTAAAAATATCATCTCAAGATGAAACCTATGATGGCGACAATTTGTTTCACTTACTTGATGAGCCACTCAAACTGCTCTTTTTTTTCGGAGCAGCCGAAATCGGTGGTCCAGGCATGGCCAATAGTGAACTTGTGAAATTTGAGCATGTCCATGACCCCGACCTGAGCAACGGCGCAGCCAAATAGATCGGGCCGTTGGTTTACACAAGCCGCTGCGAGAAGAGGGCGGAAACATACATGACGAAATGGAAGCAGTGATAGGAATGAAGTTGTGTGAAGGTGACATGTACCTACGAGGAGGCCGCCGTTTGAACCTCCGTTAATTGTGAGCTTGGACGGAGAGGTGTACCCCTGTTTGATGAGGTACTCGGCTGCACATTGGAAGTCTGTGAAGCAGTTTTGCTTGTTCGCCAGCATGCCGGCTAAGAGAGGGATAAAAAAGATTGTGTGTAAATGGACTCATAAAGCAGGTATGGTTTCACTACTGGGAAAATGTCTTTAGTTTTCATCGTCACCTTTATGCCAGGTTTCACCATACTCCCCGCCGCCCCGGATGTTGGCCACGGCCAAGACTCCACCGAGGTGCCGTACAAAGATAAGCCGAGAAACGCTGTAGCTCGGCGTGATGGAGATGTTGAAACCGCCGTAGCCGTACAGGAAGCCCGGATGAGTGCCGTCCAGCTTGATGCCCTTCTTGTGCACGATGAACATGGGGATTTGAGTGCCATCCTTGGAAGCGTAGAAGACCTGGACAAGAACCGCTGACGATGAGGCAGATGTACTAGAGGCGGCAGGTAAATAATTATTATGGAGGTTACCTGGGTGGTCTGGTAGTCTGATGGGTCAAAGCCTTTAACAGTAACTTCTCTGAAGACATGGGGCTGCAGAGGCTCCTTGGTCAAGTCGCAGTGATAAATGATAGCTGGAATAAAAAAAAGTGGAATAAGAGCACTGTTTTGATGGTTGATTTCCTATTAAAAATAATGAACTTAAGTTTTTCCATCATCAAAAGGTGTTTCAAAGCATATCTGTACCTTGGTCATGACAGAACCTGATCAGCGAAAATGACATTTAAAATCACACACATCCTCAGACTTGAATTTTTACCTGGCGAGAGGAAGGAGGTAAAATAGTAAAAGATCTCCGAGTCGCGCTTCCTTCCAGTGAAACCGACCACGGAGCCCACATCCAGAGGAAAGGTCCTGAGTTCCTTCCCGGAACTGAGACGGTACATTTTCAAGACATTCTTCACGTCGTGGAGGAAGCACACAAAAAGGTAGCTTGAGTACGAGCAGGTGGCGAATACTGTAAAGGGAGCAGAACGGGCGGCGAGTTACCAAACCAATTCACCTTGAGAACTCACGCGCGACGACGCTGTATCCGCTCACCGATGACGTCCTTATCGTGTTGAGGGATGAGCTCCGCCCATTCGCTCTGAGCCGGCGAGGCAAAGTCGATGTTGATGAGGCGGTAGCGCGGGGCGTCCAGATTGGTCTTGAATGTGAAAACCGTGCCCTCGTTGGTAACATACTCGTACTCGGCATCAAAGTTGTCAATAAGTTTCACCCATGGCAAAAGTCCTGGAGTCACAAACATGCAGCAATTGGAGCTTAAAATGTTGTACTAAGTGTTTTTCATACAAATATTTCCTGCAATAAGACTTTTGTAGCAAAGATTACTGATCAACTAAAGCAAAATAAAGATGACAAAGTAGTTGACACGTGCCTGTAATTCCCTGAGAGGTTTTTTTGATGTCACAATACCACAATCTGTTGACAGGATCGCAGCCTTCCCTGATGGACAGCAGGACATAGCGGCCATCATCTGAAACCTGCAGAGTTCCAATATTAATGAGAGAACAAAAAAAAACACAAGTTCAGTCTTATTCAGGCGGTGTGAAATAACCTCGGCTCCACTCATCCATTTGGGGTGATCGGGAAACTCTGCGCAGAGGACATCCTCAGACTGTGGTGTTCCCAAAACGTGGAAGTATAGCTTCTGGTCCAAGTTAGTAGAAGTTTCAGTGCCTAAAAAAAAAAAATAGACCATACTTTTGTTCATGCTATACTATAAATAAAATTACATTGTGGAAATAACTAGCAAAACCTGTGTATATGCAATTGTGAAACATTTACTGCATTTGTGTTGATGTGGGAAGTTTAACATAAATTGTAGATTTTGAATACTGTATTATTTATATATTTGAAAACTGTAAGAAAATTTGGAATAAGCTCACCATCACTCTTGCCCTCCTGCTCAGGGTAAGAGTTGTAGAAAAGGCCTTTTCCATCATGTGTCCATGACATGCAGCTAAATTTAACTCGTTTCAGACGGTCCTCCAGCAGCACTGCGCCTTCCACCCGCAAGAAGTGCATCTCCACCCAGTCTGAGCCGCTGGCGCTCGTGCCGTACGCCAGATGCTCTCCATCTTCTGAGAATGCGTAGCCTTAAAGGAGATAAGGTAACACCCATCCATAAATGTTATACTTTTCAATGTAAAATCAATGTTGAGTACCTCGTAACGCAACTGTTCCATCATCAGAAAATGTGTTTGGATCCAAAAAGACAGCAGGTTCTGCATCCAGGCTCTCCTGTACATACATCACACTTTGATTCTGGAGGCCAGTGTTGTAGAAGTGAAAGTACCTGCAAGAGGAGATGAATGGCCATCAAAACAACAATTCGGCTAAAATTGATTCGGCTTTGTTTTACCTGTTTCCCCTTCTAAACGGACAGCTATATTTAGGATAGTCGTACAGCTCAGTCATTCGCTCCTTGAATACATCCCGCACTTCACAGCCCTCCAAAAATGGCAATGTAAGCTGATTCTGAGCAGTGACAAAGGCCTAAAATTGGAAAATAGATTATTAATAGATTTGCTTAAAAAAACTTAAAGATCAACTTAACTGAATGGATCAAATCATGTATAATCTAACAACATTTCAATTTGGGCCAACAACGATAGATGTACTATATTATCCATGGATGCTATTTAAATGATCTCCTCCACATATCTACATAGTAATAACCTATATATTACCTGAGTCTTTTCACTGTCAGGGTCCTCCAGCCAGCTATAAGGATCTGGTATTTTGGAGCCATGATAATCATCCACCTAGGATAGATAAACAGATTGTCATCATTTAATGTCAACATAAACAGGATCATTAGCAGGAAATAGAAACGGTTCATTATTCATCCGGAAATGCATAAGCTGTCAATGGAGCGCTTGGCTAACCAGGCTAAGCTAATCGGAGAGCTAACAAAAGAGGCCACTGCTTTCAATGAATTCGATCGCATCGTTCCAGGGCAATACTTACAACTGCATCGTCACGGTAAGCAGCGGGGTACTGAAATGCCATTCTGACCACTAGTTTCGGAAATCGCGTGAAGGAAAAAAAAAGTTGCGCCGAGATCCGTCAGGAGAGTAGACAGTATGACAAGGTTCAAATTCTTCTTCCCTAGATCGTTTCCCTTCAATGTGCTTTCCACCCACGAACGAGAACTATCAAGAAGTGACGTTCTGTCTGCTTGGGTGTGAATGAAAATTAGAGCGCCCCCTGGCGGGGAACAAACGTTAACGCAAGTCAGAATGAGGCCAATGCTGTCAAAATTCAAAATAAATGAATAACCAAATGAAATATAAAAATATCTATAATTATAAAAAGAAGTAAGATTTAAAAAAAGATAAATGCAAAAAAGTATAATTCAATGATGGTAAAAAATAAAAATGAATATTATACAAAAATAAGGTTAAAAATGTTCCCAAAAAAATACAAACTGGCTGACTTTTAACATGACCACAAAAAGATTCATGTCGAATATTTTTTAACCAGTAATATTAAATGTGTTTGTATGAATGGAAAAAATAGTTTGATAACTTACTTAAAAAATACTTAGCGGTGCATAGTATTATGTTATCTGAAATTCTGGGTTATAGTATATGTCCTGCCCTTGTCCCCCCACTGATTGATTTCCCAACATTTTATCTGTACAGATTTACTCACAGTCTGAATAAATATAAATATACACATACCAACTGTAAAATGTATTTTGTGCTAGAATATTTTTTTGAAGTATAAAACTTGTCCGATTTTTTAAATAATAATTGGAGTGAAAATCACAGGTACGCAGGTTGAACTAATTTAGTTTAGGCCATGCAACGTAAAGAGTGCAGTTGTAAATGTTGACCTTTACACCTCTAGCTAAAGGCATTGCGAGTCCACTGGGAATCTCCATCATCAACTCTTATCTACGTGACAGACAAGGAGAGACCTCCACCTCTCACTCCTCTTTCTTTTTGCTCATCTCCACCGCCCCTCCCCTCCCTTCCGTCCCTTCCTTCCTCGCCTGACTTGATCAATCAATCTTGATTTAGCTATAATTATCACTGGCGCCTATTCTTCCACCAGACCGATAGCGAGCAGATAAGGCAAAATGATGTGACATAAAAATGGTAGCCTCAAGGAAACAGTTGGTTGAGCTCTTGCCACTAAGATTATAGTGACTCATTTCTGGAGGTGGGCATTTAACTCGCCGTATTGTCGTCGGCGACATATAAGTGACAGTTTCAATACGCCACACTGCGCCTCATTGGCTTCTTCAAAGCTATGTCGATAAGAACTCAGAAACAGGTTCCATAAACGCAGTGGTGTCTCGGCATTGAAAAGGGAGCACATTGCTGGGATACCACGGCTGATCAGACAGTCCGATGTCTTGTAGCGCATTCCGCACACACTTCTTACTTTCAGATTTATCTTCGTTTTATGAAGAAATGTTTAGTCTAGTTATTTGTCTGGAAATATGCAAAGCGAAAGTGGAAGAAAAGGCTTCGTGAAATATGACGAGGGCAATGGGAATGTTTCTCTCCTTATTCCTAAGTGCAAAAATACTATAGACATTTATTTCTTCTGGTTGGGGGGTTATTCATGGAAATGCTTGAAGATGTGTGTTTTGGGCCATAGAATGACCCTCCCATTTCCATTCTTCTTGCCCTACTCAAAATCAGGAATACCCCACTATGCAAAGAGGATGTTTTCCTGTCCGCCTCAGTCGGATATGGTTCACGGGAACCATTGTCCTCTAACTAGGGGGAGACAATCACTGACAGTTTGAATGAGTGTGTTTGCGTTGAAAAATTGACCTTTTATTCTCATTCAGTGAGTAAGTGGGGTGTATTTACGCGTCTTTTGACATAAGCTGGAGGCGTAGGAATTAAAGCTCCTCTTTCCCTGGTTTTTATGCAGTTAACTGGAGTCAACAATAATGGGACCACCCTGGCCCCCCACGCCTCGCGACCGGAGGAAGCACCTGTCTAAGTAGTAGCGGATGAAGAAGGACAACCACCTGTTGTGTTACGGGTGTGGGGGTCACCACAAGTTTACTACTAACTTGCATCTGCTAACTGGCTGAAAAACTGCGCTTGAAATATGTGAAATTTTGCAAGAAATATCCAAGTTCATGCAAATGTTCATAACAACAGGCCAATGCTAATTAATTAAAGAGGGACAAAAGTGCTTGGCACTGATGTTATTTCTGAAAAGCTATTAATGCATGTGCTTTGGTAGATTTGGCTATTTTTGTTTACAAAAGAATCGAGAAATAAAAATACTGTACTGTATCTGAAAACATTAAATCAGATGCCTTTCCTGACTGCTTTATATGTTTTGTGTAGCCACTTGTTGCTAGGCAGAATTTAAAGGGTCGTGATGGCAGATACGGAGCCAAAAGGAAAAGGAAATTGGAAAGACACATGCAAAAAGGAAATTACCTCTAAAATAGTACTATAGTGCTTGAGCTATATTTGAATCAGTATTCTATGTCCAATCAAAAATCAAAGGTTTACGTGCAAAAAACAGTGATGGCTTTCCTCTCATTTCTCATAAACATTACATACTGATGACACAAACATATTGAACAAGATCCAAGATAGTCTATTGTATTAAGTATGTACCCGGATACATACTTAATACAATAGACTATCTTGGATCTTGTTCAACATGTTTGTGTCATGAGTATGTAATGTTTTCTGAGAAATGAGAGGAAATACATGAAAATACAAACCAAATACTGATCTGTCTTAAACGAGCAATATTTAAGACTGGTGGCCACTTGGGGCATGTGTTGTAAACGCAGAATCAAAATAACAACAACTTTTTGTGCAGCAAATCAGCTCTAAAAATTGTAAAACCTCCCCCAAACTATTAAAAAACATGTTAAAACAATTAGCTAATACATGTCTCTTTAATATCCATTGAAATGAATGAATATATGCTGTTGAAAAAGAAGTCTATTGCACTATATAAGCATATATATTTGCATCAGTCATACAGGACTGACAAAACTACTTTTAAAAATAACATTCATCCTAATAACAGTTGTCTGAGGGGGATGCCAAGGCGACACAACAATGCTTCAAGATGCTTTTAAAAGTGGAAATCACAGAGGAGGGCTTCCTGCCTGTTTGCCGCATTCGGCTGTCATTAGCCACCAAGGCCCAGTGCAACAGTCTCCTTTCTGTCCTGTCAAGTTTGTTTGTGATGCGGTCAGTCTGGCCTATCCCACACCCCATCGGATGTCCACAGGAAGTGGTAGAATAACGAATGCACAATTGTGCCCTTTGACAAGCAGTACATGTTTGATCTTATGAGGTAAAATTAGAGCCTGACCTTCTAACTGTTTGATTAACCAGAAATAAATACTGATTTAGACTGACTTGACTCGTTGGTTTTTGTGTAATGTTGCTAGCCTCCAAAAGCGGTTAAAGTGATGGAACAGTAAATGTCATTTCAGTCAGACGGAACTAAAAAAAAAAAACATTACAAGAGCGACAAGATGAACCTGCCAATTAGTTAGAGTAGAAGGGAAGTTTGTCATTGTTTGTGCTGATAATGTTGAAAGGAAGTCAGATAGCACTCGTGTTACTCAAAGTCAGCCTGCTGAAAGATACCATCATTCCAAAATAGAATGTTTACTTACAGGTGTGGGCTAAATGCATCATTGATATTTACAGTTGCATTAAAACGTTGGCATGAAACGATTTACGTCATGGTTGGGAATAAAGAGCAAGACAATGGCCGTCTGAGTGATTTGTATCTCGTACTCGGGTACAATTCTTTCCTACTCGACAAACCAGCCGGGCTGCCCACGCAAAACTGTCATTGAGGGCATTCTGTCCTAGTTTGGGAATGTTGTAAAATGTAATATCCATAGTAAAGAGTAACTCGTCACATTTTCTTTCTGTTTCACTATTGTGAACATGACAGGTATTGCTTTGATCTATGTTTGTTATTGAGTCGCATTTATATTAACTAAAAAATACAAAATGCTACTTAAGAGGCTATATAATAACACAAATCCAGATTAAAACACAAATTACTGAGTCCTCCTCAAGTTACTCAGCGCCTCTAAGAATGAAAAACCTCCATCAACTGGAGACAGGTTTGTCAGGTCAAAATTAAACTTTAAAATACTGTTCGTCATAGTCCATAAATCAAGGAAATACCTGCTTACAAAAAAAAATATACAGAGAACAAAAAGTGTTTTACCACCCCTCCAAAAAATGCTTTAGCCATATTTTATTCCGATTTTCTTCAATATTGGCAAGCAAGCAAAGAGTAGCATTGGGAAATCTAACTTTGAAAAATGGACTAAATGATAATTAGGCAATCATTTTCATATACATTTCACGCTTATATAAAATCACTTTAGCTATAAGGACCCAAAGAAGACCCCTGATGTTCTTCAATGTGTCCATCATCCCTTCTCCTGTGCTTTTGAACATCACAAGGTGGACTGGACGGCGAGCAGAATGAGGATAAAGCCTTGCGTGCAGACGGATATTACCCTTTTAAAAGCAAAACAAATATGTGTGGCGAGGTGCGCCCTGTAATTTTGCTGTTGACATGTGCACTTACAGTGGGGCTCCAGGACCCTGTTAATGACTAGGGCAGGTAAGACATGGAGACAGGTGGAGGGCAGTGCCGTCTGACTGCTCCCGAGAGAAGAGGGAGAGTGCACGTCTGCGCTACGTGATTGTGTAAAAGTGTCACAGACAGACACAGCGGCACCTGGTGATGTCATCTGTGTTGTCACTGGGCGCCTTCAAAGTTCCCCCTTTTACAACACACGCCATTCCAACAGTAAAGCCTTGAATCATAGTGCATTGTTCTCCCCTTGTACTCTTGCTCAACCACAAATGACAGTGCCACACGCCAACTCTTCAAAACAACCGTCTGCAGGAAGCAGCCATGTGGCGTGCTATTATCTGCAGTATAATGGCGCAAACTGAGGCCCGTGCAACAAATTTTTCCACTTCACAGTGTTTTTGTCCTTACATCTCAGTCTCTATCAAGTCAAAATAATACATTTAACACCCATGTAAAAAAAATAAAGGGAATTTGCTCTGGTAATCATTATTGAGCTTTAAATAATCCTTGCAACTTTCTGCCCCAACCACTTCATGCCTGCTCCGACCTCCCCAACTTTCACAATTCAAATTTATTTGATGTCTAACTGCAGGATTTTGCATCTCTGATTTTTTATCATTGCTTTTCCTTTTAACTTTTTGTTTTTACTGTATCACCATCAGCCATCTTTTGAGTATTATGAAAAGTGCAATTTGAATAAAATTCATTATTATTATCATTATTATTATTAAAGACCTGGACACATTTCATGATATTCTTATGTAGAATAGCCATTATTCACTTTTCACAGCAAATTCATCAGACTCTGATTATTGTGTTATCTTGAATGTCTTAGTGAAGAACAATGGGCAAAGCAGCACATGAATAATAAAGCCAATCACAAACCATTTAGGGTTACGGACATGGCTTTTGTCGTGTTGCGAAAGAAATGGGATTTCCAATACATTGGGAATCACTGAGTTGTCCAGAATGTCAGGTAAATATGAAGGATTTAATCTCAGTGAGAGGCAAGCAACAGTAAATAAACTTGTCAATGGCAGATGTAAGTCAAACTAGGAGATGATGATTGATATAAATAGATGACATTTAAAGTATGAAGTACTCAAAATCTGTATTGGACATTGTCTCTCATTAACAGACGTTTCACTTTTGCACTATGACAATGTTTTTGGCTTGTCTCTGTGGGTGGTGTTGGCAAGATCTAAAACTGTGTGTGCGTGCGTGCATGAGTGTGTATGTGTAGAACAGCGACATTCCTCTTAGCCTCAAACTATGATAATAACCTGTCAACAGGAGATCATCCACCAGTGAAGAAAAGACAGTCGGTGGACATCCAGGTGGGTGGGGGGGTATGGAGTGAGATGTTTTGGTGTCTTGAACGAGAACAAAAAGTCACACCATGGCTTTTATATTGGGATACCTTATATTAGATTAGCAATAAAAGAGCCAGGGTAATTTAAAGAATTGATGGGCAAAATAAAAGCTTTAAAATACATTTGATGGAAAAATGGCGAGTAATGAAGAAACAGGTGTCAGTCACCCTTTTACTGCACCCCCTGCATCATCAATAATAGTAAAAGGTCATCTCTCAAATTTGTAGTAGCACTAATGTAAGTGGTGATTCGAATACCATTACTACATGCGTCCTACTGTAAAAAAAAAAACCACAACCATAGATAAAAAATGAAAGGTATCCATAAGGTGTGAAAAGGTGAGAACAAATGAACAATTTCTCCTTTTGTCATCCATAAAAGTCAAAGGGAATTTGTGTCAACCAGTTCATGGGTCCAAAAAGAGAGCTCACGCACCAGAATCCTTGATCACCAGATTCACCCTTAGGGGAGATGACAGTGACAGAATGGTCACCTTCAATCTCAGTGACGAGAAATGACCTTAGGCTGTCACAACGTCAAGCGTGGAAATTGTAGTGAAGATACCATTATAATTTGTAGAAGCCTCCGGAAAGCACATAGGGCTAAATAACACGTAAAAGTTAGCCAATCAAATGTTGAACCAGGAGGAGGACGGATACTAGACATAAGATGAGAGGGAAAAAAGTGAATATTAAAGATTCAAACGGTAACAGTGGTTAACTGCTCTGTATGTTGCGTTATCTTGCAATTCTTGTATTTCTCAGACTACTTTCTGGTAAACAAGTGTAACATCAGTGAAGCACATTCACATAGGGGACAGGGTAATTAACTTTTGAAGTGTATGAGTGCTAAAGAATTGAAGCGACAACTAAAGTCAAAAACAAACCTGTTGGGAAACCTGTACAACTATACAGTTTGGACTCAATTCATTAGCCGTGACATCTGCAAATGTCAATGAAAAGTGTCCAAGTATACCATTTTATTATTAGAATCGGCTTCATTCATCTGCAGTACAGCTGATGACTAAGATGTACTTTCACCATTGTTTTTCCAATCAGGATGGGGTGAATAGCGGGTGGATATCCACAAATTCATCATATAGGAAGTGGAAGCAGGTGCCCTATATGCATCCTGCGATTTGCTGGCAACCAGTTCAGGGTGTGTCCTGTCACCTGCTTATAGTCAGAATTTGGGTTAGGCTCGAGCACCCCCGTGACTTTTGTGAAGCTAAGAATGAATGAAAAAAGCACGACTGTGGGAGAACTGTCCGTCCCCACTGTTATGTACACGTGATAGTCTTTATACTGTCACAAAAAAACAAAAATGACTTTTTCACCTTGGTAAGTAGCCAACTAAATTGTTTTCGTATAAACATGCCACAGATTGGAACGAAATTTTTACGTCTAAGATTTGTCACCTATCTATAAAACCGCTTATCATCAGACATCAGGTCGTCTGGGGCAACTCCCAAATCTAGCACGCAGGTAGAATGAAAATACAAATCCACATGTGAATGCTCACACAATGCATGCGAGTATTAAAAGTAGACAAGACTGAGATAGGGAATCCTGAGAGAGGAAGAGGAGGGGAGATAAATAGAAGGTGATGAATGAGATGACCCAAGGCAAGGAGTAAGAGCCAAACAGTGAGACGGAGAAGCGGATTCTAAATTACACGGTGGCTCATGTCAGCAGTTGTAATTAGTAGCTTAGTCAGGTGTGGCGAGCAGGACAGGATGTGTCAGAAAATAAATGAAGAAAAAAAACAAGAAGACAATAGCACAAAAGGTAGAATGTGAATGAAGTGTGGCACACGGGTGCGAGAAGAGCAAAATGTTAAGACTACACTGAATGAAAACACAAGGCAGGTTGTTTGCAGCATGTCGCGTGTCAAGCACGAGAATGATGTGTGTGGAAATCCAGATGCTTCTTGAATGGGCTGGCGAGGTGCCAAGGTAAATGTTGCTTTTGGACGGCAGGACAAGAAGAAAGAAGACGAGAGTGAAAGCTGGACGAGATGACAACATGCAGAACAACACACATATTGTTACAGTGTAGTGCCGCAGGACTAAAGAAAGTGGCAAAACATACGGTATACATTTAAACGACCAAAAACATAGCTGTAACATTCAACTATATGAATATATTCGCGGGTTAAATCAGAAATAATTCTCCCATGAGTCCACAAAAAGAGACAGCTATATGACACCGTTTAATGTCATGATAGGGAGTAAAATTAATCCTGGAAATAGTAATAAAATAATGTTACATAAAAACCGTGAATAGATTTTCCATTCACTTTTGTTAGGTAATTGTCTCGTGTCATAAAGCTTTTGTGGCCAACATTTTTTTAATCCGATGTCACATAGAATCAGACTTAAAAGTCCTAAAGAAAAAGTAGTTCCATGCGCCTTAAGAAAAAAGAAGATTCAATACTCAAAGCCGAGGAATATCTGTCCAAAATCCCAAAGGTAAATATTGCTCATTTCACCAATGTGATTGAATGTGTGTTCATCATTCCAATGTTTTTGATATTGATATATATAATGTAACTTCACATTAGTTTCAAATCATAACATTAATGAACCAAGGAGATGTAAATTCTGCTCATATGATCAGAGTTACCCCACTGAGGGTGTAGTGCTAGTTGTCAGTTCATTTCAAGACAACATCAGGCTACTGTGTCATGTTTTGATGGGGTTTGGTGGCTGAGTGTTTTCTTCTTGTGTGTCCTGTCCGTGTGATTGTATGAGATTTACCTACTGTGTCCTTTCTGGCTCTCTTTCCCTTATGTGACCCAGATGTTTTTTATTGTCATCAACCCGTCTGTGTATTCAAACCCCGTTTTGTGTGGGTCGGCGTGGAAGTGTTTTCTCTCTTCCGTTATGTAACGTTTCGCCTCGGCTGCGGAGCGGAGTAGAACCCAGGACCAGGAAGCTGGCAATGAGAGGGAAGTGCTGGTGCACAACTTAGGATTTTAATGAAAACTATGACTACAAAAGGGAAGGATAGGCAGAAATGTATTTAGAACTGAGATTCTATGATGATAAAACATTGTTAATGTCCATAACAGACACAAGGGCATTTTTGTTCAATTCATCTGTATATTTACATTAACGGTATATGTAAAATATTATCTGCAATGCCTTCCCGCCTGCCTCCCAGCTACCCCAGTGCAATCGCGCCCCCAAATGATGTCATGTCCTATTAGCAGTCTTCACTTCCGAACACAAAGCGCACATGCCTTGTCTGACACTCAGAGACGGGTGGAAGTAGATGTTTAGAAGAATGAAGACGTATTTGTCTGATCCGGACATAGCTGGGTGACAGCCCCCCCACAGCCCTCCCCACCTTTAGAGAAAACCTCACGCCTGGAGGCAAGAGAGTGACACACACTCCACACTCTGCAAGGAGGAGTCATGGGGAAAGGGGAGGAGGTTGCACCGGCAAAGTGAGTGTAGAGTTAGTCACAAACAGGTAGGCAGAGGCTGCCTGAGACAGAGAAGAGAGAAAGAGAGAGAGGATTGGACAGGACAAGAGCCACTGGTTGCTCACATCTATTCAAGCTCGCCATTCAGCTTCACTTATGTGTGGTTCCTCTCAAGGCTTCACAGTAAGTGCCTGGCATCCTTTTCCACCTAATACAGATGATCACGCAAGGTTCCTTCCAGAAGTAATGACCTGTTCTTTCCTTTTGGGGTTGGGCATCACCTAAGCTTTTTAGAGATAGACAAAGGGCATCTTTATGACGTTACATGCAAGGTCACGTCACAGATGTGTGCATTTGACTCATGTCTTGATTTTCCTGATACGCTTTGTGCTGTGTCACTGATGCCATCCAAGGTTTCGGATTGAGCTGTTCGGCATGTCAAACTCATTCCGCTGCGCAAGCTTTTGACAGCACAACAAAAAGTTGATTCCATCTGAGCGTTGTTGACATTAAGGCGCGTGGGTTAATGGTTTGAGATTATTTGTTCCTACGATAAATTGTGAAGGTTTAGTTGGTCCAAAGTTAGATTAGTTGCTATTGGCTTAATTTAACATAAAATGAAACTTTGTTTTGCCAATGTTTATTACAGTGATTAAGGGTAAATTCACATGCATTGTGTACTGCATGATTCATTTATTCATCTTCTTACTTTAAAGGTTTTTTTTACCTACCTTGAGTAACTTAAAAAAGGCTGAACTTTTTCCTTATGATCATCTTACTAATTGACTAAGAAATTGTATCGTTGAATGAATACTGCCTTAAAGTGGCGGCTATTTTCAAATTAAAATCAAGTATGGCCAATGAAGGTTTACAGTCAGTGAATTTCAAAATTGACAATATACTTGGCTTTTTTATAATAATTGAAATATATTTAAGATAAAAATGAATGGAGAGATGCAAAAAGCTACGATGTATTTATTTATTTTGTTGAAAAAATGGTCAGAATTTACTACCTCAAAATAGTGATGGATAAAATGACTTTTCATACTGTTAAAGATTAGTAAACGTTGCCCATTTTGTTATAGTTGTACGTTGTTTGCGAGAGTGAGGGTATTTTCTAATTGCGATTGTTGATGTGATGATAATTGAAAGGGTTGTGTTTGTGTGTGTAAAAGAAAAGTTTCCTTACTATCTTATCTCTATCTGAAAGGCAACCTGATGAGCCTGAGGAGGAAGCACTTTAGAGAGGGCATATCCCATCATTGTTTTTTTTTTTTTAATCAAAGCTCTTCTGTCTTCACTGTTTCATCCCATCAGTCGTGGGTTTGTTACAAGCGGGGGGTGGGGCTGCGGTTGAGATATCTGTCTACAATCTTCATGTGAACTGGAGGGAGAGACAGTACACAAGAGAGGAAGAGAGCACAGAGACTCATTTGGTCTAAAGGAAGTCTGCTTGATTCACTGAGAACGCCGGCTGGCTTCCTTGTGAAAGTGGTGTTGCTGCAGGGGGAATGACGCGCACAGGAACCTCCCTCACAGCTCCGGGGTTTGTGAGTGGGATTTTCACAGGATGCATGGGACAGTGGGGGCAGAGGGGCAGCCTGCATGAGGGGTCCGCTTTGAAGTTTGTTTGTCCGGTAGTAGCTGAGGCTGGGAAAGTAAGTGGCTGCTGCCTCCTCACTGTAATTTTAGCTTTGTGACATCTTGTAAAATGTCTTCTCTTGTCTCGGTTTAATGGGATTTTTTTTTACATTTTTTTCCATCAATTTCAAATAATATTGACATTACTTGCTGGTTTATTGCATTGCTATCCTGCTCTTTATATGGTGGCCAATGCCTATTTTATTTGAAGAATTTATCTTGATAACATTTACTTTGCACGCAATTGGCTTGTTAAGATTCCCACTATCGTGTCTCTAGATGATGAAGACTGAAAGATTGAAGAGGCAATTGGATAATGAATCAGTCACCAATTTATATTGCCCTATATCACTAAGACATCCCCTAGAGCTTCACAGAAAGAGAGTTGAGGTTAAAATATTAAATGATTAAGCAATAAATAGCTGTCAAGTAAGAAAATAATCTGAATTGATATAAAATAAATACTTATATAAATGAATCTACTTGGGTCATCTCATCAAAAAAGTTTTCCAGACTAAGTTAAATCCAATTTTGTAGTCACATTCATTATGTGGTAAGACTGTTGTATGTTGTAGTCGGGTGAATTGGGTCAAGCACATGACAACCTAATAGTATTTTTAACAAAAATGCCCTGTAGCTTGTTCTGTATTGTTGAATGCTATTAAAATAATACATGCCATCCCATCTCCTCTAATTCTGATGGTGTTCTATCCTCAGTCATAATCTTGTTCTGTTGTTAGTTGTTGTCTTAACTCTACAACAGTGTCAACACTTTCACATACGCGACATCACACTCACACAAATACGAGTCTTAGGAAATAATCATGTCTAAATCTTTTTTTTGCTGCAGGGCTCGTCCTCTGAGAGCAGCCAAGTCATGTTAACCTCTGAAGGGTCACCGCACAGGACAGAGGTCATGGCGGTTGCAGTGGCAGAGTCTGACATGACATCGTGGAGCGAGGCCGACTTTGAAGAGAAGTGCACATACATTGTGAAGGACCAACCGCTGGAAGAAGTGTCTAAAAGCGACAGAAAGACAAGAGCCGAGAGGTCCTTGCCCAGGAATCTGACGCTGAGACGCCGGCTAGGCTCCGTTCAGGTAAGGCGGTTCATCCATCACTGAGTCATATATGTTTTGCACTGCCTTGCGTCACTCCTGCATCCACTCATCCATTTCCAGGTGGGAAATACTTCACATCTTGTCTAATTTCAGCCTTCTTTATCTCAAGGTAACGCACAAGACAATTGCCGAGCCTCTCAGCACATTGCCCGGGGTCTGTGTGATTACTAGCTACCTCAGATTCTCAGACCTTTTGTTCTAGTACTCAATTACCCCATAAAGCAAAGTAGAGGCACCAAGGCTCCACCTTGTTGGACAGCCACATCATTTTATTTGCAAGCGTGTTTGTTCCGAGGAGGTTTATGTTTAACCTCATGGCGCGAGATCATGATGGTAAGGGAGACGGTAAAAGATTAACCCCTTGGATGTTGCATAAAGAGGTGGCATGCTTTGTCAGACAAGATCAGAGGAAGCAGTCAAGATGCTAAAATACAACATTGACCCCTCTAGTGAAGTCTGTCTGGGGTCTAGTTGAC
Organism: Stigmatopora argus; assembly: GCF_051989625.1. Classification (NCBI taxonomy): domain Eukaryota; kingdom Metazoa; phylum Chordata; class Actinopteri; order Syngnathiformes; family Syngnathidae; genus Stigmatopora; species Stigmatopora argus. The sequence goes on along the minus strand of NC_135405.1, from coordinate 9,804,415 downwards.
ACCAAAGAGTGGGATCTGTTACAGCAGTCGGTGACACAAGAGAACTGCCATGGAGCTTACAGCCTTACAGAGGTTTGAGCGCCTGGCTCAAGGTGCCGTTGACTAAAGTTAAAAAAGGGGGATGCCCGTGAAACTTTATCTCTCTTCTCCACCCTGGAGGCCGGAGAGTGGTGCGTTTTACACCTGGATGTGACAGAACATGAGTAGAGGTGAAATTTTAATGCAGGGAAAGAGAAGAAAGACTACGCGTGTGATTGGTTTTTTAAATATTCAGCATGGGTAAGGGGAGGAGCGCAATCTGTCACTCTCTGTGAGATGGCTTATTGCTTTGGGAGCGTTACAATGTTACGCTAGTTATGTGGAAAAAAATCAAGGACAATTTCAATAGAGTCACACTAATTTAACCAGACTATTCCATTAGAGATCAACACGTGTTTGTGCAAATTGTAATTCTTTTGATGGGGTGTGATGGCTTGAGGGCATATAACCAATGAGTAGTCCAAAATGTCGAAAAACCCCTTGAGCCATGGTGGTAGCTGGACTAATGTCTGTCTTTTTGGTTGTTCATCCCTCTAATTAGAGTTTTTTCAACTCATCTGGATGCTTGCTCAGGCCTTCAATTTGTTAACTACTATTCATCTCTTTTGGACAGGTGAGTGGAGTGACCAGCACAGAGTTGATACCAAAGGGGACACGTTTTGGACCTCTGGTGGGGGAAAGATACACCAATGAAATGCTGCTGAAAGACGCCAATAGAAAGTATTTTTGGAGGGTAAGAGAGCGAGCACGTGGTTTGTTATGAAAACCATTAACACCCTTTTGCTGAGACATCTATGTGGTGGGGCTGTGGGACTGGTTAGCTGTTGTGGCTTTTGCCTCCTGTGAAGTCTGACATCTCTGGGGTTTGAATGCACACTATATCTGGCTGTTGGAGGACACAGCTGTTTGGTTTCAGTCACGCAGTGCTTCTCCCCTCACTGCGCTCGGCTCTGCCAGTAAATACGTCGTACTTATTGTCCGCGCTTTTCCAGAGTAGCAAACACTTGCTTACTGACGCAGTGAAAGGAAGTGGCTTTTGAGCCTGAGAACCGAGTGTTTCCAAATAGCAGCATTTGGACAGCTTTAAATGACACATTCTCACGTTCTTTCGCAAGTTCCAAGTAAAACCCAATGAGCCTGAATTAAATCATCTTTCAATCGAAGTGCACCTATGGACAAATGTGATGCAGTTTAACATTTACACACTGTATATAATAGAATACCATTGGGCAAATATAGCGTGAAAACAAATTTAAACCAAATTCTGATTGTGTAATACTAAAATGTTTTGAGAAAATGTGAAGACAACTTTGAATTTCCACAAGTCAATAAATTGAGAATTGATGATTCATCTATGATGAAGCAAATGAGGGTGTAATCACCATTAAAACAACTTCCTGTGATACTTTTTGCCGTAAAGACAGTTGGTGCCTCTCTGTGAGATTCTATCGCATTTACCATAAGAGCATCCAGTGGCCTCTGACTTCATAGTTTCGGGTTGAGACCACGTCATAAAGCTGATTAGTCATCAGCGACTGAATGTGTGTATCACTTCTGCAGGTCTTCTCCCATGGGACTTTACACCACATCCTGGATGGTTTGAACGAAGAAAAGAGCAACTGGATGCGATTTGTAAACCCTGCCTGCTGCATCAACGAGCAGAACTTGATTGCATGCCAGAGTGGTTTGGACATCTACTTCTACACTATTAAGCCTCTTCTTCCGGGCCAAGAGATGTTGGTGTGGTACAGCTCAGAACTTGCCCAGCGTTGTAACTACCCACCACTAGGGCAGCTAAATATGGACTGTGCTGGTAAGTAGCTGTTTGCGAATATTTGGTGAGAATTTAGGAAATAACATTTTACGGTTATAATCTATTTAAGAGTACTTTTACAATAAGACTTTTACACAGACATTTAGGTTAACTCCCTTCAAAATCTGAAATCCCTGAAAAATAATGACTCCTTTCTATATATAATGGTGGCACTACAATAGCATTCCAAAATTTTCAGTTCAAATTGTGAACTATTCTCGTGCTTGTTGGTGAGATAGGATACTTGCAATCAAACAAGTGGCTGACTGACAGGCGCTATTGTTTGGGTGTTTTAAAGGTGGCTAGTTACGCCCACAGCCCTTTTGTTAACTGGGGACAAAAAGAGAGTAGACCCCCTGAATGAAGGGCCCGTTCCCAGGTGTAGCCATAGTCCTTGTAGGTAAGACGAGACCAATTTCTGGTCTTGTGTCAGTTTCTTCTTGAACGCAACATTGAAACACAGCTGTCATCTCATTACCCCACAAAGCATGTGCCTCTCCATTCACAAGCACAAAGACTGCACGTGCTTCAAGAAGTGAAAGGCATCCATACAAAATGCTCAATGATACACACACCCACACAAGCATATTGACAAATGTAGGGTCCCCTGAGCTGTTGACAGCATACTGGCACCACTCTTCTTATTTATTCGGCTCTCGAGGAGGAGGAGAAGTAGGAAGCGCTCCAGTGACTACTTGAACTTCCTGACTGGGCAACCCGTTGACAGAATGATGTCTCACTGAGTGTCGGCTGTTTATTTGCCCAGGGTTGGAAGCGGGGAGGGGGGGTCACCCAGGGGGAAATGGTAGATAAGGGTTGCACTGTGTGTTTGTGTGTGCTAAATATGTTAAACAATAATAGGTAAAACACACAGGCAGGGTAGGTTGCCTTAAAAAGTGCTACTTGTCAGCAACCAATGTGTTGACATGGAAAGGGTGTATTGGTTCAGATTAAGTTTGCTTCCAGTCGTCAAGTATCTGTCAGAATTTGGGGAAGAACATATTGAAACATTTTAGCCGAGCCACCTGGTGGTGTGGTTCAGGATGGAAATGTGAGGCATTAGAGTTTACTTGATGGAACCAAGTGGGACAGAGATTCAATAGGTACAGCAAACAATTGGAAGGTTTTCTACATCGACACACACTATTACCACCTACAGGACTCGAGTGGAAAAGTAATATGAACATCCAGTACTTTTTCTTTTAACATTCTAATAAACATCCAGGGCTATTCTACCAAAATCCTTGCTACATTAAAACAGAGAGATAATATTGACCATTGTTTCTTTTGGCCAGCAGAGCAACATCAATTGCAGAGGAAGACAACAGAGAAACGAGGACACAGTGTGAAAGAGATACTCAGAGAAGAACCTTCAAAACCTCTTACTAGCATTCACCAACAAATGGACAGTTTTTCATCTCAGGGCAACTTCTCAATTTTGCCAATTGTCTACCCAATTCAGCCACATTCTGAATCTATCCATAGATATGCATCCCTGCCCCCTCTACCATCTTGTAGCCCTCCAGTTGCCAAAAAGTCCGCTTTAAGTAATCACATTCCTTCTAATTTGCACTTCAATTTCCAGCACAGTCCAGGCCACGTTGTAGCCAAACCTTACCCAGAACTCTCAGTGCAGGATCGTGTTTATCCTACCTTTAGGCACGCTCCCTATTTCCTTCCTCACTACTCAACTTGCCCCGACAGAATTCTACCTCACCCCTACTTGTCCTACCCTGATCGACTAAAACCCTACCTGACACTCTCCACTCATTTACTGCCTTTTGATGGCTATGCAAACCTACACCATTCAGGGAACAAGAACTTTACACTTGCACTATCAAATACCAAAGAAGACCTCATTCCTTCCCCAACTGGGGATACCAAAAATGAAAACAACCTCACATCTCGAAAAACAGACGACCTCAAGATTCCCTGCAAGCATTCAGGTGATGCCGACCTCCCTTTACCCTCCACATCCACCCTTACATCAGTGTTTACCAACCCATACAAAACGCAGCCCTCGCTCATCCCTGGCGGGTGCTCACCACCATTGGGTATGGCAGCTTCATTCGACCATGCCCCCTCAAAACCTACTACACCCTTGCCAAGCAACACCACACATGCAATGGACCTCAGTAAGGGCAAAAAAGAGGATCATGTGAGTGGCTACAAGACCTTGTCATACCCACTCACCAGGCAGAATGGAAAGATCCGGTACGAGTGCAATATCTGCAGGAAGGTCTTTGGCCAACTGTCAAACCTGAAGGTATGACTATAAATGATGAATTAGAACAGACTGGTATGGTTTGGAGGACCAGAATATCAACATCTGCCATCCTCAGGTCCACCTGCGAGTGCACAGTGGAGAACGCCCCTTCAGATGCCAGACCTGCAATAAGAACTTTACACAACTGGCCCATCTGCAGAAACACTACCTGGTTCACACCGGAGAGAAGCCCCATGAATGCAAGGTGAGTTTTCTATTCATGAACGTGATCCAATATGTGGATGAGAATGGTGTAAATATTGGAGGATATCAAATCACCTCATCTTTTTTGACCCAGGTATGCCACAAGCGATTCAGCAGCACCAGTAATTTGAAGACCCACCAAAGGCTACACTCAGGCGAGCGGCCGTACCAGTGCAAGGTGTGCCCAGCCCGGTTTACTCAGTTCATCCACCTGAAGCTTCACAAACGCCTCCACACTGGAGAGCGTCCGTACCGGTGTCCCTGTTGCCCCAGTGCCTACTTTCACCAGTGCAGCCTTCAGGTACATCTTCGGGGCTTCTGCCCTCTCTCGCCTTCCTCTCCGCACCATCATTCCCCCGAGGAGCTCCAGAGAGTCAACTCAGAAATCGAAAGTTTCGATGTGAGCGAAGAGGCCGAGCATCTTGAGGCCATGGCAGCAGAGGCCAAGATGGACAAAAGGGATGTGCTTGACCTCATACAAAGGATGGACACTCGGCCCTTCAGCCGGCAGGACAGAGCTACAGAGGTCTCTGAACTCTTTGATTCAGTGAAGAGAGTTTCACTAATGCAAATTCACCACGGATCTCCTTTACCTCTACATCCAAGCACCATCAAGCGTGAGTCAGGCAGCATGTCAGAGACTGAAGACGGCCTTGGTAATCCAGCCATATAATCCTTACAAGTCAACTCAGCAGCTGTCTGGCTAAGCCCTATTTGAGGTAAAGCCTCATTTACAAAGAACTGTTGCACGTGAAGAATCAAGACTCCACCAGCACAGCCTAAGACTTTGTTAGTTTCATGTATATAAAGCTACTAAGTTATTAAATTGTTCATACGCATGTATACAAACAGGGTTTCGTGACATTAAAACATCACTGTCCTGTCATGTCAGCCAAATGTGTGGTTGCCCATAAAGACAGCTTTTATTCTTAACAGTTATGGAATGAGATGGATGTGTTCATATGTCTTCCAATTAAAGATACAAATAAAATATAAGTGTGACTGTGTGAAAAGGAAACCCCCATTGTTTGTGTAGTGGTGGCCTTTTGTGAACAAGCTCTGCTGACGTAAGGGGTAGTAGACATAGATAAACTTCCTGTTATGGGCTGCAGAGACAAGATGCGTCAAGCCTTCAGCCTGCAAACTAGCTTTCAGTATGAATGTGCAGCTAGCTTCAGACTCAAGGTATCACCTCTTCTATCTTTTATTTATTTTTAAATACATTTCATAATATGCATACTGTAATTATGTCAGTATGGGTATTATAAAATATATACGAAATATATGGGAGGAGGATTCTTTTTTAAAAACAGCATTGAATTTTTCTAACTGACTAATTTTCATGAAAATTACAATGGGAGTTAGTGTTTAAGGAGAGTAATATACAGAGAATAACATCTAGCTGACGGCATATATTTTATAGAATGGACAAATACTTGGGAAAAGCCACATATTGTAATAATTTCTCCATTGTTACAGGAATTTATTTTTGATAAGACTGACATTTACTGTGTGCAATCTAATTGGTATTTATCCCAGAACTGTGAGATAGAGATGCTAATAACAAAAACATATTGCGGCCACAATAATAACCATATTGATGAATTAATAAACCTATTGTTTTCAAAAGCAAAATGCTTGATTACGCTCTTGTATCGAATGTCGTGACATTGTGCAAGTGTATCCAACGTTGTGACCACTGAGTATATTACTTTGGAGAAGCATGGAAGGTGGGGGATCTGTTAGCAGATTGTATTTACCATCACGGTAAGTGAATTGATGGAGGCCCCTCCATCACATATCATTGGATAGCCTACTTGGACAAAAGGTGAACTGACACCCTCTAAACTTGTAATTTGAGTATGACTGAACATTGATGCGCACGGAATGAAACCCTCCAATTACTTAATTCAATGATTACACAAAAGCATGAAAATGCTAAGTTGAGATACACGTGAAGAGTTTCCAAGAGTTCTGATGAAGTTATAAGAAGGTGAGCATGAGATGAGGCGGTTAAAGAGACAAAAGTGGAAGCGTGGATGCGCGTGTCCCTTTAAAAAGTGCGCAGTGACGTCATGTATTTTGGACAGGAGACAAGCAGCGGGTAAAGAAAGGAGCGGACGTGACGGGGGTGAAGGATGCAAAGGACAATGTCGCCGCTGCGGAGCCCCCCTCGCCGCCCGGCACAATGATCAGCACGTCGGAGGCGGTGGGCCGCAGGAGGCCGTCGTCCGCCCGGCGGAGCGAACGATGGATCGCCTGGTGCCAAGCCGCGCTTCTCGGCGTGTCGGCGCTGGTCATCGCGGCCGAAAGGAGCGCTCGTAAGTGTGCGATGCCCGTGAGGCGCGCGCTCGGGATGCATGGGAGACGCGGATCTACTTCTGGTTTAATAGTCATCACGAATCGATGTGCGATTCTGATGCCGTGTTTCTATTTGACATTGAGCTGCAATGAATGACGACACGTCGCTACGCTGGTGCCGTTTTGACCACGACGCCAATGGTGATGCTAACTAAACATGATCCTGGTCTAGAATCCCAGGAGCTGACCTTTAAGGGGTGCTCAGTATAGATAGAATTTTTAACATAAAGCACCTTGGTATTATCAGAGTGATACTTCCTAGATTCATTTTTTTTCTGCAAGACAATATTCATTGGAATCTGTCATAATGTAATAAAAATGAAGAATGAAATCTATTGCAAATTTGGCTTTCCTGAGAGTGGGGTTCAAACATGAATCGTATAGAAGGATACAGTCAAATACTATGGAAACAACCAGATGGATTGATTCATGTAATATGATTATTATCAAGTGGTTGCCATGTGTTCTTCACGGTTTTTGCGCCATTCCAAATACAACGTAGTTTCATTGATGACTGTAAATTGTTCATGCGGGTGAATGTGTGTGTGAATGTAGCTCAAAAAGTTAAAGGACTGAACCAATAAGGAAAATGGTTCCAAATTGGGACTGTATCTGGCCAGTTAGTATTTTTGCTTGTATATATGTAGGAATGCCAACATGCCGTACTGTCAAAACAATCATTCTGCGCTGACTAAGCAAATCAATGGGCCAAGGACAGTGCATGAAAATGGAGCGTGGTTGTTAGTGTGACTTCTGTCAATGGCACAAAGGTTTAACACGAATACCTAATGCTGCACAGGGGTCATCAACGTGTCACACAAGTTCCAATCACTCTAATCATGATAAAGAGAGTCCTCTATTCTATTCACATTGACAAGCAGACTGCTGTGACTAAAGGCAAATGATTAAAACCCCATGTTATCAAGTCTATTCTTACATAATAGAGTTGCCACATCAGAGGACAGTGTACCTCAGAGAGGTGCTTTGCTACACTGGAGCTCTGTTCAAAAGCTTAAAAATATGCTGAGTTGACAAGGTTACTTGAAAATTTGGAACAATGGTTAAACTGTCAGGCTGTGTTTTCAAGTATTGGAGTACTCGAAATTAAGTTATAGGGTGGCAGAGACATTAAAATTGTTGTCAACCATATAGGAGTTCAGGATGTGGGTCAATTGGTGTTTTTGGATTAAGACTTTAAAGTAAACTGCAGTGGCAATGATATATGACATTTCTCACAAGTGTATGTATGTATTATTATTACTTTTTTTTTACAGTGATCTACTGTATAGGGTTTTACCTTTGGAACGGTGAGACCCGGTGGGCCGGTTTTACGCTTGGGCTTTTCCTCCCGGGCACTGCGGTACAGCTTCTAAGTGTCAAATGGTACTACGATGACGGTGATGACAGGAGATGGTACCTCTCGACGATACACATTCTTCACTTGGGTATCTTCAAACGGTAAGGCCCCTTTAACAAAATATGACAAGTTTGAAGGGTAGTATAGCCTCTCTCTAGTATAATAGTAATGTGTACATGTTACACATGAATAGAATGTAGTGTCTAAAGTCTTAACTCCATGAGTGATAATATAGTGAAAAAAATTCCCAATATACACTCTAGTCGTTGCTTCTCGTCGTCATGCTAATTAAAGCCAGAATTACCATTAGCTCATCAGTCTATGTAATAATACATTCATGCGATTTTGCCTTGTGTACTGTAGATGGTGCGTTTTGCATCGTCCTCATACAACTAATGCTACCTGAAGTGTCTATTACATAGACATGAAAAAGAGTCTATGTTCTCCTCTGCTGGTAGGCTATGGGACTGCATGAGATACGTGTCGCACATGCATGGCTCGATTGCAGAGCTCGGTGCTGTCGTCATGCTGCAGGCGGACGTTGCTGCCCTTTGGCTCTTGGAGGCACTAGTGGTCAGTCTACCTCAGAGCCTACTGCAAGCGTACATCGTCGTGTCCACTGACGTGGGTGTCATGTCCCCAGGTAAGCGTACGAGCTCAGGGGTTCCATGATTAGGACCTCACCTCCAAGTTAGAAATAACGAATGATTTCTGTTTTGCTTACAGTGGCCTACAGCTGTGGTCTTTGCATGCTGTCGGTTTCCTGGGCCTTGGTGCTGTACAGCCGCGCCTGCTGTCTCATCCGACCGGGCCACCTCGCCATGCCTCCGGCGGCTTTGCTCTGCCAGCTGGTGTGGAGGGTGGGCATGCTGGGTGCTAGAGTGACCTGTCTCATGTTCTTTGCCAGGGTGTTCAACTGGTGGGTCTGCGGAGTGGCAGGTACAGAAACAGATTAGTTTGGGGATCATTTCCCGCTGTAAAAACTCAATTATTTTGACTCAACATATACTGACTGCTGAGTCGTCTTATGAGTCATCTTATTTTTACTTTTGAAATGTGCTAACTTAATACTCCTCTTATTATGTTTGCACATTCTTGTCTCTTTTTATGCTGACCTGCAGGTTTTCACTGGCTGACTGCCTCTTTCTGGCTGGTATCACAACAACCAGACATCTGTACCGGGCCCTGGTGTTGGCGTGCCTTCAACGGCCTCCTGGGGCTAGTTCACGTCTTCCTCTTTCTCAATGTCAAAGATGGACCGTCACGCTTTCGCATGGCCAGCTTTTATACAGTGAGAAACAGTCACGCCACCTTCATTACAGATTCTCTTGAGTATTGTGGTACCTGCAGTTAGTTAGTTAAAGTGTGCCAAAATAAATCACGTGATTCAGTTTGGGGACAGTCACAGCGTACAAGTAATAAATCTTAATGGCAAGCATGTTGCAATTGAATCAACGGCACAGTCGCGGATGAATTAACGGACTATATTATAATAATATGACCTCCCCTTCGTCTTTCAGTTCATGCTCATTGAGAACGCCACTTTGCTCTTGGCTGCCTCTGACTTATTTAGCGAAGCATCTTGGGACAACATCACCCTACCCATCACTGTCCTATGTAGCTTTATCCTTGGTGAGTCCCTTCTAATAGCAGAGAGAAAGCATAGCATTGAGAGTTAAAAAATGTCTGATTTTCTGTCTCTATGACTACCAGGCGCTACCTCTCTGGCAGTTTACTACCGGTTCCTGCATCCAAAGTCAACAGAGATCGCCCAAGGTCTCCAGCACAACCACATGAGTAGTACGTGCATTGAACGAGGGGAATCTTCTTTCTCTTTCGGGGACAAAAGTCTTCCGGTTGGCAGTGGCCAAAACCACGGCAGCTTCTCTCTCTCCGGTGTGGCTGGTTCACTGCTGGAGCACCCCAGCTCGTGCAGAGGGAGGCCAAACAGCTCCTGTCCCTGCTACCACCACCACTGGCTCCTCATCAGGCTGGCCCTCAAAACAGGCGACTTGGGCAAGATCAACCGAGCGTATGGGGCAGGTGGAGCGGCAGCCATTTTGGACTTGGAAGATTACAACCAGGAGTTCAAAAGTAACGATGGCCTCACGAGCTCGGCGGGGGGCAACGGCGAGGGCCTCTCAAGCACCGAGTCTCAGGGGCAAGGCTTGGCGCCCCTTTCGGACTGCAAAGACGAATTCCAGACCGTGAGTGAGCCCACTTCCTTCGAACAAGCTGAGGATGACAGTCTAGAGATGGAGAGTCCAATGGAGTCACCCGTATCTGATTTCAAACGCAGCTCACCTGAGGGAAAGTCTGTATTTGGAGACAGTCCAGAGCCGTACTTCTGCCCCACGGAGTCCAGTTCAACCTTGTACTTCAGCGCTGATCCCCAGTCTCCCAGCAGCGCCAGTAATCCCCGTTTGGACCGGGATTCTGGGCCTTCAGAACAGGGCCCACGTCTCAATTCTATTCCAAGTGACCCGGCTCTTCACAGGGACATCCGAGGGTTAATCGGCCGGGTCGGACCACGCTACACATCCACCCCTAAACTGGAGTTGGGAGTGCTGGATTCTCCCTCCAGTGTCCCTCATCTCAGTGGTCCTAGAAAGCAGCTCATACTGTCCCGAAGAGATGATGAACATTTTTAAATGATCCAAGGGATAGTGTAACTTAAGCTAAGTGCATCCATTCATTTTAAACTTGTTTTAAAGCGATACGATGTATACAAAATTGAGCAATAAGATGCAAGCAAACAATACTGTATACACAAATTAAATTGTACTAAAGAGGTAGTAAATTATCATAGCTACAAATACATAGCTATATATTGCACAATTGCTAAATTTACATATATATTCATTTAAGTTGATGCTATGATAAAGAGCAAATTGGCAAATATATCTAACAGATATATGGTACTATTGATGAAATGTGGTAAAATGCACTGTTACATTATTTCTTATTTCACATGCTTTGGAAATACCAATTAGCATTACATATTATGCAGTTGCTCTCTGGTCTTAGATACCACGTAGCCTTCACAAAGTCAAAATTTGTAACCTACGTGATAAATCAAATGATTAAATTATAGCATAATGATATAAGAGCAACCAGATTAGACCGAAATCTAAATACAATCTTAAGCACAAGCTTTCACTTCACAGACTTTGTTAAAGCACAACGTGTGTATGTGTGTTTTTTTTAAAAACAGTTCATTAAAAAAGGGGGGAAATAAAGTAAACTTCAGCCTCAACATACTGTATATGTATTTTGTTTTTGCATATAAACATATCAGTTTGCTGTGCGTTGAGCTGGATTGACATGTAAGCCTGGAAATGAGGCTTTGAAATTAAAAACCTGTTGTGATTTTCGTCCGTGTTACATGCTACTTCTAAGAAAATGTGATTTTTTTAGTTTGCTGTGAAAAGGTGGGAATCCCCCCAAAAAACTTAACATTTTACATTTCTTTTGCACTCAAGGCTTGTATAACTTTTGAACTGTGAATTGCAAGGCCATCTGTGGCTTTAAATGAGCAATAAAATGCAGATTCACTGAGTGAGAAAAATAAAGGTGTTCTGCTGCAAACTTTTACCTTGTGTTTTGATGAATGTACATTTTTTCAGCAGAAACATTATAAAAGAGCTAATGCCACTCAGGTGATCACTTATCTCGCAAACTCGGATATCTAAATATTTTCTTTACTTGAAAATATGATAGGTCACTTGCAATTATCGACTTGGCAAGTGGCACTTAATACACCACAATGTTATACTCTCTCATGATTATTAGAATAAAACATTAATAACACTATACATATATAATGCATTCATTAATTTCCAATACCTATCTTTGCCAGGGTCGCGGAGTGTTGTAGCCTATCCCATATGACTCCGGCGAGTCATTAATAATCATATATATGTACGTATTGATATAATTTAATATTCATGGTGACAGATTTAGTCTGTTATTGCTTAGTTTAAATTCTATCTTTTAAAAGTCGATCAGCGTGGCCGGTTAGCTCAGTTGGTTAGAGCGTGGTGCTAATAACGCCAAGGTCGCGGGTTCGATCCCCGTACGGGCCACTTTGTTTTTCTTTGAAAGACTAGTACATTTTAAGGATTGACATAAACACAATCCAAATGAACAATATACATTCATACTTTTTAATTTTGACAGTTGCACGCTTTGCACGGCTTTTTACAAAAAAATCCAGATTGCAAAAGTGACAGTCGCTTCTAGTTAAAAATAGAGCAGAGACTGTAATGTTTTTACCCAACGTCTAATTCTGTGAATATAATATTAATCACATTAGCTAGGACGCCATCCTAAATCAAAATGAGAAGCCTAAACCTTCATTGAACGTGTAAATGGCCCCAAGTAAGGTATTTCTATCACTCGCCCTTTATGAAGACGCGCATGCGTGTTCGAGTGGGAAAGTTTCACTAAACTTCGTAGTCAGGAGAAGAGGGACCAGATTTTCGAGAATTATCACATATAGCAGCAGGAATCTGCCATGGCATTTCGCCGAAGGAACAAGAGTTATCCCTTTTTCAGTCAAGAGTTTCTTATCCAAAACCACGCGGACATCGTCTTTAGTTTGGTGATTTTTATTTTGATTGGGTTGATGTTTGAGGTGAGATGCACTCAATACTTTCGTTATTCTTGCACCAGACAGCTACTTTCTGATGGCATGAACGCATGTAAATAATGGCGAGAATCGATTGTAAATGTCTTTTTTCTTGTGGAATTATAGACGTATGCAACCGCAGGACTTTCTGCAAATGTAGTGATTTGTTATATACGTTTTTCTTTAACCTGCAGTTCTTTCTAGTCGGGAACAATAGGAATTAAAATAGCAGATAAATACGACAAAGACAGTAATTATTTGCGATTTGACACAAGTTACTCCAGCAGGTTATCCGCCTAAACGCAAATTGCACCAAAAGCTTTAAATTACTGCGTTGAATGCCATATTTTTGATAACACTAATCACGTCACTTTTACAAGGAAGCCGGATTTAGACGGAAACAACGCGACAGAAGCCTTCAAATTAAGAGTACCGCGCTGCCTTTTCCTTTCGAACAGAGCAAACGTCGTGACGTTTTTACTTTTATTTTGTAGAACTTTTTTTAAAAGAACCAAACGCGTTTTGTCACTACTGACTTGACTATATGAGATGATCACTGCCACGTCTCAATCCCCATACAAAATACTTGTTTGACTTTCAAGGCACTTACATCTTTTTTCTAACGTTTACTTCATAAAGTATTCATACGTCAAATCTAAACGAGATTCGTACGAAAATGCTGTGTGAGTACTGACAGCTGACCTGCAAGAGGGGATTTCCCTCGTCTTTTTCATTGTAGAAGTTGACGTGTCACCTGAAAAGACCCCACCGCTGTCATATACATAGGTGTCTTAACTATTGCCTGCAAAGTGTCCTATTCAGATTTAGTAGAATACATTATTTTAAAAGAAATGACAACTCTTGAGGAGCTTTGCTGAAGTGGATCCATATATTAATAAACATGCCGCTCTCCCTTTCAGGCAACAGCAAAGAGTGCCATATTGTTTATTCAGCCCCAGTACAATGTAACCACACTGACACCAGGTACAGAGTCTTGCATGCAGGGCATGATGGAAATTTTAAGCCTATGATCTGATCAGACTATGTTTTGGAGTAGGAAATGTTGTATAGAAGGGTAAACCCAGCTGATATGCAGTATACTTTGTTTTTTTTAGATGGAGAAGTAACATTGTATCATTACGGATGGAAGGACTGCGCCACCATCCTCTTCTATTTCTTTATTACCCTCATCCTCCATGCCTTGGTACAGGAGTATCTGTTGGATGTGAGTGCTTTCAAGTGAAGGTGTTTACTGGCTCCTTAAAACACATTATTTTGAAAGGTTAAACTAGGGCAATATGAAAACTGACGGACAGGAAAGATGGACCTGAGGGTTCAACCCCAAACCTCAGAACTGTGAGGCCGATCTGCTATTCACTAGCACCCATGATCTTTATTTATGTGATTTCACTCTATAAAAACATGGCTGACATTTCTAAATTGATGTTAATGTTATATTCCAAGCCGAGATGGCCTGTACTTGACTGCCGATTTTAATTCCTTTTTAGGACTAGTTTTGTGGTTTTGAAAATAGTAGCTGTCTGAAAAGACATAATTAAATATTGTGCAGCTGTTTTAAAAGCATGCCAATAATGGTGTAATTTTAGTACCACGGCCACAATGTGAAACATTTTTAAAGTGCCACTTCTTGTTAAAGTGCTTTAAATAGAAGATTGTTTGTTTTCTTGCCCCAGTTGTTTTTATGACACACCTAGAGAGTATGCAGTATAATGTGTCATGTGATTGTTTCTAACAGAAAGTCAACAGGCGTCTTCATCTTTCCAAGAGCAAGAACACCAAGTTTAATGAGTCAGGTCAACTGTGTGTGTTTTACCTGGTGTCCAGTGTGTGGAGCTTCTACATTGTCATAAGTGTGAGTGACGTAGACTTTAAATATATCTTCTTTAGAAGACATTATGAATATTCTCTCGTCTTACCACAGGAAGGATATATTCTGCACCTCAACAGAGTTTGGGAAAACTATCCACATTCACACCTCAGGTATGATGGATGCATGTTTTCATTTTTGGAGGAAGGGGTCGTCTTGTCATTTACATGCGAATGTTTCATAGAAAAATTATGTATAAGCATGGCCAAGTGGGTTCATTTGCATCATTTTTCAATCAAAATGATGGGCTCCCCTAAATATCCCTCCCTGTTCTCCTCAACTATGTAAACAAGGCTTATTCCCATGATTTGTATGTTTCAGGTTCCAGGTGAAGTTTTTCTACCTCACTCAGCTAGCCTACTGGATTCATGCTTTGCCTGAGCTCTACTTTCAAAAAGTGCGCAAGGTCAGTATGGAAGAATTTGCGCTTGTATATTGCACCTTGGGTTGCAAAATTCCAGGGATTGTTGAAAACGCCCCGTGAAAACCCAAACGCATGGAAATCTTGACAGTGCAATTAAGTGTCTTTTGGGTCTTTTCCAGGAGGACATTTCTCGTCAGCTTCAGTACATTGGCTTGTATCTGTTGCACATCTTGGCAGCTTATGTGTTAAAGTAAGTTGACCTGCAAATTTAAAAACTATTCCTCATCTAAATGTACAACTCTTAAAAAAGACAATGTTTGCGGACCTCTTCAGTTTGACCCCGTTGGGTCTGTTGCTGCTCGGCCTCCAGTATTTGACAGAGATGGTGTTCCACATTGCAAGACTGGTCTACTTTACTGATGAAAACAACCAGAAATTGCAAGTTTACCCGATTTGACGACTCGTGTCTAAAGTGGAACATGACCAATGACCGCGGACTGTGTGTACTGTCCTCCTCTTTTAGATTTGACGTATGGGCGGTCAGTTTTGTGGCTACTCGTATGTGGACACTAACGCTCATGTTTCTGGTCTTTGGGTTCGGTTTGGCCCGTAGCGATAACCAGATGCTGGACTGGGAGGCAGGCAATTTTAATTCTGTGCTGATAAGGTAATAAATTCTGTTAAATAATGAATTACTATTCACTTGTATATTGAGAATTTTTTTAAGTTTTTTGAGAGTGCTCCTAATCCTTGTTTTTTTGTGGGGGGCTTTCAGGATGACTTTTCTTTTACTTGTATGTATGACGCAATCTTGGCTCCTCTGGAAATTTATTCGCTTCCAACTTCGGCGCTGGCGAGAATTCAGACACGAGCAGGCTGTCCGCAAGAAGGCTGCCTCCAAACAAGCTGTTCGGCCAATGAAGCGAGCCTCTCGTAAGTTGACCACCTCCTTTTTCTAATCGTCGTCTAGGTTTAAATGAAAGCATTTTGCTTGCCTAGCGGTGCTGTGATGTTGCAAGAAAAATCAGATTTTTCATGAAAGAACTCCACTTTACTGTTTTTTTTAGTTGGGCAAAATGAAAATGGAGTGCTAAAAGCAGAAAACGGAACCTCTCCTAGGATCAAAAAACTCAAATCTCACTAAGGAAACAATCAGACTGAGCTGTGCGGTGGCCAAGCCGAGATCCCTGAACACAACAGGAACTGCTGGTGTATCCTGGTGGAGTTCCAACCTGACCCGCTCCAGGGACTGACTACAGCTTGAATCCTGGAAAATAAAATCCGACAAAATTCCTTGAGCCTAAGAGACATGTACTCGGACCATCTTTTTTTTTTTTTTTTTCTTTATACCTGATCCTGCTTTTTTTTATATGAGCACAGTTGAGTGCAAAATGCCAGAAGTGTAAAAACACAGTATGTAGCACATGTTACTGTGTAGTAACTTGAATGTGGTCATGTAATCCTCATTACCAAGTACTGTATTGCTCTTCTGATTGCCGTTGAGCCAGCTTTGCTTCTTTTCCAGTCTGATCCATTGCAAGTAGCCAAATGTTACTGACGCTAACATGATAGAGGCTTACTGTAAGCCCTTGAAATGTAGCCTTGATACAACTGTGTAAGGCAAGGAGAGCTACATTGAGATTTTTTTTTCTATTTCCTCAAGTAAATCATTTCTTGTATTCGTCACTTCCATAATGTACTTCACCCTATGCCATTCCATTGATTGTCCTTTTGATCACTGATGAATAGTAATGCAATTTTCTGAACAAAATGAGTTGATTCATCACTTTGTTACTGTAAAAATCAGATTTTTTTTTAATCAGCTACTCAGATTTCATGCTGAGTAATCAGACCACAAAGCACTTTTTAAAATGAAGCGTTTTATATAATATGCCATATGATAGCAATAATCTCTATACAAAGTTTCTGTAAAAGTGTGAACCTTGATAATGTCTATTCAAACAGTGTTTGTACAAGCGTGACCTGGAATAGTGAAACTATTGGAATGGTATTTCGTATTTGTGACTCTTCTCCTAAAGTGTAACTTAATGAGGTCCTCTTCTGCTTCATCTTTATCAAAGCCCTCGTCAAGCTTCTGGTCCTTATGCCTATATAGTAAAAATACTTCCCAAAGTCAAGAAGCTCTCTCAGGCTCTTGACTCCTAGTCCTATGAGCACGAAACCGATGTTAAGATACACGGTTCGCATGACATCATGAGGGTGGCTCTGCAAAACAAATTGTTGACACTCAAACATTATAATTTTAGTGCATTTTAAACTCCTACTGAAAGTTACCATTTTGTTCAGCTTTCTTGTTGAATTCCGACTTAAACTTTTGGCGGATGGTTTCAAGAGTCTCCAAGGGAACCATCCCAGGGTGGTCCTCCATGTAATTTAGCACATAAAGGTCCGTGTCTTTGAGGATGAAGCGGTGTCCAAAAACTGCAAGGACAGGGAACAAAAAGGTTTAAATTGTAGTTGATCCTCGACCTTGATGTCTTGAAATGCTAAACAAGACCCACCATCCACAGTTGCTCCAATGGAAAAGTCGGACGGTGAGTAGAATACAGGATTGTCCACGGACGTGTGTGGTTTGGGAACACGTGTCCTTTTCAAGAACATGCCACCCTTGAATCCGGAATTGTGTTTGGGATTCTCGTAAAGACAGACTGTGTCGTCAGACAAGAAGTAGGACAAAATGAAAACTCGATCCGCATCTTTGCGTCTCTGAGTCTCCGATGCGTCCTTATGCGACACCAGGCCGGCGACGTAACGAAGTACTTTGTGTTCGTTCTCCAGCATCTTTACCACATTCTTTCTGGGAGGTGTGGGCAGTAGAGATAAACAACTCTGAAGAGAATCTTCCAGAGATCCAAAACCATTGTAGGGAGGAATTTCCTAGAAATGCAGAAGAAAAAAAAAAGATGAAGAAATAATGGTGAAAAAAACTTTTTTAAATTATGCAATCCTAGTTTACTAAGACGTTGCAATTTGTGAATACGCCTTTTTCTACCAACATAACGCAATGTCCTGAAGAATGTCGAGGTGATAAAAACTTTGGCAAGAAATGTTTGGGAATTGTTTGGACTAGTTTGTTGTGAAAAATCGGAATCTTTGCTTCATGTACTTTTCAATATTTTGAATCATACTTTTAATTCTATTATACGTACTCTGCCCCATGCAAATATGACAGGATTATTGTAAATCTCACCCTTTGCATGCCCTCAAACTTGCCCATCTTCTTGGGTACTTGTATGCTTTTGATGGTCATCTCAGGGTAGTTTTCATGGTAGAATTCTCTAGTGAAGTCATCGCAGTTGTACAATAGGAAACGGCGCCCCAGTATTTTCACCATTTCGCCAACTTGGAAGTCTTTTGGACTGAAGTACTCTTCCACTTCTTCCACCGAGTCTTCCATAACGCAGCTAGGGAATTGTTCTGTAAAGGCCATAGACTCAAAGGTAAAATAAAATTAAAATAGGATGATTTCTCCATCTTAAGGAAGCATTTCAACACAATGTCCAATACTTTTTTAGTGAGGGAACTGCTCTTCATGGCTTGCTTCAGTATGCTTGTGCTTGGGTGTAACTGAATCGATCTGTTGACTGGACGCGTGACTTTTTCGTTAGTTTCTTACCGTGGCCTGGCTTCATTTTCTTGGGTATTCTTAGTCGCTGCATCAGAACAGGGAAAAGAAAGCGGCCACTGTTGGGCTTGTGATCTTCCTTGATCTCCACCGTGTCATCCACCAGGAAGTAGTGTATTGTAACAGGCAAGATTTCACCAAGTTCTGACAACGAATCGTCCCATAGGGCAAAGAAACGCAGCACCTGGCCAGAGAAATGGTTACATTATGTAGAGTGAACTCGAATTAATAACAAAGGATACATTTCAGAGCATTCAATGGCAACCATTAAATATATTTTTCTTTTTTAAGGTAAAGGAAAATATACTCCATTTGAAAGGTGGCTTGGAAACGGTTCAATGTATAACAACGATGTCTGTACGTTGTGAGGAAGTTACTCTTTGGTTTAGAGATGGACTTTACCTTGCGATCCATGTGAAGAAACTGGTACCTGCTGTCAAATTCTGAGGGTGTCGTGTAGGTTGGTGTAGGTTTTTTCCGCTTCATGAGGTAAGTATCCACAGGCATATCCTCAGGCAGATTGAGAATAATGCCCTGACGCTGCATAAAGTCCTAAAGATTGAGAAAAAAAGCACATTCATGTTTGTGTCAGACCCTGAGAATAACATGACACTTTTTAATTTTATTCCAAAAATCGTCTTTAACAAAAAAAAACTTTGGCCAAGGTAAAACTTTCGATGACAATGATTCCCAAATATGCTACAATAAGGCAATCCGGGTTTGAATCATAACAAGGTAACTTATACATTTTCCCAAGCGTGTAGTACTACCTTAGTAAACAGATCACATTGTGCAATGTGGTACTTGACACCATACACATCCAGGTCAATGCCAAGGTTGAGGTCTTTCCAGTGGTAAAACTTCCCAGGTTCCTTTTTGGGAAAATTGTGGCGTTTAAGTCTCTGACCCTGTAGCATCCCAGAATTTGGCATCCATGGTTCAGAGATGTTCATGGTGTCATCCTCAAGGTAGTAGTAAATAACTACATGCCGGACGCAGTCCTTCTCCTCCCGACTGTTGATGATATCTTCCTTAAAGTATGCTTTGAAGCAAAGCACCTGCCAAACAACCAAAACCATAAGTACAGTAACTCTGCCAGTGTTTAACTAGTTTTAGTGAGACAAAAGGTGTTGGAGCATACCTTCTTGTCAAGTGTGACATAAGATGGTATGAAGGGCTGGGTTTCTGGGTGGGCAGGTGCAGGGTCCGAGTGGTAGGACAAATTAACCAAGTCTTTTATGTATTTAGTGTCAAAGGCGCCGTATGTGAAGTCCGGCATGTCAGCGGCCATGCCACTTAGCTCTTCCTGCAACATCTGCTCGGCTAACAGAGGCTCCAGTCCAATGCCCAACCTGGGCGGTTGGGCCATTGCCAGGCCTCTAGCAAATGACAACGTCTGAGGACGATGAAAGGCTGTTTTCTGGAGAGATTAAAAAAAAGAGCAACATTATTCCTAGAACTGTTACATTTCGCCACCAGCTTCACTGTTAGTTTATTGACCAGCAAAACCAGTACCAAAACACAAATCCATCTGCTGCATCAGAAATGAGGAAAACTGGGTTTCTTAGCAGGGATGACACATTAAATATCAAATGTATTCTGTGAGCTATTTGTGTTTATAAATTGCATGCATCTAACCAATGCAAGTTGTATGACATCCACTTATTTTATTCTAACGTGTCAAAAATTAGTGTGCATTCTTAGTGCGAAACTACCATGCAATCTTAATTTTATGCAGATAAGATATTTAGCAGATGACACTCAATTCAAGTCACAGAAGAAGGATGAAATGAGGCACATCATTTGGACGTCTATTGTCGTCAATGGCACCGAAAGTTAAATCCAAGGCTACACAATTATACTTTTTTTTTTTAATCTAATCAGATAACTTCTCCATGTTAGAGGAGTAAAAACTAAAACGTGCTCAAACTTCTTACCGTTACATCCTGGAAGGAGAACCCTGGTAAGAACGGCAAGCCGTTGTTGTCCAACTTGCGTGCCATTTTCACTCGAATAGACGAGCAATTATTATCTAATAACACAACCCCACGCCGCTTTTATTTTGATCGTTTCCGGGATGTGAATTCGGTGAATATTTGATAATAATAAAAATATTTTGTTGTTGTCAAAAACTATGCAGTACATTTTTTTTCCAATCCATCCAACCTTTGTTTACAAAACGACGATGATGTCAGTACTAGTAGGGGAAGAGAAACTGAGCTCCGGGCGACGCCTTAGACGTTTTAAAACGTTTATTTCAAACATGCTATTGCTATTTCAGAAAGTTGACGTTAGCCATACAGGCAATCCAACCGTCATCTGTTGCGTGATGGCATTGAACGACGTCAACTAGGAACAGGGCGAAAGTTATTTTCTGTCAAAAGAATGTTTAAATATAAAAATAAATATTTAAAAAGTGTGTATACACCCGTGACAAGGTAATGTTGGCATCCAATAAAAATGATGCATATTATGCAAGGGTATTGGGTGAAAAATCTTATAATACCACTAGTATATCTTATATGTATAATATACATGCACCATCTACTAGTGGTATTATAAGATTTTTCACATATAAACAGTGTATATATATGCATATACCACTAGTATAACAATATAAGAAAGCTGATTGCCTGAAAAATAAAGTATACAGCAAAAAAAATACTAATGGCATATTTGCAACCATTGGAAAGTTTTACACAATCAGTTTTTAAAAAACCTGTTTCAACATGATAATTAAGAATCTGCATAAAATATCACTGATATTGCCATGTAAAAAATGTGTTTTTGACTAGTGAATAAAAAAGTAGCCCAATATACCATGGGAGTTATTAATTATAACAGTGTGCTTATTCATATGTTCATATTTAGAATCCGTTGAGCTGCACTGGTATCTAGGAGTTAAAATACACACACACCTTAGGTAAATAGTGAGTTTTAACTCTGCTTGTTACATATTATTCCTCGTTTTGCGCAGTCGTAATAAAGCGAGCGAAGAAAGCGTCATGTACTGTCTCTTTAAACGTGTCGGGCTGCCCTGTTGTTTTTGTGCTGGAAACCCCGTACGGTCTGTTGGGGCCCAAGATGGCTGAATACTCACGGGGGACTGTTAGCAAATATCCGTGCAAGACATCGGCAATGAATGACCAATAGCGATCGGGTGTAAAGTAAAAGGATCGAAGTAGTTTGACGCGCACGGGTTGTTGTTTGCGTCATTTTTGGCATGTATAAGTATCTGAAAGGAGAGAGTTTTCTCTCCGCGGCCCCGAGCCAGAACATGGCGGAACACTTTGGGAAGAAATAGCAGCTAGCGCTAGCCAGCTGGCGCATTACTCAATGTTATTTACAAACGTTGTTCTTGATCCAGACAAACAAGCAGTACTGGCCGCAAATGTGAAAAAAATGCTTTCGATCTATAGATCTGGTCATTTCGTCTTTGCACGGAATATACGTGAATCGCTGATGTTGGACTTACATGAAGGCAAGTCAACTCGCTAGCTGTGCTTTTCGCTAACGTTGTGTCCGCCGCAGCACAACAACTAACAACGAAGACACTTTGCGGGAGAAATAATCTACCTCCGATCTTTTCTCACGCATGTGGATACTAAATTAATGTCCACATTGCGCAGTGTAGCACTTGATTCAAGTTCCCACCCATTCGTGTTGTTACATTTGTCATGTTTTGTTTGATGGCAAAAGTGGTGATCCGCTGATAGAAATCTCTTGGTCCAAATAACAGTGTAAATATAAAAGAAAATAGTGGGATCCCTCGACTATCTTGTTCGATTTTTTTTGGAGCGGGTCCGAGAGAGGTTAGTTGGGCGTTGTGGCGTTACTAAGGTGAAGCAGGTACCCTGTAACAGCCCAGCAGGGGTCGGGTGGACGACCACTCGCCAGGATGACGGACACTCGACGACGAGTTAAAGTTTATACTCTAAACGAAGACAGACAGTGGGACGATCGTGGAACTGGACATGTCTCATCCGTTTATGTGGACCGAGTGAAAGGAACGTCTCTTCTGGTGCGAGCCGAAAGTGATGGTGAGTACATTTGCTTTGCACATTTACACCCACATAACCATTGTGCCCTCAACAATATTCAAGATCAGTGTTAAAAACAAAGACATACATGTTGCAAGTTATCCACAAGCTAACTGGGCAGTGATTGTCCACCAGTATGATTTGTTTTCTGATTGTCACTCCCAAGGTTCTCTACTACTGGAGTCCAAAATAAACACAAACACAGCATACCAGAAACAACAGGTCAGTGCTTCATATATAGTGCATGTGCAGTCTCATTGTTATGTACAGTGTGTGTTGATGTGCATGGTTTACATCCCCCTTTTTTTGATAGGATACGCTGATTGTGTGGTCAGAGGCCGAAAACTACGATTTGGCTCTTAGCTTCCAGGAGAAAGCTGGCTGCGATGAGATTTGGGAGAAAATTTGCCAGGTGAATGAAACCTTCTCACTTGGTGTGTTTGTTTGGTTTGACATTTTATTAGTCTATCAATGGTAAAATGTGCAATAATGATGCACACTAGGACTGTATGGATAAATACCATTCCTCACTAACAGCGCCTAATATTTTTCTCCATTTTCTAGGTGCAAGGAAAAGACCCATCAGTGGATATTACCCAAGATGTGGTCGATGAGCTGGAAGAGGAGCGCTTTGACGACATGTCGTCCCCCGGGTTGGAGCTGCCGCCGTGCGAGCTGAATCGACTGGAGGACTTGGCGGAGCTGGTGGCCTCCTCGCTCCCGTCGCCGTTACGGCGAGAGAAACTGGCTCTGGCGGTGGAGAACGAGGGCTACATCCGCAAGCTCCTGGAACTGTTCCGCGTGTGCGAAGATCTGGAGAACCGGGAGGGACTGCATCATCTTTACGAAATCATTAAAGGCATTTTTCTACTCAACCGCACCGCTCTCTTCGAGGTCATGTTCTCCGACGAGTGTATCATGGACGTTATTGGTTGTCTGGAGTTCGACCCGGCGCTCCAGCAACCACGTCAGCACCGAGAATTCCTCATGAAGACGGCCCGGTTTAAGGAAGTGATTCCCATCTCGGACCCTGAACTGCGTCAGAAAATACACCAGACGTATCGGGTGCAGTACATTCAGGACATGGTACTGCCCACTCCCTCTGTTTTTGAGGAGAACATGTTGTCCACCCTGCACTCCTTCATCTTTTTCAACAAGGTGGAGATTGTGGGCATGCTTCAGGTGAGCCCGAATCGCGTATTCAATCAGTGGTGGGATTAGTTTTTCATAGGCGGTTAAATCTAAATTGTGAATAAAAACAGTGACACGGATTCCAAAATAAACAAAATGAAGTGTTATAGGAAAAATCATCGGTAGCATCTCTGACTTTATTTTTTGATTACCTGTCCTTTTATGTCAACATTATGCATGTGTGTAGTTGTTTCCATAGCGACTAAAAAGTCTTACGGAAACCTGTTCTGATGAGATAAGGAAAAAAATGACATTTTCATGTGACGTTTAGGTGACATTTAGTACAAATTGGAAAAAGGACAAAAGTAAACTCACATCAAGCACACCACAAAGATTTTTTTCAAAGTTGTTGAGAAGTAGCATCTTGCTAAAATTATACATGATGTAAATGCTGAAAAAATGACCGGAATTTGTTCAAAGTAGTGAAATTTACTTTAATCAAATTACAACTGAAGCTAAATTTGGAGTTGCAGGTATTTGTTTTGTGTGTTTTTCTACCAAGTAGTTGAGCACAATGATAATCTTAACGTCATATGACATGGTCTTGACCACTCCCCCTTTTTTCAATGACAGGATGATGAGAAGTTCCTGACTGATCTTTTTGCACAGCTAACAGATGAAGCCACAGATGACGACAAAAGACATGAGCTGGTATTAAACGGATCCATTTACAGTATGAACAAAATATTTCCTGAATTTCTCACTTCATTTTTTTCCCCTGCAGGTTAACTTCTTGAAGGAATTCTGCGTGTTCTCAAGAACATTACAACCTCAAAACAAAGATGCCTTCTATAAGACACTGTCAAACATGGGTATTCTTCCTGCACTGGAGGTCATACTAGTGAGTACAGATTTAGTGCGTGCGCTACAATTTACAATTGGAATCTTGTCGTATGGCGCGATTAGCAAATATATGAAGCTGCTTTTTTTCCCCTGTTCGTTTTTCAGTGGCAATTAAAAGAAAAAGATGAGAGCATTTTTCTTGCTGACCTTCTTTCCACTCACTGACTCAACCTGTATACTTGTGGCACAGGGAATGGATGACGTTCAGGTGCGAGGCGCGGCGATGGTTATTTTCTCTCACGTGGTGGACGCCAACCCCTCCATGGTACGAGAATTTGTCATGCAAGAGTCTCAGCAAAATGATGACGTGAGTATTCTAACACAAGTTAGTTTATGTCTAAACTTAAGTTCTAAGAAACAAGCATGCGAGGAGAATATACGCAACCGTGAAAATTATTATTATTTTCATTTACGGGCTGTGTCTCAACAAAATATGTTCTTTTTTTTGGGCGGGGGGCCTTCCAGGACATTCTACTGATCAACCTCATCATAGAACATATGATCTGTGACACAGACCCCGAGTTAGCAGGTGCAGTCGAGCTGATGACTCCACTTCGAACTTTGGTGGATCCAACAACAATGCAAGCCACTGCAAATGTGAGTTTGGAGGCCGCGCAAGTTTATCTAATAGAGCTTATGTTCATGTAGGAAGTGGGGGTAACACTTATTTATATTGTAGTTTTTAGGATACAAGAAGCTCCAATATAGAACTGAAAAAGGACAGTTGTCATTTTTAGTACCTCACTTGTTTTTTGAGAGACTCAAAGGATTCGTAAGTTGCGAGTGGAACATCTTCTGCTGTGTTATGGCATCAAAACAAAAACCTTGCTCATGTTGTCCTCTTATTATCATTGGCATCTTCAGATTGAAATCAGGTCTCCTCAATTTACACCTATCTGGCAATACTTTTAACTTCACCTCCCAATACGGCAGCATCCACTGCAAAGTTGTCCTCATTTACAGAGCCCTCAATAATATTTTCAAGTAGTATCTTAGTTTTGAAGTGCTACTAGTGTAGAAGAACTGCAGGAATGGAGAGATTTTTTTCTCTGGAACCGTGTCAAACTCAAAATAGATAATTGTTAGAGCACAAATTGCCACCTGTTTATGCCATGCATCAATATATTTTTGTCAGGAGATGGCTAGTAGAGATGCAGAAGGAGATACTACAGGAGGTAGAGCAGGAGAGGCTGGAGAAGGTGTAGGAGGTAGAGGAGGAGAAGCTGGAGGAGATAGAGGAGGAGATGGAGAGGCTGAAGACTCAGAGGTGAGGTTGTTAGAATAAGAAGATCACCAGATTGAGTATTGTGACATGAGCTGGCTCAAGAACTCAGGGTAGTGAAGGAGTGTCATGCACTAGTTTACTAGGCAATATTTTTGTCATTAGTAATTCATTAAATTGCTGATAGATATTCCACCTTCTGTCATGTTTATCTTAGCTGGATAAGCAACAGCCATGGGTCAGTGGATGCTCAGACAGTCAGTTGGTGTGAAGTTGACTAACAATGGGTACGTTTACATGCACACAATCTGGTCCATTCGTATATGTTATATCAAGCTGTGAGGTCATGTATATGGGTAATGGATATGCATCACATAACTCAAAAGTGGCGCCATAAATTTGGTGAAAAATATCAAGTAGTATTCGCTGATATCCTTGCCAAACTGTTAGTATTGATGGTGAACAGTGAATGTTACTTTTACACTGCAAGTAAAGAAATGATGTTGAACAGTTGTGCTTACGATTGTAAAATTCTGCAAGTGTGGACCACGAGTGTCAAAGACGCTGTGCTGTTTGTTGTTGCGGTGCATTCAAGAGTCAGGAAGAAAAGTTTGAGATTGAGCATTTTGGCGTGAGCAGGGTCCAGAACTCAGGGTAGGGAAGGAGTGACACAATAGTTTATTAGGCAATATTTTGTCATTATTAATTGGTTATTTATTAAATTGCTCATAGACATCCCATCATTTTTTTGTGTTTATCTTAACGGGATAAGCAGTGGATGCTCCGGCAGTGAGATGGTGTGAAGTTGACTAACAATGTGACTCATACAATTTGAGTCACAAAACAGTAACTAACGATTTTGACTTTTATTCAAATTAATCATTTTTAACAATGCAAAATCAAAATTTAAAAACAACACAAACATTAAGTCCAATCAATATTTTTCTCAAGTACAGTAATTGTACAA
Source organism: Stigmatopora argus (assembly GCF_051989625.1). Classification (NCBI taxonomy): domain Eukaryota; kingdom Metazoa; phylum Chordata; class Actinopteri; order Syngnathiformes; family Syngnathidae; genus Stigmatopora; species Stigmatopora argus. The sequence goes on along the minus strand of NC_135405.1, from coordinate 9,777,584 downwards.
GTAGCTTTTAACATTTTTTTGTACTGTCACAACACAAAAAAACAACAACACGGGATGAATGTCACTTAAATTGAACATGAAAATAATTTGCTACAGAAAACGGAAAAGACCGAGTTCCTGAGCTTCTTCTACAAGCACTGTATGCATGTCCTGTCGGCGCCGCTCCTCGCCAACACCACCGAGGAGACGCCGAGCAAAGGTACCCGAACGTCTCCACTAACCAACGTGAGTGAGCCAATGTTCTCCTTCTTCATCAAACTAAAAAAAATGTTCTCTCTCGCATAGACGATTTCCAAACATCTCAGTTGTTAGCGCTCATTCTGGAACTGCTGACATTCTGCGTGGAGCAGCACACCTATCACATTAAGAACTACATTATCAACAAGGACATTCTCCGGAGGGTCCTGGTCCTCACGGCTTCTCAACACGCCTTCTTAGCACTATGTGAGTTCAGAGCATAGCAGAAATACATCTAACATGTGTTTATAGTTCTTTAATTGTTTTCCCATGTCATTTTAGGTGCCCTGCGCTTCATGAGGAGACTCATCGGTCTGAAGGATGAATTCTACAACCGCTACATCATGAGAAATTTCCTCTTCGAACCCGTCGTGAAGGCCTTCCTCAAAAACGGCTCGCGATACAATCTTATGAATTCTGCCATCATTGAGATGTTTGAGTATGTCCGTGTGGTGAGTAGTTTGTTCCATAGTATTTTGACATTTAAGTCATAGAATTATTCATATTTAAATGACTAATAAAGAAGAATCAAGAATTGTGAGGGGCTGGAGGGGTCTAATCGAATATTAATTTGTTCGGTGTATTTTTCCCCTCCTTCTCTGTTGCTCCTTTTTGCTTTTCTGTACTGCACTCCTCCTCCTCATTACCTTACACTCCACACTTCCTATGTTCTTCTCTCCCCATACATTTACACCGGTGCTCCCCACTTCGACCCTCCCTCTCCTCTTTTCCATTGCTCCTAGGAGGATGTGAAATCTCTCACTGCTCACATAGTTGAGAATTATTGGAAATCTCTGGAGGATGTGGACTATGTCCAGACCTTCAAGGGTCTCAAGCTGCGCTATGAACAACAACGTGAAAGGCAGGATAACCCCAAACTAGACAGGTAGCGTGTGACCTTCAGTTTCAAGTTGCCAATAATATTCAATGCTTGCATGTGACTTTCCCCCTCAAAATGAGCGATTGCTAGCTGAAATGCTGAAAAAGTGGGCGTTTCCCAATGCATTGTTCTAAGTGGAATAACTGTATTGGTAAAAAAAAAAAGGTTCCATATTAGTACCTTGGGTTAGTTCATTAAAAATAGCCTCTATTTCATAGCACCCCTTTTTATTTAAGTGTGGGTGAAACATTTCTGTGGCACTGTAGGTAAAAGGAAAAACCTTTGCATTGCTCCACATTTTTAATAAAGGCTATGCTATTGGTTTTTAGTATGCGCTCCATCCTGAGGAACCACCGCTTCCGCCGCGACGCACGAACACTCGAAGACGAGGAGGAGATGTGGTTCAACGCGGACGAGGAGGACCTCGAAGATGGTGAGGCCGTAGTACGGCCTTCGGAAAAGATAAAAAGCGAAGAAGACCTCATGGAGCCCATAAGCAAGTTCATGGAGAGGAAAAAATGCAAGTGATTTTTTTTCTTTAAACCTTACCTTAGATGTTTTATATTAAAAACAGTGGAACCACACCCAAGTACAATGGTAGTGTCAATGCATGCTTTTTTTTACATTTCTTGTGAGGTGAGCTATGTTGCTTAGTAGCATATCTGGTCCTTTTCTACCTGCAGTGAAAGAAGCAGATGATAAGGAAGTTCTGGGGAAGTCGAGCTTGTCAGGCAGGCAGAACCCAAGCTTCAAACTCTCCTTCTCTGGCGCCATCAAAAGCAGCCTTTCAAGCCCCCCGTCATCGCCTTCTCTGAACCCCGGTTCTCCTGGCTCCCCAGAGTCTCCGAGCTCAGGAACGCGGAGCTCGGGCGCTGCCCCAGCTGTAACCACAAAGGTACAGGAAAAGGGGGATTCAAGCTTAATTGATATTAAGGTTGGTGCTATGACCTCAATTTTGTTTGTACTATATAAATCAAGTTATAGACAGTTTTCCAATGCAGAAAAATGTTTTTCCTTTTTTTGTCAGCTGCGACTTTGACAGATGTAGAAATATGACTGTTCCTTATAAAAAGGCAATAAAAAAACAGCACAACTCGGGCTTTAACAATACGTTGATGTGGATTGATATATTGGTTAAAAATGTAATCAACGTTAATCAGGACGGAAAGCAGATCAACGTTGTAAACTTATTAAATAGAATTTTTCAAATCATTTTTTACTCATATTTATTTGATTTGCAATGTAGTAAATCTTTCTCCTTATCACACAGCTTTAACAGAGGTTTTTAAAGAAAATTAGATTTAAAAACACGGATTAATCAATTGGGATTAAGTGATTAAAAAAATGTAATTAACTGATAAAAGCATTTCATGCCCAGTCCTAATTAATAGCTCACATTGAGTGTCCCTTGTATTCTACAGGGAGGATTAGTAGGACTGGTGGACTATCCCGATGACGACGAAGACGAGGACGACGAGGACGAGGAGGACGGAGAGAGTAAAGACGAGCTTTTGCCGCCTGCGAAAAAGTCCAAACTGAACTCCTAAAGACGCGTCACTCCGTTTTTGCCCCATTGAGGACATTTTTTGTTTTTGAACACAGGAATTCCCGCTTCACATGGGAATGATCAATCCTTAAAGAAATCCAATGAATGAAAGCCACACTCTAATGGCGGGTCGTGAGAGGAGACGAACTTGAATGGATTCTTCCTCCTCCTCCCCTTTTTTAGACCAGCTGGATTCAAACAAGTGCCAATCAAGAGAGCAGAAGGTGACGTGTCCGGTAGGACAGACAGTTGGACGTCAGTCACATCAGGGCGGAGAGAAATAGCTCTCACTGTGATAACACTGAAAGAGGAATGACCACATCAACAAATAAACCTGTATATGCAGACTGGAGTCCCCCAAGAGCTTGTGCACCCCACTGCCCCTCACCCACTGCCCCCTCACTCAGGGAAGGACATCATTTGGCCAAATGGTTTAGCCAATTCAGACCCACACACACTCAACCCTCTCCAAAATCCACTTTTTGTTCTTTTCTTCCTCTCCTCGTCTGTTGCTTTGTCTCTTTTCTTTTTTTAAGTTAGCATATAGGACAGACAAAGAGCTGTTTTTTTTTCTTTGTAGTTCAATGATGTCATTAGTGTTGTCGTTTCCTCGGCAGAGTTTGTTTCTCTGAGAGAAGAGATTGGAAAAAAAGCCAGCATTTTCTTTGATCATTTCATTTTCATTCTCAAATAGTCTCGCAAGATGTTGTCTTTTTTTCCGTTTTTGTAAATGACAACAAAAAGATCTGCCTTTAAATGTTCAGGATGTTTTCAGTCACACTTGAACAGGTTTTTAAAGACCTCAGTAGGTGAGCTAGTTTTACCATTTTGCCCTTTGAAACTGCAGATTTTTTGGAGAAATTTGTAATCCCGTCTTGATTAAAGATTGAGTGGAATTCTAGATGTGATGGATTTTGTCATATCTTCTCATTTTCTTTCCTTTTACATGAGTGTACACTTAGTTGTTCGAAACTCTTGGGACCATTAAAATTAACTTTGCTGTAAGGTGTCCTACTACCCTTTGTCCTCAAGTGTCTCCTTGTTGTGACATAGTCTGTTTGCTCAAAAAGGCTTCTTTGATTTAAAATATATTTTTTAATTCTTTGACTGAATCAGAATGTATTAAAATAGCTGATGGATGACACGGGTGACAAAGGAATTTTTTCAAGTGCCTGCTTATGACCACTTAAAGAATTTAGAGCATTTTACATACATTTTAAGAAAAATAAAAAGTTGAGATAACAGGTGCAATCCTTGTCCACCAGGCGGCAAACTTGCTCTTAATAGAGTGCATCCTTCCACAATTCCTTTCCATTTGCAACCCATATATCAGCATAGTTGCCATTCAAATCACTACAATTTTTATAAAACATGTTTTTCACCCTGAAATGCACATTTGTTTTATGCAATTGAAGTGTTTCGCACTTGTCAGCCAGTATCATCACCAGCAATATGTAGGACATCCATAACTTATTGTGCTATTTTTGAATATGAATGCTTGTATATTATGGCATGCCAGTCTTCCATTATAAAAGTTGTGCCATCATGGGAAGAAGAAATCCAAAAATGAAAACCCATACTAGATTTTATGCCAGTTGTTCCATACTATGCCACCTTGCTGCACCTTTTGAAACTTGAACCCAGTAAAATAGGAAATACTACATGTGCTTTTTACACTGGGGACAGTTTACTTTGAAAGAAATGCCAAGTCTTTAGGAAACGATGCCACATTCTACAGTTCAAATGTATTTACGCTCAAGTGCTTCATGGCCTTCACCCAACTCTTATTAATTAAAAGTCAACAGAGGAGGAACAAACTGCTCAGACGTCAGACATATGCCTTTCATTTGAAAGGCATCGTTGGACAAAAGAAGAGCTCCCTCCCTACCGCCGTGCGTGCATTTGTGTGATCTTCCTTCTCGCCGCCGTTCCAGCACAAACGCTGCCACCTCGCTGCCGCCAAGACGCCGTTACCCGTCCCGACCCGCCTGTATGTCTGCCAGGCTGCAGGGTCACCATCAGAGACGGCACTGTTGCGGCGCTTCCAGCTGGGCCTGTGAAAAGCGTCTTTGACACTTCTTTTTGATCAGCTTGACTCCATGGCATTGGCCTTGTCATGTAAAACAACAGTCCCTTGTCTGTCCATCATCTGTCCTGACTGAGGGCTTGCAAAATATAGACCAAATGGCTGTGGCCCTGTCTATGTATTTTATCTAAAGCATTTAAGGAACTACAACAGGAAGCACTTAAAACCAATCCTGCGGTTTGCCTATTTGGGCCAAAAGTTTGGCTTTTGTGTATTTTGAGGCACACTTTCATTTTTTTTGGTATTAAAACAGTGCAAATTCAGGATTATGTTTGAAATATTTACATTCAATCTTTCAGTTTCCATACTCCTTATCCTCACCAGGGTTGGGGGTGCTAAAGCCTATCCCAGCCATTTTGGGGCAATAGTGCTTGTATTGGTTGCCAACCAATCACAGGGAGGCAATGACACAAACAAACATTTACACGCACATTTATACAACTTACATTATATTGCAATGTTACATATATAAGCAATTTTGATATTTGTTCCTGGCCCATTTCAAACATTTGTATGAAAAGCATTATTTAAAAAAAATCATACCTAAAAGATGGCAATCTTAATGTTTTACGTTTTTTTTTTTTACTATCCAGATCAGTTGATTGTCCTTGCTGGACACCTGTTGGAGTCTACTATTTTCACAAGCGGGGTTGTTTGTTTTTAGCAATAACAATGATCGCTTGACTTTGCAAAGATTTAAATGTGTTATACGGCAAATGTTACAGCTAATATACAAAACAAAAGCATCCGCTCAAGACGATAGTGTTCTATATTGTAATCTTTGCGGCGATTCAGGATCTGAAATGGGAAACAACGATCGGGCGTTCCATCGGCATTCCAGAAGCCCAGGTGAGGTTTTTCCAACATCGGCGCAACAGCTACGCCGATGGACCCCCGCAGGGGCGCGGTGTCGAGGCCAACAACAACCCGTGTTTCCCAGCACAATGTCTTCTCTGTGTCCATCGAAGTTTCCCCGGGCGCCATGGGGGTTTTCAGTCCCGCACGCATGCCGCGTCGCATGATTAATGACCGCGTCCGAGACTCCAAGATGGCCGGATCGCCCGGTGAGCCGAGGCCGGGCACGCGGGGGGCGTCAACCGAGGGGGACCCCGGGGCAGACGTCCGCCAAAAGAGTGGAGAAAAGTCATCATCCAACCCATCTGTTATTCATTAAAGATGAGGTGAGTAAAACAGTCGCACACAGAAGATCAAGCCATTTTTCACTTCATGCTCTGTTGTGGTGGCCTACTACTTAAATAACTTGACATTTTGCAGTCAAAAGGCCAAGAATAGATATTATTCTCTCTCTTCCCCAAATAAATCAAATTTGGCTCAAAATAAACACACCACTAATCGTATTTTGGAAAATGGTGCAGCTTAGTAGTTAAGTAATTATTTTGCGTACCCTTTTCAAGTCGTAACTTAATTTACTTAAATGTTTTAATTGTTCTTTGATGGACAGCTTTATGCAGCATGCAATATGAGCAATTGTTCAAGAACTTTCATCCATATTGAAAATGGTTTATCGCAGGGACATATTTTTGTACCCAACTATGAGTTCCAGTCACCTGATTTGAGGATATGCCGATACCGAGTCCTCATCTGGTACTGTGATGTTGCGTAAACAATATATATTTGTTTCTTTTTGAATATAATTGTACATCTTGCTTTGTATCTCTCAGAAATTGAAAAATACACCTTCAAAACAATCTCTTCTGCGCTATCGATCCTCTCAAAATGACATGATTGGGCCCAATTTCCAACTCAAATTCATCAAATGCACTCCAGCGGACGCTATTCCTATATTAGTGCACAGTCCTTGCATCCTACAAAGGCTAGAAATGATAGACTCAGCAATTCCATGTAGTAGAGCGTACCATTGCTCAAACCACTGAGTTGGTGTAGTGGCTGGAATCATTGATGTAAGGTTCCAAGCCAAGTTGGGTTTGGAAGCGTAGTCAGAACAGATGGTCATTGTTACTTTTCTATAGGTCACATCAAAACACATTTCAATTTTGAGTAGACAGTTAAAAAAACATCCTTGACTGTGTACGGCTTTATTTAACATAGCCGTAGGCCATTCTTTGAACATATGCAATGAGCTGAAAGATTGTGTTTGGCTCCAAGTAGCCTAACCAACAAGAAAGGTTGAGTATTATACTAAGATCCCTGTAGAGTTGTGTTCTCAAAGAAATAGAGTCCGAATCTGTCTGGTATGTCACGTGTTCTTTGTCTTGACATTGCATAGTGTTGCATAGAGTACCAATACAGCTCAACCTGCATGAAAAACAAAAATACATATACAGCAGTCACTGTATGTATTTGCAAAGGGTTATTGTTGTCATCTTTAGTGTTACTGCAAGATGGCGCTAAAGCCATGGCTATTAAGATAGTAGTTAGTGTCAAATACATTTGTTAGAGTGGTATTTGTTGACCTGGAAACTCTTCTTGTCCTTCAAACCTCAAACTTTTCATATGGCAAGTTTGGAACAATTTGGGAATTATATTCTGTAACTAAATGTTAAGTGTCACTGTTTTTTATTGTAAATTTTGCCTTAGTGTGGGAGCACAGGAAACAAGGTTGTGAGTGTCAGATGTCTATAGCATGTTAAATGGAAATGTCACAGCGATAAAGACTGAACCTTCCACACCCTATGTGTTATGTACTGTATGTATGGGAGTTGGGTCGGAAGTACAGTACACTGATGGGGGCCCACCATAAATCTAAACTATGAACTGCAGATAGCAGCAACAGCTGTAAAAAGATGATTTATAGCTGCATGTCTTCCTAGTAGTAGCATGTTTTCCTGGATTTGGCTTTTGAAGTGGTACCTCAAATATTTAACAGCAATGTCTGAGTTACAAAAATGTTTTCCTTAGATAATAGTAGAAAATACAGTTTGAATTGAAACTGCTGCAGTGATAAAAGGTCGTGCAACCCCACACAATTGCTAGATTTTTCTCGAAAATCTTGAGCAAAGACTGTGAAAATGAGTTCAAATGTTCATGTCTCACCAAACGCATTGACAAATATTTTGATAGTTGCATTTGACTTTAGTGTCGGCCTTATTTAATCACAGCAATGTGAAGCCACACATTTCCTAGACACTCTATGATTTGAACCCAACTTTCAATAGCCTCAACTAAGATTCCTGTTTTAAAATGGGCTCCTCTGAGAGAAACATTCAAACTCTCCTGCAGAGAGAAAAGCCTCGGAGAATCACGCAAGGCGAGCAGGCGCAAAATCGGGATTCCGCCCAGCGCCCGAGCTATTAAATCCACTTTGTCACCACGCTTGCCGGCATGAATGAAGTCCTTAAAGGTGTCGGTTTACCGTCAATAAACACACGGCTCGGATGCTTAGTTCAGTGGAAGTTGAACATATGGGACCAGTCACTTGCACGTTGGCCTTATGGTCACTTTTTCAGGAAACCTCTGTGTACATTAAGGCTACAATTCCGTCACACAAATCAAACTTGCGCTTAGCTTAAGGCTGGTAACATAAAACTAACTAAACATTAAGTTCAGTCTAAATACAGTAGCAATCAAAGCTCTGTTTGACAGAGTGGATATTGCTCTGTAATAAAAAAAAAATGTTTTTCCTTCTTCCTCGCTCTGCGTTTTTGGTCTTTGCAGCTCGGTCTGATGGCTCCTGCTGCTGGACTGTCTGACACTATTGATGGTGTCTGGGCGTCACGCGGCGATGGCGCGCGCCGTGCCAGCTTTATCGCGGCGAACCGGTTAACGTGTGTGGTCAAGAGGCGACGGGTGCGCCGTAGGGGAATGGGATCATGGTCCATTTGGCCCAAAGGCGATGCCATGCTGGGTGCTTATTGAGGGTTTGATTATCATCTGGTTTTCTGCCATTGACGACAGTTAACATCGAATTCATTTGATTGGCTGTGAATGATTATTATTTCGTTTTTTAACCATGACATGGAACTCATTTAACTTGTATGCAACCGGTGAGTTCGATGGTTGGATTTAAATGTTTTAAATTGTATTATGTTGAATGGCAAAAACACACATTTCATTGGACTTGGGTATTTTATGTTGGCTCTCATGGTTTGTAATTGATTAATTGACAATAGTGATTTTTGAAAGCAATTGGGGCGTAAAAATCGCTCTTAACTCCACACACAAGACAGAATAATGAACTTTGACCCATCTCATCATATTGTCATGACATAACATGAACTAAAAAAGAAAAGGTAAGTGTATACTTTTTTGGGTTTGCATTACATTAGATTTTTGTTCACAGTCCAATCAAGACAAAAGTGTTACATTAATTTCATAGTAAAATGGTGCCTTCATTTATGTGATGAATATGTTCAGTGACCAAGCTAATTGTTCATTGTGTATCATTCAAATTTACTGATTGAAATGAGTGTAATTTCCTGGAATATATTCCATCCTAACACTGAACTCTTTGTGAGTTTTTTTTGTCATTTATTATTGTTAAAATGTTTGGCCTGTTCTGTGAATGGCGAAAAAGTGACTCTGGGTCTTCTTCCCTGCTTTTTTCACAGCACACTTGAGCAGCAGCATAACTGAAGGTCACGACTGGCAACCAAAAACACGGTATGTATTCATAGTACAATATATGATAAATGACAACATGTCTCTCGCTTACTCCTAGTGGTCATATTTAGCGACGAAGTGGTGTTTAAATTTAATCAAAGTGGTCTAAAAAAAAAAAAGCTCTCCAAGTCTTCAATTTAACTTCCTCAGACATGAAGATTAATTATTCTGCACACATGATTCGAATTCCCCCTGCCAAGAAATTGTATGTTTACAGGATTTTAATCTGACAATTGTAGGCCCAATAAAATGTACCCTTTTTTTTCTTTTTTTTTTTGGTTCCGGCCACTAACTTAGGAAACCGGTGTCATATATTTAACCCACTCGCACAAACTCTCAGCTCATCTTTCTCCCCTCTCACGGGGCCAAGGGCATATGGTTAGTCTGGGCAGAAGATAAGAGGAATGTGTCAGTGTGTGCTACTGAACAAACACATCTTTCATTGCTGCCTTTCTTCTCCGCTATTTTTCCTCACGTTACCCTCTTCCCGGCTCCTCACCTCTTCCGTCTCGCTGACGGCTGGGCACAATTAGGAGTAGGAGAAGGAAAAGGGGCACTGTTATATTTGCGGGTGACGACGAAGAGGGGAGGAGAGGCAGGGAATGGGCTTCAGATGGTCCCTGGGAACCAGGGGCTGCAAGTAGAAGAGGTAGGGCTGCTTCTGCGGAATGAAAGAGGCTCTTTCCTCTCTGGTAGGGCACATCAGAGGCGTGCGCTGCCGCTCGCTTTTGCGGAGAGAAAAGTGGTTTCCACCCAACTCTGCTTCCATTTATCTCCGGCTTCCTCGACACACACTCTCACATTTGTACGGCACATGCATGCACATGCACGTAGTCTGCGTTCGCTTTGATTCCTGATTGCTTGGGTTACTGTGGCGTGGGCTGAAATGATATAAATTCCAAGAGTGCAAATTTGAACATTGGGGAATTCCATTCTTGAACTGGGAGGTGGGAATGCGTGGATCGCCGATTCCGTGACGATCCGATATGTTTTTGGGCACTGTTGAGGTATATATCGATATTATAAAGTTGGCCACAATTTGAATTTTTGACAATTATGTTGGTGGGATATTTGAGACAATTGAATGAGAACCTATCTTTCAACAAAACGGCATATAGATTGATTGTAATTGGGACATTGCTTAACCCACCGATGTATTGATCCAGAGGTATGCACCCTTTTAGTACTGGGTAACAACAGTTTCATGGAAACATGATACGATGTCAATTCTTTGGATGAGGTCCAGGTCCATAGGACTCCCAATTCAAGTAGATTTGATGTCTACTACTTAACCGATAAATCAATCCAACTTGTCTTGTGAGAAATTTGACTTTACAGGGGCTTGTGTTTATAGTGAGTGATATGTAATGTTACCTTCAAGTAGTCAAAGAATGAAAGAAGAAAATGGAACTTTCTATTGCCCACTTTCACAGATGCTCATCATACTTTTGCATCTACGTATCTCTTGAAGAATTTCAGGCAAAACGGAATGGCTTGTTTGTCTGCGGTTGATTCAGTTTTATCCAGTAAAAGACATTTGGTGAAATAGTCTGCTCAAATCGTTGAGGGGTGAGAATCTACCCAGATTTTTTTCCCCACTGTGTTAAGATGGTCTTCAGCCAGTGTTGGGAATAGCGCTCTTCCATTTGCTATTATTATCCGACTGTTTCACAGGCCCGATTCCATGGCCCCCACCCGTCTCCTGCGTTTCATCATTATCTTGCTGGGCTATCGTAGCTCACTACTAGAAGGACGGTCCCCTCACTTCCATTCCAGCAAGGCTTTTTATAGGCTCCTGCATACATTGTGTTAGTCACTCAGTGTGTCAAGGGCTGCGGGTGTAATAGTTCCCAGTCAGGCGACACACTTATCCTTTCATTGAGCACTCAAACACTCGGGGCCCCTTCATGCGCCCGACATTTCAAGGGCACCGCGGTGGCGGCGATCTCACCTCGCCCCGTTTGTCTCCCTCTCACTATTGGCACATACAAATAGAAAGACAAATATAGCAGTCGTTCCATGAACCCCTCCACCCCCGAACTGATCGGTCTGGCAAAGTGTCTTACATTACAGATACAGTAAGTGCAGCGGTATTGACAAGGGTCACGGGGCCTGGGGACTGGTCCAAGCTGTAAAGAGCAAAAAGGTAACGTGACTCCCTACTGAAATGTTTGTAATGGCCTGTATTCTTCCCCTCCAGTCAAATTTTGTGCAGCAACACAATCCAACTGCTCACAACTGTCAAAATTGAAAAGGTTGTGGTGCTCCTAAGTCAATGATATTTTTAGATGTACATTTACCACAACCTTTGATGACCAAACAGGCTCTCAGATCATTACCTTTCTAAATAAATGGCTTGCAGATTACTTTGAAAAGTTGGACTAAGCTGTATATGTGGCAAAAAGTTCACAATATCCCGCTACAAACAACCTAGTAATAGATTAATTTCTAGTTTACTATTATTTCAGACATTGGCATTTTGACAGTCCTATAGAAACCATTCAAGAAAAGTTAAGACAATCTTTACAGAAAAAAACATTTTAAGACAGGTTGACTATATAGATGGGAAAGTGACATTCTCACACTTCCCTTAAAATCACTGTTTGTGAATAGAAAAATCACTTAATGCCCCCACTTACTTGTAAATGTAAAGCCAGTTTTAACTGAAAGTACTGCTATTGCAAAAGTCCATATTGCCTCACATGTAGTATGTCCTGTCCTCAGGCCCTGAACAAAAATAAGCTGCCAATTAACAGCGTCTTTGCGCAGACTGCCTTCCTCTTGTGTTTAATAGCTGACCCGCGACCAGCACAGTGTTGGTTTTTGCACTGTTGTACGTCTGTCCCTAGAGCTGTGAGGCCGATTCCAGGGACGAGAGGTCTGTTAGGTTTGTCGACACTCTGTGTTTTTACAGCTAGTGTCAGTTCCGAAGTTCAAGGTTTGAGTTGTAGAAGGTGAACTCTGATGCAGTCTAAACACAAGTGATGAAATCTCATCTTTGTCAGGCACTTGGGCCTTTCGCTCAACTTTGTCGACACACCCGTTTCAGGATCCAAGTCATTTCTTACATTTTAGGGAAGATTTTAAGTGTAAGGCACTTACACGAAAAAAATCCTTGCTTTTTTAGTGTTTTCAGATTTGCTTCCAGTTTAAACATCCAAGTATTGGTGATCCGACTTGTACATATTCAAATGTCATATGCTCACTTCACATGAGTGGGGGACTGAGTTTGGGAGAGACTACTGATGGGGGAAAAAGCAACAAGAAAACATGCTTGTACTACTCTCCCAATAGCTGCATGCGAGGGCGTGGCTTCTCTTAAATCCACCGCCTGTTAGTCGTGACGCTCACGAGGTATCGCAGCACGCTAATGCGGCCGAAAGCGGCTCCGCTGCGACCCGCTGGGTGGTCATGTTCATCAGGTGGCGCATGAACCCAAGTGGTGCTGAGAACTTTTTTTGATTCAAGTCCAACATTTAGTCCTCAGCCAGTGTAGAATTTGTGACATTCTTGTCCGTCATAGCCAATTGATTGGATGCTCTGCACATAAATACCACTTCCCAGGTGTTTATTTCCCTCCAGTGGTGACTTTGGCTACATGTGACATTTTCATACCTTGAATGCAGGGTTTAATTTTCCTTGACACTCCATTAATAGTTGATTTTATTTGACATATGAGAGGGTTCTACTCCAGTTAAATCACACTTTCTTAAAGGAAAATGTGAGACGCTTTAGTGCTGAGCAGGAAACGGGGTAGGGCCAATGTAAGTGTGTTTGTGTGTGTGTGTGTGTGTGGATAAGTTGAATCATTATCCATGAAATAAGAGACTAGAACTGCTGCAGGATACTTGAATTCTGGTCGTAGATCATGCCTGGTCAATGCAGTTTTTCCCCCCTCCACGTTCTTTACCAACTGTTGTCTTATCTTTCATCACCTTCATGAGGCTCAATCTTATCAATGGTCTTACACATGCTGTCCAAATACCGCAACCTAAGGCCAGCGCACGGAGGTCAAAGTTCGCCTGTCTCTAACGTGACCCCCGCGTGACCTCCTCTGATGTGACTGACCACTCGCACAAAAGAGAGCCAGTGGTCTGTGTTCACCAAGGGTTCTGGTCCATCCGTTAGCCCCAGCAGGGGCCTGATAGGGGGAAAGGTTTCTGGGTCAGGGGTCAGCGAGATGCCACATGCTCGGTCGTCTGTCACATGGTCGGACCCTCTCTGGTGACAGTGCACGGCTTTGAGAGGCAGGACGGGGCACCCCCACCAAAATGCTTAAGCCCCCTCAGGGAGGTGTGTGATTCATTCAAGTTTTGAGGAAGGCTGCACGTCAGTTGGGATGGGGATGCTCCAAGGTGGACAAAGTCTTGTGGTCATAGTCTTGAGCCGTTGCAAAACTGATACATTTGTCAAAAAAGACCTTCTAATAACCAGTGGCACCCCCATACTGATGAAGTGAAAATCAATTTACTCCACTGTACTCATCAGTCAAAAAGGCTTTACTACTTTAGAAAGGGAAATTACTGCAGTCATCTGATAAAATGTTCTAATTTAAAGAGCCACAGCGAAACAATTAATATATCTAATGACATGACTAAGCACTTCAACTGGTTGAAATAAATCTTCTTTATTTTCAACCACTTTCCCAGTCAGAGATTTGAGCAATGAATCTTCTCACACTATTTTTTTTTAAAACTAATAATACATAATAGAAGCAAACTTCCAGAATGAAGGTAAACCCATTAAATTGACCACATTCCAGCCTGCGATGTGTTATCTCCAGTGTTGTACAGTCTCCGCAAATAAATAGAATTCAATAGTACCGACAATTACATTTGCTTTCAGTAGAGGTGACCCTGTCCAGATTGGTCCAATGTAGGGCGCTGGCGTTACTGCTGAGGATGTGAAATAAGAGTCGGCTCTCGGTACTGGATCGATAGACTCGCCTCCGCTGCGTTCCCAGGAGTCCGCTCGCTCTCGATCACTGTCACCACTTGCCGTCTCTGTGTCTTCCTGCCTCGGCACTCTGTCGGCTTCTTTTCCTTGGCTTGTCTCCTCTTCACTCTTTTTTTTACCCTTCTTTTCCTCTCAATATCCCCTCAAATTAGCAAACTCAAGCAACCGTACTACTGCTGAGGTAGTATAAGAAAGGCGCAATTGTATTAACACCAATTGATTTATCACTACTGTAAGAAAGAGAACATACTTAATTCTAAAACCTCTTGACCAATATCTGTTGAATTGAGCTATTATTAAATTCCTCCACATCCTGGCCTGCCCTCATCATCCTGTTTTGATTCTTTTGCGAGCAATTGACTTTCCTTCCAATTTAACCACGTCAGGAGTAACTGACACAGAAAGCTCTTTATTTGGGATGGATTCAATATAAATGACAAAAGGACAAAAAAGATTTCCCCAAATAAATACAATAATCAAATGCGATGATCTGTTCCAGGTTACAAATAATAAAAAAAGAAATATAAGAGTTTCATATAGTCTATATCAAGGGTGTCAGACTTTAACGTCAACTTGATTTCACGCGGGCCGGACCATTTTAGATATAATATTTAGATTTTTTAAAATAAATGGATTAAAAGAACTGTATTAAAATCCCTGAATATTCATTTTTTTATAGATCTAGAACAATGTTTATTTGAGCTTTTTTATATATTTTTAGATTTTACAAAATGATTTTTGAACTAAAAACACAGAAAAAATGGATTAAAAAATTACAATTATTGATTTAAAAGAGGGAAAATCAGGAAATTTAATATACATCTATACTCTTCATTTTAATTTGAGCCTAAAATAGAAAGTCGGCACTCATGATTTACTTTCCCGGGCCACACAAAATGATGCGGCAGGCCAGATTTGGCCCCTGGGCCGCCACTTTGACACATGTGGTCTATATTCTCTGTTCATACTCAAGTCAATATACGGTTCACGAAACAAAGTTTAAAAAATGCTCGAATGACAGTTTGTAGCTGGAAAAGCGTCTCGTTAGGGCACTCGTAAGTCAAAGTACTGCTATTTTAAAAGGACAACAAAAAAACTGAATTCCAAGGTGAACACTTTTCCTGTAAACATTCTTGTGTGGGTAAGAGTCATTAATCCTCGTCTGGCAGCGCTCCTCCCGGAAACAGGGATCGCATCCAGTCAAAACAGGCCTGTGTTTGGTTTCCACCGCAGAGCTCGGTCAGACGCCAGTGGCGAGACTTTCTCTCAATATATGTGTGTGTGTGCCTGTGTGTGTGCATGCTGTAGGACCTCTGCTCTGAAGTAAATATGGACGAATGAGACACAGGTGAATAGCATGCACCCTTGTATCTAATTTGTTAATGTGCCCGAGAGCAAAGAGCGTCTTGGCAAGCCCCTTGTGTGATCGCCGGGTAGCTTTCATCTCCTGACATTGTTCGCAGGGGAGGACGCCAGCTCTCCTCAACACATGTTACAGTGCTTTTGTAATGAGTTGAAAACTCCCATCTGTAGCGGCTTTGCCGATCCCCCTTTTTTTTCTTTTTTTCTCCGGGTCAGGAATATCAGCCATTAATCATCACCTGGCTGGGTGACAGCTGCCGTTTGATTGGAGGTTTGATTCTTGGGGCTTTCTCTCTTGTCGATGTCGCCGGAGGGGTAAAAAGGTGGCAAAGGCGGCGGTGATGAGGGGGGTGGGGGGTTCGAACACACATCACAAGGAGCGTAATTGGCCATGAGTGAGCGCTTACTGGATCAGCAGCCCAGCCTCCTGACTAAGCGCGGAATATCCGCCAAGCTGGACCGCCTCCAAGAAGCCGGGAGTATTTTTAATTTCGTTCCTACATCAGGCCTCAGGAATGTAGCACCCCCGAGCCCTCCACTACCGTAGCGCTACCTATGCCGTCTCGCCCACCCCCCTTTCATTTATGGTTGCTCTGCTTCCCATTAGTTTTATTTAAAATGCAGATCCATATTGATTCATCGGGAACACATGTGTCGTATGGGCACACGTGCAAATCGTGCAGGGAATAACGGGACACGGTTTTAGTTGATCAATGGATTCACTGTAAAATCGGTGGAACTCCGGAAATTCCTGCACTGTAAACCCTCAATTTATGTTGTCTTCATCCCTGTTGGGTCATCAGGGATTACACTTTTTTTACTAGCCGACCTCTGTTTCATCTGGATCGGAAATAAAGAATGGTTCTGCCGCTCTGTGCGTTAATGATGCTTTTCCACTCGGTCTCAAACCATGTTTGGATGAGCAATTTTATTGGAGTCGAGACAAAGGAGTAGACCCATTTCACCAAAACTAGACATGCCTTGGATTGACTGCCAGTCTTTACACGCCTGACCATACCAGCAAGATACTTACTTGTTCAATTTAACGTTCATATTCTTCTTGCCTCTGGGAAGGTCGACTGATGTATAGAAAGGGCATTCTTTTATTTAATGACTTAATAGTAGACCAAAGCATCATTCACACCCCAAGGTGAGATGTCTAATTCCGATTTTTTGTTGTTTAGTTTTTTCTATTGTGTGACAGCCTATTAAAATTTTCCGGAAACAAAAAAAGACTGTTGCGCTGTTAACAACGCATCTTCTGAGTAACATACACTCACTTGAAATGAATGTCCAAAATTTCGATTTGACTCAAATCCTGGAAAGTTTTCCCCGTGCAAGGCAAACTGAGAACATCCAACAGATCAAAAGGTGCGGAAAAGCTGGTGTTTTTCTAGCATTCCCCCAAGGAAGCCTAAGGGGCGGCCCGCTTTGGCAGGGTTCACCGCCAAGGTCTGAATGCGTGTTTGTGTATGTGTGTGCCCTCTCTGCTGCTCAGAAGGTCCGCTTGAGGAGAACCCGTTTCCGAGGTAAATTCCTGCGTGCCTCTCACGGTGTCAACGCTGACAGCGGGCCGTCTTTGGGGGTGGTCGTGCTCAAGAGGCCCCCCCAGTTTCATGGGTGGGGGAAATAAAGAGCCTCTCTGTCTTTGTGCTCTGGAAACATTAGTGATATACTTCAGTCAAGTAGCTTGTGTTTCAGCTACCAACAGAGGCCTTTGTGGTGCACATGCAAGGAGGGCTTTGTTTGCATCCGCACTAATCGTTTCAATCCTATTGATTCTCTCTCATACGTCATTTTTTTTCCCTCCTTCATTCGTCCGAGATATGATATTCCACAAAGATCTCATTTTATCAAGATAACCTGGTTTAAGCCCCATCTGATTGAGATAGCAATTTAACACTTCTTCAATTATGTTAAGAATTTAACTTACCTATGTAGTATCTACATTTAAAATCGCATGTGATTACTTATTTATATTGGCTGTGTCTTCTTATTTATCTGGAATTTGCACAAAAAGAATGTGTAAAAGATGCCTGAGCAACTTGATTTATCAAAAATGTTTATGTGACGTGTTGAATTGAAGCCCTATTGTTTTATTAATAACCAATATACAGATTGGGGAAGGTGTTCATTTTATTTTAATGCTTTTGTTGGTCCTTTGCTGTTGCTGTTCATTTCCTCCGAAGTGCCCCTCGGGGATGAATAAAGTGTTTAAATAGCAAAATCACAATGTATTTATGTGGGACATTCGCACTGGCGTGGGGGAGGGAAGGGCGTTGCCTGAGTTGCTTCAAGGCCTTTAGATGGTCTCTCACCCAACGTTTTTAACACCAGAGGTGCAAACGAAGGACACATTAGAGCACCATCTGGTTGTTTTGCCTTTTCTTTTTAAAAATAATTTGCAGTAAAAGATTGATTAAAAGGTGTTCTTTTTTTACACCCAGCTGTTTATGTAAATACATCGGCAACTCTTGTTTTTCTGAAAATTGTATCAACATCTGTACTCACTCGTCGTGTTTAAATACATTGCTTAGGCCCGCAAGTATTATTCCCCATTTTAAGCTTGTACAGTGCATCTATTTTTTTGGGCCATTTTGTTGTGATCAACTTTTGTTTGTATGTACACTTTTAGTAAGAATGAAATACAAAACTGATTAGTACATGGTCTCAATATCTGCAGTGAGGATTGCATTACTAAGGCGACTTTGACCTTGTGACTTGCTTAAGACTTGATTGAAGGTTAAGGAAATGTATGACGTGTTCCATTCTTTCCATTTTCTCTGGCATGTCCTTGCTTGATCGGAAGTACATTATTTAATGACATCAATCTATGAGTCACTATTTAGCAATTTAGACATTTCTCTTTTTGTCAAGGGGTTGTGTTTATCTCCTCGTGTTTTGAAGGAAACCATTAGTTTGTCCTTGATCTAGGCACTTTCTCTTCTGCTATGCAACAACAGCTGAGTTATGCTGCGTGGCATTAGTGTAGCTCTTGAATACGAGTGTCTTAATAGTCGTGTGATTAGTGCAAAAAGGCTCTAAGCACTAAATTGCCTTCAAATTGTAAGTGCTTGCACCATTGGAAGCATTATTGTGCATTGTTGTGCATCCGGCAAGAGAGTGATAGTGATCTCTGGCCAATTATGCATGGAGATGCAGTTAATTATCGTTGTTGTTGATTATCCTAATCATGTCTTGGGGAGGAGCCACCAAACATGCACAATAAGCGTTTTATTGTCTCTCTCAATTGGACCGTGGAGGGAAATTGAATGCGTTGGTGCAAATGGGGGAGGTGGGCAACTGGCTACTGCTGTTATCTAATATCTGATGTGATTGTTACACCTGCAGTCAACTGGGGGAGGGGTTTTAGGGGGAAAGACTCCCATTGATTCTTCTACTCCTCATCCTTTGTTCTTTACATCAGTAGATGCGGTAATGTTACAGAATGGATGCATGACGTTGCTCTGGATGGTGAACTCATTACTGTAATAGCTCAGTACGCTTTCTTAGGGGAGGGGATGCCAGACATCTTATTTTCCAGTAACAGTCGACGTACCGCAACTAGAGAGTGGATCATCTTCCTTTGTCCATTTTTTTGCTCTTCCTGTCTCTCTTGCTTCTCCTCCTGTCACTCCAATGCAATTCAATTTGGATCACCATAACTAAACTGTGGTCTATGATGAGCATGAGTTTGTCATCACTGTTAAATATAGCAAAGACATTCCTAGAATGACTGATTGGTCATTTAAAAATCACCATTTTTGTGCGAAAATGGCAATTGAAGTCGAGAGGAATTCCACACAATTGTTTTAAATCGCTCCAATGGTGAATCTACAAAGCAAAATAAGATGTTTTGAAGGTTCCCCCCCATGAAAAAGGTCTCATCTTGTCTAGATTAATTATATTTGTTGCAAATATATGGAACAATCAATCTGGCATACCAGTTTATTGGATAGCCCAAATGAATGGTTTGATCATTGAAGTGATAATGATTTTTAATTCCCCTTTTTAAATAGCAACCGCAGAAAAAAAACAGGCATGCATCGTCCATCCTGACAATGCACCTCTGTACTGGAGACCCAAACCACAATAGTGAACCATTTAACGTTTTATGTACACTATGGTGTTTTTCTTATCCTTGAGTTGATGTTATTCCTTCTAAACCAAACCCCCTCCCGTCACCACTTGTGTCACCTTAACCCCACTTTCTCTTGACAAGCACATCTCCCTCTAAAGAGACAGCTTGTACATGAGTACTACTGTAGCCAGAGTGCACTAATAATGACCCTGTGGTCTGATGAGCAGGATGTCTTGCACAGCTAGGACCCCTCTGGGAGGTGTCAGTACCACTCACTGATGGTGTGTGCATATAAGCGCATATGGTCCCTCCGGCGTGTGTATCAGTGGTAATGTAATGTAAACATCAATCACTGGCAGATGAGAAAATGGAAGATCAAAGCCGAAGGGAGGATGAAGTGAATATCAATCCAATCGCATCGCCGACGTTCAAACCGAGACGTGAGCGGACGTGAAGATAAAGCGGATGCCCCTTGATTGATTCCAGCGGCAGTCGTGCATTTGCGGCAGTGATTTCGCCGCTTTTAGATCTACAACGGTGTCTTTCATGGGTTCACGGAAGGCAGTAAAGCAGTTGAAAAGAAAAAATGCGGAGCGAGCTCCTCAACTCTTGTTGGGGCAATGAAAGATGATGGCTGGTGACAATACCGCTTTCACCCAAAAATGTTCCGCTCCCCCTACGCCCCCGCCCGTTCCACGGTACCTTGAGGTCATGGCTTGCGAACCTCTGCAGCATCCAAGCCACCCTCCTCAAACGGCGAGCTGTTAACTGTCACCCTCAGCCATTGAACTCCTCGACGAGGCCTCTGACCGGGTAGCTCTGGGACAGCTGAGGGAAAGCGTGGAAGTCTTTTCATATGGCCTATAGTTCAGACTTGATATGAACCCGATGTGACAACAGCAAATTACAGCCAGCGAAGGGCGCCGAGAACTGAGGGAAGCTATCAGACGGGAGGGACAACACAATGACCAGCACAAAGCTACTGTCCTGCTGCATTAGTTGTGCCTAATTTTTGTCCTTTTTACTTGCTCAAACTCTCCATTCTGCCTTGTATCACCCTTGGCGCGCCACTGGAACATTATTTTTTCATAATTTTGCTAAATGCGTGTTGTCAGTCTGTCAGTTATGGATCTGACACGATGTGAACTTCGGACTAGAAGTCTCGCCTGGCCTACCCAGGCCACACTGGCGAAAAAGGCGCAATTAAGATGGAAAAAACTTAAAAGTTGAGCTAGTTGCTAGTCGCAGGTCTAAAAAAAACGGCCTCATTGTCCGGAAAATACGCAAATTCAGATTCATTTGCCCCTAACGAAATGTTGGATTAAGGCTTTGTGTAGGGCACGCCAAGCTTGTTTGTCTGCTATTGATTGCCACGAGCCGTAATCAATCTTGCAAATGCCCCGCTTTGCGAAAGATGTTTCTGTCACACGAGTGTTGGATGGAAGAAGCGTCAACTAATCTGAAACGTATGCCCCCGATTTAAACGTCGCTTCCGCAGATGCCAGTTGCTTGGAATTTTGCCCGCTGACAGACACATCCTTGGGTGGTCGCTGTGATGGGGTGATGTAACCCCTTGATTGGGGACTGATAAGGGCATGTGATCCTTGTAGAGGAAGCCTCGCTTCAACCCCGACCCTCCTTCTACTTCACATAAAGCAAATTACTGTTAACAATCTGCCAGCAGAGGTGGGCGATCAGAGGTTCGCACAACCAGGACAATACCATTGTTCTCCTAAATCCCTCCCTCCCTCAATCCCCCAACAAATTATAAGTACCCCACTGGGCTCAAGGAAGCCTGTCAGGTTTAATTCCGAGAAACCGGGAACATCTAAACCGTCTTAGAAATGGCTGTGAAAAGAAAAATGTTTCTCCCTTTTTTTAAGTTTTCAGCCTTTTGTCCTCACGCTACTTGATTGTCTTTTAATGGGTGGCGCTTTGAGGTTCAAATTCATTGGGGATTTTCCCATGCTAGTGATTGGCTGGATGGATTTGGGAAGGTGCGGACAGAAACAAACCGAGACTTTGGATTTGACACAAAGTGACACTGGCAGAACAGTGGAATCGCAGTTGGCATGCTTATAGACCCGATGTTTCGGTTTGAGTTTTGGTTCCATCACTGTGTATGTTTCTTTTTTCCCTCTCTGCTGGGACTGAAACAGAGAAAGTAGATTCATGAATAGACATGAGCCAAGAATTTTAAAGTTAATCCTTTGACCAGTTTTCCGTAAAAAACGAAACGTAACACCCAACCAACCACGTAAGATTCTTCCAGTCTCGTGGTGGATTGTATTGAAAACGGCAATATGGTGGTTTAGGGATCAATGAGTGAAACAGTGCTAATAAATACAAATGTTCTTGTTAAAGCTCTAATTTTATAAAGATGAGTTTATAAACAGTATTAAAATGTGGCTTTCCTTCCCCGCAAGCCAGGGCATTACTGTAAATGACTGTCTCAATTTTTTTTCTCCACTTGCAGGATGGTGAAACTTCATCAGTTTGTTACCCCCATAAGTCGGGGCACTCCTAAATCAAGGCACCACATCAAGGTATGTCTATTTTACACTACTGTGTTATTTTTCTGAATTTGGCGTACAGTTAAATTGAGTTACGAGCAAAGTAAGTTCGACTCTGACTTTGAGAGGCAGCTCGATAGGCTACAGTTGCCTACAAATCTTCTCGCTGTCTCCAATGTTGTGTGACGGCAACTAAATGGCGCTCGCTCACCCTCGACTGTCACTCCCATCATCTCCCTGACTCCCTCAAAATAGACTATTTTTTTCCTTGCTTCGTCCTTTGAGCGCTGCATTAATCTTGCCCCGCCGTCCGGGTCACCTTGTGTTTTCCTTCTCTCACGTCGAATGACTCGACCCCACGCCATCGCCTTTGTCCCAGAGTCCAAATTTTTGAATACATTTCCCCCACGATTTGCATATCAATTTAAACAAGGATCATATTTCATCAAATAGCCTATCTGGGAGCTCCTCTCGTTGAGATTAATTAAAGCCATTTATCTGCGAACGCAACCTGCTGGGTCCTCGGACATCTGCATTTGTCTTGGGAAGATCGTCTTTGAGAGCAGAATGAGGCGCTTTTTTGGGGGACGAAAACAAGGTGTCCCCTCTCTTTTGGAGACAAAAGAAACAGAGGTGGCAGCGCGTATTAGGCGCCGATGTTTTGGACATTCGGCGCATCATCGCACCCAGCGCCATCTCCCCTAAGCCTCCTGTTGTTCACATGGCGCCCCCACCCTAAGCCCACTATACCCACCCTGCTCTCCCCCTTTTTCTGTTGCATAATAGCTGCTGATGCTCCCAGCTTGCAGCGGTGAGCTCACAGGCTCTTGCCCCACCCACCTAGATCCAGCCGTTGCTGAAAAGCTGCCAGTATTTCATCATCCTCCCAATCTCCCCCCCTCGATGAATAGCCCCCCCACCCAATATTTCTGCGGTACCGGCTGCTTCCTCGCGGTGGCAGCCCAAGCAAGCACGTCCTCCCCAGGACCAGACACATTGTCCTCGTTGACTCCGAGTTAGGGTGTGTATATATGTGTGTGTGTGTGTGTGTCAACGGCTGACAGGAACAGAAAGCGCCTGGAGTCTGCACAGCTCTCGCTACAGTCTGGCATCGACCATCAACAAGATACACCAGGGAGGCAGAGAAGAGTGGGAGCGAGAGGAGAGAAATGGAGGGAGGGGAAGGAGAATGAAAGCTTCGGAAAAAAAAGGACAAAGAAAAGACATTAGGAAAAGGAAGGGAGGGTATTTATGGAACGATGGTAGCAAGAGAGACAACGATGGAGACGGACACAATGGGATGCTCGAAAGGGATTCGAGAAAATGAGTGAAAACCACGGACCAGGCAAAAATAGACAAAGCCTGGAGATAAATATAGAACAACAAAGGGAGAGCAGGCCTGATTTAAAGACAGATGTGCTGGGAATGTAATAGACAGGGATGAAAGGGCCCCATAGAGGATTACATCTAAATTTGCTCCTCTGTGTCTGAGTTAATCAAGATAAGGGGGTAATTAGGTTGCTTTATTTGGAATATGGTTTTCAGAACGGACACCTATTTCTATGGAAAAGAGCGTTTGGATCACATTGAAAAGTAAAAATGAAAAAAATAGGCGTTGTGCCCAAAAATAAATGTGATATGATGAATCTCATAAGTTGATGCTCACTGCTGTCCTAATATTCCAGTTTATGAGTGACACATACTGAGCTTTTAAGGAAATACTTCTTTGGGTAATTCAAGCAAAGTCGCCTAGGATTATGTTTCTTGCTAACAGTAAACCTTGACATGCAAGGATGTCCTCCCTATACATCATTTGCATTATTAATAAACCTTGACAGTCCATTGACTGTCCCCAAGGTTAAAAAAAATGTAAGTCTAGCTTTGTTTTGAAGAAATAGTAAACAAAGGACGGAACTAAGACCTCACTGCTCATCCTAAAAGAGGTTAATCTCAAATATGACGCCTCAATTTCTGCGAGATTGTCTTGCTTCATTTAGCTATTTTTTATGAACGATGGATTTTTCCCTCTCGTGACTTAAAACTCACCATTTCTTGGCATTGTTTCAAATATTTTATGTATTTATGCATGTGCCAAAATCTCAGCTCCGAAGGCTCGCGGTAGTTTATTTTGTGAAAGCGTTCGGCGGAAGGAAAGCGCCACTTAAGCCTGCACCTGTCGTGTGCTGGCGTTTTGTGTGTGGGTGTGTGTAGTGAGTGGGCGGGCGCCTGTGAATAAGAGGAAAAGCGTTAGGGGGAAAAAACTGCTGGAATTCCTCTCCATCCCTTGAGTTTAGCAGCTCCCCCGTGCCATGTGCCATCTCCCCCAATGATACCACATGGCTCTTTTATGACCTAACAATACAACTGCATCTATTGCACAAAGAGGAAGGCACAGGCAGATGCACACTGACTCGTGTTCATTCGCAATGCCCAAAGTACACCATGGAAAACGTTGGCCAAAGTCCAGGGGATTATATCACTTCCCCCGGTGCTGTGGCCTCAATGAAATGGAGGGGGGGGTGGGCTCCACCTGTGCCAGTGCTGCAGTGCTTCCCCTTCCCCTATTTGGCACCTCTGCGGCGCCAGCTGCAGCAGGACTCCGGGTGGTTAGTAATTTACACAATCTTTAATCCAACGGCGCGTCTTATCTGGAACAATAAATATCTTAACGTTCAAAGGGATGTGATGAGCTGCGTCTTTTACTTTGTCTTTTTTGTTTTACTTATTGGTCAAATTGAATGAAAATATATTAAATAATGTACCTTTTATTCATTTCTATTTGTAAAAAAGTTATCATTGTGCAGTAGGGGACTAAAGAAGTCAATACTACTCTGTAAATAACATTTAATTTAGAAGAATATAGTTCACATTAGCATCAAAACTAACCCATATTTGATCAATAAAGATGAGAAGATTGAAAATTGACTTTGGATTTTAAAAAAAGTGGTAATGTCACAAGAATATAATTGAAATGTGAGGAAATTGTCATTAGATAATGAAATACAATAAAGGACTAAAATAAGAAAATCCGTAAAACCCTTCAAAAAAAATTGTAGTCTTTCATTTTGTATTGCAAACCTTTAATCTATACCTCTGTCAAAATTTCATCGGGACTTTATGTTCACGTATCATTGCACACGCTCATAAAAGTCCAGCCGCGTCAATGGTAATAACAAAGCCATTCCGACCACAAATGATGCGTCATTTTTCCAACATAAGTCTCGTAAGGACTCCTTGACCCCCAATAAAATAGCATTAAAGTGAGCTGTCTGGACCCCTTTACTGCGTAATGACCTCCCGTCACGAACTTTGACCCGCAGATTGTACCCACAATGGGGAGCAATGAAACGCCAGGGATGCGGCAAAGTAGGGGAACTCCCTGAGATCAATGGGTTTATTTGCCCGAGAGGGAGTAAAAATAAAATTGACAGGAAAGGGAAGTGAGAGCAAAATTGCTTTTGCTTCTCTAAAACCTGAAAAAAAATGACTCGCACACCAACGCAGCCGCCGTGTAGGAACACAATAGCCTACTTTCCCCTCATTGTTTTGGCCCAGTTAAGCTCCCCTAAGTAATTATGAAAATTAATTACAATTCCTCGGGGAGTCACATGGCAATGAGCTCCTACTTTCCGAGTGGCCAGGTGCTGAATTGAGAGAGGTGGAAGTGTGAGAAACCCTGATGACATTACACAACATTATCAAGGTGTTAAAGACTCTCCAACCTGTATTTGCCCTCATGTTGACAGATTTCAACTCGTTCAGTGTTTGAAAAAAAGAAATCAGTTCTGCCATCCTCACAAAACGTTTTCTTCATTACTGCATTGTTGAACACTTTAAAAAAAAAAAAAACGTGTGTTCAAAGACATTCATAGAGTGTTTGAAAACCTTTTTTGGTAAATTGAAATAGCTTTAACGCACATGTGTCAAAGTGGCGGCCCGGGGGCCAAATCTGGCCCGCCGCATCGTTTTGTGTGGCCCGGGAAAGTAAATCATGAGTGCCGACTTTCTGTTTTAGGATCAAATTAAAATGAAGAGTATAGATGTATATTAAATTTCCTGATTTTTCCCCCTTTTAAATCAATAATTGTAATTTTTTAACCATTTTTTTCTGTTTTTAATTCAAAAATTATTTCGTAAAATCTAAAAATATATAAAGAAGCGCAAATAAACATTGTTTTAGATCTATAAAAAACGGAATATTCAGGGCTTTTAATCCAGTTCTTTTAATCAATTTATTAAAACAAATCTAAATATTATATCTAAAATGGTCCGGCCCACATGAAATCGAGTTGACGTTAACGCGGCCCGCGAACCAACCCGAGTCTGACACGCCTGCTTTAAAGGGTTGATTTTGTACCTTAGACTTAAATTCAGTTCTGCGACAGACAGTAATTCATACAATGTTCGATCGGTTAGTGCGACAACAGAAAAGCGCCAGAATCAAGTGCGACTCAACAATCCATTAATCCAAGCCGCAGCAGCACACAGATGTGCCCTCCGATACCACAATCCAATCACGTCTCCCCGCACCTTAGAAAGCAGTCAGATGCCATAACAATATCGGACATCAAAGCTCATGGCGTCGTAAACTCCAAGGTCTAGAATAACCCCCGAGATTAGCGTTGTGGGTCACGGCAGCCACTCGGGGGGGACCCAGACGTCATAAATGTCCCCAGACACTGAGAGCCAGTCTTGGGCTTGGCCCGGTTGACCTCGGGTTCAACGTCTCCGGGGCGGTTGGAAATGTAGTTAGATGGCTTCCGAGGTCAGTCTTTGTTTGTCACGTCGGGTGTTAAAAGCCCGTCGGGGCTTTGTTTTAGATGCTGATATCTGAGAGCGTGTGCACGGGAGCAGCTGTGCCGTGGCGGGCCGGTGCGTGCACTCACAGCTTGACCCCGTCCAACCGAGTCCCCGCGACCTTAAATAAGCAGACGTGTCCTTGAGTTACACTAATCAACCTCAATGGAAATGAGCCATTATCATTACTGATTTATGTAAATATTGCCCCATTGGAAACATCTTGATGCCACATACCGACCTTAAGTTGGTCTTTTTTGATTGCGTAGTTCCAGGGTCATTTCCTTGGAACGAATGCGCTATGTACGGCAACGTCATGATCAATTCTCATGTCAAAATACGCTTTGAGTAGAGCATCTTCAGTTGAGCAGATTAAGTTTTTGTCATTAGTTTGAAAGATTATGCAAAATGTCCCGAAGCCATTTCCACTATACTTGCGGTGGAGAATGAATGAATTCATTTTTGGCATGGCCTGGATTAAGGGGTGGAGCTCGGATTTCCCTGATGATTAATGCATGAATTTTAATGGGAAGCCAAATCTGGCATATATGCGCATCTATGAAATATTACAATGTGGTGCGGATACAAATTCGGATTATGTCGCCTCAGTTCTGGTAGAGTTTGTTATGAACCGTTTTATTGTGCCGTTTATTTACAAATGTGGCCGTGAGCTGCTTTAATATTCATTTTAATGATCTTTTGTATAATCATGGTTTAAAGTATGAACAAATGTCAATTTTTAGTATAGGTTAACTTTTTTTATCGTAGTGTGTATAACATATAAACATAGTCTTATCATGCTAAAGCTGTAATCGTTGTCCGAATATAAGGAACGGTTAAAAATAAGCAGGAAAACAATTATTTGAACAACAATTCAGACCCAACATTATTTTATATAGACATCCTGATCATCCCTATACTCAAACAAAATGTGTTTGGCCACGCTCGCTCAAATATTTACATTGCGTTAACTGCAGAAATGCTGCGGGGGCAAGATGCGTTCAACAACACATACAGGCGTGTTTGGTAAGGGGTGTGGCCAATTATAAAACGGCGCTCTCGCCAAAAGGGCAGATGCTTAAGCGAGGGCATCTCCTGCAGAATGAATGGGACTTGTTACCATCAAAACATATTGTAATCACAGAACACCATTTTATGTTCCTGATAAGGAAAAGCCCAAAATAAATCCTTCTATGGCTTCCTCCCCCCATGGTAATGATACTTTCCTTCCAATTGCAAATACAGATCCCACCACTACCACCTCGGTCCCGACATTGCCTAACATTATCATAATCCTGCCTTGCCTGCGAGCACGGGAGTCATGGTTGTTCTCCGAGGCTGGCGGTGACTTATGTTGTGGGCTGCTAATCATATTACAGTCAGCTGCCGAAAGCCCGTGTTCTTGGCACGGTCCCTTCTGACACGCCTCTTTGACTCCGCAGCCCTGCAAACCCCCAGTGATGGAATGATGGTCCTCTTTTAATCTTTTTTTTTTTGAGAATATCATTTTTTAAGTGTCGCTGGGTCATTTTATCAAGTGTTAATATTGGATATGAGTGTGGCGTAATGTGTGCGTACACACTTTTGATGTTAGTGTCACAATCTAAGCTGTTGTTAGATGGGCTGCATGCTCTGGAACAAATGGAGGACGAGGCATGGTAGAAGTTGATGCGGCAGGTCGTCACTGCGCATCAGTTCCTCCATCATCGGCCGCACCTGCTAAGCAGAAGCGGTCACACATAGGAAGTCAGCTGTATCGCTAGCGGATGTTGCGGACTTTACCGCGCACATGCCTTGGCCATGTGTGAGCAGGCTTCTGGTGGCCAGGAACACACACAGCATCTTGTCCTTCATGACATCACGGCCCCATATGAGCTTGACTGACAGACCGTCTGTTTGTTTTCCCCTTTTAGAAGGAGTCCATTTCCTGTGCTCCCTTTGTTTTAGGGCGTATATTTTAAAAGGGGGAGAAAAAAAATCTCCCCTTTTTTAAATGTGGTGTTTACATTATGTGAGTGCTTTGAGGGGAAAGCACAAAGCTACCGCACAGTGGGTGGATTATAAACTTGGACCGAGTTTCAAACGGAGTGAACTTATAAACACAGAATCCCAGTCCCCCCCCATTCCTCCCATCACACACTCTTAACTCACTGACTGCTCACATATTACTTTGGATCAAACCCAGACGAGGCTCAACTTTGCACTTTGATGCGTGTCTGTTTGCTTTGAGTTTGCGCCTCTCGTCATTCCTGCTTCGAAAGTAGCGTAACTGATCATGTTTTGCACTCGGATGCAAGACAATGGTCCAGTTAGTAGCAAAGTTTATCCTTTTGTTTTTGGAAAAAGTTAGATGTATTCATGCAACATTGTTGAATCGTGAGATGACAACCTGCAAACAAATAGTAGGCTACGATGGTGTGGTTTGTATTCCTGAAGAATTTTTTTGTCTTTACAGAGCTCCAATGTCTTAAAATGATTGTCAAAATTTCCCATGCTTCAAAAATTACAGACCGTACATTCTGTTTTTAGTCTTGTCACACTGGCAAATGTATGCGTAACAGCGGGCTGAATCTCGCAAGTGAGTCTGCATGTTCCGGCTGACAAATCACTCGGCAGCACTGTGTGCAGTCGACAAGCCATTGACAAGAGTTGTGTAGCTCCAAGTAAAACAAACTGTAGCAATGGGAACCTAAACACTACTAATAGTATTCAGTAGTGCAAGTGTACAGATGTTTTTTGGGGTATGTGAAGAGTTAAAACATATCATCTAGTCCTTAAATACGGGTCGGACAAAAATAAAGCCACGTCTACAAGCAGCCTTCCTATCGCGGGATCTGTCAAAGCTGCAAAACCTAACGATGAGGTTAGGCAAGAAAAAAGGTTTACATGCAGAATGTGCCAATCAAAAGCTCTAGCGCTCATGAAGTCAACTCTCAAACATGTCTGCACCCATTGTTTCTCATTGGCTGCTAATTTACAGAACCATAGTGCTTGAAAATGAGTACAAAATATGATGATTGTGTGAAACTCTTTAGGACTGATGTACTCATGAAACTAATTGGCGGTGTGATGTGTGGCTCAGTTTTACAGAGTCTACAATGAAGACTTCCCACTTGTTTCAGTCAAGTTGATGAACAGGATCTGGATGATAGTTATCATTATCTTCATTGCTGCTATCTCTGCAATCAACAGGTATGTGTTTTTGTGCTTATGTAAGGTTAAAGGTTACTCCAGATTGTAGTTGTACCTACATCACATAACCTATTAATAATTTCTATCCACCAAGCATAGTTCATTATTTCAATGCATAATATTTATGTGAAAAAGTTGTGTTAGTTATGTTAGTTTTAAGTCAAAATGACACTAGTTATCACTGATACCTTTTCAAACAAGTTAATTCCTTACATGATTCATCATACTTAGTTTTCACCCAAATGACAGAAGTAATGCAACATATTTTTCTCAATTTTTCAAAAAATGTTCCCTGTTTACATTTCAACTCTATACATGTGTAATATAACAAGTTTGTTACTTTATCAATTTCTAAGTTGGGTAACTTAACTTTTCCGAATTTATGCCTTTGTGAGACTCTGTAATTTATGTTTCCGCCTTTTGACTGTATTTTGATTTTGCTGTAACGTTTGGAACGGGACCCTCACGAGGACGAGCGAAAACGATAATCAATCATTGTTAGAGTTCAAATGCCGAAAATAACATACGGTGTGGAACGGCCCACCTTTGCGCCAACAAGGCTTTCCTACTCCTTTTCATTAGGCGCCAAAACAACCCTCTTTTTGCTCAAAATAACAAAAGGCCATTAAATAAACAGCCCCTTATGCAAGGCCCACAATACCCGGCGCACCTTGACGTGTCGAGAGGCACTGCTGGCACGACGGCCAAAGCGGAGCTTTAAAGGCCGATCTTTGGCTGTCGCGACGTGCCGAGGCACACGAGGGGGGACGACCTGCGAGCTCCGTGTGCTCTGCGAAGACCACATGGACCTGAATAGCCATTATGTGCCAGCTGTTCAGAATGAGGAGTAATTGCACTGTTGGCATGACTCCACCACGCGGGCCCCCGGTGCCGTGGCTTTACACCCCTCCGCCCCAAGCCACCGCCAAACGCCCCCTCCCTTGGGCACTTTGCCAAGCCCTCCCGCACGCTACGTCCCTGACCCGTCCCACCACTGCAACCAAGTGGCACCCCAAAGCATACAGGGCCACCCTTATTACACCTAAGCAGTCGACTAAAACCCCAAACCCCCCCTTCCCGCTACATACGCACACCCTTTACCACCAGCCCCTCTGTTCCACATTCCAAGGGGGGCACTGGTTAAATCTAATCCCATAATAAGACGCTCAGCTGTCCGGGAAAAGAAAGAGAACTTTCCTCTGGTAAATTCTAGACTTCCTTTTTTCTTTACGCCCTCCCTTCTTTTCAGCCAAAGTGGAGGCAAGATGACACTCTGGGCCCCATCGGCCAGTTGCTTTTGTCTTTCTACGACCTTGATTTATCCTTTCTTCTCACTGTTTTATGTTTTTTTTTTTTGCTCAATGGTATAAGATTGCCTCTGTGTTGGGTCCTGGGAGCCTGAATGCATTGGGGGGAGTTACGTTGCTTAAGGGCCACTTTGCTTTCTTTTCCACGCTCGTTCTTGTTTAGGCCCTAAACAGACAGATGTAAGCAATTTTACACTTAGATCACCTACCAGCCTTTGTCGTAAAGGTGTTGAATGTAAAGGATTTGTTTGTTTCATATGAGGTTGAAGCCACTAATTTCAGCACTATTCTGCTTCAAGGCATATTTAATTTGTGATTGTTTAGAACTTTATGGTATTTTCCCCCCCACTAATGTCATTTTCAAAGTCCTGACTATAAGGATATAGAGGGTTTTAAGCAGTTGTAAGGATGTCCCTGTTATGTTTGTATGAAAATCCTTATGCAATAATGCCAGTAATGGTAACAAATGGAAGACACCAAACTTTTTAATAATGTGTAAAGCAATTTAACTTACCTACCCGGTCTGTGGCAAAATGTCAGTTACGTATGCATGTGTATGAAAGTCACTAGTTAAGTGTTGGGAAGGGCTCTGCTTTGGTTATCAGCTTTAGAACCCTGGGAAACTGTAGCAGGCAAGATAAAGGGGAACAAAGAGGGAAAAGAGAGTTACCCATAACCTACAGTATTGGGACATTATGTTCCACGGAGATAGAATAAGTAGGTTTGTTAAGCTTTTTGATGATTGAAAAACATGTTACTATTTTCTATAAATAATGCATTGATTGTAATGATTTAGTATTGTGAGGGGGGTCGAGGATGGCCACCAATAATCAACGATGGGGAAAAAACAAAACAACAGATGGACTGTGTATGTCTTTAACCCAGATTCTACCTCTCTAATCCCATCTTCACTGCAAGAATGTGCACTTTGCATGCTCGGCGTGACACCAAATGAACATTTAGGTGCGACTCTGACTCAGACGGGAGATGCATGACTTGTTTTGTTGTCATCGAATATGCCCCGAGTGTTGTTTTTGCATTTTTTCAAGTGGTGAACGAGAGGAAGTCGTATCAGGCGAGCAGTTGGTGTGGGGGTGGTAGGACCCAGACTGTCAGCTGTCAGGGTTTATAGAGGGGGAGGGAGGTGGTATGGGGTGACACCCCTCAGCTGATTTAGGAGAGGTGGGGTGGGCTGGTCAGCTGATGGTATCAACAAGCCATGGGGGTAGCTCAAACAGTCAGTTGGCATAACATCATTCGCCGTTATTTGACTTTATGAAACAGGTCAGTGGGATTATTTAATCACCGCCGAACCTGAAAATGGCTACCAACATTGACTAAAAATCATGCCCAGTTGAATACTGTATCACCATCAACATTTGTACAGTTATTTTGTGGAGTAAATACTTTCCTCTTAAACAATATTTCGACCGCAGTCCTTCATTCACGTCTGAATTGTATAGCATTTTAGTTTCATACTCCTGTTGTTGCACATCTTTACATAACCGCTTCCTCTCACAGACTTTAAATCCTTCTTTTTTAACAAACTCTCCAAAAATGCCCCTCTTCCCCTTAGTGCTTACTAACGCCATCCCAAGGCTCCAATTTTTCCTTAAATGGCTTGTCACCATCTTGCCAGTTTGATGCTTTCTAGGTCAGGTCAGAGGTCATGTTGGATGCAAAGGATTGGCTTGTAAATTAGTTGATTGCAAATCCCTAATTACACAATTCTAATCTGTGTCAGGGTGCCAGTTTCCAGTTCAGTGGGTTTGCCCTTAGCCTTAAAATGAATAAGCAATGGATGAACTCTGACTTGATTGATTTGAATATGCCTTAAAAAGTATTAACATTAACTTGCAGTTGGTATTGACATCTTCCGGTCCAATTTTAGCACAGCAGGCCCACATTTATCCTGCGAGTGCCATTGACGGCTGGTCAAAGCGTCTGTCGATTTTAGCTGAAATCTATAAAATACCAGCGCTGACGTTGCCAGACAAGAAATGATGTCTCTTACTCCAGAGAGGGTTGAAATCATAGTGCTGATCTCAGAAGATGTAGCTCTTTTATGTGTGAGTAACCTTTTCTGTCACTCTGAGTATACTGTACGAACAAAATAAAAGACACAGGCATGCCATTGGTTTTTAGGTTTTAGGTTATATAGTAAATGTAGGTCAGGGTTTCTGGAGAGAAGGCCTTGCTCAGTATGTGCTAAGCACATCTGCTGCTGCGCTGCCAGTGCGTGCCGTTGACGCTTCATCGGATATTCGCTGCAAATGTTATTTGATGAGCAGCAGGGCAGACGCTTAGGGAGTTCCTGGCCGCCGTGGCGTTGAGCCGTGACTGAGGTCACGGGCAAATGATCGAGCAGCCAGGCGAGAACACCAGCTGACTCAGCTGGGGTCACGATCAAGAGGAAGGATGGCAAGGTGAAAAAAAAGCATCACGCTTCCGTTAATCAGACATGCAACCCTTCATTAACAGGATGACTTATGCCAATAATTGTCAGGAATGTAGGACGTGGGTGTCAATGAATGTTTATTCAGGAGTTTTGAAAGCGTTGATCATTCAGTCTGAATTGATTTGCTTTGTTAATGTACATATTTGGTGGCTGACTCAATCCATTCATCTCATCATCAAAGAATGTATCCCAGTTGTCTAACTATTTGGATAAAGTAGAACAAAAAATAACTTGTTTTGTTTGACATAATATCTGGTTGATTCATCAGTCAATCATTTAAGTATGCAATGTAGTGCTATTGTGCAACTGTAGAGCCTAAAGGATCCTATTTCATATTTTCAATGACACTCTTTTGTTTGTTTGACAAATGACTTTTTATATTTATATTTACTATTATAACTATGGTCTCACAGCTTCCATGTTAAGGTTTTTTTCATAGCTCCAATCTTCCTATAAAACTTATTGGGCCTTTTATATTTCTTAATTGACCTAAGCAATATTATTTTAATTTCTCGTCCTGCATAATATGTGAATATTTCATAAGCCCATGTTAATCTTATCGTAAATGTTGAGTAAAATGGAAGGTAATTGCAAAAGAACTGCGATGAACTGCTAAATTAAGTCATAATTTACTGAGATAAAACATTTGTAGGGACACCAGCTGGTCTCTTTATTTTCTGGCCTGTAAAACGTTGCCAAATGGACTGATGTTAAAAGCTTTAAAATGTAATTTGTCTTGACTGGTAAGAAATGTTGGAATAATGAAATTGATGTTAATGATCATATAAAAGTTTGGCTTAGGGCAACATTTGAAACGATTTCCAAACCATCAAGCTGACTTCGATCGTGATGGCAGTGCTCAAATTTGGACTTTTACTGCGCCACTTGAACCCGTCAGTGCGTCAGTCGGGCCCAGTTTGGCCTCAACACTTAATCTGACTCGGGAAAGAGAGGGAGACAAGAGTTGAGCGAAGGAATTTGGGGTGACCAAGTGGTGGAAAGTGAGAAAAAGCAGAAAAAAGGGGGGAACGGCAGAGAAACAGAAGGCAGGGTGGGTGTTTTTATTGGTGTCACGAGAGGAGAAATCAATAAAGAGGTGCAAAAAGCTTCCCGGTTTTAAGAGCTCCATCGCCGAGGCAATTAAAGGGGCCTTCAAAGGGCCCGTCTAATCAGCAGTTAAATAAAGATAGGAGCAGGCGGTGCTTTGGATGGCCCTGCTCCTGTAATCTAACACCTACTGCCCTGTACTCAGTGGCCCCTTGAACTCAGTGTGTGTGTATGTATGTCTGCATTCACATACCTGTGTGTTTATGTGCCTTTTCTCCTCATCTACACATGTGTGGGCGCAGAGTGCCCGGATGTGTTTTTGACAGCTTGTATGTGCTTAACAGACTCTTAAAACGTAGATTAAACCGTTAAAGCTTCCATTCCTTCCCTGTCAGTCTAGCGTGTCTGAGCTCCGTCTAAACCACGCTGAGACAGAGCACGCTCGTTTTTTTTTATATTGAACTCATAAGGTATAGTAGACCCTTCCGTTTACCGCCTGTCTTATCTGCAAACCCAAAGACTTGTTCGTCATCTGTGTAGTTTCTCACCGTGATAAGGTGCCTGCCGTTGAGTCAATACTCCAGCCTTTGGTTCGTTGCCTGCCTCTCCCTGCTTAAAGAGGCAC
Source organism: Stigmatopora argus (assembly GCF_051989625.1). Lineage (NCBI taxonomy): Eukaryota > Metazoa > Chordata > Actinopteri > Syngnathiformes > Syngnathidae > Stigmatopora > Stigmatopora argus. The sequence continues at coordinate 9,741,916 of NC_135405.1, read as the reverse complement.
TGTGGTGTGGACATAGCAGATTCCAAGCCATAGCAATGAGTTTACCTTAGGCACACAACAGATAGATAGATAGACAGGTGGAAAAAAAAACCTCTTAGATGGTGTCTTCGCATACTAGTCTATGGTGGTAAAGTCCGTCGTTGCTGCCAGTTGCTTCACCTCGATTTTTGTAATTATGTCTGACACTATCTCAAGTTTTACTTTGCCACGTCTTTGCATTCCGCCTTGAAATGACAGAAAGACACATCCATCATTCATTTGCAAGGTGAACTGTTCCCAACGCAGACTTATTGCAATCTCCAACTCGTAAAATTGCCTCACAGGTTGAGGATCATTCAAACAACGAACTTCTGGTCAGCATTTGCTCTCATTTTCACAAAGGACGCATCAACCATTTTCTTCTAAGTGGTGCTTGTCCATAATGTCCTTCAATTTCATTTTCTTTTTATAGGAACAGGTTAGAAAAATTTAAAAGCCTGATTTAATTAGTTTAGTGCATGCAAAAACCGACACAAAATGGATTGCTTTCACCAACAGATGTGGAAGCTGATTTAATAACTACAGTTAAATTTCTATATGGGCTATCTTTTCCTGCTTTTACCATTTTTCTCTTCCTGGCCATCCCACCTTTTCCCACCCACAATGCAAGTTTTTTGGGGGAAAGTGAACGTAAAAACTGACACAAGTGGTCCTGTGTTGGCCATTAAAAAAGATTACAGGTTGTAGGTGCTTCCAACTTGTCTTCACTTTTCTGAACGGCCTTTCCTACAATCTTGTGGATGTTCCCCTCACTTCTTCTCCCTCCTCCCTATTAACCCCCGTCACCTCACGCCTCCCGGCATATCCCTTTGCTTAAGCCAGCATTATCAGTGGGGCTCATTAGGACAGCATTAGTGTCAGAGATGGACACAGTGATATGGCTCTGCCGCTGGATCAAGGAATACAGCGAAGATGCCCCTGCACCCCCTCTTTTTTTCTAAATTCTTCTCTAGCTTCAGCAACTCTTCATGCTATTGTTTAGGGAGACCTTGTTCCTGACATCAAAGGTCAGGGGTCACTCATCCACTGGAGCCATCCAGCTCCTTCATCCCCAGCGCACTGTCACTACAATTCGCCAGTCCCACAGGTCCCTGTCAGCAGGTCCCGACACAGCCGTCACTTACGCTTGCATGCGTGTGAATGTGCTTACATATGCTTTGCTGGCAGAGCCATACGACCACTGGCAGCCCCTCGACTACTTAAAAACCATAGCACCAGAGAGGACAAAGGGACTCTTTTCTTTCATTTCATTCTCTCAGTGACCCTGTGTTATTGGAGGCAGTACCGTAACGCAGAGAGACGGGGTCAAAAGATTTATTTAAAAGAGGGTCGCTTGAGTCATTCATTACATCTCCCATTTGGCTAAATCATTTGGAAATATTTTGAATTGAATTGGAAAATAAGGATTGAATATAAAGAAAAAAATGGACGTTTGAGCTTGTCATGGATCTAGAAAGTGACACAGCTTTATTTTGCCACAGTATCGGATAAATTTAGATTGGATGTTGCAGAGGATGTGCAGTTCAGAATCTTAGTATCCTTTGATTCGTGTAGTTTGATGGTTAAAAAGGTTTCTGTTGTTCTGTTATTTCCAACTCACGGTCTTGGTTTCTTAAGACCACATTTTGAAGGTCTTTGGACTCGTCTCGTTGTGTGCCTCAACTAATTTACTCTCGAAAAATATGTTTTAGTGTATGAAAAGTTCAGCAATATCGATGTTCTCTTGCTTTGCACTTCTGTTAAGTGAATATTTTAGCAAATGTGATCAAAATGTTTGGCTTTCGGACAAGCTATCATCTTTTCCATGTGCAGCCAGTGCGAGTGTCGAGCCAGCTGATAGCGACATGGTAGCCTTGGCCCTATGACCCAGATAGCACTACTTAGGAAACCACTGCCCACATTCCCATCGCTTACAAATCACCTTTTTCCCTAATCATTAACACGGAAATGAACCATGTTTCTTTGCATTATTGTGTTTGAACGCAATGCTCGACACAAGCTCCCGAAATTTAAAAAAAACAAGACATTGGCGCCCTGTCAAAAAAAAGCTAACTCTCAATCCTGGTGTTCAATTTACGATCGATTTCTTAAAAGCATGAACATGTATTTCAATGGGTGTCGTAATCTATGTAATAGAGTAATAGATGTTGGGTAACCTCATATACAGTTACAGGTATTTTATGATGCCATAACGCGTACATCAAACGTACCCTGTGCACACGTGTGTGTTTCCACGAGGTCACAACAACCCAGCGCCCTACCCATATGTTTATATCTCGTAAAAGTCTAACGACACCCACCCAAGCTGTCAGAAGTCTCGCCGAAATGTTCCTCACAGGGCCCCTTGAGGCTTCTCATTTAACAACTAAAAAAGAATGCATGGGAGAAAAGAAAGTTAAAAGATGAAACACCAGCACGGTTGTGACTCAACAGTATCAAGTGTTCAGGTTTGCGTATGCAGAAATTAAGGGTGAGAGGACAGGCGTGTGTTTTTGTATGGGTCCCTAGCGTGGGTGCAAGAGTGATTGGCTTCACGCTTGTCAGGTGACTGGTGTCCTTAGCAAGGAGCCACCCTCGGGCAGCCACCTGATAGGCTGAGGAGGCAGGTGAGGTTCAAACAGCCCAGCCAAAGCCATGAGGACAAGGGTCTTATTGATAGAAGCATTTGACAAAAGTGATCATCCTAAAGAACTCTGCACGTTTTTAATAGTTCCCGTCTCACATCTTGATTTGCCGTTGAATACTACAGACCATCAATAAATTTAAAAAAAAATGTTTGAATAAAAAATGCAAGGAAAAAGGGTTTCTTAAACCCAACAGTTTTGTCAGCACTTTGCATGATCTGCATTTTTAAGGTCTTCTCTCCCTTTTTAATTGTACACTTTCTTTTTTCCACCTCCCTTGAACTTTCCGCCACATTTCACAAAATGGGAGGAGCAGGAAGATGATTAAAAAATATGAATGAATGAAAGAATACCTTTCACACTATTAGGTGTGTGCGTGTTTGTTTTCCCAGTGTTGTTTTATCGGGATCAAACAGCGGCGAGGGCATTGGCTACAGAGGACTCTGCTCTTTTATTGGCAGCTGGAGGGATAACGATTGTGTTCATACAGAAAGCCTGTGTGTTCAAGGGAAAACTACCAAGGCCAAAGAGGATTTGAGAATGGGAACTCGCCCACGCAAACTCATGCAAATCACTTCGAGGCAGGTTGCCTCATTGCTCCTTGGGTAACACCAGCACAACCGCCCACGATCCACATTGGTGTGGCATTGCATCGTCTTTGTAGCTGAGGGTGGCAAGGCTTGGCTCGCGGGCTGTTGAGTTGTGGGTTCGAGACCTGTCGGAGACCATATATAAGCTTGGACAACCAGAAATATGGCACTAACGAACGATGTATTCTTCCGTTCTTGGGTTTTTTAGGTAGACCTCAGGAGAAGGTTGGTTCATCATCTCAAATGTACCTTTTGAGCAATGTTGATTCACAATCCTCAAGGTCAGAGGACTCCACAAGTTGTGTCCTATTGGATAAATAGCGGAATGTTTTCAACCACCAACAATGAGTCAAGTTGTCTTCAAATCAAACAACAGCACATGATTTATCCTCGGGCAAGATGCCAAGCCCTCCGGTGTCTCTAGCGACTGCTTCATCAGTGTGTGAATTGCTTTCCTTTCATGGCAGCATTCACTACCAGGCAACATTGTAAAAGTGTCTTCACGATGGACGTGCAATATAAAAATGCAGGCCTTTTTATGATAGGGAAAGCTGTTATGTTGCTGAAGCAATCAGGTGTTGTGAGATAGACTCTTATTGAAAACCAGATTACATATACTAACCATCATGATGAGCATTAGAACTGCCACCCAAATTGAGGACCTAGTTCATCGTTGTATGTACGTTGCTTTATTTATTTGTTCATTTTTAAATTTAGCTTTATTATCAGGTGGCTTACACTCCTAGTTGAGGTTGGCCGCCACTGTAGCCAGATGTCAGATCAGCACACACAACGATATGGATTAATGTAATCCGTCTTGGTCTCAAGTCTCCAGACGAGATGAACCAAAATGTTTTTGCGGATGAACTAAACCTAAACACTTCCCCCTTGAGCGCTTCCTATGAAGTCTTTCGGAAAAAAAGTCAAGACATCATAATTACATGCAGTGGCTTTTCACTTATGCCTATCACCATAAATCAACCCTCCGCCCTTACACAACTGTATGCACCTGAGCATCTCTCAACACCTGAAGCAATCATACCCAGCAATTTGATAATATTACCCTGCAAAATAATGACCAAGCACATAGATATTGATGGAGTAGGTAGAGATGTCATTCCATTTTAAATCACTGCCCTTCTACCTGACAACATCTTTGAAGTATCACATGTAGGCGTTCAATGATGTGCTGATAATCAACTTAAAGTAAAATATCCCTCTGCTTTTCACAGTATTAATGAAATCATCTTATATATTATAGCAGTCGGCTATAATCTGAGTAATACTCTATCATCAATTACCATAGTCTTCACAACAGATTCATTCCATTATCAATAATAGAACCAAACTTGGACATTTCGATACATAGGAAGACTCTGTTTCCGGGCCCAGTTTTGTTACTCTTCGTTGGCAGACGCTTCCTTGCTTACCGACCCTGGAATCCTGTAGCGTCTGGGATTCAGCCGCTTTTGTGAGATTGGATCAGTCTGGGACAGGAAATACCCCCTAACAAGCAGAGTCAAAATGTGATTAGGGTTCATTTTTTCCTGATGTCTGTTGGTTTTATGTGTGCCGGCCTGTTCTTGTGACTCACATCGCTCAGGTAATGACACATTATCCCTCAACACACACACACATACATACACACAGTAAAGCCCCTGCTAGTTTATAGTCATGATCAAAAGCAGTAGTCGTGTTGTTTCATCACTCTCATCCACTAAATGAGGCCAATCATTGCATTTTATGACAAGTCTCAAACTTTTTTAACTCCAACTTGCTTTCATGGTTACCCCTCTGCCATGTTGGTTGCAGGCCTTCCTAGTTCCTTTCATGATGAACCTTTATTTCCTAACAGTGCCTTTATGACATATCGTCCCCATAGTTCTGTTCATGCTGAACTCCTAATTTTAGGCCAGCCATGCGGGGCTTAACGAGGGTTCCGCCAGTTTGGTGCGATGCTATAGTCCCCTCAGTCGGACACTAACGAGTCGCCGCACACTGACCTCTCAAGCGGCTCAAATTAGATGTAAATTGTGGCTGATTTTTACGGGAGTGCCTAACGTGATCCAGATCCCCCTGCCATCCCAGCCAGCGGGTCAACGCCGTGAGAATGTCTCGCTCCCTAACGACATTTGGAGTGGTCGATGAGAGGGGTCGTGGGTAATGGTGACCTCCCTGGCCTACACTTCACTTCCTTCTAATTAGAGCGCCGGGCCAGATCAAAGGGGCCAAGCGTATCGCAGCAGGAGGGCCACTGAAGAAGGAGGCAAGCTAGTAAGGACTAAGTGAAGGCGGGAGGAGGCTTTTCTATAAGTAATAGTGTACGGATGGGGGAGAATTTAGTTGTTGTTGTTTTTTTTCCTTCCATTGGTTCTTGAGGTCAAAAGAGCTCTCAACCTGTGGGCCGCGGGATGGAGCCTCTTCAATTGGTATCCCGAGTCTCTTAAAGGCTAAGTAGGGGGCATTCCAACGATGTATGTTCTGCACCTTAGCAAAACTGTGGACTGATACTGACCATGCCAGACACTTGCAAAGTGGAGCCTGTTTGGCTTTCTCACCTGCAGTCTCTAATGGAAATGAATTCAGTTTTGTGGGTTTTAATATCTAGTGCATATTTGGAACACTGTATCCATTTTATCCCTGAACATATGCTAAAATTTTGGCTAATGTGATACCCTTCAGTGAGCTTGTATTAGTAATTTTTCTGTGATTTGCTGTCTAAATCCACTTTCCAAGAAGAAATAGATGCTATAGTTTCAGTATGTTGGTGGACAATCTCCACTGTGCTTAAAAAAGGATAATAATTGTGAGAGCTGAATGATATCAGAACTGGTGTTGGTGGTGATACGGTTTGTTTGGAACCAATGGAACTTTGAGACGACTTTGGAAAAACATCCCCAATAACGTGGATTTATTGAAGAAAGAGCTTTTGCGAGAAAAGTTTTCTGTTTTAGAAAAAACAAACTAAAAGAGATCAATAACCATCGTACTTTAATGAAGCCAGGCTTTTGAGGTAGCTGGCAGTAATCATCAGGATAAGCCTGTGTCATCCCTGTCACTCACCTGGATTTATCAGCAGGAAATCTGGGAATGCCATGACATTCCAGCACCGGACAAAGAGGGCCACAGTGAAACAGATGAGATGGGATTTAGGCACTGAGTGGCGCCCTGTTGCACGCTTGTCAAAAAACATCATCGATCAAGATGGGTTGGGATTGTTTGTAAACTTAACCGCAAAGGAAAAGAGCGATTTTAGCTCATCTAAACCTCTCATAAATCACGGTGATTAAAAACTTGTTTGTAAAAGTCAAGAAGCAGACCTTCTCTAGTCAGCCATGTAGCTCCCCTGGGGGCGAACCAGCGCACTATACAACCCCCTACTATTGATGTTGACATGTTCACTGACCTAGTCTATCAACACACACGCACGCACACATACACAATTGGTCTAGCCCTTCCGTGCGAACAGGCTCTGATATCATTTGTGTCGTCTGATCGAGTCTGATCCGACCTTTGCATGCATGTGTGTGTGCGCTTGCCCTCTAGTTGTGTTTGTAGCAGGGCACAAGACCCCCTGCCCACCGCAGGGGCCCCTAAACACCCAGATGAGTTTCTGAGCATGACCCAGAACACTTCTTTCAATAAATGCGCCCACAAACAGGGCACAATGTCTTGCCAACAAGAAATGACGGGCCCTTCACACAATAATTGTGTACTGCTCAAATCAATTAAGTGACACAATATCGCTTTTGAAGGTTGACTGTTTGAAAGTTAATTATTTTAGCTAGACTTTTGGTTGTCTTTGCTTGTGCTCAACCTTAGCACTTGAATTGAGAGCTGTTTGCAATCATGTTTATTTTTCTTTCTAATAAATTGTGCATTTATTGGACTTCAACACGCCGTGTTAGGGGGTACTTCTGAGCATGTGTGTTTATTTGAGTAGTACAATATTTTAAAATGCATCCCATTAATCGTATCGTTAAAATAAATGGCCTTGCATCTTAAGTCATGTTAACTCATGGGATAGGGGAAAATGCATCCAAACATGGAATGGAGTATTTAACTTGAAAAGTACTGATTAAACTTTGATGAGCTCATAAACTCCGTGCCAGTAAGTAGCCATAAGTAAATGGATTTTTTTTTTGTCATTCATGTTTTTAGCCTGTGTACTAAAGATGGAAGCCATTTGAAATGAGCACTGCACTGTTGTTTTCATTCATGCAGCCAAAATGAGTTTGCAAACTGACTGACAGCTCTCCACACCAACTCGTTATGGTAACAATTACCTTGGAATCAATTGGTTAAATTCTAGTCCAGTGACTGAGGCCTTATTGTGCCATGGCGGAAAACAGCGGCTCTCTTCTCATCTCTCCACCCAACGCATCATTTTGGGCTTGACCCCTCGGGCCCCTTCAACCCCTCCGCTTGCTTCCTCGCTCCTAATACCTTCCTGTCTCCATTATTGGGCTGTGGAGGTCATGCTGTGTAAAGGTCAGGGTTTAGGGGTCATGGCGTCAGCCAGGCAGGACGCCAAAAATAGGTGCCGTGTGATTTTTAACCTCACGGAAAGAGCTGCGAGCTCCGAGCTTCAGCCGTGCCTTCTCGTGATTTATGTGGTTTTCATATCCTTTACATAAAGATTACCATGTATGCCCACATGAATACTTTGGAGATTGTTGTACTGTAGGTAGACGGAACAAGTGAGTGCCGGATGTTTGGCCCGCATACCAAAGTGCTTGTTCACAAATGGAGCCAAGTAGGTGTTATAGCAAGAATCCAGTTAAACAATGTATTCCTTTTAGGTGAGGTGGCCAACCTTTTACAACACACAAGTGATGGGCGGTAACGTCAAGCACAAATACATAGTTATTGACATATGTCTGGTACTTCGCCAAAAAAGGCTTCTTACTTTTTTTATAATTCTGCAAATCACGACAAATAGAGGTAAAAAGCCACAGTGGAATTTGAATTAACATGCAGTTCTTATTTTGACGTTAAACTCAAGTTGTCAGTGGCGTTATTTAAAGCATATTAGTGAGAGATCTGAGATTTCTGCCAAAGCTCTACAACATCGCTCGCAGGCTTGGCACAGCCAGCTTTGAATGCAGAATACCTGCTGGCACAAGCATCTGCCACGGTGCTGGAGCACTGCAATGTAAAGCATAAATCACTCCCATCCCTGACGGTGCACAGTCTGCAGGAGCTGAATGCGCCTGCATGGCGGGCCTGCATTCCCAAACAGCAGCTCATCTGCACGGCGGTGGCATCGCGGCGGTAAACGCCTCATCGGGGCTCTTCTTCCCCTTGTTTCTGTTCACAGTCTGGAGGCAGCTGCAACTTGAGAATGCTTCTTAAGGCGCTCATGAATGGCACACCTTGACCTATTTCGTTAACTGACACGCAAAAGTGACAAATGGTGCCGCACGCTTTAAGCGCGTACGGGTAGCTACAATTTCCTGCAGAGCTGAGAAGAAATAGTTTTACCTTAAATGTTATGCACTCCAAAGATTGACTGCCTCAGGAGTGTAGCTTGGGAAGTCCTTATCTGCATTGTAGCTGAGTGCACCTGAGAGCAAAGGGCATTGTGGGGAAATGCAAGAAGGAAAATGTTAAGACTATGCTTTAAAGATTAACGCCGCTCAGGAAATGGCCCTTCCAACTTAAAATCTCATGATTGAAACCTCCATGGAAACCTGGGATATAGGTGTGTTGCTTATATTTAAACAAATTAGATATGGAATAGGTTTCATTTTGAAGCAAATTGGTTGCTGTTGAATGAATTGTTGTTGTCAATCTAATAAAAGGCTACAGTTACTGCATATGCCTCTTAACTTTCATATCTTTAGGGCACTCCCACTTTCTTCATGTCTAAGTATCAAATCTGTAAAACTGCTTTGAACTTTTCAACAAGTACCTCCAATAGTTATTTGATTAATGATTTGATTTGATTATAGTATGAGCATGATAGTTCCCTTTGATGGTGGCGATACACGAGTCATCTGTTAGGGCGCCTGTCATCACTGTATTATTCACAGCGTAGAACTGTTTGACTTTCCCCTTTTGGAGGGGAAAAAATAGAAGAATTGATAATAAATCCCACCTGTGTGGGACCTGGGTCTTCCTCAAACCAGGGGATGTAAAGTTTCCGGGACACCCGTATGCACTGCTATAAAGACTGCTGCCTCCTGACCCAGAGGGGTCTAGCCTGTAATAAGAACCATTGGAATGACGTGATTGATCGCGCAGCTGAGAAGGCAGGAGCAGGCTGGATAGGCCGCTGCTTGCTAATGCTCAAGATGGTATGCAAGGTGTGTGTATCTGTGTGTGTGTGTGTGTAAAATGTGACACTCACAAGCGATTTTAGCAAATTATTTCCACCCATGGATGTTGTTGAAGCCCCGAGTATTTAATTACACAATATCAAAATAAAGCACATTCTGTTGCAGTACTAAAATTAAATACTGTATGTTTTTTTCCAAAAAGTACATTTTTAAATCTAATAGTGTAGACTAGACACGCCCAATTCATTGATTGTGTCCTTGACTTAAAAAATACTAAAATGCCAATCATCCATCCTTCTATGAATCTATCCTTCATATTGATTTTGCCTTGTCTTTTGATTGACTCAAGTATTTTACATTTATTGGACGACCTAATGTCAGAGACCTTTTAGTCAATCATCATCCCTCATCGACACCTAGATTTGATTGACATATAGGACAGCAAGTCAGATGTCATTTTTGCACAAGTTGCAGCATTGCAGCACATCCAAATACCTAATTAAGTAAAACAATAAAATATGAATACAGGAATTACGCCCCCAAAGTGTCACTTTAAGGCCTTTCATAACACTGACCCAACTACTCCGATGGAGCTGAGGCAGAAGATGGAGTGAAAATCCTAGATGACCAGACAGCTTTTTTTTCTGTCCAGACTTTTTAATATTATTATGTAAATGTAGGTCAGTACTCGGTGTGTTTGTTTAAACCAACAGAGACGACCTTGATGGACCACCACTTAGTGGACAATTTTGGGGTGGCATTTGTGTCCTGGTAAGAGGCATTAACCTGAAATGAGGTGTAAATCACACTGATAGCTGTCTGTCCTTGCGAAAGCACCTCATTTGTTCCTGAAAGCGACTGATTACGGAGCTGTTTCTCAACACCTTTGTCTTGCGCCAGTTCAAATCCGAGCTAAGTGACACTGGTGTGATGGATGCCTCTAGAACACAAAGAGGCGTGGAGGAAAAGGGGAGGGACCGGTGGAAGACTTGAGCAATTGTTCATATCCAATTTTGCATACCTGATGTCATCTTTAAGTGAGCACCTCTGCTTTCTCACGGCCCTTCCAGGCAAGTTATGTCTTTGCAGCTGTTATGACTTTGCATACTTGGGACTCTAGTGTTTGTGTGTGTGTGAAAAGCAGAGATAGCTAGAAGCACTTGCATACTTTACAAATAATGCAAAAAAAATACTTGATGCAATTTTCTTGATTTTTTAAGCTAAAAGATGTAGATATTTAGGAATACACATATGCATTTTGTTATGATTATTCTCCTCGATCACAACTAATTCTGCAAAAGTACAGCAGCAATTTGTTTAATGCTTCACAACAGTAATATACTCTCATGCACCCCTAGCAAAATATATATATATATATTTTTTTAAAAGACGGTCCTGTTGGTGTGACATGCCGGTGTTACCGAGCCTTCTAATCCGATTAGCCTCATCTCCAAACCCTGCCCTTCTGCAGGCGATGAGGGACGAAAAGGTGCATAAACTGATTCCATGCTGTGACTCAGTCACACCTGCAGCCGCCAACATCCAGGCGTCACACTCCACTGATCGGAAGTCTGATCCTTGATAAGGGTTGCGCCTTTCTGGGTGGTGTTACACAGCGTTTCTGGGGAACCAAAAGATGATTGAGAGGCAAACTGTGGGGGCGGCAAACGCGGCCTTGGTATGAATGTGTTCCTTGGTGGGTGGGAGGAGCTCGGACTGGCGAGTGACAGAATGATGATGGGGGCGGATCCGAGCCCAGAGCGGTTTCTTTTTTTTCTGTTTTTTTTTTTGAAGGTAGCAAAAGTTGATTGATCACCAGTCTAAACCCTCCTCCGGGGAAAATCATTGCTTGAACATCCTATGCTCTTTACGAGTGTTGCCTCAAACCACCTCATGTTCACATCTTCTCATAAAAATGCACATTTCAGCAAAATGGGGCAACAAAAGACCAAATTGGCTGAATTAGATATCTTCCTTTCAGACAGAGTTATGGTTTGTAATTTCATTTTGGAATTTATGTTGTTGCAAATGTCATATGATTGTACCTCTGTTTTGGTGCGACTCCTTTAGAGCGAGTGCCTCGTTGTTGCGGTGTGGGATAAGTTTGCAGGCACCTAGTCTTTTCTCTCATTTTGCAGCTCAAACATGCAGGCCTAAAAAGTTGACCAATTGGAGCTGACCAATTTGCTGGGCGTGGTTTGAATGCATTACGTGGACGTGCCTACAACAGATTTGTTTTAAGTTATTGATTCTTACACCTGGCAATTACTCAATTATGGCAGTTGTCGATGTTAGACATTTGCTGTCTGTTCATATTATAGGAGTTAAACATTTGTTATTGACTGTGAGAGGGCCACGTTAAAACAAATTGTGGTATTTAATGATAAAGGCATGATCCAACTAGTGAGTTGAGCCTTTAATATCGACTGTAATTGTCATTTCATTTGTCACAGAAGCGTTAAAAGTTGTGAACCATTGTTCAATGCAAGAAAACAAACCCTTAACTTTGAGCGACCTTCACAAAAATGGCGCAAACTCAAAAATAAAGACTTGTCTTAGAGGCCCGGCAATGTTGGACAATTTCTGAATACACTTCAAAGGTTCCAAGACAGTACTTCCTTTTGTAAATAGTTGTTTTGTATTTACTGTCAACCCCTTTTTTGCATGTATTTAGCACCTCACTATTGAGTCGTCACCACCACCCGTCGTGTCGAGTTGTTTCCTTTAGGACGCTCAGGCGTCAACAAAGGTGCATTGTGTCGTTTATACTCCGAAATAAAAAGCGAAAAGGAACAATAGAGCGTTTGTGGACGCGGCGCAAAGCAGCAGGGGGAAGAGGCGGAGAAATTTCCTGGAGGAGAAGTTGTACAAGCTAAGGAGGAATTCAAAGTGTTGAGGAGATAGTAGGTAGGAGAGCTGGCAGAACATTCTCTTACATTTGGCCGCGAAGCGTCGTAAGAAGCACCAAGCTGTGTTCGGATGGCGAAGGCCAGTACTGCAACTGAACAAAATATCTGCACACATTTTGCTTCAGGGGCTGTTAAGTCTGGTGGTGAGATATTGCCCTGACAAACGAAAAGTCAGTGTGCGAAAGTTGCTTTTGTGACTGTTAGATTATACACCATTTGCAAAGCTCTTGCGACAACTCCCTCTCCTTTATACAGTATTGTATTATTTGAAAAGGCATTACTCACACCAGGTGCCACAACAGAGCTTAGATTTAAGTGCCCTGAGATTTGTTAACACAAATCACATTGTTACCACTAGATCGTCTTGACTGATCCAGGAATTTCTTTTCTTGACATTTTCACATATTTATATCGTTACAGTAAATTGTCACTTAGTCTAACTGTTGCTTCAAAAATACCATGTTGGCAGTAGAGCATGTAAAAGCACCATTGAGCCGCCAGCCTCCGCAGTACAGAATGTATCTACGCAGCGTTTTGGTTTTTTTTTTTCTTCCAATTTTGCATGCGTCACACAGAGGCTGACAAGCGCACTCTTGCATGGTGACACGCAGGCTCCGGAAATCTGCTGACATCTCGGCTTTGAACAGGCGCCGCTCAGCCCTGTGGCTACAGTCGACACTCTCAATGACAATGGTCCCCCAAGGTTGACCTAAAGATGGAATCTAGGTTTTATGTGCAAAGCTTTTCATTTGTCAGAGCTCAAACCTCTGCCAATTATCTCCAAATAACATCGTCTACCCACTTCTGACAGACCGACTGAGCTTCTAGACTGGAAACCAGACATTAGCCTTTTTTCTACTGTTGGATTGTTTGGGTTGAGGAGGGGAAAGTGGGTCAGTATCAAACACCCCGGGGAAGTAATAGCATAGCAAACGGGGGTACTAGCTCATGTTTGCATGGACGAAAGGAGAGAGTAGTGAGTGGCTGGCAAGATGGGATGTGAGGAAAGTGAATTGAGAATGCTGTTTTGCTACTCATGCAGAAAAATTAAACCCTTGAACCTTTGGAGTAGTGTTCCAAAAATAACATGGAAATGGTTTGTCTTGCAAGGTAGCACACATGCAGTCATAGTCTGTCCGTTGTGTAGTCTAATAATGGATTTTCTGTAGATTTCGTTGTATTTACTTCTTCCCTTGGTCACCTTTGTACACTGTATTTGTATGCAAGCAATTAGAAAAACAAAATGTACTTTACATGACATCTATTTTTATAATGATTGACCAGTTTCTGTCTTCCACGACAAATGTAAAAAAAAAGTAGGCCTGAATTTCTATTCATCTTTGACCATGGTGTCAAACTTGACGCCAAACTTGACTTGACCTTGAGTAGAGGCGGCATACTAAAAGGGTTGCAAAAGTGCAAGGTTGAAATGCTGCAGATGGAACTAGAGAGGGTTGAAATAGTAATGAGAGGAGATGGGCTGGGGGCTCCAGCGCCTTGCATCTCCGTCTCTGCTCTCGCCCTGACCCCCTGCTGTGATAACGTCCCCTGTCGTTTTTGTCTGGTCCTCCTATTCGAGTTGAACTAGTTCCTTCCTGTATCTCCTCCTCGACAGCAGGAGAGGAGCGTCCAGAAGGGGCGAGAGACGTGGACGTGTGAGGACGAAGGAAGAACATTTTCTTCCACCCGCTCGTATATAAAGCCATCACTATCCCTGTTAATTCCCTCCGCCGTCTGTCCTCCTTGCCCGCCGCCTGCTTGTCAAAGTGTTTATTCAGCTTGGCATTGTTTCCTCGCTCCTCGTTTTCACAGAAAGAGTCCGAGAGCGTGATTCACTTCATTCACTTGAGGACAGTAGGGGAGATGAAAAGACATTTGGGGGGTAAAGACCCCCTGCCTCTCGCGCGCCAGTCAGTGGAAGGCAACGTAGGCGTCCATGCCAGTGAGAGGTGGCGCGAAGGTGGTGCGGCAATGGAGAAAAGGGGCCTCTTTGGGCCGTGCCCCCGCTGATTGAGATGTACCCCACACAGGCTAAACCCACTTTGGGGTGGTATTGCATCGCCAAGGGCCCCCGTTAGCCTCCGGGGAGCGCCAATTCCAGTCAAGAGCCTGCTGAGAAGCAGCTTGTAGAGAAGGGGCTGAACTTGACATGCTTCTGGACAGAAGCTAAAGAAGCCCGGGGATGAGGAGGGGAGCCCAGCAGGATGGGGTACTGCTCGGTGCCAGGGTTGCCCTGGTTACGGGCACAAGGAAGAGGCATGACTCTTTCTCCCTTAATGTATTATTTTGGGGGGGAGTGTTGTTTTGTGTGCTCTGCGGTTGTGTGCTGCTAGACCGCCATGGGGATGCTCCCATCCCTGCCGCTCTGGTGTCTTGACCGCTGCCCTTTGATCTCACTCATTCACTCACACACACATGCACCCACACTCCTTGGGTGTCAGTGTCAATCTCAAATCGACCTTGTTGTGACAGTCGCTCTGCATTTTTGCCTGAAAACGAATTCAAAATATACTCATGTTTAGAAAATATGCGTGCTGGGGCCTTTCATTGGCGATAACATCCTTTGTAATGCAAGAAGAATGAATTTCCTTATTTATTTCCATCATTTCTTCCCATTTCACTTTGCAGCGGTTTGTTGGAAAGCGATCACTGAGCCTGATCTATCATTTGTTTTTAGCTTTGAGAGGTAGATAAAACTTTGTATCAAAGATGATTGCTCAAATGATTTCATGGCAAATTGTTTAGAACTGTGATAATGGAGTCTGGTCTGGCTTGGGTTATGCCTTTGTCGAGGAGAATAAGGTGCCTACTGTACTGTGGGCCACCATGAGGTGTTCTGGTATCCATTTGGATCAATTGGCACTGATGACTTGGGAGTGGAGGGGGCTTGCTGCCCCCAGATAACTACTGCTCTTCCGTGATCAAACAAACCACCAAGGGAGACCTCGGTCATGCTCTCTCTCATTCTATTATCCATATTTACCTTCTTCGTGAACCCACAACCTCTCAACTTTCTCCCGGCTGCCCGGAGTTGTTTTTTTTTTGCCATCTGCTTCTCACAATCAGCATTATCCACAAAAACGAGGAAAACATGACGAGAGGGGAAACAAATTCATCAGCTGAAGCGAAAGACAGGAAGCATTTTGGAAGAAATAGCCATTTATGTGGAAACGTTATACCTGATATCAATGAGTGATGCGTAGAGGGATGGTGAGTTGAGAAAAGGGTTGTCTCAGACAGGCAGTAGTCACCTTTAGAAGGAGAAAAAATAGATAAATAGCCCGTTCTGACTTTGTAATAAAGTCATCAAATGACTTTGCTTTCACAGAAAAATTTCATTGGGGTGAGTCTGAAAATGTAGCTTTTAAATCAATATTATCTTTTGATGCATGGAGCCATTGGGTATAAAGAGTCGATACACCCTCAAATGCAATTTTTTTTGTGACAGAATAAGGACAGGGTAAATCATACCTTTTGGAATTTTGGTCAAAAAGCTTAAGCTCATCAGACTGTATGACATCATTCCATTTTTTTGCAGATTTTAGCGGTGCTTACACTGGAGTGTCATGCTCTTATTTCTGTGTTGTACTTATCTAATGATAGCTTGAATCTTTTGAAACTGTTGTTTGGAGAAGAAATTGTATGAATCATCAGGCAGGTAGAAACAAGATGAGGTAGTGGACAAGAAAATGGGGGTGTAATAGGAGGGCCTGATGGTTTTAATCCCTCCTTGGTGGCCTGTCTTCCCTTCAACACAACAGGTCCAATAATTACCCCCTCTTCGCTGGCAGCTCACACTCACAACTCTAGCAGCGGGGAGCGGACTAATGCTCTTTATCCGTATTGCGCGCGCTCACACACTGTCGTTGGCGCTGCCTGGAGAACGGTGCAAAAAAGGAGGGAAAAAGATGGGCAGGGCGCAAGAAAGCAAAATAATAATGATACGGACGATGTGCCCTCTCGCTGCGACTCTGGCCCAAAGTCTGCCAGGAAGTCACTGGGTTGGCAGAAGGCGTCGTCAAGTGGCTGTCGCTCTCCGCCTGTCTGTCGGCCTCTCGCCGCCTGTTTGCAGCTCACCTAATTAACACGCTCTCGTCGCCAAGTTGGTTTTTGCGTGAAAGAGCCACCCAGTGTGTTCAGCAGAGCGTGTACTAGCACCGTGTTTTATTTTTTCTGCATATTCTGTTTAATGAATATGTTACATCATCGACCAAATGTGATGATTTTCAACTAGTGATCATCTTACTTTTGTTTTTCACACTTATGGAAAACGTTGTTGGGCAACAAACTACTTTGCCTTCTAATACACCATTTATTGATTTATTTTTTGATTCATGGCAAAAATGCACTGCTCAATATGCAATGACATCACCTTTGTGGAGCCACTTGATGCAATGCGGAAATTCAAAGACACATTAACAGTCACACTATAGTATTAAACTTTTTTCACCATTATTTTAAGTCTTAAACAATATGAAAAATATTGTAGGCCTGTATCAATATTTTAAAGCTTTATTTACCTTGTAATGTAATACTTTAACCGTTTTTAACCTGTGAGAATGCTCAGAATTCAAGTAGACTGTGCAAAAATGTTTATTCTAATTTTTATCAGAGGCATTTTTTATGTATCTTTGTGATAAACGAGTGCACACGACAAAATATTTCATATTACAATGTTACATGCATGTCGGTCATGCACTGACTCTATAGGAAGATAAAACTGCTTTTATAATTCACATAAATGCACATTTTGCTGCACCCTGCCTGGATATCTCATGCTTAATAAAGCGACCGTAATGGACTGCTATGAGCATTAATAATAGATCAGCTCCGGGTCTGTTATAGCAGCTAAATAGCTTCTGAACATGATGACGTATTCCCGGATCGATAAAAGGACCACTTTACACTTGGTGCAGATTTCCGTCTCAGAAATGAACAACCTTCAGTGCACTGGATTCATTTCGTCGACGGGGCAAAATTAGTAGTGAACTTGAGCAGTTCAAGATAGTGTCTATGGTAAGATAACATTTCATGAAAATGACTAGCTTTACCAGTTTTATATAGAGTTTTGAAAGATCCTTTTAGGTAAGTCTGCTGTTGTAGTTTGGGGGGCTGTGCACCCATTGATTGTATTGTTATGTAACATCTCATTTGCATATCAAGACAAATAGCTGACATTTTTGCGTGGCGTGAAGTAAACCAGTCAAATCTGTCTCCCTGCTGAAGGCTCGGGTCGGGGTGAAGGGTTAGACCGAGTGTTTTTGTATGTGGACGTGTGTGTTCCATTTGGCTACTTCATTTTTTTCACGTGGTGATATTAGACCAAACCAGTACATCAAGTAGGATGTTCAAAAATATTTTAATGTCAGCTAGAGTGATAGATTCTTCAAAGCTCCTCATCCCATCCACAACATCACTGTGCCACTCTGATAATTTTTTATTTTTTGGATAAGATAACCTTCCTGGATACCCTCCCAACTCCTGCATCAATCCCACCTCAACCAACCATGACCCCCCTATGGGGGTCATACAATGACTGTCATGCATATCATTATTGGTGGAGGCCCTCCTTCCCCTCTGGGGGTCCGCTCATTGACCTCCCAACAAAGGATGAAAGTGTCCCGTCCGGGGGAGGGGGCTGGCCGGGCGGAGGTTGGGGTGAAGAGGCCTGCGTCCTCCTCCGGGTCGGGATAAGACCCAGCAGGACTTTCTTCACGCTAATAGGCACGACCCCTGAACCCCACACAAAGAGCATCACTTCAGGAGCCATGGGCACTCAGTGTGTGAGAGCAAGTGGGAACCAATGGGAGCGAAATGGGGGCTCTGGGTGCCTTTGACAGAGTCGGACCGCTGACTTTACGGAGGACAGAATCCAGTCCGCGAGAGGGGAGCTCAGTCAGGGGAAGCTTCAGTTTTTGTATTGGGAAAGGTTACAAATACGACATTTGGAATACACACAACCCCAAAAATGATTCAGTTAAACATGTCTCAACCAAAAGAACAAAATACTGCATCCACTTTGCTTAGCTTTACTTAAGATGTCCCCTCCTGTCCTCCTACCTGCTATTGCGGATCTGCAGTTAATTTCGAGGTCACTGGTGCACCACTCTCATAAATCTAGTATGAAAGCGACCAATCGCGTTCCAGGCCACAGAGAACAGACTCCAAAAATAGCTCATTACCGGTATGCCGACTTTCCGCGGTATCTGATACCTCGACTTTTTAAAACCTCAGTATATCTTCAAACCGGTTATAGGCTTACGCCATGTCAGACTTGAGTACATTTATAACAACAGCAACGCCAAAGCCAATGTCTAACTTCGTGCCATCATATTTGAAGCCAAGCATGATTGCATGTTCTAGAACATGTTTTCATTACAGTGAGATCTTAAGGAGGGCGAAGGAGCTTATAATGTGGGAACCAGAGGCCCCCTCGAGCCTTCTTGTTTCAGCTCGGTTGATCAGAGGGGAGGAGGGAGACGGAGAACTGGTGGCAGTGGTGGTAGGGGTGAGGGGTGGGCTACTGTACCTGCAGGGAAGCTCCAGTGTGAGGCAGCGAGAGGGGTCCACTTTTGGTTCTGCTATAATCCATCCACAATGGCTCTCCTCCCATCGCCTTCCCCCACTCCCGCTTCGCCTTCACCCCGCAGCGCGACATGCCCCCCCACACCCGCGCCCCCCTACAAAATCAAACTCTCAGCGTCTTCCCACATCCTCATGCTATGCACTGAATTCAAGAAAGGGAGGATGATGGAAAGTGAGAATTCAGTTTGAGGCTATTCCATTTTAAGGCCGTCACGACACGTCAAATGGTTATTTTGGCTTCTATTGATTTTGTTGGCAGGGGCTCTTGGGTGTATTTTTTTTTAAGGGGGCGCGTGGAGGGGCAGCAGAATATGACACTTGTGACAAGGCATTCCCCCACAAATAAAGTGCCCTAATCTTAGCGGGCTGTCAGCCAGCCAAACACTTTTTGAAAGAATGCGTCCCACACGCAACCAAAACACACATATAAATGTACCCCTCCCCTAACAGTGCTACAATAGATTGTCATTTCTATATTCTGTCTATATAAGTAGGTGTGGGTTTATTTTGGAAGTGTTTTGACAGCACCAAAGAAAGTAAATTCCCATTGGCCGCTCACCTGTGGAGATAATCTTGATCAGCACCATAATTAATAAGGTCTTAATAACACCTCTGAATTTGCCCCTGGGTCATGAGCTGTGAGATGATATCGTTAAAAGTTACTTTGGAATAGATGTTGCTAACCTTTAAAAAACATATACAGTCTAACCATTATTCATTATGGTCTTATAATGAAGTATTGTTATTGTTGATATAGTTTATTGACCCCGCTGTTTCAATTTTGGGTATTGAATCTAAATCAGAGTAAGAAATACATTAATAAGTATAGTTCTTTGTCTTATACCAGATCTTTTTTTTTTACATCTCAACACCTTATGTTAGACAGATTGACAATTAAATTCACAATGCAAAATGAAACCAAGTTGCATTTGAATGCGCCACTATTGGTTGTATGGCTTTTTCCATTGTTTTAGGCAGAAAATCAATGATATTTAATCACAACCACTTTTTGATGCCCACATCCATAGTACTTTACATCTTCCACATATTTTGAGCATCAAGTGATGCGCTAACGGACACTGCACACCCAACGACACACACGGCCTGGAAGAGTGTTATGTCAAGTACCGCCCATCAAGCTTTGTTCCTGTGTACTGAAGTGAGTGAAGCGAATGGCAATTCTTCATTCTCACCCTCGGTGCTCACCCCAACTTTTATCCTCTCCTCCCTCCTTTTCCTCCTTCCCCTCCCAGTGCCTGACTGTGGCCTATCCCTAATCCGTATTGAGCAACAGCACCCCACTGTACCCCTACTCTTTTCCTTCCTCTTCAGCCTAACAGCCTTCACTTACTAAAATTGTTTTAATTTATGTCCCTTTTCAACTTTTGTCCAACCCCCCCATTTTAATCCTTGTTTCCTCCACGTTTGAAACACCGACGGTTGAACATATCCTTTTTCTCAGATTGATTGGCAGGTCCAATCTGTCTCTTCTTGAATCCATCTCTAGCCCCTCATCTCTAAACCCACTATGTATTCCGATCCATCACTCTCCCATTTTTTTTTGCATTCCATCACTCTTCTCCAGCATCCCATCATGGACCTGAGACAAAGCAGGACCCCATTGTGTACCCCCCAACACCCACCCACCCAACTACCCTTCAGTTTCCGACCAGGCTTGGGCCAGTTAATCTTCCCGAGGCGCTCAGTGTCGACCCCCCCTCACTCTCCCCCCACCGCCCCAATGCAGGCAGACAAAGAGGGGGCTCCCTAATTCTCCCTTTCTCTCCTTTACCCTCACCACCAACTGCCCCCCTCAACACCTACATTCTCCATCCACTGGGCCTTAGAACTAGCGGAAAGGCTTTGAAGAGGGAGCTTGTCCCCCCCACCCAAGTTTCTGCCTTCCATCCTTCTCGTACTCACACACCTATGAAAAATGCACCACCATAGCTTGACTGTCAGGGTGGCCCTTCTTCCTATGCATCCCCACCCCCACCACCTCTCCATACCAGCGCCTATGTCCACCATTTTACATACGGTTAGCATCTAGTTGCCTCCCCCCCTTGAGCAAAAACTCTCCGCTCGTGAAGGATAGACATCCTGAAGAATGTGTTTTTCCGCACTCAATGCATGATTGGTGATCTTGACAGCTCTGTGGGCAAGGCGGCCATTTTTAATCAGACGTTAATTTATTGCGACGCACCCGTGCGGGCATGACTTTTTGTTCGGCGGAATGAGAAGGGTGTTGTGTTTCTTTCTGGCTTTTTGTTCCTGGTTTTGTCGGGGAGTGTGGCTAACATTAATAGCGTGTCGGAGGCCTCCATCGTGGCGATTAGAACTCGCCCGGGGCCAATCGCTTACCATTTTCGGGTGAAATATGTCAAACGTATATACCTATATTCATTGAGTAGAAACACCGTGTACACTCAACATCATCACGAACAAACATAACTTGGTAAAAAATGAGGATGCAAAGTTATTTAACAAGGAAAGGATTAGTTCGAATAACACTAGAGAACCAGATTACGTTGTGACTGACAATTATCGACTCAAAGCAGAACCTTTTCTCAAGTCGTCCACTTGCTGGAAAGTAAAAATAAGACAGGTTGCCTGTGGTCATTCATTGGCTCCTCAGAAACCAAAATATGGAATTTCCAATGCGTTACTACTCCCTTCTGACATTTACTGTAAGAACGTGCCAGATAAAACATAGGATTAAACATTACAGTAATTGTTCAAGCAAACCACCATTCGTCAAAGTGTTATCTTGATGCCAACATTAATGTGAAATGGAAGTATGCATATGTCAAGCATATCTTATGGAGTCCTCCTCAAATTCAAATTGAGGTTTTGTGTGACCTCAGTGGTGTTGGGTTTTTGTTTTGTTTTTCTTAAGTCTCTTTCGGATTTGTAAAACCTCCGTTTTCCTTTTGTACTATTGCGCTAATAGCTCAACCAGAAAATCCGTAGTTGTTAGTCGCTCACCTCGCCTTGCCATCCAATGATGACTTTAATACTATTTTCACAAAATTTGCTTATATTTACACACCCTGGCAATGATTTTCAGAAAATGTTTGCAGGATCAAATAGAAAGTCGAAATGCCAGGGAATAACAAAGTACTTATTATAGCACTGAGGTCGAAACTAGTCTTACTGTGTGTGTGTGTGTGTGTTTAGGGGGGCTAATAATGGCTCAAATGTGGGGATAATGGTGCACTCTTGCAACCTTTGCTAGGTGACATTTATAGTTTT
This sequence comes from Stigmatopora argus, assembly GCF_051989625.1. Taxonomy (NCBI): domain Eukaryota; kingdom Metazoa; phylum Chordata; class Actinopteri; order Syngnathiformes; family Syngnathidae; genus Stigmatopora; species Stigmatopora argus. Next base: position 9,719,636 of record NC_135405.1, on the reverse strand, counting down.
GGACAAAGGTGACTTGTGTAACTGTGTGAGAAGCACATTTGGTGCTGCTTTCTTTCGCACATCTGCGTGTGCGTGCATGTGTTTGTACCCTGATGAGTGTGTAAATGGGCCCTGGAAAAGTGTTGGCTGGAGCGCATTGGAAGCCTATTTAAATTTAACGTCACTTTATATGAGAAACTTCAAGTAGAGGTCAGTTTTAGTTTCCCTCTGGCATTTTGTGCAGCACAAGCGGGCACGTAACTGCAGAGCTGACGGTTTTTAATTTTTTTGCAAGACAAATATTTTCTATACTTAAAATGGGTTAGTCGTTTCACTTTTTTCACCGTAGTCTTTTGTGAATTAAGGATTTTTCTGGTCACAAAGAAGCACTCCCAAACTCATTAACTTAAGACAACAGCCCTCTTTTTGCACTCTGTACATTTGTGTAGAATCACCAGTTAGTGGCTTGGCATGTAAATTACTGTTTTAAGTCATTTCTGCAAGGATCTAGACATCATTTGTTATTCTTGATGTTGAGTTCATCTTCTTCAAGTATATACATTTGTGGTCTCTTACTGGTCCTCTGACTTGGCTAAGAAATTTGACCAAAATGTTTCCAGTTAGGCATGTTTACCATGTTTTGTAGTCATTTTCAGCAGTTGGAACCTGATATACAGAGCTCAAGTTTTCATTCGAATTTTGCTGAGAACAAGTTTCTTATCTTCTATCCGCTCCAGAAATTCGCGAGTTAGAATTATGGGCTCTAATGCGGGTTAGCTAAGCGGCATAGATGAATCCTGGGCACTTGATATGGGCTCGCTTTCTGCTGGATTTACAGTAAACTGGTTAAGTAGAAACCTGATCTGGAAGCATGACCAAACAATCACCGTTAGCTTTCTTCAAGGTGACTGCTTTGTTTTCCTGCGGTCCAATTCTCTTTTTAAAAAAAAATGATGGACCTTCTCCTCTTTCTCCTCCACATCCCGCTTTTACTCGGTGCTTGCGGCAAACCTTTTCAGGGCTACACTTCTGCAGCATTCCAAAATCCATTAAGAGTCAAAGTAGAGGGTTAGGGTTTTAGAGGGGAGGTATTGCTTGTTTCTGTGGGTGGATACCTGCTTGAATGGCATGTGCACAGCTGGAAAAATGATCCTACTTCAAACAAGCATATGAATCAGAGGTATCACTAACACCACCCACTCAAAAGCAATAAAACAAGTGCCGGGTGGGGTCCACTGCACGCTCGCTCAATCGTGCGCCTTATGAGAAGTGAAAGGATCGCCGCACGGAACACATTAGCCGGCGGAAAAATTAGTCGAACATGGCTACAAAGGCCGACAATGGTTTTCCTGAAATTACGCTGAATTGAAGGGGAAAAAAATGGCAGCAACGGGCTATTTTCTGCTGCGTGGTGGGCCTCAATGTGTCACCTGGCAGTTGTGCCAGTTATGTAATCAGCGTAGTGAGAGGAACCTATGGGGAAATTACAGAGATCAGGCAGGGGGCACTTTTCCCAAGACATTTGTGGGGCCCCTGCTTTAAAAAAAATGTAAAAGAAGGGTACAGGATATGAAGTCAGGGCTTTAAAATGCCACCATGCTTTGCAATGCAGCTGCATTGGGATTTTAATGCACAAATAAAAGGAGTTTGAACTAAACAAAACTGCTTGGATAAAAAAAAATCTTAACAAAGGGTGTTTCATAAAGCCGCGCCTTATTAGTTAATCCTAAAGCACTAAAATCTGACATGGTTGAAAGGGCCGCCGACGTTTCATTTTTTGTCATATCTTATCGGAGCACAGTAAGCACACAATAACTTTTTACTGTTCTGACTGCTAAGAAGTTGTATGGGAATTTGGTAAAGTGAAAGTTAATGTTAGATTTCCGTTAGAATAAGCAAGAGGAAGTGTTAAACGGTTAAGTGATAAGACTCCTCAATGCATTGCAAGGAAAGCGAAATCAACTTCTTGTGGTTTATGTCCATAATTGTATTATATTGCAGCAGGCGTTTTTTTTATATCGGCAAATATCATTATCGGTCTTCAACGACTAAATACTGTGTCCTCATAAAGTTGACGGTTTACACCCTAACAAAAATAATAGTGTGCATTTGTAAAGAACAGACATACCAATGCAACAGGTTGCACACTTTGCTCTACTTCCATCGTAAACGTTGAAAGTAGCTAATGTGGGAAGAATACAAAATGTACTTGACAGCTACAAAATTCTACATGAAACTGCTTTAAATGAAAATAGTCTTTTTGTCCATGTGTTAGCATCCTCGCACCAGATCTATCGTGCTCGTTTCAATTGTCCGTGGCACCACATAAAGCATTGGGCAAGGCATTAAATTGAGCAGCACATCCTTTTTAAGATAGTGAAAAGCCACATATATTATTTTTACATTGGCCTTGACGGCGGTACTATGCACTCGACACAGAGTGCCCTTTTTGTTGTGTGACATTACGACTCTGCTGCCCTTCCTCTACCACACACACACACACACAAACACCCAAATTCTGGGCTCGCTGATGGAAGGCAAACTCGTAAAAGTGTCACATGGTCCCATTTACCCTAAAAGAAGTCATATGCCATTGTGCCCGCCTCTGTTTAAATCTGTTCCGCTAAACTGAATGAGAGTCTCCGCTCTTTCCTCGAGCCATGCTGTGTTTAGATGTAATTCCACAGAATCCCTTTTATTTATTGTTTATTGCCCTTTGAGTTCTTGTACCAATGCTAGCGGCTTTTGGAGGCATTTCAGTGGTGAAAGGCTGCGGTGTCGATGGCAAGTTTCTATCAAAAGTGGTATTGAACTCGGCCAAGATTGTTCCTTGTTTGTAGGAACGCGGCAGCGAATATGACTTGACAGCTGAGCCTGAAGGATGTTCCCACAGTGGATGAACCCTGGTTGTAAATTACGTTAACGTTAAAGTTTATTTCTCGAAACAACCATTGAGACGCTTCTCGCGCTTTTGTCCCACCCATAACTGATTTGTGGGAATGTACGACCACCTAGGATACGAGTGTGAATAGGGTTTTGGTTCTGAGATCGGCGGACTTTCACTGCGGAATGTATCAACTGCATGCAGATGAGGGATGGGATTTTGACTTAAAATTGCCTTCATTGATTCAATTGGATGAATTTCATTCTCCAATTTATTTATAAGCCTTTTATGGATGGTGTGATATCTGCAATGTGGTATTTTAACACTTGTGTGAAGTACATTGAGTCCACCTTTTTAGAATTTTCATGGCGATGAATGTAACTACTTCTGGTTAATCACAAAATGTAAGGTGTGCAGTTGCTCTAAATTAACAACATTCATGATAAACATTCCTGATGTTTAATGTAGCCACACGATGTATTTTGTAATGTAGTTCCAACAGCTGCCAATGTACTTGTTCTTTTTTAGTCCAATTATTATTATTAGGGCTATCCAAAGCATAATTAGTTTGTGTGCTCTCTGTTGTGCTTCTAATGCTTCAAGACACTATCAATCAGGAATCAATTCTGTGCACTCAATTCAACATCAAGGATCTATTATCGCACCGTTCCCAAGAAAAATCACTACAAAATTTATGTTCTAAAACACTTTTGAAAGCATTCCTTTAGAGTGCAGTGCTGCTGAGCTCTGTGTTGTAACATATGTCAAGTCAAATAACAATATGCCGTGTTCTTCAACAGCTGAGCTACTTTTAACAGTCCCAGCACACGTACAAGTCATTTAGTTTTATGTTGCACAGGTGACAAACGAATACTTTTACCTCGTTGGTAATAAAATAAGCAGCTCAGTGAATCAATGGTATGGACATTTTCCTTTTGGGGTGCCAATTCATATATTTTCCCCACCTTTGCTTGCCTCAGTTTGGATTGAAGTCATGATTTGTACTGTTCACAGCCTCTGGGGGGCATATTTGCATTGGCATCTGTGTGTGCTTTTGATTTGCTGTGATAGTCCTTCGTGAGTTTCTCAAGTTCCCACGACTTTCAGTTGAGAACATGCTGATAAAATGTTGAAATATCTGAAGCCATATGGACTGTCTTAGACCGGATTTGGGTCTTGCATTAGCATCTCACTGCACAGGTGGATTTTCAAAGCATTTTCCTCGACTGTATTATATAACAATCAAGAATCGTCCGTGCCCATTTTCCATTGCCTCAAACAGTGCAAATTATCATTTCCATTGTAACCTCTTGTCATACCTTCAATCTCTAATTTCATCACTTCTCTTTTCAACTCCTACCACTATTCATGGCACGCATTAATCCCTGTGGAGCATTTTGGATGCTCATCAAATACGATTAAGGCTAATACAAGCCTTTTATGAACATGAAATCACTTTACATACATTTAATGGCTGCCCACATCTGCACGCTTGGCGCGGGCTTTGAAAAGTGGAATAATTTCAAGGCTTTGAGCATGATAAAGAGTGATGGAGGTTGCTGTATGGAGAGGAAAAGTATGCTTTTCCCATATCAATCAAGGCCTATGGATGGCGAGGCTAGTTAGCGGCTCATGATTGTATTGAGGCCCTCGGCTGGGCTTCCAGCGTGTCCCCGAGACCGGTCCCTTTTGCTCGGCCCAGTGGGGGGGACGAGGTGGCGCCTCTCCGGCCCCAAATCCAGCCTACGTTCATGCGTCCGTTCGGATCCATCATTGCGGGGCTGGTGTGGCGGGGCAAGGGCCGGCCTTTGTCCGGCGCCACATTCTTTGGCCTATTGTAGGCCGACCGCAACCATTTAAGGATTTTAAAGGCTCGTTTGCACAATTCCTTTTGTCGGCGACCCTCGGCCATGAAAAGCGGCCGAGGTTGGTTGGCTTGGGGGGGTGGGTGGGGTGCATTGGTGTTTCAAGTGAAAGGGGGGATAGATTTGAAAATAAATGGAAATTGGGGAATTAAGTTTGTTTTTTTATGTTAATTCTTAATTAGTGGAACTGGAAATGGTGAGCACAATCTGTTCCGGTATGTTGTTAAATAATTGCTTTGCTCGGATTTCGCAGCGGTTTTGCTTGTCGGAAGTGATTGACATTAATATTTTAGTCTCGGGGCTAAATGGGAGATGTACAAGTGAAAAAGCATATTCGTATGATGACAAAAAAAATGAGTCAAACTTGTATCTCCATAGATGGCATCAGGAATTCAACATTTGTCGTCTCATTGATTCTTCCTCTTTTCATTGGCCACCTGAGCACAGTACAGGCCGTTAGTTCCACCATTTTTTAACATTTCTTAATGGCACCAGTATTGGTCGTTCTTCAAAGATGATAAACAATTTCTGTATTTGAGTACTGTTTTATTGCCTGTTTTGATGTGTTGCTTAAACATATACAAGAACCCTACAAGAATTTGAATAGGCGCCAAACTGAGCTGATTTTGTTCACAATAACACTTGTGTCTGTCCTTGGCCATCAGGACAGCCATGTTTTTCTCATGCCAAGCAAGCCACATGTCGTAATGGGATGTGCAGATAACAGCTCAGACGCTTTGCATTTTCTCAAGAGTAAAACAAACGCGGAGCACAACAAAAGCTATCGCCAGCCTCTCCTGGCAGCCTGTGTGAAAACAACTCGTTATCAATTCGAGGGAATATTTTTGCTGTTCTCTGCATTCCGGGCCTGAGCTGTCAGGGACCTTGGTGCGAGGGTTATTTTGACTGTGATAAATGCTTGAGCACTAGCGTGAGTGTGTGTTGCGTCACCCAGCCCTCTCTTCCTGCATCCTTAATGACATCACAATCTCCGAGTAGAACGCGTATAGATGTCAGATGATTTAAAGGGGGTCGTTAAAGGTACTTATTGATATTCAACTGCTGAAGCGACCACCCTTGCGCCACTTTAAGTACCTCAGCACGAATGTCGATGTGCTTTAATATTGTAATGTACATATCCCGCTGTAAGAAATCCGCATTTTTTAATCATTTGATCATAATATAGCACTTATATCGTGTTCATATCTAAATTAAGGATAATAGTAACTATAATAGATTTTCTTCCACATATTAAACTTGGTTTTATGAAGGCAACACGGTGCACTAGTGGTTAGCAGCTCCGACTCACAGTTCTAGGGTTTACATTTAAATATGTGCAAATGCCTTTCTCTGTCAAATATGAATGTACAGCATTTACTCTTTTGTTCCTAAATCATTGATTTAGGTCCACGGAAGACTCGTAATTTTATGTAAATAGAAATTGATATATAGTGTGCCGTGCCCTAACTCAGCTGAGAAAAAGCCTGAGTGGATCATTTTATAAATGTCACCTGTATAGATATTAAAATGCAAATTAATAGAATAACCATAAAAAAATGAACGACAAGGGAAGGCAGTAGAGAAGACAAAACAGACTCTCCATTGTTTTCAAGGTAACATTAAGTAACAATAGAAGCTCGAAGAGTGGCACGTGCATGATTGTACTTTATTTTAAATAGTAAAAGGAACAATAGCATCCCTGTTGCCATGGCAACCCCAGAATCAGCCATTTCAAAATGTGAGACAAAATAATTTGAAAAAAGATGGATTAGTTGTAGCAAAAATAAAGACAATTGTTTCTGCTGAGCACAAAATATTAAGTACTTTTCGAGGGGTGGGTGGCTGTTAATTAGAGACAAAAACAATACAAAAAGAACCTTTAAAAGTACTGTTCTATAGATATCTTTGTTTTCAGTAAACCGAATATGTATGTTTTTTTTTGTTTTATTGACATTTGCGACTGTGAATTTACATTAAAAATAGTTTTAGTCCTGTTGCGAGCAAAACTCATCGTGGAACAAAACCAAATTATCTGCATAATTTTTGCCACTGCAATCTCTTTCCAACAGTTGCTGCATTCAATGATAGATTCTTGCAAATGTGATTGGTTCATCGATTAGTACTCAGCCAGCTGATAAATTGGATGAATGTGCATGGCTAATGTGATAGGGGCGTTGGTTCATGTTGTTGTTTTACGTTGGCCTAACATTGCGGGTGAATGCTGCGCCACGGGGGGGTTGATGGTTGCAGGCTAATCTGATGCTATGTAGGATACTTAAAGACTCTTAGGCTCCTCCAAAGCACATTGTTATAATCGTGATTGGTTTTAGCACTCAAGCAGAAACCAGTGCATTCCTTCCTATTGTGTTTCATTCAGCGGAAAAGCTTGAGTGAAACAAAAGAGACGGCGCATCTCAATCTGTCGCTATTGTTCCTCATACAGTGACCAGCAGAGTCTATAGGGAACTTTTACTGACTTAACACTTGACTGTGAGGAATCATTTGCTTTTTTATTTTTATTCAAACTGCTTTTTTTTGGGTGGGTAGGGTGGCGGGGTGGGTAGCCTCAGAGAAAATGGGATGTACAATGAATGAGGGAGGGTCATGACTTGTGGCTGAAGAGGTCACAAATGTAATAGCATTCAAGGTGGTGATGAACCCAAAGGAAACAAAAAACAAAAGGTTGCTAAGGAAAAGCAGACGGCATTTGAACAGTAGACAGCTTTTGAGAAATGTTTTAGTAGGTAGATTGTCTGGTATCCTGTGTGATTTGTTGGCTTATAAATGGCTTGTAACTGCGAGAAAATGTAAATGTGTGCTTTTTTTTTTTACCTCTGACTTGGAAGCTATCTGTCAATGATCAGTGTGGAAGAAGTCATTAACCCACACAAAGCAGCTGCTCTCAAAAGAAGACCTTGATTAGTCCCCAAATTTTGTCTTGTACCACCAAAAGAGAAATTGTGTTGACTGATTTGTACCATAAGGACTTCAACATGCACAGTGGGTCAAATTTGTCGGCCTGCTGAGTCACGTTAGAGACAAAGACCTTTGTAACGGCGGCTCGGTGACGGAACCCAACACTTGATACGCCACCTGATGCTTCTGGCATTTTATATACCTTGTCATTTTCTTCTAGCCTTCTCTTGGATTTTTACATTTTTGTTTTGCATTGCACATAGCTTCCCCTTGCCTCAGCAACTCACAGGAAGTCATTCACTTCCTAATTATCTGCACATCAAACAGAGGCCGCCGTGGAGACGCAGACCATAAATTCAAGCTCCCCCCTTTTGTCCTCTTCCTCCGATGCTGTGGTCCGATAGCGAGGCAACAGCTGCCTCTAATTGGGGCTGTATGGTTGAAACTGCAAACATATGACTTCCCTCCCATCCACTAATGCCAGCGCCACGGCGTACAGATCAGGTCGCCCGCGCCGTGAGGGGATGAGGTTTCAGATAAAGAGACGTGGAGAGAAATAAAGCCCCTTGATGGCACACAGGGAAACGCGGTGTGGTTTGGCGTCTCTGAAGTGGTCCGGTGCGGCCCACTCCTACCGCACGGAGGCCCTCGGGTCAACAGGAGCTCGCCCAGATTGACAAAGAGAAGGAGAGGGATGAAGAGAGAGAGAGAGTGTGACAGGCTGTGATAACAAAGGCAACCACAGTGCGGTTTGGTGATGGCTCTACGGGTGAACGCTGACGACTTGTTAGATCCGGCCCAGCCCAGATGTTGCAACCCCTGGAGAGGTCTGCTACACTTGCACTTCAGCCAGTATTGAAACCTCATGTAGCACCACTGTCTTAGCATACAGTGCAAACGTCTCCGGCCACCTCCCGCTTTGTTATTTTAATCAGCTTTTCACAGCAGTTATTTTGACGCCGCCAAACAGCCAGTTTAACTGTGACTTTACAGCAGACAATACATTGTTGAACTATAGCTTGCAGTTAAGCATCGGAAGGATTCCTTTATTTATCTTCTGGGCCGCTTATCCTCACAAGGGTCGCCTTGGTGCTTGAGTGGACTTCAATCGGTCTATCAATTCAGATTGATCGTTCCTCCCTTTAAATAAAAAGGTCAACTTGTTGTCTTTATAAGAACATTCTGTACTCAATAATTCACAATGACATTTCATATATGACAAATCTCAGCAAAATAGAGGATGGAGTGATTGTTTATGGCTGATGTTAAGAAATAACGAAATGTGAAGCTTCCCTTTGTGGTAGTTTGTATGCACGAAGGCCAATTTTGCTTAGTTGCAGAACTCTTTGTACTCAGACATTGTATAGTTAGGAACCCCAGCATTATACTTGTTTATTTCATTGTACATAAATGAGTGAGGGGTGAGGTGACCATACGAGGATTTAGTAGCTATCACTAGCGTTCGAATTGGAACCTCAGATCGTGAACGACCGTGTCCATTGCCTCTAATAGCCTCTTGTTTCCAAAATCGGCCACTGGGAATTTGTCTTGCTCTGGGCTACGGTGCAATGCATTTCCTAGCTTTCTTTACTGCATTCAGCAGGAAACACAATTAGCCCAATCAAAGTGAAAGGAGTGGGGAGTGTGTAGGCGGGGGCCACTGTGTTTTGCGAACATGGGTGGTGCAATGGCAGCATTGTGACTGCGGAGGGTACTAGGTGTTGGCCTGCAACTTGTATTCTTTTTTCAAGTCAAAGAATCATGCGGGCATCTGACTCTTGTTAAACAGTGGACGTGACATACAATGAAAGATATATGGCCCGGCACGGCCCTGTTATGTGGATACATTAGGAGATTACATTTTAAAGGGACTTGTTTAAAGGATGGCCAGTAAATACTCTTCAGCACTAATGCGCGCTCAGCGTTGAAGAACGTTTAAAGGCGCTGTTTTAAAAGCACGTTAATGGCAGTCTATTAAAAGTGGTGTTGGAATGATTCATTACTGTTGCGCAAACTGCTGTGTGAGCTGATTTTGATTAATATAGTCATCATTGGAAACACATCTATCTCTTTTCCCACACCATTTTTTTCGACTGGAAAGCTCCTACATGTGCAATCCTTTACCTTCGTATTGAAGGGACTTTTCAAGGCAGCATGTTTCCTCTGGGGACAATTTAATGCTTGTTTTTCCTATTGACACGTGTTCAGTATGGTTAAGGCATATTGGACACACTTGCATATATCGACTTTGAAGGACACTGAAGTCAAGGCATCACGTGTATAGGAATCACACCCCATGGTTTTACATTTTCCTGCATATTGTGAACTCATATCTCATTCAGTGAGTCATGAAGAGGCCCTTTTTATAGGTGTACAACTGGAAACCACGTTTAGTCTTTACTGTAAGAGGAGTAAGGGTGGTAGTAAAAGTAAGGACAAGTGACATTGATTGTAGTTTTCTCTAAAGAGCAGGGACACTAAATACATTGGGGACATTACCCACGAAGACTGGCAAGAAGAAAAATTAGTTGCGGTGCATTTATTCTTTCAAGACATGCACCCTCAAATATTGCAGTGAGCTATCAGCAGTTTTTATGACCCATATGGTATTGACTGAACTCTGGATGATTATATTCTGCTCAGTAATAATAGAAATTAAAGCAGTTGTAAAATCATGCATGCCACCATGTACTCGGAATATATATATATATATATATATATATATATATATATATATATATATATATATATATATATATATATATATATATATATATATATATATATATATATATATATATATATATAATAAAGTTGGGAGGCAACATCACACAATGAAAAGGGGCCATGTTTCCCTTGATGGCATGGACTGAGCTCTTTTAAAAAGTTCTAGAATCATGAAATTCTTCAACATTCTGTGTGTATGCGTTGAAGTGGGTTGTATAGGAAGGCTTAGCTCACTCTCTGTTTCCAGCCCTCTCAAAAAGTAGGCTCACTGGATGTCCGTAGTCAGCAAATGCAAGGGGGTGCGGACAAAAGGTCCATTCTCACAACAATAGGGGGCATTTAGACCATCACATACCCTGGTTATTCTGAGGGTGGGGATGTTAGGCTGGGGGTGGGGAGGCAAGAGAGCCGAGGGGGCGAGAGGAGATAGGATGGGGGGCGGCAGACTTCAATGGAAAAAAAAATGCGCACTATAGGAATGGGTTAGTGGTGTCCAAAAGCTAAGCTTACCTATAGGCCAGGTCAGAGGTCAGGTCCTAGACACACAGAGCAATCCCTGTGGTAAACAGGATGGACAACATAGCTCTCTGAAAATAACACCTGAAGAGTCTGTTAGACGGTAAAACTTAGCATGTATGCGTGAAGAATAGATAAAGGGGCTGCTAAGGAAATAAGCGCAATGCATCACAGAATGGCCTTAGGCGGTCTAGGTTTATAGCTGCATTACTGATGGTTTGCATTAGCGCTAACTAATGAGTTTTATGCAAAAGAGAGACGCTGGAACGTCGTTTGTCTCTAAAGCTGACTGATTGATTGAAGATACAGGTCATTCCTGGAAGAATCAGGCGATAAGGTTCTTGGAGAAGTTTTCTGGATCCGTGCACTCGAACGAGGCATTGCAGTAGTTTATTTAGACAATCCAGGTTAGACACCTTTATGTGAACTGGACACTGGATTGTAAAGCGGACAAACAGCCGTTCCAGTGGAAGTTGTTTTTCCAGCTCGCATTCCAAAGGTTTTTCGTCTTTAGAGTTTAAGTAAGGACTGACTGCATTCACTTCCTAAACAGGTCCATCATGACGGAGGGGCTTTCTTTGTATGGCCAAAACCGCACCCTTTTTGGGTTAAAATGTGACTAAATTGCCCCTTAAGAAGAAGACAGCTGGCTGTTTGCAGATTTTCATAAGAATTTAGAGTTTTACAACTCTTGTCCGTTTCCTGAATCCAGTTCTTCAACCTAAGCTCTAAATCAATGTTTTTGGAGTTGGTGGTTTACTGCAGTTTCAGAACAGAGTTCACTGAAGGGTTCCAATATTTTCTAGGATCAATTAAGGTTGAAAATGTCTTCAAAGGAGGTTCAAAGTTTTTGGGAGTCCAATCATATTCTTCCATAGTTTCTGTTGATCCATTAACGTGAATAATTCATTTATTCACTACTTATTTTGCACACTATTCTTTGCGTAACAAGAGAGGAAATGTACATTTTTTTTGTCCATGTTTATTGCCTAGTTTCCCTACGAATGACAAATCAAAGGCTGATACTTTAAATGCGATGAATGACACTGATCTTAATCTGTGAGGAGAAAAGGTCATTTTGCTGGGTGTGTATGTGTAAGCGGAAGACAGAGAAGGTCCATTTTTATAAGGGGGGAGGAGGCAAGATGATCTGCAGCAGTGCACAAAGCGAACGTGCGAGCACCGGGAGCACTACTCTCCTCTTTACAATTGGCCTTGAGGATCGTTAAGTGATTGTGTTACACAGAGCAGGTGAACTGCGTCCCTCTCCGCCTCGTCTTTTCTATTTCCCTCCCCATTATGATTTACAGGGCTATTCTTCTCGTTTGCCGCCACCCCGCCGTAACTTGTGCTGTTCTTTTGAAGGCGGCCTGCTTGCTGCCATTGTACCACGCCAGCTTTGAAGTGCCCAGGTCTTTAAACGAGGATGAGACAAGGAGAGTGAATTTCTACAGACGGCTGAAAAAGAGGGCTCTTGTTTCTGACAGGTGTCTTTTATAGAAGGGAGTGTGCAGGGCTGCTGTTTTTGTTGGGGATTGAGTTCCAGGCAACCCCATCACCTGCTAATTGAATAACATAAGCTTGCCATCTGTGAAGATTTACCAAGAGACGACCCCAATGTAGAGTTTACATGACAGAATAGCCCACAATAAAAAAAATAATTCCTACAAATGAAGGATTTTGTCAGAATCGCAGAACCCAAAATGCATGAAAAGTGACAAGTAAACTTAATTTGATTTTTTCAGAATTAATTACTAAAGGCTTTCATTTGATCTACTCTACCCTTGACCGAGATATGTTTTCCCAAACGCGACAGTCCAATCAGCAGAGGTGTATGCCGTCTGAGAGTTTGTCCGTTTGTGGGAACTGAAGCTCCAATCCGCCCTGGCTCTCTATGACATTTCAATTTGCTGACCTAGTTAAATAAGGTGGTTCAAGGACAGCGTTGTCAGCTGGAGCCCACTTCCACTCGTGTACACAGACTGAGTGTCTTCATGCGGAAGCTAATCACATCAGCTGTTATCTCTTCATTAACTCCAGTCTAAACAGTTCATCCTTGGTTAGCGCGTCTGCGGGAAATGGAGAGTACGCCTAGCCCTGGAGAATCAGGCGTTACATTTGAAACAATGGCGTTGCGTGTTATTTTGCGTCGATATCACCCCTTTTTGGTCAGGGAGGCGGCTAAAGACTCACATTAGTGATAGCACCAACATGCCATCTGGGTCTGGCCTCGGGCGGCTGTTTTGAGTGGGGGTGTTGTTAGTAGAGGGTTGCCGGACAGTACCGCGGATTCGGAGCTAGGGTTAGACCAAATACACCCCTCCTCCTATCCATTGGCTTGCCTGGCGCTCGCATCGCAGTGCGATGGCGAGAGACTGAACACACAGCTGTCCTCGGCCATTATCAGTGATGGATGAAGCCGCATCAGAGCATCAATGGCATGCCCCGCCGCTGGTTCCCTCCCTCCCACTCGCCAGCGTGTCCGTGCGCGCGAGTTATTTACGCGACAAAGACGGAAGGGAATATCCCGGTGACATAAATGAATCACTGCTGGCGATTCAATCGACAAGAGCGGAGGAACAAAAGAGAAAATGTGTGCGCAAGATGCCCCGTGCAGTAAATCTTTCCCTTGTGCTATTGGCCGTTGAGTGTGAGTGGTTTAATTGATGCAGCTGTCCTAACTGCCAACTTGTTTTAGCTTCCGGTGGGAGCGCCACCTGTGATGGGATTTGACAAAGGAGGATGTATCCCTCAGTGGAGGTTATGTTCACTAGATTTGATTTGGAAATCACTTTACTTTGCAATAAACTCATCTCACGTGGGCAGCAAAGGTAGAGCAAGTACTGTACATTGCTTCGTTTGGGGTACATGTACTTGTGCTTGGTACGGTTGATAGTCTTGAAATAAAAGTGACATTTTCTGAAGGTTAACCTTGTTTGTCCACCATTGTTACAGGTCATTTAACTAGACAGTTTCAGAAACAATGGCAGCTAATTGGAAGCTGAACAAAGTACATTTTCAATTTGTTATCTTCAGCTCACATTGTTATAAATGTCTTTAATTCCCTCAACCAGAGTGACAAGACTGGGAAATTTCCTTCTGCTATTTTAATGTGGTACAATTATTTTAGGTTTTCGGTGGGAAAGCTGGCAATTCTTTGCGTACTGATATTGAGAAAGTTAAATGTTAAACCCTAAATGGGAGTTGATTATTGAATCCACCAGTTGATGGTATCAAAAGTGCGTGTGATGGATGAGGTTTCCATAGGATTCAATGATGTCCTCCACTCACACCAATTAAAGTAATCAGCGTCACGGTTGAGTTGATCTCAACCAGCATTGAGCCCTTCTTGAGTCCTTCAGCCTTCTCTCCACTGAACACTATTACCTTATTCTTCCAAGCTATCGGGCCATTGTCCCCCTAAATCGAATTTATCCATAATTAACCTTGCGTGTAATCCTGGAGTTGGTTGATGGATGTCCGAAAAACGGACTTAATCTCTGACCGAGGTTTCTGATGATTAGATTAGTGTGCACTGACTCATATTTGCAACAATGGCGTTATCTGACTCAACAGCTGTCAAACACAAGAGATGGGCATAAGCCTGCCATTAAACATGCTAATATTGTTTTTTTTATCCGCTTAGATAAAGCGAATTATGAACATGAAGAGGCAGCAGGCCTGCTTGGTCACTCACCCTAATCGTCCCAATCTCATCTTGTCAGCAGCAAAGTGTGACTGGGGCATAGGTTTTTTTTTTCTTTTTTCCCCTAGAAATCGAATAAGATGTAGCTATTTGCATCTGTGTTGAGTCTGGGAGGCTGAAAAGCGGTAATGTTATTAAAACGAATACGGGTGGTTATGTCTGGAACGTCCTGATCCATCACAGGCAGGTGACAGTGGGCAGACAGGCCTGTAATGGAGTGGTCATGGACCACAGACTCATCAATGTAGCGCGCTCAGATGACATTTAACAGGATAAACTTATCAAAAAAAGTGATTTTATATACAGTGGCATTTAGACTTATAACCGCCCCAAGTTCTGAATTTTACAACAAGAATCAGATAAGTGAAGTGGAAAAACATTGTATTTTTTTAACATTTTTTGAGGAGGATGGTATACTTGAATGAATTAAACTCTTAAGTCAAGGTACCCCTATATTTGATGAGTTTTTATAGGCCTTTGCAGGCAAATAACTGTCCCAAAATGGACAAATTAGAGCTCTAGCTTTGTCCCAATCAAATGCATTGTGCTCCTATTTTTTTTAAGGTCCACACTTGCTACCTACTGACCCGGCTGTCTCTTTCTGTCCCGGCTACACGTAGATGAGCACCGCTAAAACTGATAGTGACGGGAGGGTATTGAAAGGCGAGCAACCCCACCGCTCGCCGCGCTCTTCGATTCATTAACCCGATTTCCACTGGGCTCTGTCCCACATGTGTCAGCCAGGCGCCCGCTGAGGATTCTGCCGCCCTGGACTGTCTTTGGCTTGCCATCAAACTGACAGATAACTGTCGGGATATGAGGTCGCAGACCTTTCTTCATTGCCTCTTTTCTTCTCAAATTTTCACTTATTTCGCTTTGTACTTTTTTGGCAATCAGCCCTCTTTCTGCAGCTCAATGATGAGCCTGTATCTGTTGACTTGACTCAATTCAAACGGATTTCTAAAGCTCTACGACATCAAGCACAGTGTTGTACATTAAGCAAAGTTACCATAAGATGTCAGGTTTAGCTCTGGGTCAATTCAGTCGGGGGCTGAAATTACATTTTCGTATGGAAAACTCTTGTTTTTTCACATCTATACTATTATATAGAGTACCCAAATGTGCCAAAAACTGTCTCTTTAGAGTTTAAGGTTAAATAATTGCCATTATAAATCTAATTGATGCATTATTCCTTTAAATTACAAATTAGTACAATAAATAAAATGCACGTTTGACACAACATTCGTTTAGTACAAAACAGCCATCAAATGACACAAAATGAACACTGCATGATTAAAAAAATGTTTGGGAAAGTACAAATTAAAAGAAAGTTGTTGGAACAGGCTGCCAACTTAAAGGCGCCCATTTAATGAGTCCATACATACAGACTTCACGGACCATTAAGACCATAAGTGCTGCTTGTTTACCCTGTAATTTGTGCACTGGTTCCATTAACTGTTATTCTTTTGGAAGTGATTCATGCAAGTGCTTCATCTTCACATAGAAAACAACAAGTTACCACTTTGGAGCATCGTAAACTTTGGCTTCTATCTCGCCATAGTTCCTTCTTTAGACATTATGCAAACTACCTCAGGGTGTGCACACTGGTTGAATGAACTGATTAACTGCAGTCACACCAGATATTATAGTGACTTTTAATTATAGTTCCAGCTTGTTTTTATTTGGATGTAAACGCAACAAGCTTGGTTGCTGCCATCTTTGAAAAATGTGTGTTTTGAAATCATTTGGATGTTCAACTAATGTGGAATACCCTATTTCCGTTTTTTTAGCACATCCTTTTTCTATATCACTCATATGTTAGGTAAATATTTATGATGGTTACAATTTGACCTCGGAGCAGATCATTTCAGAGGTCAGTTACCATCCCAAATGGGATTGTGTTGAGCTCTAGAGCTTTCACACTTTATTCATCCTATCTTCTTGGGTGTGTTAAATATGACTTGAAGATGCGTTTTAGTGGGTTTAGTTTTAATCTGATCCTATCTCTTGGAGGGTCAGGTCAACGGTCAGGCCTGTCCGAATGATCAAACTCACAAGCGGAACTAAATGAGCGTAAAATCAGTCGTGCGTCACATGGGGGCATGAAGATTGTCAGAACCATTCAGATCGACACACAATACACAATTTCCTGCTTTCTAATCTTAAAAGGATACGATAATAACTTTGAAAGAAATACCCTGACAAAACCATCGATTGGTTTCATGAGGCTTTTAAGGAGTAGAGATCTGCTACATCCCAAGATGATGGCGCAGCATCAATAGTTTATGCTGTTTTTACGTTGCTGTGGTACGGTTTGCCAGGCAGCCATCCATCTAGCTGCTTGCGCATATAAAGGACGTTTTAGTTTAGTCTCATTTGCTTTGAATTTATGAGACCAGAAAACCATTTGTTATGTGTTTACCCTGGAACAGCACTCATGAATCAACCTTGATACATGTACACGCAAACACAGAAGCAGCCAGTGATTACTCCAAATAAACACACACAATGGGGTGCGGACACACACACACACTTAAGAGCTGTTAAACTTCCACAAAAATTGGCAAACTTTCAGATAATCTTTACAAGACGAGTACCCGAATGAAGTCATTGAAGAGTATGTCTCACCGTCGTTTTGACCACTTACTTAATGAGCCTGACTGGAAGCATAAATCTGGGTATTTACAAGGAAACACTTTTTTTTATTATATGCCCTTTATCTTGTAGGCCAAGCGTTTAGTGTAGTCAGTGCCCTGTAACAGGAGACTAGAAATACGTAAGATGGGGTACGTGTGTGGCCGAACTATGAGCAATTTACACTATCTTGCCTTTACGAGATATATAAAATGTGTATTTCCATTTGCTGGACTAGCATGGAGCTGTATTTAGAACTCAACATTTTGTATGGTCAGATATTGTGCTTTTGTCATTGCCTGCTATCTCGTGAGAACACGGAATGTTCCAGAGATGGAACAGCACCTGGTTAGAATGAGGTCCACATATCATCCGGTCTCAGCAGGCTTTAGTTTCTCGATTTATATTTAAACGCTATTCTAGTTGCTTCCGCTGTATTTTGATCAACCTCGACTTTTGTGGCTTTACCCAGAAATCTTTCCATCCTTTCCTTGACATTTCGTGGCGGTAAAAGCCATTTTGTTGCGGTTTATCGCCGCGTCTGTATTCTCACTTATCTCCGAACCACTGTCGCAACAACTGTTTTTGCTTTATAAAAAAGGCGGTGATTGAAAGTAACAGTGAGATTTACTAAACGGGAATCGGTGGGATGTGCTGATTGAAGCAGCGTTGAGCAATTACGAGTCATGATGGGTTAATGATTTTTAAAGGCTTTTAGCTGAGTTTTGCGGTCAATGGCACGTTCTGGCTTGACTGTTGGACGTCATCTCGTGCCCGAGTTGTAGGTGCTGACAGACGCATCATCGGGACATTTGGCTCTGCGGGTCGGCTGCATGAGAACAATAACTTCAAAGACGCATATAGCTTACATAAGAGGGGCTTAAAGATGGAGGCGGCAAGGTCGTTCACAATCAATACGGGCTGAGTCAGGGCGGCTGCTGAATGGTCTGGTATTAGCATAGATATGCGAAGGTAAACCGTGCGAGCAGGATTTGTTTTAATAATTAGCACTTCACAGTGGCTTTTTCCGCCTCTTTCTTCCCATTGTCGCCCTCCTCTCTTTTGACTAATCCCGTCCTAATCATCCGCATTTTCTTCTTTTTCTATATCTCTCTCCGTCTTTTCCCCTTCTTGCCCTGCGCTCCCTCCGGCCGGCCTTTCTCTTTCCAGGCGCTGTGTTGTGCGTCCAAGGCCGTTTTCTTCCTCAGAGCACACTCTTGAAAGGCTATTCATGGATTCTTCAATGCAACCCTATTACATTTGTGTGCAAGGGAGAGAGAGAGACAGAGAAAGACAAATAAGGCGAGGGAAAGGTATGCTGGGGTGCAGGAGGTGGGGAGGGGGGTGGCGCTACAGTACTACCATCTGTATGCAAATGTGCTTAGACTTAGTAAACTTTGATCAAACACTAAAGCCTGCTTTTCTCTCGCTTTGCTCACTCCAAGCCCCTCCCTGTCCAGTATATGTGCTCTGCAATTACTGTAAGCTTGTGTCTTTTGTCAACGACTCCATGTTACACTGCTTGGAACTGGACTCCCTAGAAGAAGTGACCCTCATCCCCTTGCCCACACACACACACACACATATTTTGGACCCTCCCTAAAATGTCCCCATCTACACTCGCGTTCTCTGAGCACCTGCGACCACACTGGACCCCTCAACAGATGGTGACCCTCCCTCCTTCCTCTCGTACACATGCACATACACATCATACGGCCCTTGGCAATGGGTGACGGGCATGCCTTTGTGCAGAGGTTGGGCACATTACACACACACACAAACACACGCAGTTGTGTACCCACATACAGC
Source organism: Stigmatopora argus (assembly GCF_051989625.1). Classification (NCBI taxonomy): domain Eukaryota; kingdom Metazoa; phylum Chordata; class Actinopteri; order Syngnathiformes; family Syngnathidae; genus Stigmatopora; species Stigmatopora argus. The sequence goes on along the minus strand of NC_135405.1, from coordinate 9,700,600 downwards.
AGCCATTGTTTTCACCATATGGGGAGGTTAACATGTTGAATACAGATCGGGTGTCTGACGAGACAATAGAGGTGCTGTCCCAAGTGTCGTCATCGGAAGTGAGGAAACAAAACAAAAACACACTGCCTTATCTCTTACAGCTTTAATGTATGCTAGTCAGGAGATTTGTAAGCCCATTAAGAAGTGTCTCTGTGTGCGCGTTCATGTGTCTGTCGACTGTCTAACCAGCCAGCCACTCAGTCCAGGCAGGATAATGAGTATTAATCAGGGAAAAGCCATCGCCATATGTTTGTTTAACTCTGTGAAATGAGCCTTGTTTCAGACGCGTGTGCATTTGGAAGGAAGGCCAAGCCTGTGTGTGAGCAGACTAATGATGGCCCAACTATGAACGGGCTGGGGTCAGACGAGTGAAATGTGTGTGGTTCATTGCGCCCAGCTGAGGGCCACTGGTTAAAATGTTGACCAAAGATGGTTTGTGAGGTTGCTGGAGGTCTATCAGGACAACCATCGTGTACAGATCACTGACCTCAAGGTGAACCTCAATGGCGTTAAGAGGTGGCGTACACAAACTGAGTGTCTATTGTCACTTTCCTAGCTCCACAACCCCAAGTATATGCTGTGTCTGTCAGATATTAAACATTTCAAAATGGGAATGCTTTTTGGTTTCCCATTTCTGATGAAATTTGAACCTTTCTTTGGGTTGATAAGGACATAGTACACCATAGATACTAGTCATATTGGAGCCCAGACCGTTTTTTTGTGATTTGCAATGCAGTCTGGATAATTCTTTAAACTACCCATTCCTCTTTAGACAACATCCCATTTTAAATCTTCACACTCACTCAGACCCATCAAGCAACAGTATAACAATAGGGACTGGTGTGCAGTTTCTCCAACTGCTTAACTTATTCAAATGTCGCACCCCGGGTGTCGGCCCATCAAATACATGACATGTGTTTATGGAAACTGCGATTTAGAGTCAGAACAAAACAGGACACGTGCCCTTTTGATTGAACCTTCATTTTTCCTGAAATGTTATTGTGTATGAATTAGTCGTTTTCATCCAGTAACCTAGTAGGATAAGCCTTTGGGCAGATGGTGAGAGAAGAGGCAGGGAGGGGCGGCGCACACATTTCGTTCGTAAAGACACCAGGGCCCTGTAGCATCCGCACATATGCAGACACCAGACCCCTGTTACGTAATCCACCAGTTGCACTCCCCTGCAGAGCACCTCAAGTCTCGAGCTGTCTCAAGTCCAGAACAAAGTCATCCGTCTTGACGTGGCGTCTTACGTAGCGAGCATACCTCTGGGTGCTTAGGGAGCATATGGCTGAATGAATGTGGACTTAAGAGTCGGCTAATATTGTTTGATCGGGAAGGCGAAAGTCACCCTTTCGCGCCATCCCTTCTTTCTTTGCTCAAAAGGATTAATCAAAGTCATCAGCAATGTGTGTGTGTGTGTGTGTTTTTTTTTTCTGGCTGGAAATTCCCTCCTCACTGACTCCTTTTCTCTGAGCACCCCGTCCCGCTGAATGGCGACTCAGACCGTGGTAACAGATTTCTCTTTCAGCCATCTCCAGAGAACGCCCGGGCCGGGATGCGAGAGTGGCACATTTTTGGGCTAAAGCCCGGTAATGGCGGCAGCCCGGGGAGGAGGAAAAAAGGGGAGGAGGCCAGAGAGCCATGTGGCTGATGTTGGTAAACACTATCAAGGATTGTCCTGGCATTGTGGCCGCCGGCGAGCAAGGTCGAGGGTATCGGGCACCCGGGGGCCACACGCAGACTAGAGAGGTGGTGGCGATCGGCCGGGGTGTCGTACAATAGGTAGACAGACGCATTTGCATTCATGCGGGCAGGCAGAAATACAGACAAATAAAAGATTCGGGCTCTCTGTGTCTGCCACTCAGCAGCTGCTCTAGTTTCCATGGCGACGCAGCGAACAATGTGCGAAGCGAGCCGGCTTGCGTGTGCGTGTTTCGGCGCACTTCAAGTGCGTGTGGGTGGGTGCTTGTCAGAGGCTTCAAGGGAAGAGGATCCAGAAATCGCTTTTCTTTGTCAGGATTTGCAAGAAAACAAATAGGGAAATTGTAAAATAAACAAGGGGGTGAATAGGGTGTGTGTGTGTGGTTTGAATGGGGGGGGTGTATACTGACTGGTGAACTGGGGGGGACAAAAGAGTCAAAATAGCCACGATGTGGGTTTAATGATGTCTATTTATTTGTCAAAATGAGGTATTTCAAAGTGCTATGAGTTGCAGCACTAATAAATGTACACTTTAAAAATCGGGAGGGGAAAAAAACATCTCATATCCATATACCCAATTCTATGCACCCGATAGTTACAAATATAAACAATAGAGAGAGAAAAGGAATAAAAAGTACATGTGGATAGAACACATTTGCTGTACAAAGGTTTGGGATAGAAGATGGAAAAAAAGATAAGTGATATCTACTGAGAACTCATTTTCATACGAAAATATAAGTATCAAATTTAGTATGTATCAGGTTCACACTAAAAAGCGTAAAAGGTGTGTAGAATTAGTAAAATGATACGATACAAAGAAAATAGAGAGAAAAAAAGCAATATATTGTTATATTACAAAGTTCACGACGCTCGAAAATTGAGGCCTTACAGTACTTTTTAAAGGTATACAAAACTTCCAGTCTAGTTATTATTGGCATCTTCCTGACATGAATATGTTTATATAAAAAACCCAAGACAAAATGCAATATAAAACAAGGCAGATCTGAGTGTATTTTGTTTGCACACTTGTGCAGTGGATAAAAACAGTCAATGCACCTGTGTTCAAGAGCATCATTTTTGATATAAAGACTATCTTAAATCTTTTCAAAACTTTTCCACCATGAATGTAAGCTATAGCCTGTCAACAATGAAAAAGTTACATCACTTATTTTTAGGCAGTTGTCAAAAACAGTTCAATTTTGTCAGAATAAAAGGACATTTCTTCCACATTTCTCTCCTGGGGAAGGCTTTTTGTTTTGGTTGAGTTGTTTGCTTGGAAGTTGGTCTTCATGTGCATCTTGCTGTGAGCAACCTGGAGGTTTGGTGATATGAAAAACTCTTTCCCAAATTTGGATGATATCAAGGGTCTCCAGGCTTACCACCTTTAAACCCCATAGCCCAGACAGCTTCTTAAATTTTACGCTTAGTCTTTTTCGTCATTGTGTTCACTGGGAAATTTATTTTTTTGCTGGAAAATGGGACTACAAAGAATCAAGGAAAGCCTACGAGAACATCTGAACTTTATTTAGGTTTAATAAGAGGCACTTTCAATGGTTGCTAGCTCACATTTACCATTAGTTTGCAGTATGTTGCAGACTTGTGCAACCATTGTTTTTTTTTTCAATTGATCTCTTATTTTTTTCGCAATCGAGTAGTAAAAGTCAATAGTTCACATTAACGGTGTAAAAAGTTATGAAAAAAATTAACTGGTCTCACTTTTTTTTGTAAGATTACATAAAAACTGGCATTTGAACATGGGTGTGTAGACTTAATATCCACTGTATGTACAAAAGTGTCGGCTAGAAAGGTGCACAGGTATACATCCATTTACTTGGTTGGAGCACCAGTGTGATCGAGGAGTGAGGGGAGAAAGAAAACCTGTAGTGGCATCATCGCTTGCGTCCATATAGTCTTTGCTTTTTCGATTTCGTATAAATTTGTCCGCGTTTGCAGTTGTGAAGGCAAAGTTAGAGGTGTGCCCAACCGCTTTCGTGTACATGCACGATCGCCAAGTCGAGCGCTCTGAGCAAAGTGCCCTCCAACACCGGTCCCGGTCGGAATCCCCCTTGATTCCAGGCTGGTGTCACAGTGAGTACAAAAAAAAAATAAACAAAAAAAAACAAAATGCATACAATACAAATAATACCAAAAAAAAAAGATATAAAAAAGCCTCTATTTTCCTTATTCTTTATCGTTCCTCAATGTGACTGGATTGAAAAAAGTAAACCCTAAACATTCTTAACGTCAACAAATGTGCAAAAAAAGTGGCGGCAGTGAAAGTCCGAACAGCGCTCCAGTAAGCGTCCGCCCCCTCCCTCACGTTTGTTTGTGTGTGACGAGTCGTCCTCCCAGTTGGACATGCCAGCTTGCGTTGTGTGCGCGCTTGAGCGTGTTAGGCCAACTCGACGTTTACCCATCTGAGACCAGGTTGATTGAGGCGGTTTTCGGTGGAGGTGGTGGCGTCCCGGGAACGTTTGTGAGTGTTATGGGCGTCAAGGGCGCGGCGAGGGCGTCAGCGAGTCCTCGCCTGCTCCAGCCGGCGCATTAGCTGCTGCCGGCGGCTGTGCAGTCTGTCCTTCTCCTGCTTGAGCCGCCGCTCCTCCCTGTCCAGGGAGCTGACGTACTCGGTGGCCTTCTTGAGGATCAGCACTTTGGCGGCCTTCTCGTTGTGCGCCAGCTCGGGCACGTGGTCGCGCAGCGTCAGGAAGCTGGAGCGCAGGTCGTTGCGACGCTGGCGCTCCAGGATGTTGTGGTTGCGCCGGCGCTCGCTGTCCTCCGAGTCGGAACCGCCCCTCGGGCTGCTGTCCCCGCTGCCCACGCGCTTGCTGCGCGGGCCCGAAGAAACGCTGCCGCAGTACGAAGACGAGGCGGATCTGGTCGGGGCTCGGCCGCCGTCCGACGTTCTCTGCTTCTTGGCCGGCGGCGCCGGGTCGTCGTCCGACGTGTACGGCGAGGGCGCGGCGTAGTTGTGTTGTTGCTGGTGCACCGAGCTCCGTTTCAGGATGAGCTCCTGCGGGGCTCGACTGATGAAGCGACCCGCTGCACCGGAACCCGAAGCGGCGCCCCTGTGGTCTTGACTCCTGGAGACCGCGGCGGACGCCCTGCCGATCGTAGAACGCCTCTTTTCGACCGTGACCACGTCAATCTCTTCCTCCTCCTCATCGTCCTCCTCCTCCTCCTCCTCTTCTTCGTCATCATCATCATCGTCCTCTTCCTCCTCCTCCTCCTCCTCTTCTTCTTCTTCTTCTTCTTCTTCTGGAAAAGTAAAACACAATGTGCATGAGTTCAGTTCAGTTCTATCAGGTCCGACAAGTATTCTCACAAATGTCTTATATGTGTGTCAGCCGATGACAGGTATGCATGGGTGCGCGACTTATACGAGGCCAATAAAGGGAGTTGTTGCTCAATGCTGTTTTCATAAGCAAGAAGCGCCTTAATGCTTAGTGTCAATCACTGCTCGGCTAATCTGCCGCGCAGGCGTCGACACGTCGAGTCTCACTGTTGGCTTTCTGCCTCCCAAAATTCTAATCTGCCTCGTTTGCGTGCGGTGCGACGAGTTGGAAGTCGCCTCTCGTCCCTCCCGCTGACTTTGACCTTTGACAAAGACGCACCCCTCCTCTTTAAGATAAGCCGCTCTACATAATACCTTAAATCAAGTGTCCCATTGTTAGATGGCCTTATTATCAGTAAGTGACAACCTTTTACACAGAAATCAGCGCCTCCAACAACAACTCTTTTCAAAATGTATTTTTGTCGTGATAGTCCAGATTCATCGGGGTAACGCTATTCGGTGTCCGAGCCGATCCAGCAGGGGGAGCCGCGTCTAAAAGCTTCAGACAAATATTTTACGGTTTGTTTGGCGCCAAGTAGTAGACTGACTCTTTTTTTTCTTCAAACATGGCTTCTTATTGGCTTTGTCCGTCTTACGAACACAGTGTGCGTGCTTGCCGCAATCGGATCACCCACTCCACTGCCCCACCCCCGGCTTGGAGGGGCGCCAGGCGGACAGCTGTCGAGATGGCGCGCTTGTTCAAAGCTGTCAGCCCCCTTAAAAAACACAAAAAAAGAAGGCCGTCCTCTGCCTTGTGTGCGGCGGAGGAGGCGTTTTGGCAAGGCTGCCCCAAGCGTACGCTCGATGCCAAGCTTGAGGCTCTTTGTGCTTCTCTTTTTACTGTTTGTTTAGCGTATTCGTAGAAAGATAAAGGCTCTCCCGATCTCCCGCTTCCTATCTCGTGTCATCCCTCTGAAACAGTGGAGCGTCAACATGTTTTTGTTGTACTCGTCCAAGAGGCAGCCCTTAATGATGACATCATTGGCTGTTTAGGGCACACGATGTCCCCCCATTTGATCCCATTGTGTACAAGTGCAGCATTTGATTATAATTTCACCAAGAAACAATGCTTGATTATTGACACTGTCATCATTAATTTCAGTTTTTTAAACTCTGGTACGGTTTACTTGTCTGAAGCCTTTTTGGTACGCTGTGGGTACACACACACACTCACTTTACACATCACATACACATGGTTTCCTATTTTTACGCCATCTGCCGGAAGAACAGGCGTCTGATGACATAAACCCGGTTCACCGTGTCACATCACCAATGAATGTGTGTATGTGCGTGCGTGTGCGTATTGTGTGCGTGTGCGTATTGTGTGCGTGTGTGTGCGTGTGCGTGTGTGTATAATCCGATTGCAAGCCAGTCATATGAACAAGTCAGTCCAGTGTGCGCACAGTGCGCTTTTGTTACTGTTTGGCGCTCAAGTGTAGACAAAGACATTTGTTTACATGCTGTCTTTTCTTACCGGAGTCGCTGTGGGCGGTCGAGTGGGTCGTAGACGAGTTCCCGCTTGGGTTCGAGTCCCCGCCGCTGCTCTTCTTGTTGATGGGGAAGGGGAACACCACAGCGGGGTCCACGCACTCTGACGCCGCGCTGCGGCTCACCACCTCGGGCGCTTTAAGGCAAATGTCCCGCCTCCCGGTAGTAGTCGTGGCCGTCGCCGCACCCACGGCCGCCGCCGGAGGAGCGGCAGTGGGGGGCGGAGGGGTCACGGTGGCGCTGGCACTGGTCGTAATGGCCTTGCCCAGTTTCTCCGTGACCGCCCTCTCTAGCTTCTCCCTGGCCGAGAATCCGCTCCACATACAGTCCTGGAGGATGATGTTGTTTGGGTTTGTATCCAAAGCGGAACCGAACAGATCCATATCGTCGGAGGCCCCCCATATGTCGTCTTCGGGCAGGAAGAGCAGCTCCGAAGCCCAGTCCAGTGGGTCCCCTAAGCCGAAGCCCAGGAGGTCCGCCTCCGGGGAAGCTGCCGCCGGTTCCCCAGGTAGAGCCGCTCGGCTCGGGGAAAGGGGCGGAGTGGGCAGCAACTCGAATTTCTTCCAGATGTCCTCCCCCGGTGGCGCCGAGTCGGGACCACAGAAGTAGAAGTCGTCCTCATCCGGGTAGAAGCACGGTTGGAAAGAATCAAACATGTCCGAGTTCTTACTGATGACCGCCGGCATCCTTTGCCACCCTTGAGAAAACCTAGCGTGGGAGAAAAACAACATCATCATCAACACCCAATCCTTCACGGATCTTCGAAGCGCGTCTACCTGCGGACAGACGCGTGAATCCCAGACGCGCACCGCATTCCACGCGCACTCCCGTGTAGTAGTAGTAGTATAGTACTTTTTTTCCCTCCCCTCCTGCTGCACGCTATCCCACTTTATGCGTAAAATGCACCACCCGTGCTTTAAAGATGCCACTTTGGAGATGACAAGGAATCCACAAGCTCGCTCACCTTATCCCTCCTTGGCTGTGGTTGTTCACGCGTGGACCACTTGGTCTACAGTGGCAATCAGCAGCAGCAGCGGCTCAGACACCAGATGTGTGGTGCAGTCATCGACGTGGGGAGCACAGACAGTCCTCTGACACGCACCGTCCTGGCTGCACTGTTTTACGCTCACGAGCCGCGCAGGAGAAGCCCCTCCCACTTTCCGTGCTTTAGAGGAGGAGGAATGGGGGAGAAGGGGTGGGGGGGGGGGAGAGGTTGATAGTGGGTTTAGAGTAGAGGGAGGCGGCGGGGGAGGTGTTATTGCTTGTGGGTAGTCGGTCTTTCTCTCAAGGTGAATGGAGATCAACAATTAAACAAGGCAGGAATGGGTGCAAAATAGACTGGGAAAAAACTACATTTATTTTTAAACATTTAAAAAAAAATGTAAGTAAGTCGTTGCCTGCCGTTGACAAAGGCAGACCAATTCATTTAGACTGGGAGGATTAGTTGTGAATGCTCATATGTTTTTAATGCCATCAACGACGCTAAACGTCCAATCCACTGTGACTAGGAAAGCTGGTATTGATCATTCGCTGCCAGGCTCTGGATTGGACGTCTAGCGTCGTCAATGGCAGACATTGAATTGAAATGATCTTATTTTCCTGAAATGTTCAAATTCATATTTCATATCAGTTCTTCAAGGACACATTAACGTGAATTTGAAATTAAAGAATCCCCATTTGTGTTGGCGATCACAATGTTTATTTATTTCAAAGAGCTTCCCATAACGTTTCCCTCCAATCCAGTCTTTAATGTCTGAGGGTCAACAGTTTCCCGTGTTGCGTTTGTCTAAGGCTCACTGCGCCCTCCTACGGATACATTTATAAATGCAGTCCTTGTTAGGCATAATAAAAACGAATACTAACTAATCCAGATGGTTTTTCCCCCTCTTAAATAAAAGAACTACGACTGGTGATGAAATGACGAATTTTCTTTGTTCAATAAGGCACTAGTTCCCACGCTACAGCGGCACATGAGAGAGAGCTCTTATCCGAGGAAATATAAAAGTTGGCCTCTTATTGTGCTTTATTGCACACTCCCTACTAAACCTCGCACAATGCTCAGTAACGTTAAGACCTATTGGCACACATAACAAAAACACCATCATTAAATAAATTAAATGTCACTTACCAGTGGCAGAGAGGTTTATAAAAGCTGGTTTGGTATAGCTGGAGTAGTTCCAGGAGTCTTTGTCTCAATCTTTTGAGTAACTGATGTGATGACTTGGAAAGCCGCAGTTAATATATTGAGGATGAGTAGCTGTTTGATCCTTTGATCGTCTGTCATTTCTGGCTATGTGACATCACTCTTTATACATCAAGCATCATTTGAGGGGTTTGTTGTTTTTGACATGAGATATTACCATGTGTTTGAATCGCATGCCTGACGTTATGATTTCACTGCTCAAAACAATATTTGAAAAGGTTTTCCCGCGATGTTGGTTTGATACGATTTGAGACGCAATACTCAAATGATGGGAAAGACGGTTATAAGGCATGTAGTGGGCAGCGAGCGATGCGTTCACTTGTCTCCGGGATGAGGAGGTGTTATGTAAGAGCAAGTGGTGGTTGTAGCCTGGAGTCATTCCTATTTCCTACTTTGGAAAATGACAGTTTAAATGGAAAGGAGCATCTGTAATTATGTGAATGGGCACACTCACACACACACACACAGGCTGATATTGACACGGGGCAACGTTTACACAATGGCTTCGATTTGAAGGCCAGCTGTGAGCAGGAGGATGAGGAGGAGGAGGAGAAGTGACTTCCTCCTGTTTTCCCCGTCAAACAATTGAAGATGACTTCAGCAGAATGTAGGATTGTATCGCACCTTCATACGATGGTTGCGCCGAAAAATTGTCTAGTACTGCAGTCGTGTTAACGCTGGAGGTGATTTTTTTTTTAATGTTTGTTTTGGGGTTGAGTTCAAACAGACATTGAAAAGTGAGAATGTGCAGCTGTTGTCTTTGCCAAGCAGAAGTAGCAGGGAGTTTCATGGGACCAGGGAAGACGGTTAAAGGCGTGGAAAAACTCCCCACAGGCATTTTGTCTTTGACTTTCACAAACTCTTGTTCACTTTGGATGCTCTGCCAATGACAGGAGTCTCCCTTGCCAAACAACAACACAAAACACTTTTTTTGTGGAAATTGTTCATATCGCCAAAGTTGTACATGTAACACTGAACCTTTGATCTATTCAGATTTTACAGTCAAACTGTCAACTACATCAAACATGTGGGTGTTCCAATGCTATTTTTTTATTTATTCTGATCTGTTTCAATTTTTTTTGCAGGATGTTTTCCCGCTACTCATCCATAATGGAAATTATAATGTTACCATTATAAGACAAATAACGCTACATATTGATTTTTAACAGTGGTACAAATGTAAAATAAATAAGACATGTCATCAGGAGATTTCTAATTTAGTTGGTGGTCAAAAAAGAGAAAGAAAAAGATTTATATTGATTTTGTTTGTTGTAATTCTGAACACATTTACGTATAATCAAACAAGGAGGGGCTATAGGGCGAGGGGAGCATCTTTGTTGTTTTTAATAACAATTGTGCGTACCCCCTCCGCCCTCTCATTCACTGCTGGACTAGCGCATGGATGGTTAAGCAATTAGGCCAGTTATGATAAAAGATTCATAAGTCACTCACAGTTGATGCTTCAAAGTCAATCCACTGCAGTGACGTACATGCACACCTTACTATGTCAATGTGTTATTTCTCTCACTCGTGCACTTCTTTGGAGGCTTATTTTTGTATATTTCCAGTCATCTTGAATTCCCCCTGCCACTATGCTTATGAAAAATTAATGTTGCATAATGAAAACATGCATCTGCGTCATTTTGAAATTATCATAATTCGCTGAAGCTAAAAGGAAGCTTTGTTAGCCCGGCCAAAGAGGTCAATCAAGTGGATAAACAAACGCACAAATACTACTAATGAATGACGTATTTCAAAGTTATTTAAAACTGGGAACATATCGGAGATTTATTACTTGGAGGTATAATGCTGTTAATGAGGACATTAAACTGGTTGGCCGTAAGCCTTGGAAATCAAGTTATGGAATTATGTCGTTTGGAAAAAGTCGGATTATTTTCTGGATACTTGAAAGAAGAAAAGATGAATTTATTTTTTGGGGCAGATTCTAATCATAGTTTGTTCCTTGTTCTGCTTTTCCTAATAGCATAATGGCTGTATTAAGTAGATGACCTTTTATCAGCTTCCGTACTTCCAATACTGATTTTATTCCCCTAAAATGATGCCAATGACTTGCTCGCCTGGTATATTGTTGTTGTTTGTTGTCGTTAGGCATTTTGATTTTTTTCCGTCATGATCGATGGAAACCCACTGTGATGTTAGTAGGAGAAACTTTTTCTAATAGCAAAGTGTAAAGTTGGAGATTTATGATGATTATTTCATGTTTTGTCATCTCAAAAATGCTTTAATACAGCTGTTAGAGTTTGACCAAGCTATATACATATTTTAGATAAGGTTTTATGCAAATTATTGGCATTTCTATTTGTATCAAATTGTTTTAGATTGTCACAAGTACTTCCATCTTTTTTTCTACCCTACATAACCTGAAGCCAACCGCCAAACTATAAAGCTAGCATTATCCTGAATGAACTAGAATGATGACCGTAGGACATTTTCACCTTGTGTTGCACATTATTTCCCTTTTTTCCCATTTACAACAATTTAAGTTCAAAGTAAGTGTTTTCTTTTCCCGATAAGCCTAAAAAAATGACTTCATCAGGCAGTATGCGAGTTCCAACAAAGCTGGGAGGAATTCATAAAGACGTTCCTCCGTTAATAAGGCCGGTGAAATGCTTTAGCAACTATATAAACTAACATGACAAATGTGATCAAAGATCATGTTTGCCCATGTTGAAAAATTTCCACACACCGTTTGTGCTTTTGTCAAGGAAATGTTCTGGCCTTTTAGTACATGCACGATTGATTTGATATCGTTTTTGTGACGAGAAAGAAAAGTGGAATCTGTCTTGTTTGATCATGCCCGCAAACCTTGTTAGGGTTCCAGGTCTACCGGTTCAATCAAACCGGCACATCCGATGACTCACGCACAGCATCGTGTAAGAACGCCGTTAGACACACTTGAGGATTGCCTCAAGTCAGTCGTTCTTTTATTACCTCTAAGGAACAGAGTTTTGAAACCGTCTTTCGCTGCCAGCTATCATTTAAGCGTAAATTTGTAAGCCGGGTTCCATCGAACTTGGTCCACGTGACGACTTGCGCAGGAGCTGCCAGTGCACGTATAGAATTCATCAAGTTATTTCACGCGGCGGGAAACCAGGCATTCCGTTGTATGTGGGAACTTTCATAAAGATGAGAAGATAAGCGCATCTTGACGTTTCCCGTGGCTTTGCGGAAATGAACGTATAGATAAGACGAATTGTTTTGTTTCAATAGCATTAAGGCGTGATAGATTTGTATCAAACTTTGAAGTGGAATGCATTGAAAAACGTAAAGTTGGCTATTTGACCAAACCTTTGGGAAACAATCAGCTCCTAAAACTACACCAACATTTAAATGACAAAGGTAACGGGGGTAAAAACACAAAAACTTTTCCAACAGCGTTTTTGAAGGGGGTGAAAATGCGAACATGAGTACGTAAACTCCTTCCAGAGTGGAAATCCAAAGACATAGTCGCATACGTAAATAGTCACAACAGCATAGCCCAATCTGCCAGGACCTTTACCTGTACTTATTTGGTATTTTGCTACTCGCAAGGGCGGAAACCTCCCGTGAATAGAGAATCAATCAATTAACATGTCAAAGCAAAGTAAATCAGCCCAACATTCTCTTGTTTCTGCCCCTTCCATTTGTGATGACTTCCAGCAATGTCCCATTTGCATTCGTAAGGATTGGTTACTTGATTAGGGATGGCTGGGAAAACAGCAGCACAGCTTTTTTGTCTCTGTTGTTTAGCAAACAAAACAACTGGACACTTCGCATCCCAAATTTCAAAGTACTTGGAAGAAGAAAACATAGGACTCGGGTTTAGAACACATAACCAATCACATAACTTGGGGCCAATCCAGCGACTGTATTAAGTGAAAGTAGTAGCATGCAGTAATATAGTAGTACATCTATTATATTTTGTGGCATAGTAGATTTTGTAGCACTAATGCTAACTTAATAAGAAATCCTTCTTGGCTGGTTTACCAACCCAATGACACAGATGGACTACCTAATCTGGCTTCAAATAGTTTTTTTCTTTTCTTACAACATTCACACACTAGTTTTCATGCATAATTTATACTGTAATATGGCTTTATTTGGGTGCACTGTTTATTTATTCATTAAATTGATCAATCCCTGACCTCAGCCATCCCCATTCAAGCGTAAAATTCTTAGTAATTGTGCGTCGCTGTTTCCCGGATCACATTACCAGTTATCGATTGGGTGACTGTGAATCAATCAAATGTGGCCCTGAAGGTGAACATCATTAGAAAGCCTGACGATCAACTGGAAATCAATATCATTGATGAATTCACAATTAAGGCCAACTGGATTCACTCGGTTTGTCGTCGTCAATGGCCCATCTGACATGTGCAATACTGTTTTCCCTAAAGGTCAGCCTGCGAGAAAATATTTTAGTCCAATTGTTTAAAGTGGCGTGTAAATCCACCTTTACTTTGACAGCTTTACTGACCTGTTGTTGCTGTTTGTAGAAAGTGGGGACTTTGCCAAGTTGGTTGGCTCATGAATCACACGAAGGAAACTCATTTTGACTCATGTTGATGTGGGGGTCACTCAAACAGACAGCACAGTCACAGGCTGTTAAATGCGCTCTAATATGCAAAGACATGCTTAAATAATCCATGTGGAGATCTAACACGTGTTTCCGGGAACCCGATGATGTCCGATGGTGTTTAATTTTGTATATCGACTTTCCAGTTGCATTTATGCACTGGCTCACGGATGAGTCGAAGAAATTAGTCCATTTGAAAAATCTAGTTTCCTTGATTTATACCATAGCTCTCAGGTGTTGCAGTTTCAAACTTGTTTGGGGGCATAATTTACTTGAACATTTGTCATAGCCTGAGGTGCTTGAGCAGCTCGTTGATTAAAAAAATGGAGATAAGGCACAATCGTGATAATGGGTGTGAAAACCAAATGGGGGTGGGGGGGTATTGATGCGGGTCTGAGGGGAGAAAGGTGAAGAAAGACGTTATTACGTAAAATAACTTGTTTGTTGTGATGAATAGATATGCAAAGGAAAGCTAAACAAAAAATTTTATCGCTCGATCACCAACATTCAACACATCCAAGTTTTTTTTTTAAATCTAAATACGTCAAAGTCTAGTTTCTTTTGAATTTTGAAGGAACTATCTGGTATTCACTGTTAATTGACACCAAATGATTTTTAAACAAGCATTAATGTGTTTCTACAGGCTGGAGGTTGACTGTGACGAAGAATGCATGCTGTTTATTGGCCCCTGATTCCTAATCTACAGGTAATAACAATTAAATCATCAACCCTCATACAAAAAGGTCTTTGAAGATCCAGCTGTAGAAGATACGCGCCAAATTTCATTGTGATCCATCCACAGATAATCTATAAAAAAAACAATAGTGTATACACCCCCAACAACAACACGAGCCTCAAATTGACGCGCCTTCAGCCTGTCAAAATAATTACTTATGAGGAAATATTTAAAAGTGGACTATATCACAAATTGGTTTGGATTTGTTGTCGGTGAGCCTTTAACTCTAGGGAATTTCTTTTGAATTATGACGACTCAACGTTGGCTAAAACCTGAATACCACAATTTCCAAGTTAAGTGTTCTTTAGAAATGGTAAAACTTAGTGTTTAATTGGCAGGCAAAAAAAGTTTTTTCTTGGCATTACTTTAAATTCATAGTGTTATCCTTATTAGTCTTATCAAGTAAGGACCAAGTAAGTTCTTGGTAGCAGTGAACCCTACAAAACCTCCTGCAGGTCAGTGGACTCTTTTTAGCGGATGTCCTCTCTCCTTTCTCTACCTACCTTTATCTTTTGCATTTGTTTTGAACCTCAGGGGTCATTAGCCAGACTAAATGTTTGTCTGCTCACAAAAGGAGATGGTTAATATGTTTCAACACTTCCATTCGTCGGCTTTCTTCTCTGGTTGCTCGATGTGTGAGTGCCTGCATTTGTGTGTGTGTGAAAGGGGACTTCAACGTCTCAACTGGCATTTCAAGACTCACAAGCATTTCAACACCTCTGGCGGGGGAGGTCTTCCGAATGTGTGTTTGTGTGTGCATGTATTTACGCGGCTCAATGCATTCCACCTCCAGGGTTGGGTTCCCGGCCAGCCGGGTCGATATATCACACCTGACATCATCTGCGAAGTTTGGAGACGTGGGGAAAAAGAACGTTAGGTTTCCCGAGAACATGCGTCGTCTTGTCCGTTCGTTCCAGTCAGATTAGCTTGACTTACGAGTACCGGGTTGAGGGTGTGAGAGTAGAGGGGGCGAAAAGGCTGCTTGGCGGCAACGGTATTTACTCCAGAGGTGAGAAGGAGGAAACCAAAGCCGTAAATTTCAAGTCAAATGTTTGTGTTGACTGGAAGTGGTGTTGTTGCTGCTGTTGTGATGATATCGCTGGTGATTTGCTGAAGCCAGACGAGTACAGGAAGTCAGCGGTCAGTGAAAATGGCTGTCCTAACGGCGTTTAACCCCCAGTGGGGAAAAGAGCCATTTGTTTTTGTGACGAGTGATTCTTTCCTCCTGTGTTCGCTGCATTTAGAGACACTATCTACAATTTCTGACATATCCCAAATGGCCTTCATTATCAGAAACGTCGGTGCTAGAACACCAAAATGCCATGACATTGAATCAAATGTCATTTCTGACATTTGGTAGCGAACCCTATAAAATCTACACTGAAGAAAAGCACCATCACGGTTGCTTCAAATGGGATTTCAATCTTGTTAAAATTGTGTTTACAGCATATTTTATGTTTAGGCCTGTATTTAGTTGTAATCCAGCCCCTGTCTTTATGCGCGCGTAAATACCATGCATTTAAAAAGTAGTTATAGCCTAATGAGATGTAAATGGATGCCGGAGGAATCCTCTCACTCATTCAGGAGGGGCATAGACACCCCTCCATCTTTGATGTTGAGAGTCGGTGGAGTAGTGATGTCTCCCCATGCCTCCCTTTATCTTCTTCACTAGTGAATTGTCGTGAAAATGCTGTCTTGACAGGCATTATTCCTTAGTTTGTTTCCCCCCCCTCCTCCATAATGTTCGTAAAACAAAATAAGATGTCAAGTAGCAATTTCTTGGTGAATAAATGACAGGTAATAATAGTATTAGGTTGTACTGAATGTGTACTGTGTACAAAAATAGACAGGTTGATTGGGCCTTTTATGACTGGGTTGAATAGGGCTCCATCAGACCTGAAGTGGACCACAACTTGCAATTATATATTCATTTTTTTACGTAACTAGCCTACGCTATGTATATTACTTAAAAGTTGTTTGCTTTGAAATATGTTGACTTTGATCTGCTGAGAGGAGACATCAAAACGTTTCGTTTTATTTTCATAAACAAGAAGTACTTTGTTGGTTGTATTAGTGTCGTTGTTGTCATCATTCAATTTGTTTCACATTATGTCATGTGTTCTGTGAAAGCAGTTTTGTGTTCGCACGGCTGTTGCGAAAGTGCTATAAAAAATGAAGTTAGGCTGAGTCCAAGATGAGGAGAGGTAGTATTTTGTGCACCGTGCCAAGCCCTGCTGCTATGTGAGCGTGTATTTAGTGACTTTGATGGCTGCCACAAAGGACGGGTCAGGCGAAAAGTGCAGTTTGACCCCCGACAAGGTGATGTGCCAGACGCCGCTTGCTGCTCCATCTGTTCATGCCTTGGTTGTGCACTCGTGTGTGTGTGTGTGTGTGTGAGCATAAGACAGACTTTACCTGTCAGAAAACCAGTTCTGTAGTCTGCTGTAAGATCACCCGCAGTGAAACTGTAGCCATAAAGTGAGAGGCTTTAAAGGTGAAGAAAGATGGTGTACTATTGAGTACATGTTTGTCTGACGCTCAGTTAATTCGCAAGACCTAATGATGTCTCGTAACTTGAAAACCTAGTTAGTTTGGTTGTTGTAATTTAATGACACGTAATTTGAAAGAGTAGGCCACACCTTGACTTTTTGGAACGCAGAGAAAGTGGCTCAGCTGATATTCCTTCGACGGCAAGGAAGCAGACTATCTATGTGTATATGTTTACTCTATCACGTGGATTCAGTTAGGTAATGGCTTCACTTATAGTATTCCGGAGCCGGAATTTTTCTTTACATCCAGGAAATTAAAGTTGCAATAATACAAAATGAAGTAATATTATGAGAATTGAGTCATACATTGAGTTATTACAGGGTTTAAATCGTAATATTACCAAAATAAAGTAGTTCTCTCACTCACTGTGGGCCAGCACATAATGTATTCTACCATAAACGGGTTTTCACTGTAGATTTAAACAACCTCTGGGACAAAATGTTCCTCCCTCGTCCCAGTAGACGACACTGTCTCGTCATCATTGATCATGCTTAGCTGTCAGTTGTTGGTCTGCTCTTTGTGAATACATTTCAGTAGCCTACAGCCATTTGACCCTTCTAGCGTCCACAAGGTCAAGCCACCCCAGCAAAAACACATCCACTTCCTCCTGCCTTTCCTCTTAAAAATCTATCATGTGGTTCTCTAATCAATTAAGCCGCATCTGACATTCCACAAGCGTGATGCCATGCCAATGTTTCCTTGAGGGGATTTTGCCTCTGTACAACTCCCACCCCTTCCGTTTACCCTCTTTCCTCTCACCCCAGAATGTCTGTGTAAGCATGTGGCGTTTGATTAAGTAGCTGGTCGGAAAGGAGAAAACACGTGCTTGTTTCAGTTTTTATTTTATTTGTTACGTTCAATTAAGGACACTATAAAATTGATCCGTGAAATACGCAAGCAGACTATCTGGAGCTTATCATGTTCTTAGACACAAGACTTATGATATAAAATGATAAGTGCTCTTGGTATGTTGATTTGACCTTGGTCACTATTTTCCGATATGTGATAATTGTGTAAAATATGTAACGCATGCAGTCACAGAAGAAATACATGTTGTCTGTTAAGTTTCCAATGTATTATTTTTAAGTGCCCCTATTAGTCACGGGCCCCTTGATATCGTCATCACGGCTTCCCAGTGTGAGACGTATAGAAGTAATGTGATCCCAATACAGCGTATCAAATCTATCCATATTTCATTTTTTAGCAACTGGCTGCTACACGCTACTTTGCACTATTAGTTTTGACAAATGACTAATGAACGGAAGCAGTTGTCTGCATTTTGGCGCATCAAGTGACTACCTAGCATAATAATGTTCTGAGTTGAGGATTGATTATAGATATGTCATTTTGCCTTAAAGGATCTGATTGATGAATGGGTACCCAAACTCATCATTCATCTTGGAATTGAACTGAAATAATGATTCTCAGTCCAACGCATAGATTTTTGTTAGCATGTGATATTACTATTTAAGATGCAGATATTTAAAAGCTGAGAAAAACAAAAAGGAAACCCAAGTGATCCTTATGTGTAGAAAAAGCTTAACTGGCTAAATATTAGTATTAGTAGGAAAGGGATGTTTTCTTGTTTTAATAGAGCAGAGGCAAACTATACAAGGGTTTTATTCTTCTTCCTTATTTGCTTACTTTTCAATTACTTTAAATCTCTTATGAACACACATTGATGATGTCTGTAGAATTGAAATACTTTTGGGAGACCCTCAAAATCGGGTGACTGACAACTAGGATCATTTCTATTTCGGGGCAAAAATGACACAATGTATTGATCCATATATATTTTTTTGATATTGTGGGAACAACACAAAGTAGTAATTAGCAAACCTGGTCTGCGTTTGAATCTCGACTAGGTGGCGTTTAGTGTGGACATGGGCGTGAATAGTTCTCTAAAAGTCTTCTGTGAATGAATGGCGAACAGTCCAGGCCTTTTGCTGAAGTCATCAGGGATCAGCTAATGAAAATGTGCACTATGATAATGAATACATGTGAAAAAGCGATGTTTCAGGTCCCTACATAAAACATACGCCATTGCACACATGATAGTTAAACACTAATGTGATTGGTCCAGTCCTATTTATAGAAGAAAAGCCGAGTTATGGTGGTAATAAAGCGTGACGTCGTTGTACATCACATTCCTGTTTACTGCCTGCGAGGCTCACATCCTCGCTGTGTGTGTCCCGTGAGTTGCATGAGGCCCGCAATCATACTCAGTAATCACAGTGCTAAATTTAAGACTGCCGGGATAACGGGGCAAATCAAAGGACTCGTTATCTGCTCCGTGCTCAAAATGTAGATTCTTAAACTGCGTTGTGATCTGATAAAGATGTGGGCCAAAGGGGCCAGGCTTGAAACATCTGCACGCCTGCTGGCCATACGGTAGCAAGAGGAAGACGGCCTCAAATGAAAAGGAGGACTTGAACCCGGGGGAAGGAGAATAGAAGTGTTACTAGTAACTCCTTTGGTCACTTGCTCGGGGTTCAATAGTACAGCCTCGGAGGGCCAGTTGTGTCCCAGTTGAAGAAAAGAAGTGGGGAGGGGGAGCGTTGTGGGTTTGAGGATAGAGCTGAACAGGAAGAGTGATTGCCTATGGCGACTGAGACTTCCTGTCAGATCCAGGTCACTCAGTTGCAGCGTGACATTACCATGGGGGGAATGGTCTGTAATCGCAATAATCAACATGATTAGCTCAAAACAGGCTACAGCCTAAGACCTGCAATAGAGAGTTTCGCCACCCAGGCTGCTACTGACGGATAAGTAGCCTCAGCATCCTTACATGGGAATACTGGTTGAACCGTGATGAGTTTGAATTTGGTGTTTTTCTCATAGAAGCTCCCCATAATTCTTAGGATAAGCAGTATTGAGAAAGGTAACTGTAAAGTCAAGCAAAAAGCACAAAACATTTGTGGAGGATATCCCTTAGATAAACATTGTTCTATAAAGTGCCAAGATCAATGTCATATGTGGTAATATTGTGAATTCCAAAATGTTAGGAGACAGTCATTTTGGTCAAGAGAGCAGAGAGAGAGGTTCTGTGTTTGAATATTCTTTGCTTAATGTCTTGTGACTGGCTAATGACAAGTCCAGGTCGTATCCCTCCCTTTGCCTACAGTCAGCTGAACGATACCAGAAGAGACAATTGTGAAAGATGCGCTGTGAACGCATTTAGGGGTGTGTCCAAATGTAGTAAATTTGATTGTTAATGGTGGGAACAAGAGAGCCACTTCCTCCTCAGCTGGCCCAGAAAAGAAACCAAGGCTATATCACAAATAAGTAACTCCTCCTGAGGGAAACAACTGCCTTAACATTTCTCAGTCCTATAGAATCGCAGTCATCACATATAGAAGTAGTCAGGATTTTGTCTTCATTTATGTGACTCTGTTGTCGCGCTATTTTCTCTTGTATTCAAGCCAATTTTGGACTCATTCGGTCACCTCTGCCCTGCAGTGTCAGTGACTCAGTGTTCTTTGACCATCCATCTCTTTGTGTCTAAACAACTTGTCAATCAAATCGCTGGCACTTCCTGTTTACCTGTCCCATTGACCCCCTCCGCCTTCGGAGAGCCACCGGCGCTGAGTGCCTGAGGACAAGCACTCGCATGGCCAGCTTCAAAGTTAAGGCAAAGTTTACCCAGAGTTGAGCTTCCACAGGCTGCTCTGTCCTGCCCTGGGCTGGTGTTCAGATAAGAAGACTGCTTCCTGGTTCAAACATGCACATACAAAGCGAGTGAGATGGTCCGAAACTAAACTAAGGGATGCAAGGCAAACATTGTCATTTGTTTGAGAAGTGACTCAGTGGACGAGAGAGAAATGCGTTTCCTCAACAGCTTGTTTTTGATTCCCTTAGTGGCCACCGTTCTTTATGTGCTACTGAATTGGTGAGTATCAAGTATGAATGGCATACAGTTACCACTTAATGAAATAGTTGCCACTGTCTGACCATGGAATTTGGTAGATTAATTCAATTTCCGCTGAGGTCGACTAACATTGTCTTGACTGTTTGTGGCTACGGTGTTAGTCCCTTCTGCGGTGTCCTTCTCGGGATTATAATTCACCAACATTGAGAGCTGTGTACTTCAATTAAGGCATCTCATTCCTCAACCTCCAGGCCCCAGTACAAAGCAGTCTTTGGGGTGTATAGAGTCCAATATTGACCGGTCTGTGAACTGGGAACATAATGATTGTTCTGTTCCTGCCACCTTTGACAGTGTAATGGTACAGTAAAACAACTGCCTCTCGAGACCCATTGCCTCGCCGCCGTGGTATTCCGACAGATAATTAGGGAGGAAAGCTAAAATATTCGCTCATCTGTCAACATGTAGAGTGAAAAAGGGGGGGAAATGGGAAGCCATTTAAGCCTAATGCGTTTCAATTAGTGGCTAACTGTTAAGGGGAAAGCGGATGTCCGATTTGAGAGTCGTGCGGGTCATCGGTGAACGGATTGTCGCCGACGAGGGCGGGCGACGGTAAGCGACTGGGGAAATAGGGGGATTTCCAAGTATAAATAAAGGCCTTGTGAATTTTAGCAAATGAGCAGTAATGTCCAAGGAATGATGGCTATAATGATGCATTGGGCAGGACATTGGATTTAGGTTGGGCCCCCAGCACACACAGGAACTGCTTGTTTGTTCCATGCGGCGCTGTTTCCTGTCGGACCGGCTGTGTGGGTGCGT
This sequence comes from Stigmatopora argus, assembly GCF_051989625.1. Taxonomy (NCBI): domain Eukaryota; kingdom Metazoa; phylum Chordata; class Actinopteri; order Syngnathiformes; family Syngnathidae; genus Stigmatopora; species Stigmatopora argus. The sequence goes on along the minus strand of NC_135405.1, from coordinate 9,679,289 downwards.
GTGTGTGTTCCACTGTGATAATCAGGGCAGGCGTGTGTGTGTGTGTGTGTGTTCGGGTTACCCCACAGTTTTCCTCTGCTTTGGCTGCCTGTTCAAAAGAACTGCTGCAGCTCACGAGGACGGATGCGCCACGTAACCCACGGATGAGATCACTGCCCGTCCGACCAGGGACTTCCTCCCTACACAGGAAGTGTAGGCGCAGCTGAGAGAGAAAGGGCTCTTCCTTTACCGCCCTTCTTTGCTTTTCCACTATTCTCCTCCTCCGCCGTGATCCGTGTTTTGTTTTAGGATTGAGATAAAGCATCACTTACGCCCCCCGCCCCCGAACCAGGAAGTGCTGGCTGTTGTGTTTACGCAACGGAGGTCCAGGAAAAAGTCACCAAAGGCCTCTGGGAGTTTGGGAATCCCCACGCTTGTATCCTCATATTTGTGAAGTGGACATCCGTCATGCATTGACAAAACATAAGTGTGTCTGCACGGGTGTATGGTCCTGTGACACTTTGGAGGGAGAGAGGAACAGAAGAGCATCTGTGTCCATGTTGATGGCCTTTTCCTGAGGTGCTTTTCTACTTAAAGACTTTCCTGTAGCAATGAAAGATTGACTCAATTTATTCTCGGCAAATTTCCCACTTTCCATCATCTTTGACTAAACACTTGTCTTAAGTGTTTGTAGATTTTACACTGGAGGATACAAATGCCTTTTTACATAGATATCACAGTTTCTGTGCTGGATTTGTTCCGGAAGTGGGGGGGGGGGGGGGGGGGGTCAAAGTCATATGGTCCATGTGATGGTTGAAGATTCACAGAGGTCTTTCTTTGCAATCCCCCCGGAAGTGGTGGAATATTGCCATGACCAAAGGAATGATGGCCATGCGGAGGATGTGGTTATTCTACGTTACGTCTGTATAAAAACTTTATTTGTAGGTCAAACTAATATTAGAGGCAACATTTGTATTGAATAGTTTCATGTCACATGCTTGTTCTTAGCTATAGCCCATTGAATATGAAAACTATCTATTTTTCCACTTAAAAAGATTGACAGCTCTCGCATCTTGTCTTTTTTTACAAAAATAATTTGCCACTTGACTCAAACGGGAAAAAAAACATCATTTCTGGTAACTATTAATCTTGAAATTCCCTACAGCCGCCCAGTTTGACATTTTCTTCACAAATGCACAAATTCCAGGTGTACACATTTTTAAATGCCATTTTGAAAATATATGGATCTCATTTTGAAAGTCCTTTATCTTCCCTACAAGCTGAGTGCACGTTTATTATATATACACACAATTATAACAATACGTGTGTATATGTCATTTGTATTTGTATTAGTGTTTATAGTAGTAGTAACTTGGGTATAGGAGTAGTGTGGCTTTCTGAGGTTTGGAATTGCAGCTCAGCTTTCCGCAAACATGTACGCTTGATAGTTTTAAGTCCTCGAAATGTGGATCTGAGTGTTAATGGTTGTTTGTATATATGTGGCAGCTGGCCAGGACATAACATGCCTCTTGCCCACAGTCATCCGAGACCCAAAAGAGGACAAGAACCGTTTGTATTCTGAACATTTTATATACAGTGATATATACTGCCTATTCAACTTGAGCAAATCCCATAAAAATTAATATGATTGATGTAATGCATAATGCACAAACAATTCAATAAACTTGCAAGCTAAAAAATGAAGTCCTTAATTAAATTAATAGGTACAATCAAATTCTCCCTCCCACAAAAGTCGCCAACATTTTTGTTATTTTCAATTTATTGGATCAAAATATAAGAGAAATTCCCAAGCAGAGTTCAAAATAGCATCGAATAATGAAAGGATGACATCTGCCCAATTTGATTGGACAGGTTTTGTCGAATCAATGTGAATGTTGACAGCTTCAGTGCCACCCATCGTACAAATATGTCTCTTGCGATAATGGATATATCTTTGTCTTTTTTTACCAGGAGGATCCTTCCAGTTTTTTTTAGGTCGGTTCCTGTGCTCTTAAAGTCACTAGTTGGAGCGGCTGCTATAAACTGATGGCCTCAGGAACTTTTGGTGGAGGTCAGCAAGTGCAGAGGCGACAGCTGTAGAAACGCCGCGAGCCTGGTGCTGCATGAATGCTGGTGATTATAGCGAGCATCACACACATGCACACACTCAGCACACACAAGTGCAGAGCGATCAGATCTTTATCTAAAGGATACATTGTTTACAGGGTATATAGAACACTTAGAGTTAGTGTGTCTGTGGTCCCTACATATGACTACATATCACATGATTCCAAAAAAAGAAAAAGAAAACGGGGGGTGTCCAGCTTCTGTTTTCTTTAGGACAGCCTGTTCTGTATTTATTGTCCATATGTGCACTAAGGTGTGATTCTGGATGTGCTACTGGTAAGTGTGAAGTGAAAATCACTGGGTGTGGTGGTAAAAAGAAGGATGTACAAGTGTAGGGAATTTAATTTGTTTTCCAGCATGAAAAATTAAGATCCCATGCATTTCCTGAGGTGACGTACGACCATTTCTGCCTTACAGCCTTCCACAAGCAATGACAAAATTGTAATTTGGGTTTCAATGTTGGTGTACTAATTTCAAAGACATTTTATAGTTAAATAAGCACCCCCCCTCCGAATAAATAGTTCATACTTCCTGAAGGCAATGTCACATGCAAATGTGATAGGGTAAACAACAGGTGAAAATTTACAGCAAACTGAAGTGCATGTGTGGAATAACAAGTTTGTATTATCAATCAATGATTATGCAAATCATTGAATTATGCAAATCATTCTATTTTGAGTTCAGTTTTTTTTTCATTTTTGTCTGTATGAATTAACATACTACATATATAATCACGGATACGATTATTATCAGGGCAAAGTATCATATAACAGGTCACTCTTTGATTCACATCGCTATTAGTTGAATGTTTATCAAAGCCTGACCATTCAATTGGGGTGGCCATTTTAGATGATGGGGCAATTTTCTGGTAGTCGCAACCAGATGACCACTCAGATTGTTCAGTCATTCAATCAAACGTGATGGAGTTCATTTATCCAGATAACTCGAATCTGATCTTTGCATTGAACCCCCCCTAACATTAGCAAACCGGGCATTTAGAAATGTGCTTTTGTGTTCTGGTTGTCTGGTACGAAATGACCCTATAACCATTTATTGAAAGGCGTATTCCGGTCGGCCTCTTAGATGCAAAAACCCTGGGCTTGTTTGAGGTCATGGCCTTGGAAGCCCGTAGAGAGGTGTTCCAGCTGGGGTGCTGCTCTGGTGCTGGTGGAAGCAGCTGTTGTGTGTTAGACTGTCAACATAGAATTGAAGGAGGGGCTCTCACTGGCACCAGGAGTTTTAGGGTGAATTTTCTTAAGTTACTTTGGTATTAACTATTATAGTGCTTGAGATGACATGAGATTGCAAGGAAGGCCTGTTCGAAAGCCAATGTTTTCATTATACTAAAAGGGCCCGTCAGTGAAAGCTTTACTTTACGATGCGTTCAGCATATTTTAAAAAGAAAAAACGCAATGCCATCGAGAAGCCACCTTTAGCATCTTCGATTTCTGATCTTCCCTTTGGTACATTCTCATGGGAACCTCAGCGCATTTCAATGAGCTGTCTGCTTCACCTCTCAGCGCGAGCTTCTCCGGGGTTAACTCCTGGGTTCAAAGGTCACAGGATCACAGGCTCCACAATGCCTCGGATTGTTGATTGTTGATGCAAATTGTGGACACGTTAGAGGAAGGATCGGGCCGAGTGTGAGGACTTGTTTGATTGTATGCATTTATCTGTTTGTGTATTTGGGCCATTGGTTAAGTGTGGATGGGTTTTTTGGGGGGGAAGAGGACTCGTGCATGCCAGCGCTGCACGTTTGTGACAGAACCTGATTGGTCGGACCACCGTGGCAGATGAAACTTGATGGAGCGCAGGCTCTCTAAGCTCCTGTTGATGGGGATTTGGAAGGGCCTGTATTTGAGAAGAAGAAGAAGGGGGGTGGGGAAATTCAATTTCCTCCCCCTGCTTGCCGGCGCTGTTTGGATAGCTTGGCCTGGGATTGTAGAGGGTGTGTGACACTCAAGATTACCCACTCACTGCAAATCTGCTGAGAAAGTGGCGCGGCGGTGATCAGAAGCATACCGTGACTCAACTTAAGAGGAATGTAGCAGGGCTGAGAGCTGTCATTCTGTCTGTCAGTAAATCCGTGTGTCTGTCACTCATTTATTTTGTATTTTTTACATTTTTCCCATCACCTCGCAGCGACTTACAGCTGCCTTGTTTAGAAAAAATCTATCTGCATATTCATACCGTGCCATTAAATACACTTTGGTACATTTTCACATCCTAAAATCATGCACCAGTACGTTAAGACCAACCGTATGCATGCATGGACATCTATGTGTATGTATGTATATATGTGCTAATATATGTGTATGTGTGTATGTATATGTATGGGTGTATGTAGACGTATGTGTATGTGTGTGTGTATATATATATATATATATATATATATATATATATATATATATATATATATATATATATATATGTATATGTGTGTGTGTGTGTATATATATATACTTCAGAGACACGCTTATTTATTTATACATTTATTCATGTATTTATTTATTAATTTATTACCTATCTATTTATGTCTAAAATGCCTTTCCTATTCCTGCATCCTCACCCTCTTGCTACTATGACAACGAAATTTCCCGAATACGGGATGAATAAAGTTATCCAATCCAATCCAATTCTCAATAGATTTGTATGTACATTGTAATGCTGTTGCATTATTAATATTTACCGAGTTACACGCAGCTACGTAAACAAGTCAAGTCCATGGTCAGAAATACATTACCTGTGAACATTTTGACACCACTTTGTGTTTCTCACTTTCTATTTTGTTCATTAGAACGGGCGCAACCCAATAAAGGCGTTACATTCCATGCAGCACACCAGGAATGTCAATTACTACGGCATTGTTTGTGCTCTTGTTTGTTTGTTTGGCCTGTTGGAGGGCTGTGATATAGATCACGTGGTGGTTGGGGGGCCGTTGTAACTGACACTTGAGCTGCTGGCCTCCTCATTACCCCCAGCCGTCGCTCTCTTTCACTGAGCCATAAAATACTGGAATGTCTTTAAGTCCTCATCCTTTTTTATTTTACAAGACCACTCCATCTTGCACAGATGTTGTGGTGTGTGTGCATGTGAGTGCGTGTCTGTCTGTGTAAAATAACTTGGGGAAATATCTAAGTGGTCTTAAAAATTCATGAAAGTTTTTCAGTGTGTAATAGGTAGACACAACGAATCAGACGTTTGATGCATAAACATTGTGATAAAATTTAACCATTTTCTTTGTAGTAGTACATAAAACCTTCTGCCCTGAACCACGTAGTCAAGCGTTTAATAGTATAAAAAAATGATGACTTTGAATAACTGTCCCTGAGGACCATATTTAGCAACATATTTTGTAATTGTGCCGTAATATTGTGGGCACTACAACTTTTTTATGAAGTCAAATTTGTCATAATAGTGGGAAATGGGTCTATTTAGGAGTTAAAGTTAATTTTAGAATGATAATATTTTATTGGCCAATTTCCCTTTTTTCATTGACTTGTCATTCGGTGGGAATAGCATGTAAACCCTTTGCAAATCCTGCATAAAAGTGGTCTGGGTCTAGATAAAAGCCCGCTTTTGCACTATTCACAGCCGTAAACAATGTGGCGGAATAGGTCGTACATCACACACATGCTGCACACCGTACACGGCTCCCTCGAGTGCACATAAGGACGGCTAAATCAAGTCGGTCACCTTCCGCTGCCCTCATATGGATTTCACTGAGAGGCCTGCATGCAAATCATACATAGATTAGTGATTTACACAGTCCCATTCGAATTGCATTTGCAGACGAAAGCTTGTGTTGTGGAAATCAGACAAGTGATTGAGATGAAAAATGTTACTCTTTTTCTTTTACCTTTAAAAGTTAAAGGTCACCTCTCATTGCTGTTGACATCTGTGTTTGGATGAATGTACCTCTTTGTCGATCATATTCCATTTACGTTGTCTCTCCCTTATTCATGTTGTCTCATCTTGTTTCCCTTTGACTCTTCCGTTAAATACAACTCATATTTATTGCCCCCAGCCCTTATCTGCTCCACTCTTATTCTTATCTAGAAGTCCTCCCTCCTCACTCCTCTGGCTCATTTCTGTGCCTCCTTAACTTTTCTTCCTACCCCTCTCCTCTTCTTTACTCACCTGAATTACCCCCTAGTTGCCATTATTTCCCCCCTCGAGCCCGTATCATATCCTCCGCCCATTTTTCCCCAACCCAACCAACCCCTCCCTGATGTTTGACGCTTTATATCCGCTTTCAGCATCATCCTCTTTTCCCCTTTCCTCACTTGTCAACACCTCTCTACTCTTCACCTCATATATCCTCAAGCCACCTTCTTTCCTCTTTTCCTCTTTTCCCTGACCAAAGTGTCACTCCCCAACGCCACATCCTCACTTTTGCCTTTGAATGAATATTGCCATTCATTCACGTCATTCTTTAGACACATTCGAACATAGAATTGATCGCAAGTGGACTCTTGGTGATGTGTTTAACTGAGACCAGGACTTAGACCAACCCTAGACCAACACCGACTATCTGACTATCAACTCATGAAGCCTCCTGCTATCTCTAGCATGAGCGCTTTTATAGTTGGAATCAATTCAAAGCCCTTATTCAAATCACCACTTATCCTTGTCTCACTGCATCTCTTTTCTGCTATTCCTTCATTATGGTGCACTTTCTTGCATTCCCAGCAGTTTCCCGCTTCCTCTCATCTTAACCCTCTGCTGCTCATCCTTTCTCGCCTTAAATCGCCTTTTACCCCTGTTTTTTTCACACTCTCTCTCTCTCCTCATCTCTCAATCCTCTTATCCCCGTGGGGGTGCACCAATCCACTTTTTTTTCTCGACCGACTACTTTGTTTGACTACTAATCGACTCCAAGCCATTGTATCTTAATTGTGATGAAAACACGCCAAGAGTTGGTGACATTGGATGTTAGGGTTGTCAAATGTTGTGTAGTATTGGTGTCTTTTATAGGGGGATGATTTCCAACAAACATCATCAGACCTGATACCGATCTTGGTATCTGTCCATCCCTAAACGGCACTTAACCTTTCTCTCCTAGCTCTTCCTCTCTTCGCCTTAACTTCATTTGCCTCACTTCACCTCGCTTCTTCTTATCTTTATGCTTTACTCTCTCTAGCTTGCCTTGCTTGCACTCAACTTTTCTCCCCTTATCGTCCCTAGTGCCATGCCCTTCATTAAATGTGCTGTCAGTGCACTTTATCTCAGTCTTGTTGGCACTTTCCATCCATCCATTTTCTAAATCGCTTGTACTCATTAGCCTCAGTGGTGAACTGGATCTCTCCACTAATCCAATGTGTCTACTGCTTTTTCTTATTATTCATTCATTCTGTTCTGCTTATCCTCACAAGGGTTGAGATGTTGTTGCAGCCTATCCCAGCCAACTACGAGCAGTAGGCAGGTCACACCCTGAACTGGTTGCCAGCCAATTGCAGGGCACACTAAGACAAAAACATTATTCACGCTAATCTTCATTTGTAAGGAGAAATGAGGGTCTAACCAGTAAACCATGCATGTTTTTGGGATGCGTGAGGAAACCAGAGTACCCAGACAAAACCCACCCAGATCTTAAATGTTTGCTGTTCTTCAGGATGTATTGCTGGCAAGCCTCCTCGCTGTTTACATCCCACTTCCTCTCCTTCTTTTCTCCCTTTCTCATCTCATCTCTTGAGATCTTCCTTCACAGCACTTGCCTCTTTCCCCCTCATTTCTCCTTACATGGCCCCACTTCTCACGCCCCCCCCCTCCTCCATTTCCCTCACATCTTTTTCTTTGTCTCATCCTCCCCTCACGTACCCCCCTTGCAACTCACATAACCTCACTTCACCTCCATCCCACCTCCCTTCCTTAACGCCTAGTGTTCACGTCTCACACCCTATCCGCAGTGCATCTCATTTCACATCTACTCATGTGTTGCCCTCCTGCGACCAATCACGTGTGAGTGGGATCCCGGCGGCTGCTTTTTTCAGATATCGCTCACACCTCATCTAGGCGCAGAAATGGCAAGATTTTTGAAGGCCTCTGCAATGCTGGAGCTTATCTGGGCCTTTGATCTATATTGGTTTATTTGGGTTTATATCAATCAGCCTCCTCTCAGGTCTCTCCTTTTCCGGTCCATGACTTCCTGCCACAGATTAGTCCTCCATCCTGGCCACCGTGGTGCCTCACGACGCAGCAGCAAGTCAGGATCACGGGTCAGAGATCAGAGGTCGGCTAAAGAGCGTTGTAACGATGTCCAGACTCGGAGCAACTGACCGCCGCTTGTTGTGATCGTGTATGTGTGTGCGTGTGGAGGTAGTTAAATGCTTGAAAGGAAACTGTCCATCAATGGTCAATCTGAAAACAATTTGACTGCATTAAGGCATTTAAAGCATCTCCACTGATTTCCCTATTGGCCTCTCGTCAGTAGGACACACACACACACACACACACACACACACACACACACACACACGGGTGCGCGCCTTTTGGAGGCATGTAGTACACAGAAGGCCTTTCACAATTATGCATTCAGTTGACTGTTTGCGTCTTCATTTATGCACGACATTATTCATTTGCCATCGATGGCAAGTTGGCGCTTGCCGTCGTGTGTCGCGTGACACAGGAACTGGTTTGGGGAAGGTGTGAAATAGAACTAAAATTAGAAGTGTGTGTGTGTGTGTGTGTGTGTGTGTGTGCGAAGACATGAAAGTAAAAACAGGATATTTGAGAGTTCCCTGCCGGATCGGTTTCCTTTCTAGTCCATACAAATGCCATTAGCACATACTAATAACTTGACGCTTAAAGATGATTAAACTATCGGCTGATTTATAGGACCCAAAGTGCATATTTCTAAAAAGGTTAAGCATAAGTAGGTGAACAGCATACTTACTGCTTCGTTAATTGATAACAACTCTCAGACAGCGCTCATAATTTACATAGGAATCTGAAACGGTGAATAACGTAGCAATGACTAATATGTCAATTAACATCGTATGCAATCATAGTCATTTGTGCTCAACATTGCCAAAGCATTAGTCATAGTATTACAATAGAAATAATTTTACATTCACATAAAAAAAATCTAGTTACAAATCTAAACTCTCCACAGGTGGTAATGTCAAAGTTTTTTTATAGGAATGTTTACCTTTCCAGTCACCCAAACTTGTTCAGGCTATTTGCTCACCGTTTTCAACCAGAATAGAAAATGGACGGACCGTTAATTGTTCAAGCTTTGGTTCCATCTTCCTCGCTGGTCGATTTCTGACCTGATCGACCCCTAAGCTATTTAAGTTTTGGCCACAGTATGACTCAATAATTCCACAATGCCAACAGGGCCTTTTTGCAAACCTCCCCAAACCCAAGAAGAAGCCTGCTGATACCTCTATTTAATTGTAGCATGTAATCTGCCTTAAACACAAGGCTGATAATAGCGCTGTCTAAATGAAGGTTAGGAATAGAAAGGCCGGCCCCCCGATTCGGCCCAACTCTCTTATTATCCCCTCAACCTCGGCCGCAAGGAAGCGCCGAGCCTCTGCGCTTGTTTTAAGCTGCGCCAGTTTTTTTATGAGTCATGAAGATCGAGAAACATTGAAAGAGAATGGCACCCCTGTTTGAGCGCGTCAGCGTGCCGCCTGTGGCTCGCTGCACCCTGACGGATTGCTGTGAAACGCAAAAAGCGAATCTTCCTGCATGCTCTGCGAATATGAAAAGTACATATTGCGGGTCTTCGCTCACATCCGTGCAGCCTGACTTTTTGGGCTCGCATAGTTGAGGTAAACGGACGTGAATAATAGCAGGGAAGCAGCCATCCTTAAAGGTGGGGATGACATTTTTAGCGTTCTTGCATTGTGGTGTGCTCTTGTTCACAGTTAGAAAAATACGAGACATGAATGATCACATCTCGCCGTCGCTTATCGTGTGATGAATTGCAAGAAAACAAAAGTCAGCCTTTTGTAGACACAGTGCTATATATACTTGAGGCTTTTGCATTATGTAGGAGACAAAACAAAGCGGGAGAAAAAAAACTCAGATCCTTAGACAGTCATGACAGTGTCTCGTTTATGCTCTCCCTAAATGTTTCTATTTCAAGAGCTGCTGGGCTGAGGAATCAGATAAAAAGCTCTGTGTCTTTTAAGACCTTGTCATAATAAAAATTCTAATTGCACAGAAGAACTCAACCCACGAATTCCACAAAACTGCCACAATTAGAGATTTCTCGTGACTTGAATTGTAGCCAATAATATAGAATTGTATATACAAAGAGATTGAAAACAAGATTGCAAAAATGCATTCACTGTATTTGACTTTGGCTTTTCATCTGGATTCTTTGTGCGACACATTGAAAGCTCAGTTATCTCGTGGTTGGCAAATGTGCCTCAAGGCCAAGAGGTTTTGCGTTCCAATTCTGTTAATGTTTTCATATTTTCCTTTTATTTTTGCAGATTTCACTTGCTACACATTTCAAAAAACGGATCATACTTAAGACTTCTGTTCTTCACAAATGTAAGTATCTTTATGTATTATGTGGACTAAGATCAATTGGACAGCTAAGTGGAATTGCCACAATATACAGCTATATTGATTTTGCTCTCCATGCCGTGTCATAGTCTTAGTGCTTTATAATGCATGCATGTTCCTATATTTCAAATGTGCTTTCTCCTTGCCATGTGTTTAACCCCTGCGGGTGAGTGTTCATTAGGGAATACGCAACACAAACATTCCCAATCAATAGACATGTTAAATGCTAATCGCCAACTACGCCACCCCTTTGCATTGATTCCCAATATGTACATATGGAATGACAACAGCTGTAGGTAGAAGTTCACGGTTCTGCACACAAGAACGCACATCGCCAGTCTGCGCCTGAACACACAAAGATCCACGATCTTTTGATGATGCAGGATCAGGCGCCCTCGTACGTATCGACTGGCCCTGCCTCCGAAGGACACGGTCGCAGGGTCATCTGTTACAGAGGCTGGAGGCGACGATGACACTCACTCCACTTCAAACGCAGCGTGCGTAACGTGCGCTGTAGCTTGATAAGGGTCGTGTGGGCGTGGAGGTTGTGGTCAGGCCGCGGCTTACATTGTTAGGCTGTATTTGATCATGGTGAAGGTGAACTATGGTGGCTAACTTGGGATGGTCCTTAACTACAAAGGCGACCCGAGCTGTCAACAAGTAACTGGGCAGTCTCAGCAAGAGTACTTTATCAGGTTTTGGAAGAAATATTTGTTTTGCTTCTGGTAATGATTGACTGACATTTGTTGACAAACTATTAAAAGAGTGCTAGGTAGCCAGAGCAGTAGAATGGTGGTTAAAAAGTTTGCATCACCGTTTTGAGGATCAAACATTGGCTTAGGCATCCATTCATACTTATCTTTTCTTTGGGAATTATTCCATAAATTTAATTAACATTTGGAAAACAGAATTTCAGCAGTCCCCAACTTCTTACAGCTCACTTGCAAGAATGAGTATGACTCATTAAGCAAGGCATGGTTTGGCAATAATCCTTGTCATGACTAAATCTTATTACCAGTCATCATGTGGTTATCACATCTGACTCGCTGTATGAGGATCTGCGTTGGAATCTCAGTTCGAACTGTGGTTTCATGGCCAAACTGGCGATAGTTGCCTTCTATAGTTGATCGCTTCCCAGACTGCCTCATTGATTTTGTTTCAAATGATTATACCGCGCAAAATAAAACTTGTCTGCTAAATCCCTCGTGGAATCTTGAATAATCCGTGAACTAGCATTTTCTCACAAACATGAAGCAATTAAGTGAATTTTGCTTTGAAATAAGTTGAATCAGCTGAAGGTCTCGGAGTGGAGTGCCTCATGGCTGCTCCAGCTGAATGTGAAGTATGCCGCTGACACAGGCTGAAAAGTATTCCCGCTATGCTTTATTCTGTTTCCGCGTGGCTACATCCTCACTTTGACATTTGGCTGTGATAAGAGGAAAGCCTTGAATCCCACGCGTATCCACAGTGAATTCCGAACGCTGCGGATCCCGACTGCACTCCCACACCGAAGCGGTACAGTAAACTGCATCGCCCGCCCCGGGACAATGCTGGGATTCAAGCCCGTATGCATGAGGCCCATTCACGCTCCTATCGGGAGCATCTGCAATTCTAATGGCGGCTTTTCCTGCTGGAGAGAATGCTACGCATGCTGGTTCTTCCATATTCTGTTCTTTCTTTCATTCATTCCGCAGACCTCTCTCTCACCCTGTTTTTCCTCTTGCTGTGGTGTAGGCGTGACATGGGAAGCTGCATCAAAGTGCAATCCCATTTGCAAACGTCATCGGCTCTCTCTGATCTATTTAACTGTGCGAGTATATGCAGCTGCAGTTAAAAAGTTAGGGTCAAATCAAATCAAATCAAATCAAGGTTGCTGGCTGGTAAATGTAGCTTTAGTAATATTCTTACCCAGAAACCAAGTGTGCAATGGCAACTACCCAAAACAGTGCTCAAAGATGTCACATGGCTGCTCACTTTGACTTCATGGGACTGAAAATAAATACATATATCTCGAATTCACTTGTACCAGGCTGAATGCAGTTGGAGTTTTAGAACGCTGTTATCACAGCCATTCAACGGGGCTGATTAATAAGTAAAGGTTAAAAATACCTAAGAAATGTGTTTTCCTCAAAATAATCACCGCACATTTATCTAAATTTAATACATAGGTCTAGTTTAGTTAAGTACTTACCATTGAGGGTGACAGACGCCCAAGCCATTTTGACTGGGATGGTTGGCAGCGATTAGATTGGACATCCTTTGCTGTCAGTGGCAATGAAACAAGACCACTCAAGGGCAGCCATCTCAGTGCAAGTGGATTTGACGTCAATCACTTTCAATGACAGTGAATGAGTAAAATATGGGGTGATGAAATTCTAGCTCTTTTTAAGATTCCCTGATTGAATTCTCAGGTAACTGATGTCAGAGCCTTGGGAAAGGTCTGCCCTTTTGTGTAATCAATCTTTAACGTGACTTGTATTTTGGCATCCCTCATCTAAACAAACAGTCAAAGCACACACGGCGCTTTCTTGACTTTGCAGACTTTGTTACATCAGAGTCTGCTTTGACTTTCCTCTGACTGCCGTCCGGGCCCAGCCAAGGACTGCTGGAGGCGCTGGGCCTGCCGGAGGTGACTTCCTGTTCAACAGCTGGGCCCTTGTTCAGCCCCTGCGCGAGCTACACGCCGATAATCTCCCATGAGTCTTTCCACATGGCAGAGAAGACGCCATGTCGCTGCGCTGTTTTTCCTGCCTTCCAACAAAGAAGAAAAGGTGATTGTGTTAAGTCCTCTTGGCCTCCGCTTGGGGTCCAACTTTGTGTGTGTGTGTGTGTGGTGCGTGTGTGCGTATTCAAGCTGTGAATCACTTTGCTGCCAGGATGAATGCATGAATCAGCCTTTTCAGTAAGTATGCGAAGCAGCGGCTGGCGGAGGTGTACCGATTGGGAGCGTTCAGCTGTCACCAGCTGACCTCACCACAGACACACTTTGTGAAGCACACTGGGCTTTTCTCTGAGGCAGCCTCCTCTGGAGAACACTCACACCTCAGTTGGCTGGCCCTCCATCATCTACACTGACTTGTGTGTATGTTGAAGGAGGGAAACAACCATTTACTAAGATTTTCCCCTCTCATCATCCAAGCCCCGTTATGACCTTTAATGCCCCTGGGCACGGGAACTGACCTGGGAAGAGGTTACCTTGAGGCTGCCTGCATCTCCTGATGGAATTAAGAGAGGTTGTTAACATCGCCAAAAAAAAGTGGATTTCGTTTGAAATCATATAATAGTGGGCGACTTGATCATCTCCCAATCCATAACATTTGGAAGATAGTCAGACTTTGTGTTGATTAAAATGAGGCAGAAACTTCAGGGGGGTAAAAAATCTAGAACATTTTAAGCCACGGGCCAAGATAAATCTATAAATGTGGAACCGTATGTTAAGGGAAATATTGGGACATAGTCCAACAAAAATGCCTACATTTAAGGCTATGGCGCCAAAAATACTGTGCACAAATGGGGTAGCCATTGGGTTGGATTCAGTGAACTGCTGTTTACCAATTTTCCAGGAATTTGGTGCCATGTAGTTATAGAAAGAAACCCCAAATCTTGAAGCTTTAAATAAAGAAAGGCTGGCATAGACCCATTCTTGATCCCTTGCCCAAGAATGATAAAGAAATCTATACTTTGGGTCCACAAAAATCCACTATTGAACATAATTTTTGCAAAATAGTACTCTTTTACCGTTTTAATAGACTTTTTTTGGTTGTAAATTCTCTTTCAACCTTGTTCGGAATGGCGCTTCCACATTTACTGAATCTGTCCTGTTCTTTTACCAAAGAACACAGCAACAAGAGTCAGGCTGTTAAGGTCCAACACAGAGCCTTTCTGAACTTGATTTCCAACTGAAAGGCGGATGACACACGTGCTGCTATGATTGGGCAAGACAGCTGCTCCAGGGATGTACAGAGGCCTTTGATTGGCCTTGGCAGCTGCCCATGCTTAGCTTAGCTTTAGTGCTTGCTAAGTGTGTGTGCATCAATGTGTGTGTATATGTGTGCAGGCATTATCAGTGAGGTCACCGTTATACCATACCCCGTAAATGCTTTTGAGCTGATGTTTATCCAACTAATCAAGTTAAGGCTTTGACTGCAGCGAGCATCATTGAAAGGAAGCCTTGTATTTGTACTTTGTGACAGTTTAAAACACTATTTTGCTTAACATATTGAAAAGTATTGTTTTATTCCCAACTGGTGTTTCATGCAAATGGATACATTTATTTGGATTCATAGTGCAGGAAAGGTTTTTGTCAGGAATTGATCTTTTACTTTGGAGCAAATCCTTTTTGCGGATGTCAATGTTGACATTTGTTATATATTTGTTACTGCGAATGCACTTACTCTTTATTGGGTTTATTTGGAAATTTAGTGAATAGCACAAATATACATTTCACACAGACACAAAATGTTTTTTTCACAACTTTTTTCTTTATTTAAAATGCATGTACACACACTTATGTCAGGATTTCAAGTTTTAAACTCTCAAGCAAACAATGAAAAATATACAACATGCACCAGTACCTCGAGGACTTCTAAACTAGGAATGTTATGTACTTTAGTACAGTGGCGTTCATAAAAAGAGCTTTCGAAGCGCAGTGGCTATAAAGTCAATATCCACCCTCCGCGGTTTGTTTTGAGCTGAACGGGCAGCTGAAATGATTACATAATCGCCGTGTTGCCACAGAACGTGCCACCGCCGCAACGGCAGGGGTGCCAACAAGAGCCCGGCCGCAGATGGCGGTCCTGCCTGCTCCCACCTGTGAGTCATTTGGAACCAAATTGTTTATTTGGCTTTACTTAAGTGCTACCAGTGTTTCCTCTGTGTCCCTTTAGAAAGCAAAAAAAAAATCACAGCCGACCTTCTCCCCACCTCAAAAACACCATGCCCCCCTGGGCGATACACCGCTTCAGCATGACCACTGGCTAAATAGGACCAAATTAATCTAAAAGCATATACCCTTCCCTTGCAACCCCCCCTGATCTTGTGTCCTCAGGCGGCAAACTTCTAGAAATGCCCCAGCCAGTAATTTTGGCATTTAAAGGAAACGTAAAACTGTTGTATTGTTTTGGGTTTTTTTTTCTGGGCAAAAAGGAAAAGCTCTCTTCCTGGTAGTCTAAATATCTTTCTGTGTGTGTGTGTGTTTGTTGTCACCACAGCCGACTAACCTCCACTAAACAGCTGCACGGGATGGATGACTCAGCTTGTGGTCAAACGTCACAACTGCCAGCTCCTGCTTTTAACTCGGTAAGTCGATGCAGATCAACAGACACAGTCATGCTCGGCTCAAGACAGATGGTCACCGCGGTGACCAAATCAATTTCCTGAAAGTCAAAACGACCCCGAAAATGCGTAACCTGAATGGAATCAACCCCAAACAATCGTCAGAACAATACAGGGGCGTTTACAGGTCCGCGCAATTGGTTAATGAGATAAGGAGGAGGCTAATGAGGCCTTGAAAGAAGGTCATGATGTAATGAAAAACCCAACACACACACGAGTGCAGCAACATGGGAGATGTACTCTTCTGGGGAATTAAAGATCTTGAACTGAATGTACAGCATAATAACTAGTCTATTTTAGCTCATCCCTAGTGGGGCGGGTATTCTTAATAGGAGATCAGATGATAATAGATGTTAAAGTGGAGTCAAGTGAGTGGATGGGGGGATGTTTACAATTTGTCAGACATAACCAGAGCCATTTAATGAGCCTTGAATGGAGAGAACATCTGGGGCAGAATTAAAAAAAAATTGGAATTATTTCTTTTGAGACATCAGGAAGATGGAAAACTCATAATGAATCAATGTAGCTGTTTTAGTTGAATAGAAGAGATATCGTTTGAGTTATATGATCAAATTAGGAGAAAAGACACCCACAGGGCATCAATGCCTGCCTCGTGGTAAAGGAACTCACACTGATGTTATTGTGTTCTTCTTCTTTTAACATTTAATGGGTGATGAAAAGAACTTGAAAAGATTGTGAATGCTCAAATTCATCTGATTCATATGTGACGCATGCTATGTTTAAAAAAAATAGTGAAACACCCCAAAACAAGGATGAAAAAAAGCAGATATGCAAGCGCGTAATTATTGATTCGCAAACAATATGTAAACAACGGACAATACGTAAACAAAATCTGTCTGTTTGAATCCTAGTCCAAAAGGTAACCCCCCCATTAAAGGAAGACCGATTACCGAAAAATCCATCGGGAGCAAATTGATGATGCACTAAATAAAATAGTTAATAAGATTATTTTTCTACTGCAACCACACATGATGCTGCCGGCTGGCTTTTAGCTCACACCACTTAACTGGAGACCTGCTGGTGTCCTGAAGGCATTACTCACATTCATTATTTCGACATATTTTCCATTTTCTGGCACATTGCTTCAACAGTTGCCTAAACCGGAAGGAAGTGGTCTGTCCTGTTTTCCCAAAAGTGGAAATGGAGTAGGAATACATTGATTAACAGGGATCAAGCTCAAAGTGTGAATTTTCCTATTCAACTGCTTGTCAAAGAATAACAAGTTGTGGAAAGGTACCAAAACATTAAACAGTTGGACAGTCGCACAATGCTGGTTCATTTTAAAATTGAATTGGATTATATTTGCAGCATACAATTAACACTGTAAAAGAACACGCTGTTCAGAATTCCTTTATTTTCAGAGTGAGAATTAACATTCTTTGATATTTATACATAGAACCAAATGGGTCAAGAATGTTTTCCAAACCTTTATTCCATTGTCCAGCCTTTGTGCTTGAGTCGACAGTTTAGACACACTAATGTACTTTCCGATTGTTTGACTTCTGAAAGAAAGCGAAAGGAATTCAAAACATATCCACAGTGAGAGTAAAAATGCCTGACTCACCAGCATTGAGCAAAGCATCCTCAGCATGCATGTGTATTTTGAAAGCCTGAAATAGATCATGGAGCGTATCCGCACATTCTCCCCTCCCTGTTTTGATTCTTCCTGTCCATTTGTCCATCATGCTCTTCCTGCCACCATCACCGTGGCGATGACTGCACGGCCAATAAAAAGTCAAACAGGAAACTTAGCGGAGCCCCTCCGATTGTTACAAAGGTGTCTGCACCAGGCGTCTCTCCCCCCACCCTCTGTTTGCACATCCGCCATGCCTTTTTCCTCCCTGTCCAAGCGCCCGGCCTAATGAGTTTGTGTACAAACTCAAGGAGGTGAACAAACACGGTGGCGTCCCTGTTGTGCAACTAAACACACAAACACACGCGCAGGCCGAGGAGAGTCCTAGTGAGGTGGAAGTTAGAAGATGGTTAACTACAAGACTGGAAGACCTGGCTTCCGATTGTACAATCTGAGAAATCTCGAGTGAATTAACATTGCCTGCCTTCCCCATTCTTATCCTACTGGCTATGAGGTGTAACCCCTCTACAAAAATAATAACGCTAATTGTGTGAAATTATGATGTATCATTCAGAGTATCAGGGAACTGGTATGTCACCATTGTGCCGCTGATGAAGCAACATTTGCTTCCTAGGGCATCCACAAATGAGGTTGATCATCTCAGACAGGGTGGATGTGGGCAGACAGGAGCCACCTGGTGAAAGGCCAAGGCCTGGACCCTCACCCTGGAAGGAAGTGGAGGGCCCGACTTGGAGAAGAGAGGTCGTAGTGTTCAGGATGTGTAGGAAAGGGGCCACAAAGACTAGGCTCTATCCATTACTGCTCCACAGGCCAAACCATTTGTCTGGGTTTTGTCAGTTTCCATTATTGCAATACTATTTTAGTACTAGTCTGGTTTCTGCTGCTGTTTTGGTACTTCGGTGCAGCATTTTTGCACTGAAAAAAGCAGCTCGATTTGTCCTCGGGCCGAAGGATCAGCAGTTTGACTCCAGGCTATGACCGCCCATTGTCGAAGTGCCCTTGGGCAAGACAATAGAGCCTAATTTGCCCCCTAGGAGGTGCATATGCGAATCTCTAGGTAAATGCGTGTTAATGTAAAACTGATTGGGAATGGTAATGACGTGCGGATTCATGCCTTATATAGTAAGAATTCACCATTTACCGTAGTTGTCCAAGTAATTGTCACGTAGGGGGTGGGTTACATACAAATGGTCCCCAAGCTATAATTTTGATTCCCTCAGTCAAAGCACTAAAAATGGTGGTTTGTTCACACCACTGCTGCAGCCAAACGCGTTACTTATACCTATCAAATTGTAAAACCACACCATCAATGCAGGATATTCCAAAAAGGCTTTCAGAGAACAAGCAGTTTGTCAACATAAAATTAAACGTAACGCTTCTTTACAAATTAATGCCACTCCAAAACAGTTTTTATTCCCCCCCCCCCCCCCCCCCCCAAGAATCAGTCAATGCAATCAATGTTGTGCTATAACAGCAGACAAATACATAAAAATACTTAAAAAGAAGAAAGTGGATGGCACTATGTGTATAAACTGTTCATATTCACAACAGTTCTACTTAATACTGGTTTGGTCCTGACGTCTCATAAACAGCCAAAGTAGTTGAAATGAGTGAAAGCATCTTTTGTGCCCCTCTCTCTCTCTCTCTCTCTCTCTCTCTCTCTCTCTCTCTCTCTCTCTCTCTCTCTCTCTCTCTATTCCGCATGCCGCTGCCCCTTCCTTCTCTCATTTGACATCTGCAGTGTATGTTTTTTCTGCAAGATGCGGCGTCACAACATAACCCCGTTGCCAGTGTTCATGTCGCCGCTTACGCCGCGCCAAACCCCGATTTACGTCGACACATCCTGTTCCCGACAGCACAAGCGCGCATTCACGTCAATAATACCCACACAGACCAAGAAATTAGGGGGGAAAAAGCCATAGATTTTAGCATGAATCCTCAAATAATCAATTTAATGTTTCATTAATATCCTTTTATTCAAAGAACGACAAATTGAAACGTGCAGAAAGTTTCCAAACAAATTCAAACTGTATGTGAGAAACGGTTGAAATGCAGATTGTTTTTCAAAGTAAATGCAGATGTTTGTGTCATATAATACCAAACTAGAAATCAAACACTGAGTCAGCCATTTTGGAAAAGTATTTTCGGGTTTCGGGCTCGTACATTTACAACTTCTTGAAATTCTTGGAAAGCATTCTTGATAGATAGCCAATGCTAAAGTTTTCACTATGCCAAAGTGCATCATATTTAACAATCGTGTCTAAGGACGCTTTATAATAGCTGCTTGCAGCTTTAATGAGATTGTATACAAATACATCGATAGTAACCAAGTTCTTTAAAAATTAGAAGCTAAAAACAAGCTGTGATTTGACAGACTTGGCTATATGAATATATAATAAGTGAGTTTACAACTGTGAGAACATCATAAAAGTGAAGCATACAGTAGAAGCACGCCAAACCTCAATCTCACTATAACCAGCGCACTGACTTTTAATGCATGCCCTCATAACGCCACCGCTTATTTTCTCTGGGAATCAGAGTGTTGCTGGCCCAATGTTGGGCAAAAGCCTGCAATTACAGACAAAGTTGTGAGATTTCACTTGGCTTATTATCAAGAATCACGCAGCAGACGCTTTGCTGGAATGCATGTGGTAGAGAAGAATCTGTGTCATCTTTAGACAGTCATTTTTTACTTGTAAGATGAAAACAAAATTCAACTGACAGTTCTTTTTTGCAAATTCTTTGGGGCAGACTCCGAAACTTTGCTATTTTTCTCCACATCGTACCGCTTTACTATGTTTGTGCTACTTGAGCACTGGTTTTTAAAAGCATAATAATTAAATGTGCATAGTAATAATCCCTATTACATTCATATATAAATGTGTATGTCCGTTTTTTGTTAAAAAAAGTCTTTTTTCACATTTTGAGCAAAAACTGATTCTATTTTCCATTTAATTTTGTATTCCGTGCCCAAATATTAGTTTAAAACAGGTGTCAAACTGCAATCTGTCACTTTTTTCCCTCAGTTTATTAAATTGCTAATTAAAAATGTAAGGAATGAATGATTTGAACAGGATCCCAATAGGAAAAAACAAAAACATCAAACGTGTAAAAGGTAATCATTGACATGTAAACAGGCAAGTCGCTGATCTGGGAGCGCATTCTCGCGTTATCCGTGAAATGTCAGGGCCTGCAATAATAAATGAGTGGCGTTTAAAAATTTGGCTAGGGTTCTGTCAGAGGTCAAAGGCTGCCACCTTTGTGCCCTTGAGCCCTTTCTTGAGGAGGTCAGGGGAGGTGAGGGCATAGCCACGGGCAGTACAAACTCAAACACACACACACACACACACATAGTTCTTTTTGCCAGTTTTCCAAGTAAGGTCAACAGACTCTTCTTTGTTGCTCCACATATCACATCCAGGGTCAGCTTTATTTGTACGTCTCCTCACTGTACTAAAAGGCCTTTGCGCGGGAGGCCTCCCTTCAAACGCCGAACGAGGATAGACCACCGTCGTCATCGGAGGTCAGACGTGTCTCTCCCATCGCGTCGGCAACCCCCCTCCTCGCCGCTGACCCCGTGAACTGTGCGTGTACAGAACCGGAGCGGAACTAAACGGGTGGCTCCGGCGGCGTCATGAGAAGAGCTTGCCGTCATCCATGCAGAATGCGTGTCAGGGGGATTGGGTAACTCTGCCAGGGGAAGAAAAGGCAGGCAGCTCACACTGCACACATTGTTGAAACACAAGACAGCTCACTTACACAAGACAAGTGCGTTGTATATGTGCATCTTTCAATGTGTGTGTTTGTGTGTGTGTGTATACCATGAAGGAACATTTTATATGCATGTCCTCTTTTTTGTGTGACTTCCTATAGTCTGTATTTATGGCTCTTATATCTGTCGCCATCTAATATGTAATTGTCAAAACGGGGGAGGGACCAAAAATAGCACATGGTAAACTAGTTCTATTATATCGCCGTGTCATTAAGTTCACACATGTGTGATATTGTATTTTAAAAGGCATTATTCTTAGTGGTCCAATTCATCCATCTACTTTCTAACCACTTATCCTCATTATGGCTGAGCTAAAGTCTATCTTTGTCGATTTAGATGAAGAAATGGGGGACACGTTGGTGTCTTTAGTTAACCCAACATGTGTGTTTTAGGAATGTGGGAGGCAGCAGGAGTCCTCACAGAAAACCCACACAAGTACAGTGACTTGTGCTTACTCCACAAACCAAGGCACAAACTTAGATATAAATCCAGAATTTCAGAACTATCTAACTAACCCCTGAACTGGTTTTAGATCAAGCTCTATTTTTCCGTTTTTGGATCACTGATAGACGACCTCTGCAGTTTGGGTGGTGAGCACCTTGACAGCGTAGTGTTGGCAGTTCTGCGTAATGTACTTTGCAGTCCTAAAACACTCATGTTAGGTCAAATTCAAAACGTGTAAAGGTGAATGCTTCAGTCTCTTTGATTGACTGGCGATCAGTCCAGGTTGACCCCGCCTCTCTAATTCACCTCCTTCGTGACTCTGCACGGGATCAGCGGTATGGATGATGGATGGACTTTGACTAAATACCTTGTGTTTTGAGAGGCATTAGCATTGAGGAACAAGTTCTGCCGGGGCAGCCCATGACGGATTCGGTTTCAGCCGTCCATGCAACCATCTGTCCTGCTTGTTCATCCGCAAAATCCGGCTCCACCCTGGAAAAGTGACTTAGCTTTGTCCTCCAACGGCGACGCTTGAAGGGAAATATGTAAACTTGTAGCTTGAATCACCTTGCTCCTTTATACAATAATATTTAACCTAGCTGTCCTGCGTAACAAATGTATCCTCCAAAATTAGCGCATTTGGGTTTTACTGGTCAAATTAATGGCGGAAAAACTTGACCTAGTTTTTTCATTTCTTTTTAAGATCCCAAAACCTGCCATTAAAAAATGGGTTTGCAGACTTTTTATACCCACTTTATGTGCCGTACGATTGACCAGTAGCCAGTATAGCATATCTTATATTCCTTTTTCCTCTGTATATCTTATCTTTCATTGAATTTTCACCATAGAAAATACTAAATTCTCTTCTTTTAGCTCTAACATACTCGCACTTACGTGTTTTTACGTTTTTATTCTGCCCAATACGACTCTTTAAATAGCCTCACAAGTGCCTCTGAAAAGTGCCTGTAGCAGTATAAGAAGATTGTAATTTATGTGGCAATAAATGTAACAATAATGTAATCTATCAATTTCAATTGGATTATTAGATTTTTCCTTCCCATTGGCATGAAATACAACGAGTGCTTTTTCAGAATCACGAGTTACAATATCGTACATCCATCATCATGGAATTTCCCGCATGAATTGAAATTTAAATGTATTCTGAACACAATGTCTTGTAAATTAGTCAGACATTGAGGACTCCTTCCAAGAAAACAGGATACAATTAATTCTTTTAAACTGAAGTCTAGATGAGGTGGTACAATTGTGAATTTTACAAACATTTTGTCAGAGTATTATTAATGCAACCATACCTCAAACCTCCATAACTGTGTCAGTGTTGGTCAAATATTGCCACAAATTGTTCATTTATCATTGCTTATTTAGAATTTTTAAATATTCTAAGGGTTGACTTACAACCAGTCACAAGATGTCATGCTGTATCACATGCCAAAACCCCTTTCAACTCTGGATTTATTTTGATTTGTGTCTTTTCAGGGCACTGTGACAATTGCTGCTGGCCTCTCCCGAACTATTTTAATTCCTCCCGTGTTCCGCCTGCCGTTTCAAAAGGATCCGTTTTGAACTTCATCCACAATGCATCCATTTCAGACGCACCCAGAATAAGGTAAATCAAACAAAACATGGCTGGCCTCACCAAAATTGTTGGACCCATAGAGTGCACTCATGTGTAACTCTTTCCCCCCCTTTAGTTTATATACAGAGGCGCGATCGTAAGCACACATTCTTTAAATGTGCAAACTGCGTGTGGTTCGAAAGGGGTCATAACAAACGTGGTGAACCATCCAAAAAGTGTTTGCCTCTTCCACTAACACTTCTAATTCTATCACTTCAAATGGCTCTCCTAAATGTACCGTTTAAAAAAAAATCCTTGGCGTTAAAACAAAAAAATAGTATATAAAGAGGCAACTCCATCCGCTGTATGCCTGTGAAATTCCCAAAAAGATTTATGCGCGTGCATTACAATACTTGTTAAAAATCTTGTATGACAAATGAATATCATAGTTATCCTAGTTTTCACACTTCACAGTTTAAACGATATTTTATGATGACAGCAGATGGACCCTGGAACAGATGATTTCTCTTTCCATTACGTCCCTTGGGAAAAAATCTGATGTTTCCACTGTAAGAAAAGTTTGCTTCTCTTTTCCCACCATCATCATCAGCATCACCATCACTAGTTGTGTGCTTCCTGTGTGCCTCCCTCCGCTAAAAGACACCAGTCATCCATCCACCTCATACAGTTAAGCCCATTATAGGTTTCCTGACCCGCATTCCTCCCAAACGACCAAGCCGACGGATGCCTGGAGGAGTGCGATCGTTACCATCTTCACACTGCTCTCCATACATTCGCCTAATCAAGCTCTAAATTATTTACAAAATGTCCAAGGCACGATTGGTCGGATTCCCTGTGCCCCTTCCCATGATGGGGGGAAAACCATCAACGCCATCGTCCTTGGTTTTTTTCAGTGTAAGAAAAAGAAGGGGAGGGGGTGACGTTCTTTCTTCGGCGGCACTGCAGTAATGGGATGGACAGATGTTTAGATGTGAGCAAGTTAGCCCCCGTTTTGAGGCCCCTCGTAGCAGTGCAGCCTGACAGAAAGCAATCAGTTTGATGTGGAGGAACACAGTAGTGTACTGTACATTTGCAGGAAGAGCTGCAACATGAGTCGGGGAAGAAGGATTTAGATGAAGCCGTGGATAAGAAGGGAAATTAGCAGCGGGTCACTTTAAGGGGAAAATATTTTGCAGAAAAGAAAAGATACTCCAGGCGGATGGGAAGTTTTTGCAGCCCCAGTAGGGCAAAAAAAAAGGGGGGAGTGCGAGAAGGTGCGATAGATATGAGTCATGCTGGCAGGAGAGAAGGGGGAAACAGCTGAGAGGTTTTTTGGAGGTGCGCCTTTGGCTCCGCTTGCACTTTTATTTTGGCTCAAGTAAGGTGATCCTCACCATCAAAAAGCTGCACAAGGTCCGTCTCGACTCCCCTCCTCCCCGTCTGTCGCTGCCAATTTTTCTTTTTTTCTTTCCCCCCTGCTTTTTTTTGTCCTGTGAATGTTTCCACATGTGGCGAGCCAGTGCTACTAGTTTGGCTTGTAACACTGACTCAACACAAAGCCCTCCTTATAGAAAGCCTAGAGCAAACAGGAAAGTGGCCATGATTACCTCATAATGCTTCACTTTTAACTTAAAAGCCTGCGTCGGAATAAATGGAAAGCAGCGGACTATGCTTTATGTGCGCATTCGAGCCAGAGCAAATATTCATTATGCACCACAATAGGCCGATCTTATGTACTGTTAAAAATGCTATACTGCGTTTCCCTCCATTCTTGTCATTATGGACAAAGTTCAAAACATATTTAAATTTTATCGTGTTTTCTATCGACCCACCTGCCAATCAAGTGGCCTAAATATGAGCATAAAATAATACCTCTTTGAAAATGATAGTGTAAGTAGTATTGGATACAAACTACGTAATAAACACGGAAATATTAGCTGTTGGCTTATTGCTAGGTATGTGTAGTCAACAATAAAAAAAAACAAATTTGTATTTACACTCACCTATACATAATGTATTATTATAAACAAATAGTATTATTTTATGGATTAACTCTACTTGTCTGGTAAAAAATATTGGAGGTTTTTTTTCGATTATTGCAGAAGAAATGCTTGTTTTATAGAAGATGTTCTTACATATTTATAATTACATAAATATGTATTTTTGGAAACGTTTACCTAAGTTTTTATTTTGCTAGCACTGCATTTCATAAAATAACAGAATTTGGACAAAAGCCATAATAGATCTATGAAACATGAAGCCATTTTTCATTTTATGGTAAAGCAGTTTTTGGGGTTACACACCTGTTTTCTCACAAAATTGTCATCAAAGTTGGGAAAAAAACAAAAGTAAATTTTAATACAATGGCCGCAAGTAGTAAGTGTGTGCTAGAATCACTGCACGAGTCAAGGTGTAGCTTTTTGACTAGAGGCTATACATTTTGTTATCGCAGCACTTGGCAGGTGTACGTTGAGCATTCATGGCGAGACGTGTCACAGCATCAGACCGGAAAAACTGTTTTTGGGGAGACAATTAGCGGGTATCACGTATACATTACAGCTGATCGGAGCTGGAGCGATAAACACCCGTGACTGCCGCATAGTCATCGGACACCTGATTGAATGTTATCGTATTCCCGTAGCAGACAAAAGACAGATGTGACTGTGTGTCTAAAGTCAATATGTGTGTCGTCTTAACAACTTCATATATATTGCAACATTAACATATTGTGTGTCTAGTATTCGTTACGTAAAAATAACTTGAAACATATGCTGATGATGAAATGGCAACTGCGTCATTAATTGGGCTATTATGAAAGAAATATGTTATTCCTTTCACTTTCTTAATATTTTTTCGGTCAATTTTCAAGAGAGCAAATACGAACTGGAGCAGTGGAAAGTAAGTATGAGCATGCGATGACAAACCACACACTTGTCATATGTTAGTTCTTGCAACGGTGGTGGGGGCAGGAGTGTAGTGGGTTCATGGTAGGTTTTTTGGGGGGCCAGCCTTTGCATAGCCTGAGAATGCTAAAGGCTAATCCTGCAGGAATGCTTTGGGAATGTGAAAGTTGAGTCAGGGATCGAACAAGAGGGAGGGTGGATTGAAAGAAAAGGAAAAAAAAAGGAGAAGGGACTTGGAAGAAAAGGGGGCGAAACGTGGTTTCTACAAATAAATGAAAGAGAGAGAAAAGGTAAATTGGCATTTGAGGCACTCTAAAAAGAGAGGTGGATTAGGGAAGAAAACTGGGGATTGAAAGGGGTCAAATAAATGCTGGGAATCCTAATTAACGTTGGACTTCGAAAAAAAAAAAAAATCAAAGGGATGGTTTTTAAAGACAACTGCTGTTCTGCAGTTACACGCAAAGATTTTCCAGATAGTTGTTTCCCCCAGTGTGAAAACGTATCATCTAGCAACAGTGCATAAAACACAAGCAGCTTGTAACAATTGTCGTTTGCTTGGCGCTGATGCTTGAGGCATCTCAAGATGAGTTTGGGCTTGTCCCTACTTCCAGATTCCTGTTCCAGACATTTTTTCCCCTTCTTCTTCTTTACACAATGTGCTGTGAGCACGGCTGGAACCGGTTAGGTTCATGGTTTCTCCAAATTTGGAATTTGCTTCCATCCTAATTGCTACCCTAAAAACTTCTAATTCTTACAAAAGTGAAAAATCCCTATTTTTGCAATGAAGCATAATGATTAGAATTCTTAGCCGTGAAATTGTATTGTGATTTCTTTGTTTAACCTGAAGTACACGTGCACATTTTTAGGAATACAGGACTACTGGATTGTGTAACCCTGATCACAGTTAGACGGTTTCGGTTAGACTAGGACATGCTGACACAACACAGCTGCTTTGTGTGGCTATGTGCCGTTGTGTGAAGGTATGTAAATGCAAATTTTAAGGATAGACAACAACAGAAAGTGAATCAGGAGTTCCTCATAGTTTGGATTTATTTTTGACACTTTTAAGTCATTTTCTGTATATGTATTTTCAATTCGTGTAGTGGACAAAATATGATCCAAGACGATAACAAAGGCTCCAATGTAGTAAAAGTAATCCACTTGGTCTATCAGGCTGTTGATTTCAGTTTACCATGAACTTGCGTGCGTAGTGTCCTTCTATCCGTCCTTGTTTGCATTGTGTCTATATATTACATAGGAAGTCCTTTAGGCAGTCTCCGGCCATCGTGTCCTTGTCTGTCTGTGTCCTGTGTAGGTGTTGGGGGTCTTGGGGGGTGTGCGGTGGTGGCGTAGTCTGAGAGGTGCAGGTTTAATTGGTGTCAAGCGGGCCTCGGAGACCCGGGATGCTAAGTGAGACAGGAAAGCTTTTATTAGGGGACTTCCTCCCGACTGCATGACTCTCTGTGTCCCCCAGTCGGTCCCATTGTCTCGGACCATATCCCTGCCTCTTAAAATCTCTCAGCACCGCGCTAGTTTTCCATCTGCTGGCTTCCTCTGCCGCTCTCTGTCTGATGCTTTTTTTTTTGTCTTTCAAATGTTCTTTGCCGATCGTTCATCCTTGCTTTTCTTCTGTTTTCTTTCTTGCTCCCTACTGTCCCATTGTTTTCACCTCCAACGTGTGTCCTTGAGTGAGCCAGGGAATTTGTCTCCGGAGGAATGAGGAAGCCAGGGACTTAAGTCAAGCAGTCTAATGATAACAGACAGACACACACGCTAGCTCTGGGTCCATTAATGAGAGTGAAATGAGACTGAACCAAAATATCATTGATGGATGGTTTATATTACCTTGGCCAGAGTCAGTTGGGATAAGCTCCAACTCAACCGCAAACCATTGTGGACAAGCACTATAGCAAATGGCGAGAAGAATGATTTCAGTAGTTGCTATCAAAATAATCTGATAAAGCTTTTGCTATGTTTTGATGTTATAAAAAGGCTTTGATTTCATAATGACTTGATTTATGATTTGATATGCATATCCAAACCCCCAACAGGGAATTCCATTTGATGACAATTGAACAAACGGCCACTAGGACTTTTTACGAGCACTTTTTATGACCAGGAAGTTATGTTTCCATCGGCATGCTGCTTTTTCTTAGTATTAAGTCGGTCTTCTTCAGAGGAAATTCCCATTACATCTTGGAAAAAGACCACACGTGAAATAGCGACTAAAATTTACACTTTTTTGTTCAGGTGTTGTTCTAGTCCAACTTTTAGAGGTTTTGGATCAGAAGAGGCATTCAAAATCAAAGTCAAATCATAGTAGGTCCAAATTTAAATTGCATATTTACCTCTTAAACGTTCTCTACATGCTTCATTCATTGTTGATTAAGTGAGCAGCCAGCTGTTTTGGGATTTCTTTTTTAAAACCCAAAGGATATTATGAACATACCAATGAATGCATTAACAGTACTAGATCAAAGAGTATTCTTTTATTTTACCAGAAAAATCGGAATCCCTTTTTCATTCTTTAAAAAAAAGATATTCACAAAATGCAAGCGTTTCTCTGAGAAACCTCTCAGTGTGTCCTTATAATTTTGGCTTTTACAATTTTCTCCACTATTTCGATTTTATTTCCTATTTATTAAACAAGGTTCTTTCTGCTGGGGTGCACATGGTCAAGGTCTTGTCCATCCCTTTCGTGCTTATCTCTTCAAAGTAAAATCAAATGATTCTAGACCCCACAATTCACACTGAACATGTTTTTCCCTAAAATGTTAAAGCCTCGACAGCATCTGCTTTCTCTGTTTTCGTATTCGTAATCTTAAATTTTAAAGGGAACAACGTGCTTACTGGGAGACAACAGCGGGGGTGAAAGGTTTAAAAATTGGGCCTGCTGCCCAGCAGCACAACATGCCACACTTCACCCAGCCTCTCTTGAAACAGCCTGGAAATCTTTCAAGAATCACTCAGACAAATTAAAGTAATAAACAACAAGTGCCCCCAAATTCGTTACTAAATACTCACCAGACTTCACCTCCCAAGAGGAAAACAAACAGGCCGGGGTCCCGTTGCCCTGGCGACTGAACCCTAATCTGCCCATCCAGCCGCTAGACCGTCTGTTTCCAACTTTGTTTGTTTGTTTACCCAAACACACCAAAGGGGGGTTATCTGCATGAAGCTTGAGCGACAAGCGGGAAATAAAGAAAAAAAAAACTTTAATTACATGCTGGATTTGATAGGGGGAGATAAGCTGGACCAAGAATGGGCGGTAATGACTGCTGGTCTTCAGGAAAATTGGGTTTCCCTCGTTTAATTGTCTCCTTACTGTAAAGTGGATCTTATAACGCCTCAAATAATTGCAGCCTTTTTTTTTAACAGGAGCTGTAAGGAAAAAAACAGAAACCAAAAGGGAGGTGCAAAGTACAAGAGGTCTCACCCGCACTGTCTGACAGGTAACCGTCAGGAGCTTTTTTGGGAAACCTTTAACTTCTCATCTCCGCTAGAAGTTTGTCTCCAAGAACCTGTTACAGCATGCCCATATTCTGTAGGTTAGTAGACATCTAGAGTATGTTTACACAACACCGGTTCTAACTGAAAATGGTTTCATGTTGTGGGTTCGTTTACTCAACAACCGCATGTTGAAGCCTGAAAAAATAAACATTTTAGAGCAGGCTCGAAGGATGGAAGTGTACAACAATGACAAGTTTAGTTTCATAAAATAACATCGTTACATCATCCAAGTGGATCAGATAAAGGTCGTGCTTTTCTGGAAGTTTTTGCAGGCAAAAAACACCTACGCTTGAGCATTCTTTATCACCATTTTTCTAGTAGTTCTCAGCTCTATTACACCAAGTACCACTTAAAAAGCTACTTAGCTAGGCCATTAAAAGCTACTTATTTATAACACGATGCACAATGTGAATTAGTATTTAAATACCTAAAAATTATTCAATTAGTGTGTTGCACTTAAGTCAAACAAAAACTGTACCCTTGGTTCTGCCCATAATTTTTACATTTCTTATTGAATTGATTTATAGAACTAAAACTTGTGGAGCAACATATGTAGAAAAAAAATCACAACCCTGGCAGGGCTGTATATTAATCCTCTGTACAAAAAGACAAATACCGTTGCAGCTTATCTCAAGTCACCACTAGCATTAGGTATGACTGCAATTGCCTCGTGTATTTTTTTTAACTCTTGGGAGGCCAAATTTGACTGGGATCGCTGCCATAGGCAAATTAGTTTGAACATCTATCAACGTCAATGGAGGTGAATGAGTTAAATATTGCTCAGCCCATAGCACTTGGACGTCATTTCAAACGATTATGATAAAAGTGCAGCTAAGAAGAAACTAACGTCTTTAAAAGACCTCTCGCATGGGCTTCATAGTTCATATTTTCAGACTGTCGGCAGAGCTGGAAAATGTTGGTGAGGGCGTGAAAAAGTACATTTACCTCTCATTTACATGTGTGCCGCTGGAACGCTTTGGCTGCCTGCCGTGGCCAACATCATTGGGAGCGTGTGGAATTTGTCGGGGTAATAACTCGCAGTCTTCTACTAAAACCTGACGAAGAAGTGCTAACAAAAAACCTGTGGAGAATTGCAGGCTATCAATCACCACTCTCTCCTTTTATCTGCTGTGAGCTAAGAGGAAAAACAGATAAACACTCGGCAGCACCGCACGGCCAAGGTCAATCCCCGTGTGACACCGAAGCCACACTTGGAGATCCAGCAGACGTGAGGGGAAATGAGGAAGAAAGCAATGTACCGTGGATAGATTTAAAGACGTCCAAGTAAAACGTAAATGTTTAAGTTTGAGGAATTGAGCCCGGGTAGCTCACCTCCCACAACCTGGCTGGAGTAGATCAATCACGCTGATATCAGACAGTCATGGGTGGAATGTCAACAGCGCTCACCTCTAACCCCACGTGTGAAGGCATTACAGTGGAGCGCTCACCTCCCGCTTCTCCTCGACGTGACCTCCACACAGCCCCGCACTAATGGAGATTTTATGGACGGAGTTGTACTTTATAGAGACGGTCGGGCTGACTGGACAGCTCTGGGAGCCAGATGTGCTGCCACGGACAAAATGGGCCAATTACACGGGGACGGAAAAGAGCACCGGTTCGCCTTCTACGAGCACACACACGGATATGTCCATTAAGTTGAGCTCCTTTTCCACAGCACGATACCAAAACCCCTTGCTCACGTTTTCCAGTTTGTTAGTGCCCGCTGCATTTTTTTTTGCAAATGAGTTTTCCATGAGTGGGAAGATGAAGAGGAAATGAGCAGAAAAACCTTAGATCCCTGTGTAGAATTAGGCCGTGTGCGGTCGATTGGTCGCCGGTCTTTTGGTCGCCGGTCTTTTGGTCGCGGTCATTTGGTCACGGTCATTTGGTCGCCCGTTGTCGCGGTCGGCGACCAAAAGACCAACGACAAAAAGACCGGCGACAAAACAAGGTAAAACAACACGGTCTACGCATCAATAAAAGCCAACAATGGCCATGAGCAGTTTCACTGAGCCGACGTGTGAGTGTATAAGAGTTTGTATGTACATGCGTTGTCCCTTTAAGAAGCTACGTCAGTCAGGGTCTTAACAAGTTCTCCAACAAAAAACAATAAAAGTCTGGGAAAGTTGGAGCTTTTGTTTTGCCTAATAATTAATAGGGCATTAAGTATGACTAAATAGTAATTCGCAGTTTGTATTTAGGGAATTTGAGCAACGATTTAAATGGTAATTATCAATAACCTTCCGGGCGACCAAAAGACCGGCGACCAAAAGATCGGCGACCAAAAGACTGGCGACCAATCGACCGTGTACCGAATTATGCAGTAGCTAGTTTCGATTTGAGATCAGTCACCTTGATTGAAATCTGTAAATCTTTGTTAGGTTTCTGATGAAAGAATCTTTAGCAAGATTTTACAGTGTAGTTGTCAGACTCAAGTCCAAGTGTCCGCAACGAAATTTTGTGTGTGGTCTGTTTGACAAAATGCTTGCATTCGTCCAAGTTGGCAGCTGAATTTTTCAAGATGCCAAGTCTGTGTCGTCCAAGCTCGAGTTTTTAGCTTTGCCTCATTCGTTTTTTGCATGTGTGTTGGATGAAACCGTGATCAGATGAACCAAAAACAGGATGGGCAACCGAGCAAGATAAGTCTTGTATTGTGGTGTCGCAATATAGCCTAGATGTTCTAAAGATGTGTTATATTACAGAATGTTTTTTCACAAGTCAGATGTCAGCAAAAATCACATCAAGCCAAAGGCTAAAAAGAAAAGTTTCTACTGCCTGTCAATTCTCTCCATAACTAAACATGTTAAAATATCTACTAAATCCCTTTCACAGCATAAAAACAAAAAAGACTTGTGTAAGAACTGTTATTAATTTTTTTGAACGGGTTATTTTCCAGTTGAGATGCCACATCGTTGTGGGAGCTCGGGGGCAATGGGGCGGGGGCTCACAAAGTGTGAGACAGTGAGAGGAATGATGAGGCAAGAAATACACCGAGTCGGAGCACAGAGAGATAAAAGGATGGAGAAGGAGAAGAGAGATCAAGTGTCAAGTCCACTGTGGTCCATTTTTTCCCGGAGACAGCTGCAGCCACAACTGACAAATCCAGAGGGGCCCCTTCCTCTACAGGCACCGGGAAAGCACCGGGAATTTTCCGACATCTCAGCTCTCTGCTCCTAAGGGAACCCCTCGCCCTTTCTCTTTAGTAAGTAGTGAAAAAGAGGAGGGGAGGGTCACGGCCAGTTCCACTTCCAGGCCTCTACTGATACCCTTGTCCCGCACGCCTCTGCCCCCCGGCAATCCTGACACATAAAAGGTAAAGCCCAAAAATCCAGGGAGCGTGGAATTCTCTCACCCTTCGCTGATCCCTCACCACTATATTCCACGTCCATTCCCTCATAATGATTTGTATTTATGTGAACGTGCTGGGCAGATCAGCGGTGATATATTCTCACGCGGAGGGCATGATTATTTCGCTATGTCATTAGGGCTGGACGCCGCCAACGTGTACGAGTTTTTTTTTAGCAAACTCAGTTCAAAGGAGGCCGCGGCTTGCTGGCAAAGCCTGCTGTGCTCGTAAAAATCAGGAGAATAAAATCAGTCAAATGAATGCGGCCCAGCGCCGTTGAGAAAGAACAAACGGCAGGCAGGCTTGCGGATATTAGCGCGGCGATCAGGTAAGGAAGGAGGGCGGGGGGGTTGAGCGGTAGCCGAGGAAGGGAGGGTGAGAAAGGTAGAAAGAGGTTTTGATGTCAGGGGATGCCGTGCAGCAGGGGAGCGCATGGTAATGTATCTATTGAAGTTCAAACCTCTGTGTTTGATACACTACATCTGTACCCCATTTCCCTCTTCTCCCCAAGCTCTGAACTCTCACGTGTACAAGAACAATGAGGCCGGGGATTATGTACATATTCCCTCGCTAAACTGCATGCTTCCTTTCTTTTATCTCCTTTTTTCTGGTGTTTATTGGCCCTTTTCTGTAATTATTGGTGCTTTTTGCTGCCCGTTTTTAACATCCCCCAAGCATATCTCTTAAGCAATCAATTATTCAGTCAATGATTCATTCCCTACTTGGAACTGAATCGAATTTTAGATTCCAACACTTCAGGAAGACCTTTTTTTTGTTACCTGGTTTTCAAAAGTCAATAATTTTTAGAGCAAAGAGGAAGAAGAAACTGATATTTGGACTTGAGTCAAGCAACATCGGATTGGTTGCCAAATATTGGTCATATTTCCATTCATTCAATGATTTCAGCACCACGCTTGTCCTCATTAGAGTCCAAAGCTGCATTTATGCAAAATAGAAGGAATCTTAATAAAAAAAATGGGGACAAGGACCCTGCAGGAATTGACTGAAGAAAGATGATATAAGCCCAAGAAAACTGGACAGAAGTGACCATGTGACTGGGTAGATCGTGTCCTCTGGCATACTATACATTGGAAAAAGGTCTTCGGCCTAACAGTTATTCACACCTCTACTACATTCATGCCTATGGACAATTTACAGTTTTCAATGAACCCAAACCCTATGAAGTCCTGCTAGTAAAAAAAGTGAATGGATGGATCTACTTAGTCATTTCCGCCATAGAGGTGCACTTACAGTACAGTAACACATGGACTAGCAAACCACGTGACTTGGCAACTGAGACCTCACAAATGTTCTTCAAGACAAATTGATGTAAAAAAAAATCCCCTAAACATCCAAAATATCAGTGGACGTCTTCCCAGAAGCGTTTGAGCCGTTATCGTCGACTGCCGACTATCATCGCAACGTCGTAAAAAGAAAAAAAACCTTCAATAAATTGATTTCCTCTCGGCGAGAAGGCACGTGTCTTCTTTCCGACGTCTCTCCTCACACTCCCCTGGTCTCCTCGCGCCTCGCTGTCATCGGTGCATTCTGATCACAAGGAGTGGAAGCGTCAGGCGGGCCCCCCCCCCGTCAGGTCCACCGGGGCCGGGTGAGCGGTCAATGAAATATGGTAGCTGTCGCATTAGGAAGTCCATTGAAGTTAATGAGGGCCGGTGTTCTCGGAGAAACATCTGCAGCTGGTTACCAGCCAACATCACCCCCCCCCCACCCACCACTGCAAACCCCCCCGCTCCAATCCGGACATTTCTGTTAGACTGCGGCAGGGAAAGGGAAAAACTTATTGGGAAACTGGACCTCTCTTATTGAGCGGCGTTGGCCACCAGTTGGCTACGAAGGCTGGCGTTGGCTCCGAGGTCGCGACCTTTCAGTAATGGTGTCTGAGTAATACGTCGAGTAATAGATACTCCGTTGTTATCAGCTGGCTAAGCTGCAGTAAAACCACGGAAATCGGTTTATCCACACCCACATGCTGTAACAACATCTGATATCGATCCAACGATGGGATTATTTTATAGATGTGTATGTGATTTCTTTAGATTGTGCAATTAAGAACAAATAGAGCAGTTTTAGGCTACAATATTGTATACTTTTTTTATTTAATCATCTGTCATTTCTAAGGATAAATAGCACAAGCTATACAAGTGTGAGTGGGGAGTCGTTCCATAACATTATTGCGTTATTGAGTGGAAATAAATGTTAAGTGGTAGTAATAAAAAGGGCCAAAAAATAAAAAGTAAA
Source organism: Stigmatopora argus (assembly GCF_051989625.1). Lineage (NCBI taxonomy): Eukaryota > Metazoa > Chordata > Actinopteri > Syngnathiformes > Syngnathidae > Stigmatopora > Stigmatopora argus. Next base: position 9,643,901 of record NC_135405.1, on the reverse strand, counting down.
ATTAGCACAGACAAAAGCACTCCAACACCTTTCACTGGAAAAATTGGGACTGTTAAAACACCCACAGCTCCTGTAAAATGCTCTTAAATGCAAACAGGGCAACTTTTTTTGGGGTGCTTTTGAAGTTTAAACAATGTCAAATTTTTCCCCTTACAAAAAAAGGCCCAAAACACCGCAGTATGTTTTTTTCCCACCTTCCTGCCCAGTGTGCACTAAGTAGAACGGGGGTTAAAAGCCAACCACAAATTTGCCAACTTCTGAGGTAGTGTGAAAGGCGTAACATTGGAGGAATGCCAGTAGAATGTAAGAAGAATGTAAAGCCCTTAGGTCTCAGTGGTGAAAGTTACTTTTTGTTGTTTTATTAATATCATCAACATTGCAAATGTTTGTCTTCTGGGTTCTGCGCAGGACAATCTTAAAACATGACTACCTCGGGTGCCAATTTGTGACCACAAAGTCCTCCACAACAGTTTTTTCTCTCCTATTGGCCTTAAAATACTTCTTTTCATAGTTATCAAAGCCCCTAAAAGTGTCTTATTTAACATATAAAACTTTTTGAATACATGTATTCAAGGTATGTATACACATTCAAACATTTTATATCCCTAAAATTCATTATTTTCAAACAGGTTGTCAAACCTGTGTGTAGCTCTAAAAGAACCTGAACGTTCGCGGTTTCTGTATAGTGACATAAAAGACAAAAGTTTTTTCTTCTAAAGACTGGCACACAACAGGGTCAAAAGTTTAATGACGGCATGCACGCATTGTGTGAAAGATAGTAATGCGGGTTGTGTATTGACACGTCGAGAAACATTTCAGAGCCCCCGTGAATGGCCGGTCAGAGCATTTTAAAAGATCACACTCTCAATGCGGGATGTCAACCATCTGATTCAAGGGGTGTTGGCTCACCTCTGGCTGCACACATTTTCTTTTCTTTTAATTAGCTTGAAGTTTCCAGATGGAAAAAGGTGTAAGTGTAGCTACCCAAAAACTACAAACCAAATGTATTTTTCTTGAGATACTAGTCTACCCTTTTAATCCAAAGCCAAAATAGATTTTAATACATTTCATATAGGCAAAGCAGGAACTAAAATGAATGGTAATGTTGCAAAAATAAATGCTTGAAGACATAAAGCTGAAAAATATTTTTTGTTTCTTTCCATCATGGTGGATCAGTGTGAGAAAGACAGCGAAGAACTGGTCACTTAACCTTTTCCGAATCAAAAATCAAGCCCCCCCACAGTCAGCTGTCGCATTGGTTTAGTAGAGACACGGGGGTAAGCGCTCATTTGTCACCTACAGTTCAGCTCAGGCAAACGGTGCGTCCCTTGGCCGCGGCCCTGTCCGTAATCATCCATCTTGGCGTTCTAAGTGTGTGTCCGGTGTGCGTTTCACGCCATTTGTCAATAGTTCAGAGTGCATCTTTGCTCATTCGTCTTGTGCAAGTGTCTTAAGAGTGCATTCTTTGTGTCCATTCAGGTCATTAATGACTACGGCGTATAATGGATGAGGGTGAGAAGTGGATGCCTTCCCTTGACTGGACAATCGGACGCATATGAGGTAAATGCATTGTTTTAAATGTGAAATTTACAGAGTTAATCCTAATTCAAACACTGAGAATTAGGGGTTATGCCATCTTTATTTTTGCAATAATGAGTCACCCTTCGTTGTGAAGTGTAATACATACAAAGTCCACTATGGCAGCAAAATATGAGCTTGTGTAGCATAACAACATGAGAATAACTCAATTAACTATGACTGAATTAGCAGACTATGTATTGTTACAAATGAATTTCTGATTTTCCAATGGAGATTTCATTATGAAAGAGTGGATATGATGCTATTACATGCATAATATTCAGTGTTCTGGCTGGTCCATCTCTATTTAAAACCACCACATTGAATGAATTAATTTGGAGTCTGCTGTGCTATTTTTCTTACTAAGCAAGATTACAAACAAAATCAATTTGCTGATTTTATGTCGACATAATGATTTATTTCTGTAATGATGCATCAGAGATTTATGTCACATTTGTTGTCCATGGGAAGGATCAAATGCTAGTTTTAAGATGACAAATGTTTACACATCATCGCTTTCCTAATGAAGACATTTTTTATTTTTATAGTCAGGCATATCTGTAGCCGCATAACATTAGCAAGCAGGCCTAACTATGTTGTTTCAAAAGACTTGAAATGATTCACGTAGGTGTTTGGTGGCCTTCTTGACCCAAGGCCATTGCAGCACAGAGTTCGTACGGGTTTACTATCTGATCCGTTTGCCTCCCACTGTGATGAGATTCCACTGGACTGTTTGCCCAAACCTTTGAGTGCCCTTTCATTCTCTCATATGGCTAACCTTTCAAATGCTCTGCAATCTGGCAGGGAGGAAAAAGATTGCACCAATTTGCCACTGATGTATTGGTTGAAAGGGTTTTGAGTTTGATATGACACAGAAATGAGAAGTGGCGGCGAGGCGTAGAGGGAGCACGAATGTGTGAGGATTGGGAATTAGATCAACTCAATTTAGTTGGAGCTATACGAAGCATGTGAGACGGAGGTTTGAAATACTTTGGAAATACTCTTTAGGAATGACAGATCGAGAGAACGCGGGATTTAATGGATGGTAGACTGTTAATTGGTGAAATTGTACTGTTGGGGTTTAGAATGATGGAGGTCAAGGTAGGTGTGCAGGAAATTAATGCGTGTTCTCGGCTGACTGTGTGAGTGTTTGTGTGTCTGTGTGTGTGTGTTTGTACAGTCATTAGCAAACTCTAGCCTTGTGTTCACAGTATGAGCCCGCCGCTACTTTCACTTGACTCTCAGGCGCTCAGATAAATGAGGTTAATAAAGTAGAACGTTTACTACCAACTCTCCCATTGACCTCCTTATTCTGCATTTACCCTGCGATTTCCACATCCAGCTCCTTAACCAAGCACTCCTCCCAACTCCTAACTCCTCACTTTCATCTCAGCTGCCAGCTTTACTTCCTCTTTTCCTGACTTTTCTTCTTTTTCTTTTTCTTTTATGATTGTCGTTGGTGCAGGGCGAAAGCTCAGGGATTTCCTCCTTCCATTTCCCAGGACAGAGCTGCAATTACAGCTTGGGATGGAGGAAGACCAGCTGTGCCCCCCATTGGGAATAGTGAGGATGCTAAGATTAGGGCGCCTCTCAGAGGAACAATTCCGGGACTGCAACTATATATCACGCTGAGATCAAAGCATCCGGAAGAGTTTCCGAGCTCATGGCTGCTTTTCAAAGTGCCCCGACAAGGTCATCGTGACCAAACAGAACCAAGCACCCATCATAGCACCTAGTGTGCCGTGTTATGACCCGTCCCAAGCGTGAAAACCCATATAAAAAACACAAGCTGTGGACAGAACACGCCGTGATCGCCTGGAAATGTGAAAAATGCGTTAAACAACCTTGGTGCTGTTATCTTCAGCAATACGCAGACGCACCGTAAAAGGAGGGAATTATTTATTCTACCAAAACAGGACACATTGAGACAGCTGCCACTTGTGCAGGAATTCTTTTGGAATAGGATGGAAAGATTTTATGCATAGACATATAATGGCAATGAATTGTCTGACATACAGTTCTGATTCATTTTTCTCTTAATGTTTTGCTTGCTACCCAAGGCATGAAATACCGGATCATAAAACAGGATGCTCTAAGTTGTTCCATTTCCCTTTCCTTGCAAGCTGCATAATGTCGGCTTTGTTTACTATGGGACAATTAATTGATAGATGAATCAAATCCAACTTGGTTTCGTGCTAGGCAGATATTTTAAAAATTACAGTTCACAGTGTTCTTTTGGTCATATGATCAGAAGTTGCTGGCAAACTTGAACATGGCTCATAATAGTACATTTTTTATTTATTTTTTTGATTCTTTGGGCTTAGAGATTTGTAAGGCAGCCAATTAGGACACTCATAATACCACCAGTGATCTTTTAGTGCCAGTCAAGTTGAAGGTTGTCGCTTGTACAGAGTGTTCTACCAAGTATTTGTACTTGAACACAACATGGAATGCTCTATTTAGGAAAAAGAAAAGACTTTCAATCAGAAATTTTAATGGATACATTTTTTAGAAGCAGTTTTACAAGCATCACAAAAATTCAATACGCGTCCACAGTGTGTGACAAGACATTTTTCTTAATGCTTCTTCAAATCTTTGACCTTTTATTGTCATGAATGGCATAAATCTTACACGGGTTCGACAAGTGTTGATAATTTGTTTGACAAGTGCAGGCTGGTAGATTTGAGAGTGGGCGGGCTGCTCTCATTTGGAAGTGTTCAGTCAGTTCCGCCAATTAAAGGGGCTCCTCTCACTCCCTTTCAATGTGAAAATGACAGTATGATACGTAAATGGTGTTTAATTGTAGTGGCACTTTGCAGTTGTGATGTCCCAACCCGATACTCAGTATCGGTATTGGCGCCCTATTTTTGCAGTATCGGATTTTATCATAAGATTGGATCCGATCCTGTAAGTTATAGTCACCTAACTTTTACGCAGAATGAGTTTTCCCTGTGATTGCTTGGCAACCTGTCCGTAATATAGTGTATAATATTTTAATTGAACATGGTGTCAAGGAGGCTTTTTGCAATCCGATTTTGTAATTTGGAAATCTTACATTTGACTTCCCATGCTTTGTTGCGACAAGCACATAAAGATGACACTCAAAAATCTTGCCTCTTGATGCTTTGTCAAGTGTGAGAAATTCCGGCTACGTCACGGCAACATGAATTATCAGTTGTGCCACGACCTGAGTGTGAGGAATTTGAGAGGACCACGGTTTCCTGTTTCAGTCGTGGACTGCTCAGTTCATTCGGTAGGCATTGATGGCCACTTCCCCGTGTGCCCGCCAACGGAAACGTACCTCGCAAACGTGCCGCTTGATTGACATCCTGACCCGTGACACATAAAAGGACTGCTTGGCCCCTAACTGCAAGTGAACCTGTGACCCCCACTCCCCCCTCCAGACCCCCGCCAGACCCCTGCCACACAGGACGCCATTAATAAAAATGGTTCTTGATGGGCGCCTGTTCCGCTGCAGGCATCAGCTGCTGGCTAGGCGACGTACGTCAACAGCTGCCGCCTCTGTCCGGTTGTGTGTGTGTGGGTGCGTAACGAAAAGAGAGAGTGATGGCAGCAGGAGCCCATCGGGGGCCGCGCGCGGGGTGCAGACGCCCGTGTCATTTGGCTCCAAGCATATGGTGAAATTCAAGTGTGTAATTCAGCCGGGATCCACGGGTGGCCTGGCATATGCGCACGCACACGACTAGATTCATCTACACACAAAGTGACAGGATGTTATTTACCTGAGGCCTACGGGTGGCCCAAGATCCTGTTGCGCTTGTCAAATGTACAGTCAGTTCAAACAACCTGCGCTACCCCTGCGGTGTTTAAAAAAAACAAGAACCACAACATACACACATTTGCAACGTGAATGTGAATGGACAGACAGTTGTTTATATCATACAGCGTAAGCCGACTTTGTTAATCTTAGAATCATGATGGCTTTTTCATTCATTAAAAAAAAGTTGGGCCATAATAGGTGTGAAAAAAAATGTGAATTGAGAAATAATAGCTCCAGGGGTGATGTGATCTCTATTTTGGCAGTCATTCATTGTCGGCTCTCCCAGTTCAAATGGATTGGATGTACATATATGGCCATCGGGGAATGTTTAAGCACTTGTCAAGAGAACCTGCACGCCCCGCCTTCCAATCCCACGTCGAGCGTGAATGGTGCATATCTGGTTTCCTGACAAGCAGGGCCTGTCCCAGACGTTTACAGTGGCCACTGTTTGAGGTGTCTGTCCACGAAGGCTGATATGATAGTGTAGGTACGTGTGTTGGGGTTAAAAGTATGCATGTATGGCTGTTTGATCTTTTTTTCCCCCTAGCCAAGGGGGGTGTAACTCCTCTCCAGGTGCATAGAAGTCAACCTGAGGGCATGAGAGACACGTCCAATTGCAATATCTCACTGTCTTATGCACTCACAAATGCAAACAAAGGAACTTTCCTTGAAGCAGTAACTGCACCCAAAAAACTGGTTCACTAGTTGCGGTATACTTATAAAGACTCGGCAGAATGCTGCAGGATAAACATCCCGGATCCGCAGTACATCAGTTGGGAAAGGATAGGAAGGGGTGGGGGGAAAGCAAAATAAAAAGGGAAGGTGGTGGAATGACAACATAGTGGGTGATTTACTGTATACAAAAGCAGCTGGCTTTTTTTTGCTGCAGGTCCTAAGTGTTGATGTTTTTGTAGCGGACTCAGGGTCATTTGACAGGTGCGTCGTTTGGCGTCAAATAAGTTGTTGTGTATACTACACGGGATGACGCTAAAAGGGGTTCGAGGACGTGAGCTGTTAGAACAGATGATGACCCTCTACGCATATGCATAATATTGGTGTGGTCTGGAATGAAGCTGCTACTCTGTCTGGTATTATAGGCCATTTTCAACCCGTCATCCTTGTAATATGGAGAAATTAAAGTGCAGGGACTCATTGGTTGTTTATACACACTTCTCCAAGAGCAGACATAACATAAGGAGTCCAAATGTTTTTTTTTTTTTTAATACTAGGCGAGTGACGCGCTAACATACCTTCCCAACACCGCAACTTTCCATCCACAACAGTAAAACACTACTGGGTGTCCTCGGTACATTTGCTTTCAAATACCACCGTGCACTTTCCTCTCTTTTTACAGGTTTACACAGAGAGTGAACTACTTCTAATCGCTAACTTGTACTCAAAGGTTTCTCTTAGGCTTTTGCTCCTATGAAAGCACTAAGCTCACTACTGTTGATTCAACTGCAAAAAAAATTGGCTGGGTTCTTGCTGCAAATACAGAGGCTCGGTTATGCAAGAGATGCCGTATGTTTCACGAGCATAGGGAAGGAAACAGTGCCGCCTGGAGCCAAAACTGGTTCATACGTGTAGAAATAACAGACAAAGCCTGCTTTATTTACTGTCATTCTATTTATTAGACAATATCTGCACGTAAATGGAATTTTGGCCAAAAAGAAAAAAAATCTTAGTCCGGTCTGTTGATTCTTTGGGAAATTACGGCAGCTCAGGAGGATTGCAACTTTTTCATCTCATGCTGGATTTCATTGTGGATCTCCTTTTCTATTTCAGAGGTGTCGTACTCCCGCAACATGTCATACTCCAACCAAGGCATTCCGTATTTCTTTTCAACGTGCTCCGTTCCAGCGGGGGATACATACAGTTCAAAGCGGATGCCCTGGATGGCAAATTTGGGACGCTCCCAGTGTTTGGACCATGGCCTTGGACGCATCTTCACTTTGACCTGAAGGACAGGTAGGAAAAAAAGTTGAATGATCTTCGATATCTAGCAACAGTGGGGAAGATGTATAGATATTCTGATATTTAGTTAAATTTAAATTTTGCACTCTGCCTCCTTTGGTAATAATTCTTATCTGAAAGTAGTAAGAAAGAAAATTGAATGTAAGTAGGTGACTCTGACTAATTTAAAAAAACCAACAACATAGTGTGCCTTTAGAAATTAACTTAGTAAGTAGCCAAATGGTCTAATACTTGCAGAAGAGAACAAGTTAAGACTTAAGCAATACAAATGTGTTTCTACGCCAATATCATACGTATTTAAATACAATATTTATTTGACATATTTCATCTCATACCTCAATCTTCAATATTTTAGATCCGTGTATGTTTCCATTGTAGGAATCACTGTGTATGGCACTAATGTTTATAGCACATTGCATGATATTTTGTGATGCTGTCCTTGTTATAAGATGCCGTGACAAGTAATTTTGCGTCCGGTGGGATCGGAAAATGCAATCTAATCTCACCGTGTTAATTGGCACTTCTCCAGTAGGAGAAATGGGTAAGGGTTTCATTTCCGGATCTACGGTGCTATACTCAGGCAGGGCATCTCTCAAATACATCAAGTTGTCGTCCAGTCGCTTCTCCAGCTTCAGCACCTGCATCTCCCGAAGACGTGGGCTGTACAGCTCGTAGCACATCTCCACACCTGGAAACCGTACAAATAACTTTCAGTATTTGGAAGGAAGGAAAACAGCAGATTAATGAACACCCCATGAAGTCACCTTGACCATTGATGATGTTCCTCAGGATAAAAGTTGCTCCGAGACCTTTACCACCTCTTTGGACGCATATGCCAACAAAGCGGTTTAATTTGGCACTGGCATTGGGGTCCGCCATGGTCACGGCAAGTATGCTTCCTATGAAATCATAAGGCTGTATGAGTATATTAATCAAAGTGGGGCACATCTACTGATGTGGGTGACTTACCCGCGTAGAATTCTGGAATGTTGATCACACTCCTTCTACGGCCCATGTCTCTCCTCTCCATGTAAAACTTGAGGGAACTTGTCCTCTGACGGGGAGGGATAAATTCTGGGCTCAGGAACCTAACAGCCAACAAAGATGTCAAGTTAAGGTAGTGCATTGCAAAACTCGAGATAAAACGATCCATTGAAATTTGGGAATGTTGTGCATACTTTCGGAGGGCTGCCACACTTTGCGTTTTGTCAATGATGACAGGTTTTGGCGGAGGGGTGAATTTCGGTGGACCCCCATCATCGCTTCCGACAGCCAGACGACACACAGATGTTGACAAACAACCTAAATATGAAAAAGATCGGTCATTTCACCATAACTCTAATAACCTAAGGACGGACGACTGGGTTAGTAACGTTATCTAACTGTTTTATCGCACGATCGTCACTACTGTTTTTATAAAAGACAGCTGGCTACTCGCGGTAACTTACGTTCATTTCGCAGATGTAGTTTTCTTAACAACATTGATGAAATCAGACATTTTTCGAGCACTTTAATGGAGGCTGCCATCTTTGACCTTCTGTTGTCGCATGTCTTGTACGGAAGCCTTAGTGGCGCATACTAACAAATTATACACAGCTGCAATGATGTCTAATGTCCACAAGACGGCGGTAATGTTCTTCAAATGGATTCGGTTCACTGTATAGTAAATGCAAATCGATTTTGCAATGCAGTTTATTATGAATAATTAACCATTACCATACATATACTTTAATAATGTGTATTTTATAGGTGATTATATATGTGCAGGACAGTAGAGTTCTATAAAAATACAGGAAATTGCATGCATACATCATGCAATCATTGTGCATTAAATTTTTGGTTTGATTGTACGAACTTTTATTTTTTAAATGAGTATAGCTTCCGGTACTCAATATTTATTTGCGTTGCACATCTATTGTATGTTGTATGGGATTTGAATACTCTCCCACAGGTGCCTTGCACTAAATTAGATTAGTCATTCCCAAACAATGTGCTTTAGGAGGTGAGTTGAGTGGCAAAGTTATATATTTTATCATGTCAAAACGTGGATTTTCCCTCAAATTCGTGTATTCTAATGAATATATGCGATATGTTTGTTTTGATGCGCGAAAGAACCGTTCTTTGGCATTGTATTTGGCTCGGGTGCGCTTGTTTGGAACATCGTCTGTGTTTTGCTGCAAAAAATGCAATGCGATCGGGGGATTTGTCTTTCTTCCCCCCTTTCTTTTAATAAAGCAGTAAGAAATATGATAGCGTTAATGCTACCGTTCTGCCTAATTGGTTCTGCAGGTGTCAGGAAGCTTGCAGAGGAGGGCGATGGTCCTCCAGGTGGGCCACCACCTCCACCAACACAGTTCAAAGAAGGCAAGGGAAAAGGGAGAAAAAAAAGAGCACAGCTGCACCCTGGAGGAGGAGGAAGAAGAAGAGCCTCCATCCCGGTGCCACGAGTTTTTTTTGTGGCGTGCTGGGTGGACATTGAACGCACCACTCGGAGCCTTCTTTCCCCCCGATGTGGACTTTTTGATGCCAAGGCGGACCTGACATGCACCTCTGAGGCTTCAAGGATGTTCCACCTCGATGGGACTCTCTCAGCCGTTACTTATGCGCTCCTGTTGGGGATAACCTGTTTGAGCGTCGTCTGTGATTTCTCCAAAAGCAACGCGGATTTCTCAGGTTAGTGTTTTTTTCTCTCTTACTAATATTTATTCCACGGTAAAAACACGCGCATGTGCGAGCGCTTGTTTTGAAGTTGCGCGACAGTCGCGTTGTGAGTGGCGCTCCAAACAAGAAAGGGAATTTTTGCATACATTTTGATATCAGAAAGTCGGGGGTGCTTGCTTGCAGTTTGTTGTGCAACACGTGGAAATTTGTGGTTAACATTTTACACGTTTGGCAAACTATCAAAGCTGGTGAATTCACTAAGAAATTGATCTAAAACCTTTGCACTGAAAATACTACGCCCATAAGGACGTCATTATGTGTTATCAATCATGGGTTTGAGGATGGAGGGGGGTCGTTGTTTTGGTTGAAATGTAAATATTTACCCTCAGTTTGTTGTCACACATTACTTACTATACATCTATTTACTGCAAGGATTCAGCCTTTTTCTGTGCTTTTGTACTTTTGTTTTGTATTTTCCCCCGTAAAGTCAAAGGTATATTAACAGTATGATATAAATGTAGACATTAACCATTTTTAATACTTAGGTATCGCCCTCAATATTTTCCTTGTGTTTACTTTGTGTGGGTGTCAAGGTAACACATGCAAATGTACCCATGCAAATGACTTCATCTTTATTTGTAAATAGCCAGTGAAGTACAAGACTAACCACTATCTAACAGAGATAAATAACTATAATTTGTAGATGGATGCAATGCTTTCTAGATTCATAGCTCAAACAAGAAAACAGACTTGCAGCTAAGTGCATGTGTAAATATTCTCTCAAAGTAAACGAACAAGTTCATAGAAGCGTATGAAACCTGCCAATTACCCAGAAGCTACACTTTGTGCACAAAGGCTTGATAGAATATGTGGCTTTTTATGGCTCTTAAGAAAGTCTCCATTCTGAAATCAAGGCGGCAAATTGAACTAATGAGCCTCTGTGTTCCATTTCCGAGCCCAAAGCATGCCTGTAGGTTTTGTTTACTGTGTCATAAAGTAGGAAGGTGGCTTTGTATTGGTGTTAATTGGACTCTAATGGCTGTAATAGCCGGTTAGTACACTGCAGGGGAGAGAGGCCACGGACCACATTCGTGTCACTTACACCCTGCGTGTACTGTATGGTTGTGTTTTAATGCCAGACTATAATAAAAACACTGTAAACAGGCTTGGTGGTTATAATGGGGTTGTCGCTTTGGTCGCCAATGAGGCGAGACACTGATTAAAATGAAAGGTAAATTGTGTAGGAAGTGATTTGAACGGCTAATTACAGATTTCCTCTTTGAGGTTGTTCCCCAAAACACCGGCTCAGCCGCGATTATTGCAAACCTTTGTCGTAGTCTGTCATTAATGAATTAAATCGGAACTCAGGCGGAGCATGTTCTGCATTGGTCCTTTGTTTTCCTTGTTTGATGTGTACTTTTGAGGTAAAATGGGATGGGTTTTTGCTTGTAATCTCAAAAGTGGCAGTGAATCGATTCAGGGTGTACCCGACCTACTCCCCATAGTTAGCTGGGATTGGCTCCAGCACCCTCGTGACCCTGGTGAAGATGGGGATAAGTAGTTCGGAAGATGATTGAATGCAATAAATTTGCTTTGCCTTGTCCTGCCTCCTGTCACAAATCCCCATTTAACACCAGTGAATGGGATGTGAGGGTTTTGCAAAGGTCAGAAGGGTTAACAGAGGTCAGTGCATTGTAAACGAGAATATGGTTTAGGGCGGCTGTACATCTCGGTCTTTGTCACTTTGTCACTCTGTCTTGCGGTTATCATCCTTTTTTTTTAACCTTTATTATTTATACATTTGCCCTCAGTAACCCCCAGGCCCTAAAATGTTGTTCTAATTTAAACAAACCATCCATTAGTTCCCATTTTCTGTTGGAAATGTACAAATGGCCCCTTAATCCATTCTGATTTTTGAGTTGCAGGTTGACACACTGAACCCCCCGCTCCCCCCTTCTTACACACACGGTCATCAGCTCCCCTTCATTTTTTCTAAGGCTTTTGCCTTCCTGGGGCTTGCCCCAAACACGGTGTCTGTGTGCGTGGGTTGTGTGTGGATGGATTGGTGTGTGGGCCAGGTGAGCTCCATTTAAACAAATAGATCCTCTGACTTGTTTTGTCTAGCTGACTGTAGACAGACGGCAAGTCGTACAGCGAGGGGCTGACATAAGATCACTTTTCTCTTTGTCTAATCACATGCAAGGGGACGCCTGTCGTCTTCATGGGTTCGTTTTCTTCTTAGGAAGTTCCAGACATCAGATGACATCATTGTTTTTGTTGCCTTATCAGAGCAGAAACCACAAAACTACATAAAGTATGTGGACATACAGGTTTGGATTTTCTTGAAGTCTAACCCAAATTGAGGCTGGCTCTCAATCCTATAGGAACAATATAGTAGTTCATTAGTGGCGTGTTAGGAAATTATCTGATTTTAGTTAAATTTGCCCCATAGTTGTAAATCAAGTGTTGGGTTCCTGTTTTTTTGTTTGTTTTTTACAGCAACCAAAACCTTGGATGAGGATATAATTTTGAACATAAACAAATATAGTATCGTTGTTTAATGAATTGCAATTGTACTATCATGAAATTGGTGATCTACACCCCTTAAAGAAAGAGTGTAGTTATATACACACTATAGTAAATGGAAAATAACAAATAGAGCTCAATGATGTCATTTTTTTTCCTTGGTTCGAGCTATGCTATTTTTATGACTTTAAACATCACCTTTGCTGAGATCTTAAAAGTTGATTAGTTGATCTTTAACTAAATGATGGGATTATTAATATACCTGTTGAAACAGGTAGTGCTTATTATGTAGACAACTATAATTTACGATGCAGACTTTCAAGGTTAAGGTGAGGAGGATGTATATTGCAGTTTTTTTCCAGACACTCAAATAGTTATGGTTGTTGTTGGGCTGCTCCTTTGTGCAGTGGAACAAATCCTCAAAATGTATTTCTCTTTGAATGCATTTAGTACACATTTATACACAAAGGGCAGACATTGCACCTGTGGTTTGAATGGAGATCTTAAATCAATCTTGAAGCAATACTTTCCTTTGATTTGTATTTTTTTAAAGCCCTGCATGGAGAGCATGCTATTAAACCATTTCCTGAAATGTATATTGTCCCACTTGGGAGCTTTCTTTTTTTTTCTCATTCTCAAAGGGGTAATCTTCCTTGAAATGAATTTAATAGACATTCCGACGTGGAAAGGCATCTGAAAAGAAATGCGGTGACATGATTAATGTGGAAATATGTCCAGGGCAGACGTGCTTCAAAGCTTTGTGTCAATGCAGTCAAGTCTGGGCACACAAGACATTTAAATGTACGACAATCACAGTCACTCATTGTTGTGCCTAGATTAGTTGAGGTAATGCTCCTTAAATCTGTGTTCAAAATATTTTGGAAACACGGTAACACAGGGTTATTATTAAGGATTTGAAATTCATTCAAAAATATTTTTACTTGTTGTCACACTTTTACAACATATTGGAACTCAAGGCAATAAAACTTTGTACACTGATTTTATGGAGTTTAAAAAAATATATATTGTTTTAAGTATGATTGTCAGCCTTTGTTATAGCTCTGGTTGTTATAGTGCTATTGTACAAATATTATTGAGTTGAGAAGAGGTCTGGATTGCTTGTACTTGTCCTCTCTTGCAAAACGAAAAACATGGCAGCGCCAAGACAAACTAGTGATTCTATGAGGGGAGATTCTTGAGTGACACTCTAGACATCTGTCAAGCTGTCCTCGTACTTATCACTTTATTTAATGCAAGAAATGACCAATATCTGTATTTGATGAATGCTCTTCCCTGAATCCATTTTTCTAAAAATGCATTCAAATAGCATTAGATAAATGGCATTGCTTAATTAGAGAGGTTTGCCATGTGTTGAGGACAAGCCCGGTGGGCGTGCGCACCAGCAATTATCTCTCCATGTCATTCCGTCTTAAGTGCACTGTTGAATTATGTCCTGGCGTTTCTGCTCTTGTGTCTTTTAGGATTTAGCTTTGATGGTCTCCCGTCTCCATCGTCTTCTTTATTGGAGTCCTTCAATTCTACCTTGATCTGCCATAGCTTGGTTTTAATACCCCTTTCCTTATACTTTTCCCAGCCCCTTGAGTATTGCTGACGGAAAGAATATTCTACTTTCTAAAGTTTGATGAAAAGCCGGTGAGGTGGGGCGCACAAGGGGGCCCGTCTGAACAAGGAGGCTTTGTACAGCCCCCCAACTGTGTCGCCCTGACAGTCTGCATTACAACACGCTACAGCAGCCTGCTCCCAAAAGCAGGGCTAATCTGCTGCTTTCTGGCCCCTCAGAGTAGCCCAGGTAAGGGGCTCTGGGGAATTTTGCAGTTTTCCAGTGCAAAACGATATTAAGTACGTACTACACACTGTAAGCAAATTGTTGTGTTTGTGTGATTTCAAGCATGGCCTCATCCATTTCATTTGATTCTGTGGTAGGAGGAACTTCTTGATTGTTCTTGTATTAATCATATAGACAGTTTTCACATACCAACAAACTGTTGGCAAAACTTTTCCCCCCTGTTTTCTTGATTGTCTGCAAAGTTTTGCGAAAATCCATTTGTGTACTGCTAGTCGCAAAACAAATCCCGCATTGATCTTTTAATGACCAACAGCGGATGTTCTTTTAAAAAGAGTCTGGTCTTTTCGTGGTGACCTGTTGGAAGTTGATCTTCTCGCTAAGTCCCACTGGGCGTGCTTGCCGGTGGCTTTTCTCTCCCTAGGCCACTCTGGGGTTGTTCTATTGCTTGTTTTCACAGAGCAGCTCCTGTGTTAAGCTTGTTAATTCCCCTCCAAGCTCATCCTGTCAGATCCCACCCACTTGTACCTTTTTTAAGGAAAGGCCTCTCTTCACAGTACATTCTTCAACCCTTAAAATGGGGCTTTCTTTCTTACTGCTTCATTCAGACAAACTCGTACGTTGAGTGTTTTGTTTTTTTGTTGACTTCTAGAAAGGCATGTTTGATCTCTCTGTTTGAGTTCTTTTGCTCCACCAAAACTTTTTTTGACTTAACTTTCCAAACAAGCCTTACATCAATCTAAATCCATAAAAAATGATTTTCATCTCCCCTTTTCCTGAACTTCTTTCTTCAGGCTTCTGATTGTCCAAAAATGTCCAATATTGTGCCCCTGTTTTATAGGCTTGCGTAAATCTGATGAGTTTGACTGCAATATAAAGATCATGTGGGAAACGTCTCTTAAAATACAGGATAGTCAATCAAACATGTCATAATTGATAAAGAAGATAGGTTTATTCTGAAATGTATTGCATGTTCTCCCCTGATGTCATCATTCACAATATAAATGTTGATCTTTTTTTTCAACTTCTACAACTTGCTCCTGTCCATTTCATTATGAAGAAGAGGGCGCCCGATAAAGGATCCATCTGTTGTTCACTTAGCAACAATAAAAGACAGACAGACGCTTCTGTCTTGAGTCCAATGAGTCCGTCTGGCAGCCACGCAGTTCTCGCAGGTCATAAAAATGACCATTAAAATGACGTAGCATCTCACCTTCCCATGCACTGAAGCTCCATCTCTTTCTGTGCCTCGTCCCGTCGTCACTGATTGCGTCTGGAGAGTCGCGGAGGGTCTTAAAGCAGATCTCCCGTCCCCCCCACCTCATGCTTTCACCACCTTATCCCTTTTCACCAGTGATAAGTGCCCTCATAACGGACATGCACAGAGTAAAAGTGTCCTCTTGCAGATTGTCCTTTGACCTCAAGGGGTCATAAAGAGAGGCACAAGCTAAAGGAGGTCGCGGGAGGCCGGTCGTGGGACTGGAGTTTGGTTTGTGGGTACTCCCCAGGGAAGAAATATCTCCTTTCCTACTGTGAGGCCACGTCTCTTCCCGGCAGATGTTTGGTACCCTGTTGCACGCCCGAGGATGAACTCAGACAACAGAGTGGGTTCACTCTTTAACGTGACCTCCGACTTGTTGCTAATGTCACTTGGGTGGCCTTTGATTGTCACTACACAAGCTGTATTGATCCAAATGGGGAGAAAAGGCGCATTGAGGATTCAAGATGAGGATGAAGCCTGCCACCATTTTGGCGTGTGTCTGACAGTCAGTTCCTCCTGCCGTTTCTTGGGTTCCATGTATTAACTCGGGGGTCATTCCAATGGTGCGATTATCTATCTTCTGTAATAAACCAAACTGCCGTCTTTAAATGGAGAAGGAATTTTCTTCTACATATGTGGCATTACAAGGCTAACTTTAAAAAGAAATCTGATTATAGTGCCTCTACAATCTAGCAGCTCGACTGGATGTTTGTTTTTAATGTCTGCTGGTCTGTTTGTTTGTGTAGTTAAAAGTGCGTAGGAGTGCTTGCATCTCTGGTTTGGATTACTACTTCAATTGCACTAGCTCTGCTCTTTGTCTGTCAGGAGTTGGAAGGCATTTGTCCTTTTGCCATTTGAATTTGGGAGGTCATAATCAGTGGATATTGATAAAACTCAATGAGCCAAGCCCTCAGGTCGTTTGAGAACAAAAAACAACATGGGACGTGTTGGGACAGCGTCGGGTCGTGTCTGAGATCTGCAGTCACACAATTGTAGTAAATGAAAGAATCCAAATGGTGTTTTGCATTTGTCTTCTTAACCAGCTGTCCTGGGAATTGGAACCCAACATTGTGTTGTTCATCTGTCCATCCAATTATTTGGTTGCAAGTAGAATGTGAAAAATTCTAAATGGAATAAAATACATTTTAGCACAATCGCCCGTTTGTTCTGCTATCTAATAAATTCTCCTTCGAAATATTCTAATACGAAAAGAGCAAATCACTTTATAAGTCAGTGTCTACTTTTAAAGGTTTACCTGTTATTGTCTCTATTGTGTTTCAGACAAATGCAAAAGCTGCTTGTTTTTGAAGCAGTTTTATGATCTGTTATTGGATTGCCCCCCTCAGTCTTAACTGCAAACTGTGAAATGTGTTTTACTTTCTTTCCTGCAGAGAGGATGAGAAATAGGTGGGAGGTCTTTATTGGTTCTGAGGAACAGGATCTATGGCCCTCACTGAGTTTTTGATCAAAAAGTCCAAGAGCAAGACCATTGCTGGGGTTAAATTCAGGGCTAAGCTCCCTCAGCTGACAACCCCCACTTTTAAGTCTGGCTTCCGAATGAGTGTACACAACTAAATGTGAATGAGATCCCATTCAGGCAGTCCCTTCGCATGCCACCCAGTCATGCCGTCAACAAACCTGTCACACTTTACTGTTTGCCCTTTAGCTCAATATAGTATATCACTATGCACCGTGACCTAATTGGCCTCTGATTCTCTTGTATGAGCTCATTTCTTAGACTGGCCTTATTGCATATGGAGTACTAGATGTGTCAAGTTGAAGTTCCACTGCCTTTTCCTGCAGTGTAAAAAGATGCAAAAGAAGTAGACTAATCCAAAAAGTTATGTTTAGCAGGAAGGCGATTGTACCGAAAGCAGTGGAATGCAATGAATTTTAAGAATGCCTTTTTTTCGGTCCAAGTCAATTCAGGTGTGTCTGAGGAGTGAGAAATCTTTACTGTGGTCTGCGGTGCTGTTTTGTGTCTTTAGCATGTCAGCACACCCTATCAACATGCCTAGTTCAGCCCCGTTTATCACTCGTCCGCGTCTTTAAAGGTAAGTCAAGAGGTCTGACCACAAGATTTAAAACCAGAGGGGCTTTATCATCATGTCACGGCTGTGCTCGCGGGGGCCTTGTACAGCCTCTGCGGTCTTTGGGGAGAAGTAATTAGTACAGAGGCTAAAACCACCCTGCTCTGGTCTTTGGACCTCTGCTGCCACATCCTGTATGTTCTGGCCATATTCCCAAAGATTTTGACTAAACTTGTTCTTTTTATTGGGTGTTTTTTTCTCTTCGTTTTTCACTTTTTTATTTTTTAAACTGCAAAACACTTGCTAAACAAAGCCCCTGCTCTTTTCATTCATCTCCCGTTCTCCCCTCTTCATCTCCAACGCCAACACACTCAGTCTCTCATGTTGCTTCCACGCTCCCTAGTAATCACCACTTGAAGGGAATTCCTTCGGCAGCAGGCCTGCAGATATGCTTTTCTTAAACATTTGATGGTTTTGACAGCTATAATTTGCTTAAAATAACACCAATAAAGCCATGAAGCTGTAAATGGTTTAAAACCTAATGCAGCGAGATGAAACGCAATACAGTCTTTGATTTTGTGGCTTTCGGCAACTTTGTTTTTGCCGTGGTGTTATTTGAGGTCTTGTTACAAATGTATAATTATAATGATCACTTCATCTATTTAAAGGGACTTCATTCGAATTCTTATATAGTGTGGATACTCAAAACTACAAAAAAGGCAATTACATATATGGTGTTAAATTATAGTTAAAATGTAATCATTATATTTAAAATTATTGTTATTTGTTCAAGTTAATATTTTTTCTTGGTTTTGTTGAGCCCCTGTGCATATTTTATTTATTGTTCTATATTTTACTATTTGTTCTTGTTTTTTGATTAATTATTTTAATTCATTTTTGCTAACTGAACCCCAATATGGTTTACCATTCCAACATCTAAACCCAACTCTGCAGTTTTTTTCTCTTTCCCTTGATTCAGCCAATAAAAGCAAATTACTACATCTTTTGAAAAGATTGAATAAGTCTTAAGCAGAACATTTTCTCCAGCTGCACTGCCTCTGGAGTTAAATCAAAACCACTCCCCCTTCCCTCCTGTCACCAGTCAGAAATATTCAATATGACAGCTTCAGAATGTTTATTTTCACTAACTTTTTACTTCCTCTCAGTCTGGCTTTTAATGAGAGGTGTGTAAACAAGTTTGAGACTCCACAATGTCTGTTTGAAGACTTGTTGGAAAGCATTACAATCAATATTTACAAATGACAACATCTAAGGCGGGTGTAAATCTTCACAAAGTTAACCATGTTCTTTATTTGCACCCAAGATGCTAGTAGTTAAAGTTGCAGTTTTAGCTGGACAATAACAGTTAACCATTAACTGCCTTGTCTAAACAAAAAGGAAGGCTGAGGTTTCGGGCTCAACTCCTTCATTCACGTTCAAATGGCAAGCCCACTGTCGCAAAAACATAAAGAAACTCATCTTATCCTTGGCGCTAAATATGTCAACCTGCTTAAAGTTGAGATTTGAAAACAACTGAGCAATAGGCTTCCATCTGAAATATCTAAAAGCACAAAAGATGTTGATTGGATTAGATTTTAACAAAAGCTTTCTTTTGATCTAAGATCCTAATAAGTGTTTTTGCTTGGATCATGTTATATATCAATACAACACTATTGCATTAATATGATTTTCCAAGTCTGGGATATTTTGCAACAATGTTTGCTCAGCTTTCCCAGGGAGCAAATCTTTCTCTTTTTTTCCCGTGTCATGTTGACACAACACACTTGGCCGACACTAATCCCCATCATATGTAGCTCTCCCTCTATTGCAGGGTCAAGATTTTAGGGTCGTCACATGATGGATTTTCAAGAGATTCCAATTTAAACTTCAATATGACAGGTTATTTCTTCACATGACCGGATTTCCCCTTTACTTGTCTGGAGCGGAATTATCGCCGGAGCATCTTTTTAGTTCAGTTTAGCTTGTGCATAATGGGGACTATCTTTGTAACGGGCATTTACTCAAACCAGCAAGCACAATTGAGCACGGCCTTTGTTCGGCAAAAGGCCAGTACACCAGTTAAGGAAGGCTCCCCATGAAAAGAAAAGGGGAGGAGAGACTTGTGGGTGTTCTTTGAGTATTGTTCAGGTTTTCTGCCTTTGAGGGACACCTGTCATTGGCTAGATGGTTTACACAGGTGCCTGGAAGGCGGCGTCAGTCAACAGGTAACACCAAGGAGACAATGATTAAAAGACAAGAAATGATGAATAGCAAGATAATATGAAAATAAGTCATCTTTGCGTGAGATAATATGCTTGCCTTCTAATCCTATTTTTTGGGTGGCGGAACATGTCAGTGGTGGCCACTCCTACATCACAGGTCCAATCAGCTCCCGCCGTATCACTGGAAGATCTTGCACCACACTTGCCTGTTCCCATGGTTTCCCTGCTGTCGCCAAGACAGCTGGAGGGCGGAGAAAACTGGTGGCCCCTCTGCGCAGAACAAGCACTAATGATAATTTAATCCGAAAGAGCAAGCAGCTAGTCTTCCCGCTACTATGTTGTTTTGTTGACGTTTTCTACACTACAAGAGTTGTTTTGCAGCCCAACAGAGAAAATTATTTTCTGAAACACATACAGGTTCCTATCACAGATTACATTATTCATTTGAAATTATAACTAAAACGTTGCAAATAAATGCATCTGTTTATTTTCACAAGCCTGCCACAGGTGCAAATATGTATGTGCCTCAGTCAGAGTGGTTTATTGGGGATCCATATTTAGATGCGACCTTTCGAAGCCTTCCTCCTTGAAACTGTGGCCTTGGTGATAAGAGAACAATGCGTGTTTTCTACGTATGCATGTGAGTTTGTGTGCTCAGAAACACCATTTCATTGTAATCCACGCCTCCCAAGCAAAGGGCAACCAAATAGCAGTAATTGAATCGCATTCTGTGTCCACTTGGTGTGTGTTGCTACGTATTTGTGTTGTGAGGGCGTGCAAGTCTGTTGACTTTTTGTAACTGTTTGCTCAGCACTTAACTAGAAGACTTCAATCCAATTTGCAGGTTGTTAGATGTTTTTGAATTTTTAGAATTGTTTTTTAATGAGCAATTTTTCATCGGGATGACGCCAGTGATTAAGTTATTCCTATTATACATATGTCCACAGAATTGAAAATGTATATAAGTGCTCAGACATTATAGCCAGGCTATCAGCACTTTTTATCAAGGTTTTGTCATCACCGGGTGGAATGTTAATGGCGACTTTGGTGGGTTTGGTTCTTCTGTGTGAGTGACTGTCGGTTCTTGATGGCTTTAATGAAATAGTAAAGTGAAGAAATACAGAAGTGCATGTGAAATAATTGACCAAATCCCTTTATATTTAACATTTTTTCAACTGGGAATGTAGCAGATCATTCATCCAACCCCTCCAAACATGCCTTATATCTTTTTAAAGTACCAAGTTGATGTTAATGTAGTCTTTTAATGATACCAATATATATTAAGTCACTATTGTTATCTTGTCTTCACAGGTTACTTGTCCAAAGTGTTGAAGAACTACACGGAGCAGGCCTGCGACGGAGAACTCCTGTCTGTTCGCTGCCCGCCACGGACCACTATCACAGTCCAGTCAGCTTTTTACGGAAGAAAAGGCGCCTCCGACATCCATCAGTGCCCCCAGAGCTACCAAGCTCTCCTTGGTTATTATGACGCTCTGGGGGATGAGTACTGCTCCGTCTCCACTGCACTACAGGTAATACCACAGTAGCCTCCTTTTCATTTCTTGTCTGTACTTATTTTAAATGAAAATGCCCTTCATTTCATTTCAGACAAATATAATAGTTCATTATCCTCCTCTCTATATAGAATCATTCATTCTACCATTTAGGAATTCCTTGTGGAAAGCAGTTAGATAACTCAATGTCACATGTTTGACTATCCTGAATGAAAACTGAGATGGAAAGAGATGAATGAGTGGAGTAGACCCTTCCGGATTTCTTCCTTCCCTCTCCCCCCTTTCCCCTTTCGGTGCTCTGATGGTTTTAAGAATCCTGTTTGAAGTGGTTTTAGGTTTGCCTGCTCCTCTTTGTTAACCGACTGAAACCATGTTTTGGTCCTCTGCCGCCGCCCCTGCCTCTGTGTAGAAAATGCTGGATGAATGCCAAGACAGAAGGAGCTGTCAAGTACTTGTCAACAGCCGCGTGTTTGGGATTGACCAGTGTCCCGGCAGCAGCAAATACCTCACAGTGTTGTACAAGTGCAGACCCAGTAAGTCATTCCCTATCTTGCATCCACACCTGGTGACTTTCATACTTTTACCCTCACAAATAACATACTACGTACTCATAAATGATCACTAGACTGCCAGATATTTTCAGATGGACTCTTGTTTGTGTTATTGACTATTAATAAGTGTGCCATTTTTTCTTTGTTACCTGAAAAATGTTGGTTTTGAGATGGAGCTTTCGAGTGTGTCTATTTCTCACAGAATTAACTTGAAACAACTCAAATCCAATTGTGCAGTTCTTAACAACAGCCAACACTTTCCTGTTATTAATCAACCGAGAGAACTGAGCAAGTTTTAGTCCGCCTTTATTCATGTGGACTTAGCTCCACCGCTTATTGTCACCCTTAACCGGATAATCGGAAAATAAAATGGATGGAAGCTCTCTCAATCTATCCGCGAGCCTGGAAACCAAGCACACAACGACAACAATGCCGTAATCCAAGGCCCAGATTCCCGTCTTCATTAGTGACTCTAAAGTGCAGTTCACAGTGGACTGAGCAGAAGTGAGCGATTGAAAAAAAAAAAAAACGGATCCCTCTCCTTTGCCTACCTTTCCTACCTCCAATCAACAGCTCTTTGTTCCCTGTCACTTAAGCAATGACTTGTGGAGGAGGAAAGAAAGTCTGCATGGAGTAAGGAACACCAGAAAGGTGTCAGTACCTCTGAAAGGAGAGGCCAGAAAGAGGAAGTGAAGGGGAAAGACTTCATCCATCACCAAAAGGCATAACAAGCCATTCCGGCCATTTTCTTGCCTCCGTTTCTCCTTTGCATTCCTGCTCCACTCCCCACATTAATGCGGGCTGTTTTGATTTGGCGGCCAGTGGTGCTGCTCTGGTGGTCACAGGTCACCATGACTGGATGTGTGTGAGGAATGCTGCTGCATGGCCCTACACGTCCACCGAGCAACACTACCTTTTTTTTTTCTGTTTACGCTACTTGATGCCTTCCGGCCACGATCGCAAATGTATTGAGAGATGAATATTTGACACATTATACCTCACTTTCATGCCAGATTAAATTAAACCGCGTGTGGAGTGAGCGTTGCAACATGCATTTGGCTGGTGGTGTTATAGCATGAAATATTTTGGATTTAAAGGCACAGAAGACACATTTATGGCAGATGGTAGAATTTTGTTTAAGGATTTGGAAAATGGGAGTGTTTGGGATGTTTAATAGTGGTGAAAAAGTTTGAAACATCTTCCTATTTCTTTTTCAGATGAATATAAGAGCAAAGTGGTGTGTGAGGAGGACAGGATGAGGCTGAGCTGCAAACGGGGGATGCAGATTGCGGTCTACTCTGCCATGTATGGTCGCACCCAACAGGGCACCCTCGAATGCCCTCTACATCACAGGAGAGCCCCTTCTATGGGTGAGCAACGACAAATACAATACACCTTCCCATTTCAAAACAACTACTCGCATAGCAAACAATAATCTCCATTCACCTTCATTACAACAATTTGAAACGGCACCAGTCTTTTGTTCAGATCAATCGATTACGGAATATATTTCACTACTACCTAAAAGCTCAAGCTTACATTTTCTTCTTGGATTTAAATGATTATAGCATGTTATATTGTGTTAAGGAGATTTGCGGCTTCCGATTATTTTCAGCCATTATTTTCTTGCTGTGTTCTAAAAACATCCTGAAATATATTAAACTCCTTTCAGACAGACACGCACATTGTCAGGGCGGAACTAGTTTGGAATGCAGATCGGATGTCTTCTAAAGCTCAGAGATGCGCTGTAGAAAAAAAAAAGGAAAAAAAACACAAGGATTGAGTTCCCATTAAGAATGAGTGTGTCTTTTGTGTGCGTGAGCATTCACAATCCAAGTTTGGACGTATGACAACTGCGCTCATAATTTAAAGTCGACTTTTTTATTTTTTAATGCCTGTTTGAGTTTACATGGCAAGATGCACCACACCAACAGTACAATGCAAAGTGGACTTGCCCTGCGGTGCAGATGTGTGTGTGGCCTTTATGCGACACAGGGTTCAAAAGGCTAACGCTGACTGTGTGAGTAATCAGAGACAATTATAAAGCACATACTGTGCTCACGAAGAATCCCCCCCCCCTATTTCTGTAGAGCAGCAGGTGTTTGGGTGTGTGTGAGTCTAATATCTAGTTTCAAGCTCAACATTAAATACAGTAGCGTAGCTGTGGCAGTCGCGTTGGCAGATGTTACAGAGGTACAAAGGCCAGATTAGAGGCAGGATAGAGCATTGTGACCAGTCAAATGACATTAGCATTGTGTGTGGTTACAATGCACATGCAAACGACATGCTTGGCTATTTCTTTCACTGATGCACACACTCCAACAGGATTCCCCCCGTCTTTAATGTGTCTCCAGTGTCACTCTGGAGCAAGAAGTGAGGTTGTCTTGAGTGATGGTTTCGAGCCACACTGCTGATTATCTTTCAAAACTGGGCTGCCTCTTTTTGTAGTGGATGTAGACGAGATGCTTGGTGTGTTTTTTATGTCTGGTACCAAACCAAAATATGTCTTTTTGGACTATATTATTGTATGCACCATTGCATTTTAGGAAGTTATTGTGGGATGTTTTTAAATCTTTTTAGGTCACGTAGAACTGTATTTTGGGGGAAGACTCAAGGCAAAGGCTTAGATTTGATAGTTTTAAAGTGAAAAGCAGTTATTTGGTTCTTGTTTATTTCATTTTTTTTTTTTATTTTGGACTGTGAAAAGCACATGATATAGTCAATTTTTCACAGCAACCTGCAAGAGGAAAAGATATCAGAGGTTGTATTGGGATTTGTGAGCTTTGTATTGAGTACTTAATATAGGCCCAGAAAAAAATATTTCCATACATGACTATAGTTCAAGTTAAAAAAATGAAATATTTGAGTTTACACAAAATATCTTTGTGCATGAATTGTTAATTAGGCAAAGTATATTTTTAAATTTTATATTCAAATCAGGCATTCAAGAAGTAGTCTTTCTTTCTGCCTGTTTTGGAAACAAATTATCATGTTGTTGATTAAATCAGAATAGATTTTAAAGTGCTGCTGGCAAGCACTATGATCATCAAATTGGGGATCTTTTTTTTTAGAAACATTCATTATTGCCAACATAGCTTCAATAGATGGTTCGTTAAATTGCAGTCAAAGTCATTCTGTTAAGATCAGAGCACAATGACACTGTCCATAGATTCATGTGAATCAAAATAAGCACTATGTGCTTTTTTAAATTTAGCCCAACATTATAATCGTCCACAATCCTCCTGCCAAAATATGGCTACTGTATACACAACATTTTTAGCTTGTACAATTTGATCCTTCTCTGCTCAAGGAACACTGCACGATAGCAGAGTGAACTCACACAAGCAAGGATTTGTCAAGAGACTGCACTAAAGGTATGCCAAATTGTACAACTGTGATGTGACAGGTCTTAACTGTGATGGAGGAGCCTCAAAAGAAAAAAGCCTTCTCTCTCATCTGACCCATTATCATCACACAAAACTCCTGACATCTAAATTACTCTCCCTTTGCCCGTTCTGATGTCGCTTTTTGTTTCTCAGGCCCGCCATGCTTTCATGGTTTTCAAGCAAAGAGATCATAGGCACTGACAGAGCTCTTAATGATTCATCTTAATGGTTTCACTAGAACCGAATAACTGGCTCTGATGCCTTAGACAAAGATAATTACAAGTGTGCTGAATTGCATTGTTCCTTCCTGGAAGAGTCATTTTTAAGTGGCATTTCTATATTCAGGCATCCATTCTAATAAACATCACGATTAATTACATCCATGTACCAAAAAAAACTGATATGTCAGTATTTTTAACACTATACTTGCAGTAAAACAATCAGTGGAGTATTGTACTCAATGTATTTGTGTAAATATGCAATAGGCGCTCTAGTTTTTATATTGTAATGTCCCCACCAATTGGAAAGAAGACGGCGTTTTCCCAACGAGAATGAAGTCATGCGCCACTCATCTCTTGCGCCCTCAAAATATTCGGCTATCAACTTACACACCGTTGCATTTCAGACGTCTGCTGTACAAAGACTGGAGGTATCACAAGTGACTTATGTATCAAACGATACGCCTCGCATGTGAGTCATATGACCGGGAAGGAGGCGAAGTCGGTCCCCCTATTGTAAAATCCCAGACAAGTTTTGTGTGCGTGTTGTGTGGGAGGAAAAGTTGGAGCATTGTGTTCGAAGATGCCGTCTCCTCAATTCGGGGAAAGTCTTGGTTCTGAAACCTTTTGTGTATGTATATCAAATATGGGTTAGTGATTCTTGTTCGCAACCTTTAATATTTGGCTTAGGAGACTCATGTGTTGTCATCAGTTACGGATGATTAAAAAGTCTCAGAAAAGATTATAAGTGCTGTTTTTATTGCAAATGTCTTATTTGATTTTTTTTTTAGAAATGTCGCAAAAGTTTTGCTGGTTTCCTGCAGGCTTTGACCCTGCCACGTCCTGGTCAGGAATTCCAGATTGTTGGTTCCTGCTGGGGAATGTCCGTTTGAATTAGAGTTCATATTTGTGGCAATCTTGTTTTGGTGGGATTCATTTGCATGGGCTTGACAATTAAGAAATTCCATTTTGACAAGTTCTTTAATGATGACTGTAGGCCTGGTCAGTAAATTGACCCTGTTCACTTCCTGACTGCAACAGTTGCCCTCTGACCTGTGTTACCATTCGTTGTGGCCAGTCGACATCCAAAACTGAGCGACTCCCTTCCCTTCCGTCCAATCTCTGTCTTTGGGGCAAACTAACTTGACCCCGGTGAGAATTCAGCTTTCTAGGGTGAAGCTTTGGAATGAAATGTGACAGCTAGATTAATCAATGTCTGCTATCTGTACACAAACATGGATCAGGTGTCCTTTGAACAAAAAGAGGCCCCGTTTTATTGTTGTGCCTTGGAGAAGCCGTGAGACCGCAGATGGAGAGATTTCAAAACATTTCTACACTATTTGTGCCTGTAATGTGTGTTTGTGTGATGCTGAGATACATTTATAGTACTTAGTATTTTGCAATGTGTTTATCAATCTCTTTAGGGACCTCCATGAATTCATTTTTGTCTTTTTTGTTGTTGTCAGATTGTCAATCATCCATTGCCCTCGAGCTTGTGACCTCCCGCTGCCAGGCCAAGAAAAGCTGTGTAGTTCGAGCCTCCTCCAGGGAATTTGGGGATCCCTGCTACTCTGGCACTAGGAAGTACCTCAGTGTCATCTACACTTGTGGTAAGTCATGACTTTCCTAAAGATGCCACAAGAGGGAACTATTTGGTCATTAGTGAGCTTTACACTTTCAGACAAGGGGCTGCTGCTATTTTCTTTTTCCTCTAATATATTAACAAAAAGGCAATTATGACTATTTCATGATTTTTGTGTCCCTTTTTAAAGCTCGAAATTAACCTTTGATGGAAAAAAGAGCGGTTAAAATGAATCTTTTATGTTATGGTTTATCATAGAAACTCAGTGTTTTCAATAAGAAATATTAATAATGGCGATTAAAAGAAGCTCAGTGCAGTTTTGAGGTTAGATTTCAGCTTGAGTTTTTGTAACGCATTCCCAATTCACGTTACAAGTCATTAAATTGTCCGTAAATTTAAATGTCAACTGTTGTTTGCCAACAAAAATCAATTTTATTTTTGACTTTTTGACATTTTGATCCTTTTCAACCAATCCCAATCTTCTGAAATTAACCTAACCCCCCAAAATACGAGTAATTGTCCATTATTATGTGTGTAAAGTGTTATTTTCAAGATACGCAAGGTGTTTTTGATGTGCCAGACAAATTCCACAAACCTGAACTCTTAAGTGCTTAAGTGATCCCTAAATGACCGAAACTTGTTTGTTTATTGTGCAGTCAAGTGTGAATGATGGACTTATTCCTTTGTTTTAATCAGTAACACACCCTCTGGCTAAACTCTGATAGGTCAAGGCTGTAATTCTTTAACTCCTCTACTCTGTCAGACACAACACACACACACACATACACACACATTTTCTAGCATATCTGCTTTTGAAGCTCTATTGTCGAATAGTTCTCTGGATGTCCATCCAAGTATTATCTTAGTAACAACCGTTGGATGCAGACAGGAACAGCCAGACTGTTCAGCTGTGTTTATGGAGTCGTGTTGTCTTCAATCTGCGTCTGACCTCCCTTATCTGGTTCTGATAACCCATCACCAACTCGCCAAACAGCTCGGTAAATGAGTGTGTGTGTTTGAGAGCGAGAAGGGAAGGAAATGGGATGATAAATGTTCAAGAGAAAGAGGGGCTGCCAAGTTTTGAACTTGAATACCTCACTGTAGCTAACTCTAGACATGAAGTCACTGGATTCCCTAAGGCATCAGGCAAAGTGGTAGTTTTTGTGTGTTATTGGTGGGATGGCGGGGGTCCATACTTTCATTGGTGGTTGAATCCTATATATATGTTCGTATCTGGACTGTGAGTGGAAGAATGTGTGTGGTGGGAGTTGCAATGTTTGAAATGGTTTGGATCTTATGTATGGCTCTTCTCTCTCATAGTGGAACAACTCAAGCACCCCTTGGACCACTCTCAAGCATCATTAGCATCGCGCCCCACTGTTTGTTTAAAAAACAAACAAACAAAAACTAGATTAAGTTAGAGGAAGCGATATCTCAGATTACAGACACCTCACAGTTTTTTGGAGCACGATGATTGCAGGTTCTTGACTTTTCATCATCGAACTTAAAACAGTCACAATTTATGTGGTTTTGGAGGTTGATTGATGAGAATGCTTGAGGCACTTTCTTAAAAGGAACATTTTTGAACGAGGAACCTTTTTGAAGTGGATTTTTTTGAAAGATTTAAGGAGGATGAACTGTTCTATCTCTTGGCAGTGTCCAGGCTTGCTTAAAGTTTGTTTTTAGGGGTCATTGGTTTGTGAGGGACTTTATAACTAGTTTTTACTCAAGTCTCAAGTCTAGGAAGAATATACAGAAATGATACTTTTCCAGCAGGACAGTGTTTATCGTGTTGTTTATTGAATTTTCAGAAGGCTTGACAAGCTTTCACGAGGTCCTGGATTTGGATCTCAGCTCTCTGCTCGCATGAATGGACTTCATCTGCCTTCCACATTAAAAAACATGCCTGTCAGCACAACTCCATGTTTGATTCCCGTATTTTCCGACTACAAGGCACACCTGACTAAGCCACACCCACCAAATTTTACCATAAGAGTATTTATTCATAAATACGTTAATACTGGACTATAAGCCACAGGTGTATTATGATATATTGTGGCTGATAACCACATTAATCAATAGATTTGAGTTCCTACGTGAGCCCGAGAGATGAACCTTTTTTACTCTATGTATTCAGCTTATAGCTTCCTCCCCTGAGCCATCTTAAAGCTAAATCAAGATAAGGAGGCACTCTTTTCCAAACTATCCCCCCTCTATGACTTCCCGTTTGGAGTTCTGCCGTGTAATGGATAACCCTCAGCAAGACACACATGCTGCCTCCTTTGAACCATACACAGCGGACTATTTGGGGGGCGTTTGGAATTTTTTTAATGAGTAACGCTAATTGCTAAGGAAGAAATTGATTAATTATAGCACTTAGCTGCTAGTAAAAAGCAGGTATTTATTTTTGTTGGAGTGAAACCACAAGTGATATGATTGGTAGGGAAAGATTATGTGAGATAACGATAGTGTGTTCTTGGTTGGGTTGGTTTTACACTGATTTATATTCAGGGTAGCCTTGGTCTAGATAAGTATTTGGATG
The DNA here is from genome assembly GCF_051989625.1 of Stigmatopora argus. Lineage (NCBI taxonomy): Eukaryota > Metazoa > Chordata > Actinopteri > Syngnathiformes > Syngnathidae > Stigmatopora > Stigmatopora argus. The sequence goes on along the minus strand of NC_135405.1, from coordinate 9,614,271 downwards.
AGGGATTCAGTTATTCAGGTTTAGAACTGTTATTGACTGGTGATCTGTTTTTCAGGTAGGTTCAAGTCCTTCGTGGTTTAAAGAGATGATGGATTAAGCGTCTTGGTTTAACAGAAATTCAGTAACTGGTAACACGTTTATGTCAAAGCTCTCAAGCAGAAGGTGAGGCAGATTTTAAAGACTGACAATGACTGACTGGGTCCTTTTTGACACATATGGGTTACGTGTTTTAACGAGAGGGGAAAAAAGCTGACACACAAGGTACTCATTGAATGCTGCAAATTGCACCCCCCCCTCCTCGTAGCCACACAATTTCGGGAGAAGAACCCAGGGGTGTTTATGCTGGCGCGCTTGTGTGGACGTGCGGTTACTTTTTTGCTGCTGTGTAGCCCCCAACAACAGTCTCCCGTTAAGTTGGTGGACTTAAACATATGCCAGAAACATATGTATACATTCAATGCACACTAATGTGAATAAACATGGTTTTCAATATGTGACATCATGCCACACATGCAGTCATTTACACACAGGTCTAGTTCCCAAGATTAAATCCCTGTTAGGTCACACACTTTAAATCCAGCAGTTTTGGCTAATGGCATGTTTCAAACCTCAAAATGTTGGCTTTTAAAATCTTGCCAATTGGACTTTATGATTTGTTTTGACTGACTTCAAACTTAGTTCGGATTTTCTTGTTCATAGCGATCAAAGGGCAAATTAATCATAAAACATCCTGTATAAGATTCTGGCATTCAGTTCTAAATTTATTAAAATAATAATTCATGAAAATATTGTTATGGCAACTTAATTTTCTATTTCAATTAATTGCTGTGGGAAACATTTAACAGATCTCTATTTAATCTATTGATCTCCATTTTGATATAGTACGTTCTTTCTTGTTTTTTTTAATCAAACCTCTACTCCAGTGTGACTTTCGAAACTACGCCCCCCCCCCCCCCCATCCCCCCACCCCCATTGTGTATTCTTTAACTGGTGCGACTTATAATCAGGTGCCACTTATACTCCACAAAATACGGTAATTTGCCATGACATGTTTGACTTTTAGCGTGTAAAAAGGAACGAGTTAGCCCCTCCCTCCAAATGCTCCCCTGCCTCATATAACACACAAAATAACCACAGCTGGCAATCTCAGGAACACCGCTGCGAGAAAACACACAACATGCGACCTCGTCTGACCGGCGTCTGTGTGTGTTGCATTCATAGTGACTGTTGTGTTGCCTGCCAATACCCATACAAGGAATTCTGTGTGACTTGCTATTGTGCCAAAAAAGCTTAAGTCGTCTTGGCAAAAGTTAAAAATGAAGCGTCTGTAAAGTTGCTGCGCGTGTGGTCTCCCCAGCAAAGCGCCAAAGGGCTTGTCATGGTGATCTGCTGATGCCAGGGGCTTGCCTGGATTGTGCTTTGCCAGCAGGTTAGGTCAACCGTTGTGTGTCCCGTAAAACGTCACGTGGACGGACTCGGGTCATCTGGGCACCGGGCGATCGAATGTGCACAAAAGCCGAATTCTGCATTCAAGCTTGAATAAATCTCGTGCTTACAGGTTACATGTTTTGATAGATAGATGATCATGAGCCTGTAGGGAACACTTTCAAGTGGAATTAGATTGAAATGAATTGGAGGAAAAGTGGATTTGGCAAACATGCTAGGTGTTAAATTCCATCCTGTTTTTCCAACCCCTCTGTTTCTCATCTTCCTTTTTTGCCTTCTGTTCTTCCTTTATGCCTTCATCTAACAACACTTTTCTGTTTATGTAATCACCGCAGCATTTTTTTGCTCACCGCATGTTTTCCTCAAATCGCTTGCCCAATCGACGATCAGGGAAGCAAAATGAGAAACGGGGATTATTGCTATGCATTTAATTATTTGAAGGAAGGAAAATGCTGGACTTGGGGGGGACTTGGTGTCACTCAGTGTGTGATTGTTCCTTCCTTGTTCTTGTTTTATGTCATGCTTGTTCAATGGGAAGGGGCAGTAGCATGTAGGGATGGCTTGAATTTGGAGGGGGCAGCCTACGGTAATTCTTTTCAGCTTGTGGCTGGTTTCATTTTTCTTCCGCAATGGATGAAGTCCGTGGGAGAGAAGTAGGGGAAAACTAAGCAGGATGAATTAGTATGTGAAGAAGTAGTAGGGAGTACTTTGTCTCTGCAAATCTACACTTCGAATGTATGTTCAATTTTACTAAGGAGTTCAACTCCACCGCAAATGTCTAACATGTTTTCATTTTATAGCACATAGATTCATGGTGGATTTAAATTTTTATGTCTCATCTTATCTTTCATCTTGTAACAGTTGGTTCTTGATTTTTTTTTTGTCATTTGGATGACAGGTACCGTATTTTCTGCACTATAAGGTGCAACTAATATACTTCAATTTTCTCAGTGCACCTGATATATTGGTTAATCATTGTATGAAAGTCTCTTAAGCACAGCTCCATCTAGTAGAAGTATAACACAATCCCCTACTACTACTACTACTGCGTCATATAGTCTGACGGGCCATATATATGAAACACATTCTAAGAGGCCATTCATTCAAGGTACGTCTTATACTCCTGTGCGTCTTTTAGTGTGGAAAATATGGCACTAATTTTTCTTTCTTGATGAAACAACTCTAGTCATGGTCAGAACAAAGTGTGACAAACATGCCACACCAAAATCTGACGTCAGGGCAGTCACATGGCCTTTTCATCATGTCGACTAGCTGAGCTTATTGCACATGGGTTTCCCAATTTCATCTGAATGAAATCCCGAGGTCATTTCCTGTAGCTGCACACTGCCGCCTCTCTCTCGCTTCCACCGACCGGCACACGAACACAGAGCACCCCCCTTGCAAACCCTCCCTTTCCCCATCCCTCTGACTGCTAACACAGTAGTATTCTGTGGAGGTGAACACTACTACATGTCCACCTAATGTCTGCTGCCTCCCACTCTCTCGCACTCTCTCTCTCTCTCTCACAAAGACACACTCCCTCCCGCTCTCTCTCGCTGTCACATTCCTGTTGTCTAAAGCCGGCTTTAACTCGAAACCAGGACGGGATCAGTAAAAAAAAAATGAAGACGGCTTCTTACTCCTCCACATTGGATGAGAAGCAAACTTATGAGAGGGACTCACTATAAAGGAGCGCACCTTCTTAAAAGGGGGGTTATTCATTTGTTCCCTCTCTGGCTTGCTGGCTCACTACATTTTCCTTTTTTGGGCTCTGCTTCATTCTGCTTAGCTTGGACCCACGCTGGACTACTCACGTGAGAGCTTGTTTTCAGTCAGTAGGCATTGACAAGAGCGTCTTGTCAAGGAAGTTAGCGGCTGGACATTTGGAGGTGTTTTTGTTCCACGATGCATTTGTAAGTGTCACCTTGATTTCTGTCCTAACATGCTCGGATTACAGTGTTATGCTCGTCTGGGATGGAGTGGCTTCGCATTTTAAGTGTCTTGTCTCGCATCGCCTCGGGGGATGTGTACACACTTGCTTTTTAGGGTTGTGAGTACAAGTTAATTGGGGTGTGCGCACTAATTGTGTGTGTTGGAGGATTCCAGTGAAACATGAGGTGACACGAGCAGAGAGGGGGGGTTGCCAGGTTTGCCAGGTTTGAGTCATTGATTTAGGCTCTTGATGGGGAAGTGTAGTTTTCACTTGTGGAAAGAGGAGATAAATGTGTGTGTGAGATCACTGCAAATTCAACACAAATATTCATGCATTACCTGAAATAGGCACTAAATTGTACCTCCTTCTGCAAAGGTGGGTATGACTTGTTAAGATTAGGATGATTTTCATGAAGTTTGACAGAGCGGTAAATCCTGAAGGGAATGAAATTATTTAGTTTTTTAGGTCATTTTAGATGAATACTTCATTTGGAAACTGTAAGGGTTTGCTTCTGTGTTGATTCTTTTTTAGGATATATCTTTTTCTGATGTCACTGTTGTGTTCTGGTAGTGTGTGGGATGTAATGTCATCCAAGTCATAGATTCTGGACCATGACATTAACCTGTTCATGTTGTCAAACAGATTTGTCACTCATGTATCATTGCAACCTTTTAGAAAGCACAGCTAAAAATGACCAAATTATAAACCGGACCTATTATTAGTGCACCTTCTGGTCATTGTTAAAATGTATTGAAGTTGTAATTTTGGAGAAGTTGTCCCAACACCTTGAAACCTTTAGCTGGCATGCATACTTACTTACCAGATGCTTCAGTGATATTCTTTGTGGTCGGTTTTGCGCCTGTCCCCAGTCTCGTTAAAACAGAAGCCCCTTATTTCACTCATTTTTTGATTGTTTGCTAGCATGTTTTTTTCTGACTAATGCATACTGTCCAAGATGTTTGTTTATTTATTTATTTGAAGTTTCCTGCAACAGTGTTTTGGCCTGACAACAGTGAAAGCACTTTATTCATCCTTTGCAAAGTCCATGTGTTTTTTCCAACGAAACCTCACTTAAAAACACGTCACCCCTCGTAAAGAGCGTTAATCCAGACCAAAAAGGAGTAACTGAAATAGCCTGATTGGCTAAAAAAAAGTGTTGTCATCACATGACTCTTATTTTTCTCTTATTACCCATGAGGCAGATTTTACTCCATTGGACCCTCTAAGTGTTCAGCACAAACGATATCAAGCCCAGGTTCCTCCCTCACCACAAGGGAACCTTTGTTGCTCAATTATGAATTTGTGTGCGGTTTAAGTTATGAAAAGAGAAGGCAGGACAGAGGCTGGCGGCACGTGAGCAAGCGTGGGAATAGAGAAAGTCATCTTGATGGTGTTACGATGCGTTAAATGTTCAATTGTTGTGCTCGTTTTACAACATACACACATACGTAGAAACAGGACTGCGACAATAGCATATAAATATGGACAGCTTCAGTTTTAAAAACGAAACAAAAAGCCAGTCCGTTATTGTTATTATACAACACAGGGTCACAGACTAACCGTAAACCACACTCTAGATTGAATATGTATTTCCACAGAAGTATATTTATCTGTGTATTTTTTTTTCTGTTAAGCATACTGTTTTGCTTTTATGTAAAGCTCAGGGTCACAACTTTCCAAACTCGTGTGCAGCATTTGAGTGTTTTCCCAGTTATTTTCCCCCTTTTCATGATATTAGAGTTATAAATATGATTGTTTTTACACAGTGTTATATTTACACATAACTTCAGAATCCTTCCAACCCCATTTGTGGTTGCTTTGGCATGCACTTGACAGCTGACAAGACGACTTTTTCACCCCAGAGTGCTGGGAAAATAGTATCGACTGTATGTAATTGTTGAATACCCGCGTATATTTCGAAGTTACCACGCCTCGCTCGCATAAGCTTCACATTTTTGTCACTCATTCCATCATCATTCAGTTGCCGATTTTCATTCTTTGTCATCAAATAGCTTTATTTACTCTAGGAACTCCGAGTAGAAGCTGGCACCCGTCGAAGCATAACTCTTTCTTTTTCTCCAGTATTTATTGCATTTTGGAAGAAAAAAAAGCCCCCAAAAACTTTCTCATGTTTCCAGTTTTATGTGTTCTGAAACTCAGCGTGCATTCATAAAAGTCTTACTTTACTCTTTTAGACCACGTTTCTTTTCTCTAAAAATACTCCATCTTGAAGTTATTGGTTAGGCTTGAGTGGGGGTCGGGTGATGGCCAAAGCAGATGTACTTCAACTTCTCCAAAAAAAACTTGCTGGGGGTGGAAAGTTTTCATCTTCCGCTACTATTCCTTGTCATATATTACACTTTATACATCTATTCCGTCTACTCTGACATCTCAGCTTTTGTATCAAAAATAGCTGACATGTCAGCTAGTAACATGTATCTTCAAATTTGAAGTACTAAGAAAAGATTTTGATCTAATAAATAGTGGGCAGGTGTCAATGTTGATTCACTACTCACTCCCAGTTTTTTCAATTATGTATTGTATACATACAAAAAAAGAGATTTCAAAATGTCATGTTTTCATCCCCTCCTGTTTGTCAACAGTTGGTTCAAAAACACCTCAATTAATATCACGCGTGTCCACTGAACTCTCCTCTAACCTTCTTGTTAACTCGTTCACTGTTAGGCCAGTCTTCTGCATTCTATGTGCTGTGGTTGATGGCTAAAGAATAAAATTGTAATGAAAAATTCCCATTAATCACAATGGAAGCCCAATCCATTTTGACCAGGAGCGCTGAAAACGGATTGGACGTGTATCGCTGTCAATGTCAGTCAAAAAGTTAACATCAGACTGAATGGAAGTCGTGTTGTTATGTGGGTTATGTGTGTGGGTTAGGCCAGATTCATGGGGTCACCGAGGTGAGTGAAAGTGAGGAAACATGAATAGGGTCATGGACTTGAGAAGGTGTATGATGTATGCATAGCATACATGCATAACTGTGGTTATGTTGATAGTTCTATCATCTAATTTAATAGATTTTACTAAATGTAAGATGGAGCGTTTTAGGTTAAGATAAACAAAGCTGTCCGTTTTCATCAGAAATCCTACTTAAAAAATCCATTGAAGAATTAATAACTACAATTTAAAAGAAAACTTTGCATTTTTAAGTTGGGTTATGTGGGTTTTGTTTTGTTTTGGTTTTTTTGCATCTTTTATCTGAGTTTGCTAGAATTAGGAGAGATGCAGTGCCTTAAGATGCCTCCATGATATTTTGCAGTGTAATGAGTATGAAAAGCTGACCGTGGATTTCTGCTTTCGTGGAACTCGAGTTTTTTACTGTATGTGGAAATGTAAACCATAAACCATAAATCAATTTGAGGTATTTTACATAACTCTTTTTAAAACATACAATTCAACTCGTCTGTTTGGCTCCATGCAGCTTCATCATAAAAATGGTGGTCTTGAGCAAATAAATGTCCACCCATAACATTTTGGAATCTTCTTGAGTGTATCAGGATTTACTGCCAATATTATCTTTGCCCTGAAGTTTTTAAAAGACCAGAACAATAAATGAAGTTAAAGTTGTTAATTTGCAAAACCAATCCTATTCAACATGGCAAAGAATTACCGTCATCCGACAGAAAATGTCTGTATCTTTTGATAGACTACTGACGTAGTTTCTCCAAACGTGCCCAGTTTAAACTCTCCCACAGAACTCCATCGTTGTGATCTTTGGCTAGCAGCCTCTGATCTGGTCCCCAAACACGATGGTGGCCTCAGTCTTCCTTTTCCTCCCAGCTGAGGATGAAAAGGATGAAGGCTAGAGTAAAAAAAAAGGAGAAATGGAGTCAATCCCACTTGCCTTCTATGGCATTTGGATTTTTTTTCCTCGTTTTTTCCCCCTGCCCCAGCAGGCCATCTGTTTCCTGCCTGCAACCTGATACCCAAGGGGTTCCTACTACTCATGAGGTGTGCTTTGAGTGTTGCCGCTACTCTAGGCTGGTCATCTATGTTGCTAGATTTTCTATGTGGTGTTAATATGATGGTGTAAACCGGTATACCTTTGATATAGGTCTTGAGGAGCTTAATATTTTGAGCTAGTTTACGACAAAAGCTCCTTTTTTATCAGTTTGGTTTGGAACCATTTTCACTGTAGTCGAATTCTCAACTATCTTTCTTGTTTACTTGTTGTTGACAACGTGATTGCATCGTAGTAGGCATCCCAAAGAAGTTGTTGTTTATCTGCAGCATAAGATCTGCGTTTGTCGGTAATTACACTCGTCTACTAGTGCGGGGTGGTTTGGATTTGAGCCGCAATTATTGGCCTCTTCTTGCAAAAACAGCAGCCACAAGGACGTTAGATCAAGCCCGGTGTGGATTTCAGTTTTGGCAAGGCAATCAATATGACAATATTACGTAAATGAACTTCAAGTTTTGCTGTGATTTTGCTTGGATTTCGCCTTGTGATAATGAGAATTTTCCATCCCTCGCCCACCCACCACAGAGACTTCTTGTTTTGAATCTGATTCTGTTTTAACATGCAAAAATGAAAGCAGAGCCAGACTGCCAATTTGTTGCAGGGGCCTCTGGGCACCCCCGGAGACACGCTCACAGCCCGAGCCAAAGTTTCAAGATACCAGCTCTCATTATTCGTACCATGCACATTCGTCAAACCCTGAACTTCATGCTGTTGCTTGCTCCTTATTCATCAATGGGTGGTCTTTTCTTGCATTTATTTTGTTCTTGGAATGTCCTTGACTCTACAGATATTTAATCCTGAATAATCGAACACCATCGTGGGGTGCCAATAATTTTATCTTGTTTGGAGATAATGTAAAACTTAAGTTGGAAAAAAAATGAAATTATGACATGCTACCGGGTTAGATTGGCCTAGGTTTTTTTCTACGAACAAGCTTTACCAAAACATTGATTTTGTAAGAGTGTATGATGTGCTGAATAGGCTGTATTTTGTTAAGTCTGCTTCCACTTTCACGGTATCTCTTGACCCGCCCCACCGTGCGTTTGCTGTCTCTGGCCTCAATCTACATGCCGGCAAGGTGTTTAATGTAGGATGTTTGAGTTCAAGTGTCAAATGTCAGCCTGCACTCCAATATACGCTGGCGAGAGTCTGTTTTGTGTCAGATATGGGATGTGCTCCCCTGAAGCCATGCTTGCAGATCAAATTGCATTAGTGACTCTAGTACACTAGAGATTTAGCAGTTGTTTCTTAAGGGAATAGAGACGAAGGAATAAAAATAGCAGAGTTAAATGAAGACTGACAGTTCATTTCTCAAGTAAAACCATGATTTGTGAATCTACCCCCAAAGATCCATCAAATCATGTGCAAGCATCAGAGGAATTTTGTTCTTCTGACGTCCATTTTACTAGCCCCAAACATCCGCATCTCCATCGTTATAAAATTTGAGACGGACAGTATTTTATTATTTTCCATACACGTATAGCGGACATGCCATATCACTCAGGTTTATGTTCCCATAGGTCAGGTAAATGTACATTATTCTTTATGCATTTTCCACTTGTGTGATGCTTGCAAATGGCCAACGTTACTTTGAAAGACTTTTATGTGATAAGTACATTAGGTCTGTTTGAAAGAGTGAAAAGGGGGAAAAGAGCTCATATTTTTGAAATGATAAGGTAGTTTTTTTTAGGCATTCTTCTACACGTGACACTTGGCTTTTTGTATGTTTGTTTCGTATTAGCTTCATCTCAAAGACTTTTACAGCAATGTCTGCAGCCGTTTTGCTTGCGTCCGTCTCCCTCGCGCCTTCTCGCTCCACTCTTGACCCCTCAGGGCACCAATCAGCATCTGTTGGAGCTCAAGCTGTTTTAAGACCGTGGCTAAGTGGACAGGGTCAGAAGAAGAAGGAGGAGGAGGCCGAGACGGCCCATAAAATGGTCTGACTGAAATCAGTGTTGATAATGGCAAAGTGTGGCGCCCAAAGCAAAGCACTTCTAGAATAGAAACGCGCCGCTATTTACAGTATATTTGGCATTTATACACAATAGCAGCATTTGTTGGCCTCTCATCTGTCCTCTCTTCTCTTTCTACTAACAGTTGTACTTTGGAATGACCCATAAATAGCTATTTCTACAGTGAGTAAAACAATAGCCCCCCGGCAGCATGTGGTTGGTCATCGTGGAAATAAAATTGTTCACATTCATACTTCAATATGGGCATCACATTGCATGTATAATTAAGAAAGTGTGAGTGAGCCTTCACCAGTTTAATTACATTTTAACTATATCCCTGGAATGCTGGGGGAAGTTATTTATAAATGTTACACTTAACTACAGGAGCACGTACAAATAAGTGTTGTATTTTTAAGCTCAACAGAAGAGGGAGCGTATTTTATAACTACGTGTATAAGTGGCATGTATGAGCGTGATGATAAGGGTAATGACAGCCCAAGCCAGACCTCCCAATCGTTACCTACCACACTCCCCTGTACTGTCAACATCTCGTGAGAAGCAAAGCATGCCTCCCTACTCAAAAACTGCAATATTTCATAGATGATATTTAACCTATACGTGATCATAATTCAGACTAAACATGACTCTGACTTAAAAAGTCGTCTAATTACCCAACAATGACAGGGTGGAGACAAGCGTTAGGCTTTCACCAAAATGATAACAAAGACCAAAGTCAAATCATAGGGTGAAAATATGATACAGATGCTAAGACGCAGTGTCCTCTCTATATAGTAACAATGGTTAATCTATTCCCAGCATCTGCAGTTTTTATGACGAGACCGATTTGAAATGGTGGGAGGCTTTAACACAGCATGTGATTGACTAACCAGAGTTGCGGTGGTCCCAAATTAGCTTTCAAATTGGGTGGTGATCCTCAAGGTTCAGTTCTAGGTTTTCCACTTTTTAAAAAAAATTCTCAATTATATTTTACATTAGTTTTTTAAAAATATAATGGTGTCCTCTGTGGTTATGCAATTTTCCCATTTGGTGGTCAGTGAGTGGAACAATTATTGGAGGGTCGTTTTCTTGAAACTGCGTGCTAGCTGTGCGAATCTTTCATGCTGAAGCCAGAAAAAAATCTGACCAACCCTTCCTCTCTTGGCCCAGAAAATAACTGTTTTCACAAGGTACTGTTATTTGATGGTCTCAGCAGTGGCCAATGCATTACCTCATGAGTCTGATATGGAGGAGTGAGTTTAGACGGTTTGATGACTCGGCATTGGTCGTTTCCGTGTTGACCCATTGGAAACGTTAGATAGTGAGTGACCAGGCTTTGCTGACTTGAACGGTCGGATGGACCCAATATGAAGTGGAAATACAAACATGGCATGACCAGTTTGAAAGTTTAGAGACTTTGTTACCCATATCCCAGATTCCCAAACTTAACCAATGCAGTGTGAAAGAAAGAGTCATGTCATTATAGTCTGCGTGTTTTTGTGAGATACCTTCACAGCTGAGTGGTTTTGTCATTCATTATTATGAGCACACACGGCCAGAAGTACAACTATTTCTGTCTGCATCCAATTAATGAAGGCAACTGTTTGTGTCGTTTAGGGAGTGTTTTAAAAATAGATTTTTTGGAGGTGGTCTATGACCATTGTTAAGCGAGGGCTATTAAATCTTGAGTGCATGCTGTCTGTGTTTTTGTGTGTCTGTCAACATTGGGAGGTGTATTTAACGTATAAATAAGTGAATAGGGCTTGTTTTAAATAGAAGTTCGACTGCCCTGCCCTTTTATTTGTTTTGTGTTCTTGGATTTTTTATAATTTGCTAAGTTGAAGTATTATGACTTTGTTTATAATTGTTTCCTATTGCATGATGAGCTGAAGTACATTCCTATGGTATTTCATTTTTATTTAATCCAGGAAAAAAATGGGAATATCTTATTTTCAAATCAAAACACACATTGGAAATGTATCAAACATATTACAATACTGTATTACATGACTAAATATACTCCTTATTTATCTGAAAATGTATTATTACACTGTCAGTTACATAACTAACAATGCTGCAGTAGCTAACCTGGATTCTCCATGTTACTTGGCTGCCTAATAATTCAAAACCAGTGGCTAAGTGGTTAAATAAGAGCCAAACGCTATAACTGTAATTGGCCCCGAATGTACGATTTAAAAAAAAAATGTATAGCACAACTTGTTTTCAAGCTCTTTTTAGTTGAGGTTGTCTTTGGTTGTTATTAATGCATTAACAAATAATCACTGTCAATAACTTCCTAGCACAGCCAGCCTCTTGCCAACAGATTCAGATCATTTCCTGCTAAGTCCTCTTCTGGGTGAATTAGGGGCTCTGCCGATGGCAGCTGTCCAGCGTGGAACATTGTAATTGTGGCTTTTTCCAATATTGAATTTCCTCTAACTGTACGTTAACATTCAGTGTCTGTGGATGTTTTTATAACCATGTTATGAGATGCTCTGTATCTGCTCCTTCCAACTTTGCAAGCATGCATTATGCCATTTCTGTGGCCCCAACTACACAAAGCAAGGTTTCCATGGCCTCCTAAAAAATGGAAATAGATTGCTTTTGACGTATGACTCTTGGTAGGAATGCAGAGAAATTAGAAACACTTAGAGCACTTTATAAACGTAGTGAGTGGATGTGTATTCTTAAAAGCAGCGCACTCTTATGTTCTGGCTGGACGTTTCGTTTATTTTCCAGTGTGCTTGCGCATATGAATATTTAAGGGAAAACAACAACAATAAAGTTGTTTGTTCTCTCAAGGCTGAATGGAACAGAAAGCGTCTTCTCTGTGGGAAGACAAGAATGAAATGTGTGTTAATCATGCCCCCAGACAGGCATAGTTTCAGTCTATTTGGTTTAGTGATGTCAAAAGTCGTACTTCCACAATGTGATGATTATGCCTTTGTTTGGATGAGGTCATTTTGTGATGCCATCTTCCACTAAACAATACCCCGTCTTGTTTATGTTATCAAATTCATGCCATCTTGTGCTCGCGACGTTGTCAGCTGGTTATTGTTAGGAGGGTTCCAAATGGGGGGCTTTGAAGTCAAAAGATTTAAGGGGACACCTTTCCACTGCTCTTTTCAACCGGCATAAAATGCCATTGGCTGTTTTCAATTTTTTTTATCATCCATAAACCAGTCGTGCTTTCACAATTGTAGCTTAGGTAGGCACTGATATTAATTTACAACATTGGCGGAATGTACTTTTTAAATAAAAATATATATATTAATTTCAAGTACTATGATGATCCCTGCACTACATGGAAAAAAAACCTGTAGTTTGGCATCTGTTTACATCAATAAAACACCAAATATTCCTACCCGCTTAGTGTATTCATCCGGACTAAAGTGTATTTAATTTGCTGGCCCCGGTCTGATTTCATTTCAGATTTAGCGTGGTTTAATATTTCATCGTATCCCCACCGGCTTACAGGGGCTTTGTCCCAACTGCACTGGTCAGCACATGGGCCATATAGTACAACACACACTTTGGTGCTGGGAGAGAGCCATAGAGAAAACAAAGCTTAGCCCAGCCAGTGTAAACCCAGGCTATTGTTATGAATACTCTTTTCCCGCCTAGTATCTTCGCGCCCAGGGGCCGCTCAAAGCTCACACCACCAAGTGGGGGGTGATTCTGTCAGAGATCATCAGGTGTGTTATTTCCTGGAAAACAATGTCATGTTTTCTGTCCAAAAGGCAGCACAACACGATGTGGTGATGGGATCGTCATTATTTTAGTATTGTGGGGTCTTTTCGAATGTGAAATTTTAGCCTAGGCTCAGTATCGCTGAAGAAACTCTAGTAGTTCATGTTTTCATAACTGTTGAGTTTGATCTCGTTTTGCCAACACAGTATCTGCGTCAGCAACATAAATAATGTAACATAACAACCTGATATAGTTGAACACGCCTGTGGATCTTCAAAGGACAACATTGGATAAGACCTTTGTTTTCAGGGTTTTTTTTTTCCACTTGAAAACAAGGCCAAGTGTGATCATCTTCTTTAAGTTGTACAATTCCACCTGTTTTAAAGGCCATTTTACACTAAGTCATATTATGTTAACATACCGTACGTACGAGAGGGAAAAAAATGGAGCCGTTGAGATGAATGGAAGTGACGACTGTGAAAAATCGACATGCAGTTGTGTAGATTTTCTGGGGGAAGGGGGGCGCATGTGTGTGTCACACTATATGGCATCTCATGGCTGTGACCCTGGGCCACATATGCACCAAATTAGAACTCATCAGAAAGCTGTAATCAAGGTGGAGAGGGGGACATGATTGAATCATGGTAGCAAAGAAATGGGGGTTTCCTTGGGAACTGTGATTAGCATGCCAGACTGATGAGGAATGCTGGAATTCTCACTTTCTACTTATGGCGTGTTTGTTGATCTAGTTGGCACTGAGCTTTTTGGAATAAATTGGGTATCAGAATCTTAGATTTAATCTATTCGAATGCAGAAATTGGTATCAAATGTATGCCTGGGCCACACTTTTTATATTGGACAAATAAGAGTCTGATGCTTTTAAAGGTTCAATAGCTAATGGCTATTTTTTATTGTTATGTGAGTTCAATTTAGGTTGCCTTTTTGTGCATGATGGTTTATGGAAACATTCCATGTAGACTCCCTAAATAGATTGAGTCTCACTGGCAAACTCCACTGGGGATATTTTTTTTTACTTTCTCTCACATCGCGCGAAGTTTTTGACAATGACGTACGTGCTTCTATTTTTTGTTGTCATTGTTTTAATATTTCTCGTGCACACATTCTTGACTATTAGAGCAGTGGATGTCAGGAATCAGCTGATTTGTTTTCGTTGACCATTTCTCCCAAGTGTGGGGGGTGCACAAGGTAAAAACTGAGCTGTTTGGTGAGTTTGCAAGTGGGAGACTCCCTGACTCACTTGCAGAAAACTGTGAGGTTTATGGGGGAGTATAGAGGGAGGGGCATAGATTTTGGGGAAAAGTGCAAGGTCAAAGAAGTTGTGTGAATCACAGCGGATTATTTAAATAGGACACTGTTTGTCATTGTTTTGGCTATCTACACAGATAAAAATCAACCGATTCAAGATCGGAGATTGTGATTCACCACGTTGGGATTTTTTAAAAGTGAATGAGCAATCTCACTGCCATTTGCATGAGTCACAAAGTGATTTTCCTCCGATTAAAAAACAAAAACTTCTTTGGGGAAAGTGTAGAATCTGTGGAAGAATTAGCAGACGTTACTTGCTATGCCCTTTCAAGATAATTGCAGTTTCTATCCTGTAGTTGCTATTACAATGGCCATGAATGATGTACAGTTCTTCTAATTGTTCCCTTATGTCCTCTTCCTCATGTTTCTGCCTGGGCATCCATTTCCTTCAAGTCCCAAAGAAGTTACTCCAAGATCAAAGCTCCATACCACCAGCTTACTCCCCACCACCCAGCGTCCATGACCCCAACATAGTGGGAGACAGTCCTCCAGAGGGGACCTTGCTCAAACGCCCCAACACTCTTTCAGGTGAGTAAAACTGCAAACATGTCCCACCCACAGAGAGAGGTTAACAGAAAACAGTTTTCTGGCCCCATCAGGCTTTAAGATGAATAATATTCAGGTCTCAGTGGACAGAGATGGAAAAGTGGAATTAAGAGAACAAAAGTACTGCTTATGAAGCAGCCTGCATTTAAATTAGAAAACAAATGATGGGAAGGACAGATAATGTATGCAATAGTGATGAAAGACAGCCCCTCACGCTACAAAAAAAGGCCTTGACCTCCATGGAGGTTCCTAGCCACTTTCCACCTCATCTGGAAAAACGTGTTTTGGTGTTTGATAGAGTGATGCGGGATGAGTTTTGTAAAGCCTAGGGGTGGAATGTGACACGTTGACATTAAAGTCTACATTCCTTTTCGTCGTTGGAGGGCAACGCCACCACCGAATAAGTGGGCAGTATTGCGTGGCAATTAATAAGATTCAGTTGTCTAGTGTAGATGGGTAGAAAACCATAACGTTTTTGTAGGCCTGTCTCATTCATCCTGGTCTGCAACTGTAAGGAACAATGAACTAGTTCTTGCTGTGGAACAAAATGAGATAATAATGATTCATAATGACTCATTCCACCTGTTAAGAGTGTCTTGCTTATTTTTCTGGCTGCCTTAATGTGTTTCACCATTCTTGGTCATGTTAGCGGGCATGTACGCCATAGCCGCAGGTCCAGGTGGAAACGTTTATGCGTGCAAACGGCGATTTCAGTCCAAAGCAAATTTATCAGATAAGAAGTCTGACAGACCTTGCGTATCTGTGACATTTTAGAAAATAATGCTTGACCACGACGAGTGTGTCAGCAATGCGCAGATAGATTCCTGTATTTATTTATTTTATGGACAAGAGAAAATTGTGTAATTGCTGCATCCAATCTGTAAGGTGAAGACGAATACACAGTTCAAATCTTAACATGTGTTTAGTGCATTGTCTCAGAAGAAAATGAATAAAACATCCACTTGAATGACTCAAGCGCAATGACACATGACCCAATGGAGGGCTTATTCCTTTTTTTGTCTTACGGTTGCCACTTATTCATCGTGTCTCATGGCTTTCAAGACCAGATTGAAGTCTGAACACCCACACGGCAACTTCTCAGTTATCTCGCATTCTTCCATTCTTTGACTCAGACTTTCCTGTCATTTCTTCCCAATCCAGATCGGAAGCGCATCAGAGAGACCAGCTCCGACCAGGAGAAGAATCCAGAGGTCGGAAGAGGGGCGGGCGAGACTGTGAGCCCCCCGGAGATGAACCCCATTATCAACTCCACTGCCAGCATGACCCTCGTTAGCAACGCGCTGGCGGCGTACACATACGTCTCGAGTACGAACGCATTTCATCTGATTAGTAGTAGTGACTAAAAATTCTTCCTTGAGGTTTGGAATTCCTTTCAAGAAATAGTAGTAATCATTTGCTCTTTAAATCCATCTTTAGCGTTGGAGACAAATAGTCGATATTTGTTATGAAACAAAGGCGAGTGATTATGCTGGTAGCTGTCATATATCACTCATTATCTTTCCGCTCTGCACCCCGCCAGACCACCCAGAGAGGGCGGCGCTCTTCTTTGTCTGCGGCGTCTGTCTGGGCCTCTTCCTCACCCTCTTCGCGCTGGTGGTCCAGATCTCCTGCCGCACCGACTGCCCGCCTCGCCGGCAACAGCCCGCCGCCAAGAAGCGAGCGCGCCCCGCCGACTCGTCCTCGGACTCCAGCGAATCCGACTCGGATTGGGACGCCCGCTCGGACCTGTCGGCGCGACGCCACCGGCGCTTCGAGCGCACCCTCAACATGAACGTGTTCACGTCGGCGGAGGAGTTGGAGCGGGCGCAGAGGCTGGAGGAACGGGAACGCATCATCCGGGAGATCTGGATGAACGGACAGCCCGACGTCCCCGGGACCAGGAGTCTCAATCGGTATTACTGACCCCCGGTTTTGGAGGAAATGCTTACTTGAAGCAGACTTGGGATCAAAATCCCTCTGAGATCCGCCTTCTCCTTTGGGTATCATAAGTTTGACCCCATCTGTAGGAGTGCGCCCCCACCTTCCGACTGTCAGTTGGAGCGTACTGGTGGAAGCAAGGGGGGTGGAAGGCTAAACTGCCTCGTCTGTGACCTTAGATGGTTTTTTTTTAAATGGTTTTTGTCTGCGTTGGACCCTTACAGGCCCGCGGAGACATCCCAGTGATTAAAGGAACGAGGCCTCGGGCAGCTGCAGCAACACTTGGATCTTTCGCCAACGTTCAAGTCCGGGAAGTGTACAGAACAGACAATCTTGTTTTGTTTATCTTTTTTTTTTTTTTTTACCCCCCACCAAGGAAGCTGTCTTTCATAAAACCAAAAGATTTGCTGAGTCAAACCGCTTAGGAAAGCTATTTTATAATATTTAATAGTCTATGGATGTTTGTGTGTTTTTGTTCTCACGTATGATTTATTAGGAGATATTTTTATACTTGGCAAAAGTTGTCCGGGCGCCTCAGGGATACAATCCTACAGTGTCTGTTTGGTTTTGCCTTCTAAGAGGGGGTGGGCAGCCGCCATATTGTTAATCATGTACAATGGCATTTAAAGAGAGAGATTTATCGGAGAGCCTCAAAGAGGTTTTAGCCTTATTTTTGATACGGTATGTGGAACTCACAGTGCTGTGCCTTTTCAAGCTACAGATCGGAGCCCTAGAAATACCAAATACTAAGTGAGTGGATTTTGTTTTTAGTTGTGTTCAAACGGACCACCTAGAAAAGCATCCATCGCTGTGAGATCAAATTCAAATCGCATATTAAGCTATTTCAATCCAGTTGTTTGAGCTTCTCTGGTTTCAACTATAGAAATGACCATATTTGTCTCTTTCTTTTTACTTATGAGGGTCACCCACATTGGGACAGCCTGTCTATGCTGTAACATTTTTTTAGAACATTTCGTGTTTTCATTTCAATATGAACACAGCAATAGTTGAAACACATGAGATCAAGTAATGATTCCTGTTTGGAATAAATGGCTTAAAATATTGCCCTGATAATCATTTGTACGTTCTTCCAAATATAGAATGTCTTTAAAGTTTTTGCAGGTACTGTGAAGGAAATTGAACAGGTAAGGAAGGACAGACTGGAAACGTCACATTTGGACTTCAAGACATTGTTTTGGGCCTTGAAGTCCACTTTCCACCGGCTACACTAATTTACAGTGACATGCCACTGACTAATGTTGACTCACTGTGTTTTACAATGCCTTTTTAATACAGTTATCTACCAGAAATGTTGCGCACTTCATACATCCTTTGGCTGGCAAGTTCCTTGGAAAAGCTGATTTGATTTGACAAATGTCCACAATGACAAAGGTATGTATTTTTGTTTGTTTGAATTTTGTTATCAAACTCTTGATCTGTACCCCTTAGAAAATGTAGTGGCAGAAACTGAGCTATTAATGCAGATGACTTCTCACTGGTTTCAAAGCAACTTGGGCATGGTAATTGCAAAGTCACGCCACA
Source organism: Stigmatopora argus (assembly GCF_051989625.1). NCBI lineage: Eukaryota > Metazoa > Chordata > Actinopteri > Syngnathiformes > Syngnathidae > Stigmatopora > Stigmatopora argus. The sequence continues at coordinate 9,595,922 of NC_135405.1, read as the reverse complement.
TGAGGGCAGTAGTTGCTAGCTGCAACAAAAAAAACAGCTATTATTGTGCATAGAAATGAACGTTCCTTTTTTTTTTTTTAAACCAACCAATGTGTGCTTAAACCATCATTTTCTAGTTGGTGTTATCATGATTAAAATAATTATCTTGGTTTTTTTTAAACAGTTGATGGCTGCCGTTGAACAAGCTGCACAACAAAAGTAACAAAGGTAGGAAATGCTGCATTTCTCTATTGAATACGCCTCAAGTGTATATATTTCTACTTAAAGATATAACGTAAAATATGCATGCAGACCAAAAGCGAGAAGTTGGAAAATTTCACATTCGTTTTAAGCATCATTGATATTTTGTAGCATTAATGTACTTGCCGAATAAATTTTAATGTGTTTCAATAAACACCAAATGAAGATTTCCTGTTTTATCATTTTTTCCCCTTTATTTACTTTCATAATAAACAGATTGATATCCTGATGTCTCCCTGCTCCGTTTTCAGTCAAAATTTGTCATGTTTAACAGTTCAGCTATACATGTAGATATTGTATTCAATACAAGGAAGCTTTCTTTGGGTTTCAAATTGTAAACTTTTAATGGAGTCAGATGGCCTGGAATAAAGATGAGTTGATGTAAAATACTAATTTAAAAATGATACTCAATATTTGGTAATATTAGTGTACTGTTTTATAGCATCAAGACCACAACAATGACGACTATTCTACGTCACGGCGAGACAATATGGGCGTGGTTACGCCTATCGCCACCCAGCTGTCTAAATTACGCACATGCGCAGTAGATCACTCTTTGGAACAGCCATTATCATGCCGGCGGTCGAACGACGAGCATCCAAACGAGGTAAGGTCCAGAGCGTTTTACTCTCTTAAGTGCATTTTATCACGCTACCGTGAGACTTTGTAGGAATCGATTGAGCCCAAAACGACGATGAATCTGTTAGTTTAATGCCAGGTTCAACACACCGTCGACAATTTAAGTTTGAGGTTCCTTTCCTCCCCAGCTGTGTGCCGCATGTGACTAGCTATCTTAGCATTAGCGACACGACGACGCTCGTCATTTGGCTTTAAACCTTATATTGTCCGTTTTCTCTCCATTATTCAGTCATGTAGAAATACTTTTAATCTAATCAAACAAGCCGAGATATTAACGAACAGTTTGATGGGTAAATGCTCTCTCCAAAATGACATCCAGCGGCACGGCTGGTGTGTTGTATGTAAAACAGGGGTAGGGAACCTATGGCTCGGGAGCCATATGTGGCTCTTTCCATGGGTACATATGGCTCTCCACTAACCTCTGTGAGGTAAAATATGGAAATCATTGGTGAGAGAGCGTCACTGCGGCGTCAACACTACCTACCCCTATTTTAATCATAATTTAGTTTTTTATTACTCTTCTGCGCGCATGATATCTTTGATACTGATTTTGTAAGCCACCACATAACAATGTTGTCAAAATAAATCAGAGACTTTTTGTACGTTAAAGTGATGAAATGCATTTATTTTGACAACATTGTTATGTGGTGGCTTACGAAATCAGTATCAAAGATATCATGCGCGCAGAAGAGTAATAAAAAACTAAATTATGATTAAAATAGGGGTAGGTAGTGTCGACGCCGCAGTGACGCTCTCTCACCAATGATTTCCATATTTTACCTCAGGTTAGTGGAGAGCCATATGTACCCATGGAAAGAGCCACATATGGCTCCCGAGCCATAGGTTCCCTACCCCTGGCTTAGCTGTTAACGCTACTGTGAATATTTAATCGCCTTGTGGAAAAGGGAAAAGAATAGCACAGCACCGAGCACTCACTAACTTATTTTCATTCATTATCTTGATCGTATATTAAGTTTCTTGTAAGATTTCTCCATCCTGCAATAATTGTTTTGCAACTCCCAACTAGTTTGGTTAAATCAAGTTTTCCCTGTTTAGCATCCAGATGCAGCTCTTCCTGAGTGCCCAGAACGCCCTCGAGGTTACAGGAAAGGAGACTGAGGCAGATGAAGGTAAAACTAACATTAAGCCTATTTGCTGAATCTCCATTCTCTATATATAAGTTTTGCTTTCTTCTTGGGACTTATCAGGCCCATGTCCAGACGATCTTCCTCGCAGGTTGCCCACTTGCGGCATATCTGCACTTCAGAGACTACTGGCAGGCTTCTCAAAGGTTAATGTATTTGTTTAGTGTAGATGATCCAAACTAAATAAAAGCTTTAAACGTTATAATCTTGTGGAACTCAATGATGTGATATCTGATCTATTTTGCCATGGTGAGGTTTTACTGAACATATGTTGGTGTTGTGACTTCTCCTCTTATATAGGTAAAGTCCACAAGGTAAGAAGTATATTTTTTCTTCCAAGTCTTTTTCCCCCCAGTAGAATTCTAGGTCATTTTTTTTGTCTTTTCCCCCCAGTACAATCCTAGGTCATTTTTCTTCCCAGTACAGTCCTAGGCCAGTTTTTTTTCCAAGTCATTTTCCCCCAGTACAATCCTAGGTCAATTTTTTTTTTCAAAATCGTTTTCCCCCAGTACAATCCTAGGTCAATTTTTTTTTCTAAGTCATTTTTCCCCCAGTACAATCCTAGGTCATTTTTTTTTCTAAGTGTTTTTATCCCCTTTCCCTAAGTATTTATTCCCCCCATTTTTTTTCCTAATTTTATTTTCTAAGTGTTTATTCCCCCATTTTTTCCTAATTTCATTTTTGAAGTGTATTTTACAAAAATTGTTTTGTGAACCTCTAACTAAAATGTCATGTCTTATGTCTACAGGTGGACAAACTGAAGACTGGCTACACTAATCAACACTTCAATGTTATGCCAACTACATATGCTAAAGTTGAAATGTTTACCTGTAAATAAATTTTTTTTAACTCTGATTGTTACCAGCATTTTTTGTTAGATAAAGACAAACACATGTATACATTGAAAAACTTTTATTTTGAAAAACTTTGGAGAATGGACAAAGACACTCCCCCTGGCACCAGGTGGAAATCTGGAAAAAAAGGGGATCAATACAAAGTAAAACACCATTCACAAGGTCTCACCTTTTATTTTGAAAAACTCCACTGATAGGTTTTCGCGTGCCCACCAGCACCGTGAAAAACGGTGCTGCCGCAGCCTATCTGTACATAGGCAGGAAACCTGGTCCCCCTTGTGGAATTCTGGAAAACAAAAAAAATGGGTCAATGCACAAAGTTAAGTAAAACACCATTCACAAGGGCTCACCTTTTATTTTGAAAAAGTTTGGAGATAGGTTCTCGCGTAACCACCAGCCCCGCGAAATGGGGGGTGCCTCAGGCTATCTGTACATAGGCAGGAAACCTTGTCCCCCTTGTGGAATTCTGGAAAACAAAAAAAAAATGGGTCAATGCACAAAGTTAAGTAAAACACCATTCGCAAGGTCTCACCTTTTATTTTGAAAAACTCCACTGATAGGTTTTCGCGTAACCACCAGCACCGCGAAAAGGGGGGTGCCTCAGACTATCTGTACATAGGCAGGAAACCTGGTCCCCCTTGTGGAATTCTGGAAAACAAAAAAAATGGGTCAATGCACAAAGTTAAGTAAAACACCATTCGCAAGGTCTTACCTTTTATTTTGAAACCTTTGGATAGGTTCACACAGCACTCCCGCACTTTTAAAAATCAGTTTTCAAATGGATGAAGAAACTCCCCTGGGCACTGGGTGGATTTTTAAAAATAAACTAATCCCCAGTCTACATTTGGTTAAGTCAAAATTTGACCAAAAAGGGGGGCCTATGAACAAATAGCTTAGTCAAAATTTGTCCAAAAAAACATTGCTACTAAATTAGTTTTTTCCTATCAACATCAAAAGGTTACCTCATCAGGAAGGCCCTTCTCATAACTTCACTCCAGTGCCATCTCACCATCCCACTGCAAAAGAAAGAAAAAACATTCAAGACGGGACTAAAAATGCTCAGTAGTGGCTTGGTTTGCTTTTTCTTTGCAGTGAGATAACTCTATATTATAGACTTATCTCACTGCAGTGGCTAAAAAGAAAGAGCAAACCAAGCCACGACTGAGCATTTTTAGTCCCATCTTGAATGTTTTTCTTTCTTTTGCAGTGGGATGGCACCTGAGTGAAGTTATGATAAGGGCCTTCCTTGGGTGGACCCTGAAGAGAAGCAAAATACAAAAGGAGTAGGTTTAGTACACTGCACAAAAATAAAATAAGCTGAAACACTTCCTACAACTTCTGCCTCGAGTTCTAAGGTCTACATCGATTTTGACAGCTTTTACCTGCTTTAATCCTCTACAAGAAACCACAATGTGATTAGGTTACCGTTTATTTAACCATTGTGATGTATAAATGACCATTTCTTTTTAAATAAATATGCCAAAGGTCACCATTTCTTTCGGTTTTTCTACCTCATACACCGAGTAAAAATTGTTATTTTACCATACAATGTTTCAACTCGAGTCAAAAATGACCGCTGCGCTATTATGAAATGAAGGCCTCACTTAGGTTTTGTCAAAACCACATTTAAAACTAAAAAAGGAAAAGCTCCAAGCCCTGATGTCTTCCTTTAAGAAATTGAAGGGAAAACAAGCCCAGGGTAAAGGTATATATTCTTTAAGTGTACCGTTTATGCCTTACAAATCCACTGATGGCATTGTCTGGGTGTGAATGATCAACTACCAGACCAATTAGTTTTGTCATTGAAAATTTGGATGTATCATAATGAAAAATAAGCTAATTGAGCGACACCATGAATACTGAACGCTAACAATTATTACACGGATCGAGAAAATACAAACCATATAAAATCGACTCACTGGCTGACAAATAGCTCGATATGGCGTCGACACGATGCTCCTTCATGGCCACATTCTTGATGTTTCACAGCAGTCTGTCCTCGATGAGCAACTGAAACACACAAAGGAATGATTACTTTTTAAACATAAAGAGCTATAGTTAACGCAATGTAGCCAATCTGTTAGCAAACATTTTGTAGCCGCCTTGGCTACATCACGCGAACCAAGCATGCCACGGTCAAAATACACTCTTAAAACGAGAACTGGGACTTCGAAAACCTCAAACGACAAGTTACCGAATGCGCTGCATTGTCATAGATGAACTGTATCAGGTCTTTCTTCGGTAATTCGTCACTTCTGAGCCGCTCTGGAGTCCTGCCGATCTGAATAGTAGCTCATCGGCCATCTTAAATAATGGCGGCCAATTGAACTCCGACCTTTGTCATGCATATTAAAGATACACACACGAAAAAACACACAGGACAAAAATACATTGTTTTCATAATAAAGTGTATTAGTAAACAATTATTCACAAAAAAACTGCCTTTTCTTTTAATATTAATTGTTTTAAACTATTTATGTAATGCTTTAGATTGGCGACAGGAAGTTGATAAAGACGGAAGAAACAACGGTAGTGTCCTCTTGTGGCTCAATGTGTTTTTAAGCCTTACTATTCAGGGTCATTTTTAAAGACAAATACCTTACTAGACATGTTCTTTTATTAATGAAAAAAGCCCTGACTATACATGGTATTTTTTTGTGGAACATATAAAATCATCACTAAACGTTGTCATTATTTGAACAAATACAAGCCTTGCTATGCATAGTAATTCTTATTATTTCATGACTTATTCATGTATTTATTTACGAAAAACTTTTTTGGGGTGGCGAAGACCGCTATTCAGAGTACTGACAATGAAATTGTCGCTGGCGTCAATCGAATTGACGCACATAAACGTCTTTGAATTGACTTGCCATAATTCAGTTTCCTTTTGACCCACACGGTGGCACTATACACACACTATGAGTGTTGCACAGGCTAGTTTCAGTATAATAATAATTATATATTTGAATATATCTTTTTTTTATTGTAGTCAGATCCCAAATTGCTACTAGAACTTCATGGTATTAAATAACCAAATAGACTTAAAACTGCTTGCTTAACATTTCTGTAAACTTTGACTGGAGAGAATATTGATGCCAAACAACAGCCAAACATCCAAGTGTCAACAAGTGCTTTAAAAATACGTTTTAAAATGTTATAGTAAGATGACATCAGTAACAAAAAATGTACCTCATAGTTCTTATAATCATTTTTTGTTTACATGTTGGGTCTGCTGCAATTCTTTGTTTTTGATGTGTGTTGATGTTTCAAATTAAAATTAAAAAAAGCCTAATCAATGAACCTAAAGACACTTTAAACCTAGACTAAGTGATAATGGAAGCAGTAGCAAATCATTCTTTGAATTAATGAATCCAGATTATTACCTTCATGATGCATTTGCAGTCCAAATCCACATTTGTAGAATTGGATGATTAAAAATGAAAATTAGCATTAATATTCATGGTCTACCTATTTTTAAATTAAAATTACAGTTCGGGGGATGAGGTTTCCATCCCAGGTCGGTTCTTACCGTGTGGAGTTTGTGCTCCTCAGGGTTGCGTGGGTTTTCTCCTGGTACTCCAGTTACCTCACACATTCCAAAAAACAGGCAGGTTAAGCTGGTTGAACACTCTAAATTGTCGCTAGGCATGAGTGTGAGCGTGAATGGTTGTCCGTCTCCTTGTGCCCTGCAATTGGCTGGCCACCGATTCAGGGTGTACCCTGCCTGTGCCCGTAGATAGCTGGGATAGGCTCCAGCACTCCCCACCATCCTCGAGAGAAGATAAGAAGTTCAGAAAATGAATGAATGAAAATCAGCATTGGCATATTCTTTAAATAATGTTGTTCAATTTTAAGGGCTATTTATTCAGAACGAGTGGTTTGTGAATACTTATTGTAGAAATCGCACGATAACATGTAACTAGGAAAACTTGTGTGGTGTGTGCTATATAGAATGCAATCTGAGATGTGTTAGCGGTTAGTATACATCTGTTTTACATTCGAGACATTTTTGGTTTAGACTGATACATCTTAGATGGTGTTCCTGGTAGAGCATGAATCAGGAATGGAGTTTGACTCGAGGGGATGTTGTGAAATGGCTCAGTGGGGCCACACCAGAATAAAATTATACAAAGTATACCCTTTGTTTTGAGTCACAATTCATAAAGCATTACCGTACAAAAACAAAGAGTGAGTACTCAAGCATAGAAAAGTAAATTACCACAAAGTGGGAGTACATTTCTTCTACAATACCACATTCCTTCATAATATTTTTAATGGTATTCAAATGACAGTGGGTTAAATTTGTTTGGGATCTGTGTGCAAAACACATGGTATATAATCTCAAAGGTCATGCACACTTTATAAAACTGGACATTAGGATGTGGCCGCCACCTCGCATGCTGTCTGACACTCCCCAAGAGAAGCAAAGTTGTTTGCATTTCCATGGCAGCCCCCCCACCAAAACTCCGTACATCTTCCGGTGCTTGTATTGAAATAGAAGCGTCTTCTCCAGGAATCGCAAGAGCCCTCGGCTCGTGGAAGTGAGCATGTACTCCTCGGAGCTGAAGGTGTTGGTTCGCTCGAGTGCTACAAAAGAAAAGAAAAGCAAAACCAGTATGAACCACATTTACTCTTAGTGGGAGAATGAAATGAAACATTACCATAGTAGTTTGGTGTCCAGGACATCCAGCTCTCCCGAATCCACTAGCAGGAGTAACCCCATCCAAACAACATCCAAACCTAAGAATGAAAAGTATGTTACCCCCACCCACACATTAATACACCACCCTTATAAAAAAACAAGAGAAAAAGTTGCACCTGGTGTTCACGCAGTCATGCTGGGAGCAGCCCCTATTGGCCGGCCCACTAGCAGAGGTACGGCCATCGGGACAGCAGCCATAATAGGACCGGGTGCAAGCAGCAACATTTTCTCTATTGTTAGGATTATGGCCAATATTTGGTCGAGAGGCTAGAAGAAATAAACAGACGTAAATCATATCAACACTAAAGTACAGATTTTGTTCCCCAGTGGAATTGTGTGTATTCAAACTAAAATATAAACACTACACACTTGCTGGCACTTCTGGAACATAAGGTACAAATCCTGTCGCGCTGCTTTCATGCATTTCAGGATTCTGTAGACTTGGGACCACTAGAGAAAAAAAAAGAAATGGATAGAATAAATATAGTCAAATGGAAACAGTACTCTAGTATTTAAACAATTTCTCACCTTGAGCTTCGTGGCAGGGCTGTGTGTTGCATGCCTCCACCGATACGGGCCTATTGGAGATACCGCACCTGGCGACTGGATTGGGTTTCAGGTTAGAATCCAAACAGCCCACCTGCCTTTCGCGGACACCACCGTCACAGCTGCGAGAGCACTGCAAATACAAGAGAAATTTGTCACATATTTCCAAAGAAATACTGGAAACCGTAAGATCTGAGCAACACCGATTATTATGCAAAAACACTACACATTTGATTACATCCTTATGTTATATTATGATATCAAATATAGTCAGTCACCAATCCGTAGGCTGTCACATGCCAAGTGCTTAATATGCGGCAGGCGGGTCTCCTGCAGACTCGGACCGAGGGAGGTTTTGTGAGAGCTTGGCAGGCGTGATCGGCCAGACGTTCACCTCCGGCACCCTCGCAGAACACCTCTCTTCTCTGCTGTCCTCCCCCACAAGTGACCGAACACTGATGACCGAGAGAAAAAGATTAGCAGGCAGAAGTCGTTGTCGTCTTTTCAATCTGCCGGAATGGAGATACCGACCTCACTGAAGACGGAGAAGCTGTACTTTGCATCACAAAGGTGCACATTGCACTCCTGCTGGGATTCAGGTCGTGGCAAGTGCTGCACAATGCAATGGCTTTCGTCCACCGTACGGGGGTTCACTGGGTCTTGAAGCCAACATTCTACCGTGCGATGCTGCGTTCCTCCGCCGCAGGTGGCTGAGCATTCGCCGTAGGTGTTGACTCTGTACTCGTATGTTTCGGGCTCTGTCGGCTGGGGTTCGGGGGCAGGGGTGGGGTCGGGTTGTGCGACGGCTTCTCCCGGACCCGAAATCCCCCCCTGGGTCATTGAGCTCACTAACTGCAAGACAAATCATGTAGCAATGCACATACACTATATGACACTTGTGTTTTTTCTTAGTAGTATCAGTGATTTTTTTAACTTGTGGTTGATGAAATAGTTATAGCCTTAGTGAAGCACTGTTGTATTTGACTTTTAGGTTCAATATATTTAAATTAAAATGTGAAATATATATTAATTTGAAAAAAATATAACTTATTGTTTAAATTGTTTACTCTGCATTTACAATAGTACATTATTTGATGATCATTTTAAATCTTAACATTTCAAAATGAATCACCTTTTTATTCTATTTCTGTAAAATAACAGATAATTGGATTGTATTTGCTTGAATTATATTTAATTTTGTTTTCTTTAAGTCTGCTTTTTCTGTGATACGTACTTAGATTTTTTTTTAAACCTTAAAAATGTCATTTCCACCTTGATGTATAACGTGTACTTTCTATGTACATATAACAATTACCTGGTATCTTGTTGTGATGTTATTACTTTACAAATATAAATGCCATCGTGTTTTTGTTTTAAAAAAAATATTGGTAATCCTAACAGTAACTTGTAAATATCTCAAAATATAATACTAACGTGCAAATACTGTCCTAGAACTAAAAGAGAATTCCCTGGAATGATTGCATGTTCTCACCTTGCACTCCCCATCAACACAAATGTCACTTCGGCCTACGTGGCAAGGCGTCCCGTCCACCACCTTGGGTCGATGACGGTAGACAACATTTTGTTCCCGCGTGACGCAGTTCAGCTCACATGGTTTGGCTGCAGAACAAAACAATCAGCCTTCCCATAGTTAGTAATGTCAGAATAATAATAAAACATCTCATCTCATACCTCCGTAATATGGCACCCAAGTGTGACGTTTGCCCTGAACGTAGATTCTGTCAAATTGGGAACACTGCTCTTCTCGGAAGTCTCTGGATCCCACTGGGCATTCCTACAGTCGAAAAAAAAAAAACATTAAGTATATATTTCGATTTGATATGTACATAGCTAATGTTATATCATGTATGCAATTGCAAAATATACTCACATCTGTGTTACAGATCTGAAAAGACTTGGATGATCCGACACAGTTATGACCACCATCTGTCCTAAAAAAGAAAAGAAAAAAGACCACATGTATTATGCAGAAATAAGAATAAAAAGCATACAAAGGGGCTTTAGTTCCATCTTACCTTAAAGTGACACACTTCCTTGTCCTCATTGCAACTCCAGTGCCACAAGAGCGACTGCAGGGGCCATAGGGGCCAAACTCCCCCCAGCGGTCTTGCAGTTGCTGTGATTGCTGCGGTAAGTGCATACAAGAAACCTCACGTGTTTAACATTGCCATATTGCATATATTAGGAGTGTGTGAGACCGCAGGCTACTCCCTATATAAATGTGTAATATTATACCCTAGCTGGCACATTCGCAATGTAAATAGTTTTGGAACATACTGTCCTGAAATTTTGCATGTCAATCTTTACCAGATGTGAGACTTACAGAAAAGACAGGAACAGCAAGTAGCTGGAGGAAAGCCCAAATTCGAATCTTTTCCATGACAGTCTCTGCAAAAACATTTCAAAATAAACATCAGTACATTTAAATTTTTACAGCATGTACATACAATCATAAGTTGCATAACTGTTTCTTTCTTTTGGATTAAAAAAAAAATCATCTCCCCATGCATTATTTTTGTAACTTAATGTATTTATGAAGTGAAAGGTGGAAGAAGTAACCAAATGTTGACTTCATTTTGAAGTCTAAATCCCCATAATGCTTCTATCAATATTAAATATTGTTCTTATCTTACCTTCTAGAAGAGAATTCTCGGGGTCGCTGAATTCTAGTCGATCTGCCGCCCAGATGTGATGCGTCTCTTTAAACGAAGCGCCCCACATTCAGCTTTTCTATAGTCTTCCTCCCCTCTCAGTGCTACACGGCAGCCAATGAGGTGTCAGAGTTCAACCATACCTCACACAATGCACATTCCAGATTTAAACTGTAATTTATGTGTAAAATGGGTGTTTATGGTCCGGATACTTACCCCTGGTAACTGTAAAGCAAGCAGAACAGGATTTTGACAAAAATATTGAAATATGAAAGCAAAAGTCAGGAGGGGGAAACTTATTCTGAATAGTTTATATAAGTTACTCTCATGTAGAAATAGGAATATAGAATATCTTGAATCATTTTTGCATAGAAAACCAATAGTGCTTAGCACAATCACATATTTGGCTGACAAGTTGGCTCACATAATTTATGTTATCATAAAAAAGGTTGGCCTAAGTCGTCTCTACTAGAACATTACTGGCCAGCCCACGGAAAATTGTAATATATTATTTTTCAGGGAAAATCAGATCATAAGAAACAATAAATATAACACAAAAAAACAAGGAGTATAAGTAGGCATCTCCCAAAGCCACTGTGAAACTACTACTACTGCCACTACTACCACACTTTCTCAAAATAACTCCACAGTGTTGCCTTTCAAACATTTATTGGCTTTGGTAACCTTAGCCGATTATTAAGGGCTTGCAAAGCGAATTATTTTCCAACCCTCCCCTAAAATGGAGCAGCCTTTAAAAGTGGTGGTCCACAGGATTGGGTTAGAAAATGCCTGCAAAGCAAGGTAAAATCTTGCTGCCTAAACTAATTACACACACCATGAAATCCAAAAGCAGAAGCCATTCTTTTAAAGTCAATTTGTGCCCTTTAAAACTGCTTGCTCAATTTTTCCATGTCCTTCTCTCGGGCCTCGAAGGCACTCTTGGTGATGGTCAAGTCGTCCAAGGAAGCCATGATTTCTTGCAATTCCGTGTTAATCTCAGCGTAACTTTCCCTCAGCTCCTGTTGTTGCTGTTCCAGCTCCAAGGCGGCGGCGAGCAGCTCTTTGGCCTGCTCGCTGCACTGGCTCCTCATGTGCTCCACATCCATAAGCATGGTCTCCATGCTATTCATCAGCTCGTTCAAACTCTCGGCCGTCACCTCCAACGACACCGTGGTGTCCTCTTCCTGGGTGTTGTCTGCCTGAGTGTTGTCTGCCTGGGAGTTATCTTCCTGGGAGTTATCTGCCTGGAAGTTATCTTCCTGGGAGTTGTCTGGCTGGGGGTTATCTGCCTGGAAGTTATCTGCCTGGGAGTTGTCTGCCTGGGAGTTGTCTACCTGGGAGTTGTCTACCTGAATGTTGTCTGCCTCCTCGGTTGGCGCTGTCCACGCCTCTGACATCCATGATGACGATGTCCCGGCAACAGCTTCTGGTTCTGATTTTGAGTCTTCTTCCATGACTCCTGATTCTTGAGTTCTGTAGCTGGAAGAAAAGGTAATCATGAAACTTCTGGCTTATGTGCTGCTCAGCTCTTGCTGACTTTAAGCTCCTTGCTAAGGGTGAAAAAGGCATCTGTGACTTATCTGATGTGTGTATATGTGTGTGTAAGTGTCCAGTGCTCAATGGTCTGCTGACCTGCAATCCACTTAAGGGAGTTATCCCAAGCGACACCCTCCAGACAGATTAAGAGCCGCTCTCGGCCTTGACACTCAGGTGCCCTTCCACACGTTATCACAATACGGTGTTGTGCATTAAATTTCATACAAAGATATTATTTAATTGGGCCATCAATCTGTCAAGGCAATAATGCTCCATAATTCAAAGAATAACATTAAAATAATTTACATGGCTGAAAAACTATATTAGTTGACCTATGGAGTAGTGATATTGAGTTTACTGTACAGTTATATCATCATATGTCATATTGTATATGTGGTAAAAGTTCATTTAAGTACTAGTTGAAAATTTCCCATTTCATACAAATCAAACATAGGAAAGTTAGAAGACCTTCTTAATATGTACAGTATATTTTAAACATGAAGTTATTTTACTTTATATTTAAATTTCTTGGTTTTTAACATACAAAATAATACATTTTTAATGTGTCACTCTGTAGTGAACTTTGTATCACCTTATTTTCCTTGGTCACTATTTTAATTACTATAGGAATCAAGGACAAAAATACTTTCAAAACAAAATGTCAAAATAGAAAATTCTTCATGGGTTCCTGCCCTTTAAATGGCCGTAAAGATAAGAACTCACCACTCCAAGTGTCTTATCAATGTATGACAACTTGCTCTGCAATGGATGACAACCAATTTCCATTAATACAGAATGATGAACAAAAAAAAAGTGCTATTAGAACATTCAGGAAATTCACATATAAGTTCTTAACTCATAGTTGTTGTTTTTTTTTTAAAATTATGTCATCCTTAATTACAAGTCAGTTTTTTAAAACACCAGAGAAATATCAGATGTCTTAAGTGAACACCTACAAATTCTTTAATTAGGGAAATAGATGGAATGAATTAACCTGGCAAAAATCTATTCAAACTTTATGCAGTTTGTTAAATAGAACCACAAATATATGTCATATGTCACTGTCCCATACTGTTTTAAAAAAAACTTTGCCCTACAGTTAAAACCCTTTAAAAAAAGATTAAGTTCACTTGTCTATACTAACACATACTGAAATGACAGCTATTATATATATTAAAAAAACACGTATCATCAAACAGACTTACTTGTTTTTCTCTGGCTGCGATGGATGAGTGTCCACAAAGTTTCAGCATGTAGACCAAAGATAACTAGACATTTACAAGAACTCGCCCACTCAACACACGTACAAACACGCAAACACACACATGTCACATTTACATGGCTTTTATGGGTAACAGGTGATGTGTTCAAAATGTCAAAAACAACCAAAATTATGGTACATTCAGGTGGATGACCAAACTTAATGTTCATTTTGTGTATTTCCATGAACATAGCATACATTCATTTATCCATTTCTGCATTTTAGTTAACTGCCCTGAATTTTTTTAACAAATGTTGTGGTTATTTATTGCAGGTTTTTTCATACATTTTATGTTCATAGAAATAGCAGATTAAAATCACCAAAAATGCATATACTTATGCGCTGACAGATTGTTGCAGTAGCATACGAAGTTCTGCATTCTGCTGTTCCAGACTCTCAATTTCAGGGAGGCAATCTGAAATTTCAGTAAGAACTGACCTGAAGGACACAGAAAGTACATAAATTGATGTGTGTTTGCTGTACATCTTTATCTTCATGTGACCTACATGTGTTTTTTTAGTATGATCTCCGCCGCATCCCACACTTTGAGTTTATCTTTGGTGATAACATTAGCCAAACTCTCCCAATAGGCTTCATCCGCCGAGGAATCCCACATGTCTGCGCTCCAGTAGCGATGGTTCCCGCCGGCTCGGTTCCTTTTCGAAATGGGAATAATTTTAGCTCTAACTTCATTCAAAATGTCACAGCAATGATTTAACTGAGGGCGTTCTTAGTCCACCTGAAGTGGCTATGACGCTTCAGGAATTCCCGAAGCCCAGGTAAAACGTGGTTAGGATTACAAGTCGAGCTGGTGGCTCCTTCCTGTGACTTTCCACTAGCAGAAGCTGTCTACAAGAAAACAGTTTAAATGCCCATCCATGAAACATTCAAATAAATCGTCACCTCATCTGCCTCCCTCTGCTGGTACTTGAGGATAAAGTCAGCCAAGCTGGGTATAGTGTCCTCCTCATCCATGCCAAAAACCTGAGGGGAGCAAAAAATAAAATAAAAAATTATAAAAACACCTCCAACAGAAGCCTATTGCAGACATATGACGTGAACATACATGGAGCAGAGTTTCCAGCTTGATAACATTCTGTTCTCTCTTGTCTAAGGTTGCCGACTGTGGAAGTCTACCTTCAGTGAGGAACCCCTTTAGAACGTGCAAAACAGAATTAAAAAGTGTTCAAATGTCTTTACGATGATAATAAATAAGACAATGTGACCCTGTGCTCACCGACTCATCACATAGCAGCTCCATGAGTTCCTTCATGGTCTCGAAAGGCACATTCTCCTCCTCCGATGGCCCGGCCGCTCCATCCTTCGCCTCCGGTTTCACGCTGGCTTCTTTCCAAAGACAGTCTGGACGGTGCAGATCCGCAAAAGAGTTCCCTCGAGGCCTCGCCCAAGCTAGACCGAGGACCTGCTTCCAAATCATTGCGTCCACGAGCAAAGCTTTTTCCACCTGTTGCCTCACTTCTTTGTTGAGCATCCTCCACGTTTCCTCAAATTGTTTGGTGTCAGTGGCGGCAAAGTGTCTACAAGGCGAATTGCAGCTTGCTAAATGACTGGAATCAAAACTGGCTTTGCGCGTGTCGACATCTACCTGTTTCTCTGCTGCAGGCTTTGATAGTGTTCAATGTTGCGTTTGTATTCATCGGACAAACGGCTGCTTTCCTTCTCCGATTCTTTCTTGTCGTTGGTGTAGGTGCGCTTAAGGTTTCTTAGCTCGCTCTGCAGACTATAACAAAAAAAGGTATGATTGTCATGGTCAGATGAAGTTAAATGTAGTTGTACACAATTTGAAGTGTCTCTGTTGATAGTGCACTTTTATATTTTTATTTGTAACGGACAACTCGGATCTCGCAAATGTCAGACCTGAGGATTCTCTTCTTCATGTGAGCTAAATTAGACAATCTATCATCCTTGTCTGTGATGTAGTTTATATTTCGGATCATGTTGTCAGCCATCATCTGCTGTTGTTCCCTTTCCAACTCCTGACAAAAAAAATATGTTCAATACCTTATTCCTATAATAGACAAGAGCAACTATTTATCAAACCTGAAACTTTGCAACATGCTCTTCCCTCATAGCATCATATTTATATTCCGGATCCATCATCAGGTTATGAATCTTGGCCTCGTACTCCTCCACTATCCTCCTCCTCTCTTTTAGCATCTCTTGCTGTGAACACATGTTTAGATGCACAGTTGCTATGTGTGGAAAAAAACAAAGTTTTGGGCACCTGACCTGTTGATCCCACAGCTTCCTGACACATTGTTCCCATTCTGTCTGGTCTTTTGTAAGCAAGACGTCATGTTCCTGCTGATACATGCTCTAAAAAGAATGAACAGACAGATAATGAACATGTAAATTTGTCGTTTTAGTGGATTGAAACAAACACCATACAAAATTTGTTCATAAAAAAGACACCAAGTTTGATAAAACCAGATGTAAAAGTTCTTTTAACTCTCAAACATGTATAGAAACTAATCTTTACATTTACTCAAGTACCTCAATGTGTGCCAACTCATCCCTGTAGGCTTGCGTCAGAGTAGTGATGAGCTCTTCAGAGCGTTGCATCATCAGATCCACCTCTTCTGCTTGCTTCCTCAAGTCCTTCACATAGCGATCGTCCCCACTCTTCAACTCCTGCTCAAAATAAGCATGTTTGCTGGCATGTATTTCAATGACGAACCACGAGGCTGAAGTATATTTTGCTACCTGCTGCAGCTCTTTAATGAGTTTCTTCTTGTCCTCGATGAGTTCCTCGCACAAAAGCCGCTGCCACTTCAAGGTCTCCTGCAGTTCCTGAGGGATGACCACCTCTTTGGCCAAAGACCACCTGCTAGTGATCTCCTCAAACTTCTCCTGGCTGGTTTTGATTTCCCGCTCCAGCAACTCTGAGCTGGGTCATTAACGACAGAGTAAGAAAGAATGCATGGCTATCATTAGGATTCATTGGGTGGATTAAAAATGGTTTAAAAATATAAATAAATAAAAAATACCGTATCTTGCGAGCTTCCTCCAACTCTTTTCTTCGCAAGGACTCTTTGGCGTCAGCTGAAACTTGGATGTTGTTCACTAATGCCAGTAAATCACTCTCCAGTTTTGAAATTCCCTCAGTGTTCCAAGACTAAAAGTTAAAAATATCATTAATTTCATCCATGTTTTCCAATAAATCTCTTGAACTTTTGTGAATAATTACACAAATTCATCCCACGAAAACAGCACAATTTGTAGCAATTTGTATTATTACCTATTCATTGTGTTAAAGGCATTAGACATGAAGTGCATCACACCAACCTTTGCATGTTCCTCTTCTCCAAGAGGAACCTTCTCCTGCAGAGACGCTCTAAATGTGCACATTCCACATTTACACACAAAGGTAAAAATATAACCTTTACAAAATGCCTTAAACTGTAAAATAATAAACAGAAAATGACAATTTGATCAATTATATGTGCTTAGAAAAGTGCAAGAACCTGATTCCTGAATCTCCTTTTCCAGGAAAATCCGACTCCTCAGTCGCTTCCTTAATAGTCTTCACTTTTTCCATATTAATGAAATATTATTTTTTGAAGTATTGCACAAGATGACGAAGTCACTTGGTGCGCAGACTCCAGCACAATAGCAGAGCGCGTTTGCGACCTGTTGCTATGGAGACCAACCACAAAAAAATCAGTCTGTGGAGGGCACTAGAGAGCATTATTTTAATTTACAGTAAATATGGAAATGTTAAAAAAACACACACACAAGCACAATAAAATTAGAGATTAAAGTACCAACATTTTCCCTGAATTTAGACCCATATTTTGATTGTGATGTCGTTTACACAAGCCTACTTCCAATGAATTAAATAATCATAAGGTAATGTATATGTAATTTTCATAAAATTTGACAACAACTACTGCATATTTCCAATTATTGGTACTGGGACATCAAGTTTGATCATTTAGAATTTTATAAATTGCAGTTACATTTTAGAATCTGGTAAAGTTCAATTTCCAAAGAATGAATTAACAATCTTTCTTACTACATAAAAATAATATTGACTACTTTACCCTTTTTCAGCAAAACAAAGCACTTCATTGCAAATTCCTGCAGCAAATCATTTAAATCAGGATTTATAAATTAAACAGCTTGAAATATGTTACTCAACTTTACCCTTCTTAGCCAACTGTTGTCTTTAGGTGGCGCTATGGCCTTGCTGTAAACCTTACACCAACTGGATCAAAAACAGAGGTTCACTTACACCAATACACACTTAGTGTCTTGTCAAGATGATGGCCCATCTTTACAAAGGGGTCATATGTTCCTGCCCTAAAAGTATGGGGGGGCTCGCCCGCTGCTTTATCCTCAAGTGCCCCCCAGGTAGCAAAGGTTTCTGACATCTGATCCAGCATCTGCGATGTCGCCAACAGCTGACTTGTCATAAGACCGTGTTGCAAATGAGGGACAACTAAGGAGTCCCCCCCAAAACCCCCCACCCCCTCAGGGCTGCTGCTGAGATTACAAACTGAATGACTGCCATTAGAGTGATTCTATAATCTATCATAATGCTGTAATCTTGGGATTGACAGACTTTGACCCCCGCTCGCAGGTGTATAATACACGCTATTCACTCTGGCATACGCGGCGTGCGAGGTGTTTAACGCGCATGTGTATGTGCGTGCTAATTCCTCGCCCTGAGGGCATATGTTTACTTCTTAGTCAACAAAGAATCATATTCATCGCCGAGGTGTTGAGAGGTGCGAGGCCTTAACGTCAGCTAAAGCCAGTTAACTAACCAATGGCTTAGGGAGCAAGTGGAGAGAGGTCAAAGCTTGCATAATGGATCCAAACCTTAAATGACATTTTCCTAATATGAGCAATACAAAGCAAAGATAGACAGTGTCGATATAAAAAGTCGACACATGCCTGTTCAAGGAGTAAATCATTCGGCACATGAAGAAATGAGAATCGCAGTAAAACGTCATTGTTATTAAAGCGAATACTAATAATATGGTACAAAAAAGTCTGCACACGCCTAGTATATGGCAGTTTTTAGAATCAATGCATTACCATAATGATTAAAATAAAGTTCAGATTTAAGAAATTTCTGTATTTCACTGTTAATCATTGCTGAAATAAATTTTTGCCCCATTTAAAGTGTGTATTTCAATTGAGTTCATGCAACGTGACACAGCAACAAGGCCAGAGTTTCTAAAGAGATTTTCACCATTTTCACTAAACCCTAAATTCTAACCTCAGCACTTTTTTTTGACGTCTTCTAATCCAGCAATAGAAGGAAAGCAAGGTTGATGTGGTTGTTGTGAGTCACTTTGCAATATCATACTCATTAGTCCTGGATTTATGATAAATCAAATCCGTTTGGGAATGGATTAGGTGGACAATTATTACAGTATGTGTAGAAGTAAGCCCTGATTATTTAGGATTTTTAAAAAATATTTTTATTAAAACTAAAACCAGCAAAATGAATCAGACGTCTTGACAAATGCAATCATCCCTCCGGTTATATTTCATATATGTATCAATGCACAAGCTCATTAAAGCCACAGTTACATTTTCATTTACCGTTTGATAACACTGGTCAAGACAAAAGAGAACAAATAATGACGTTATTTTTCTCTTGTTTTGGATTGACTTTCAGCCTCAAGAATTAAAGTGTAGCGTGAATCCTAAACCGTCAACGTAGTATCACGTTGCACGCCGGCCGTGAAAGGGCTCATATGACCCGGCGTGTGCCTAATGGTCTTAGCGGCAAGCTGATGGGCCCCGGTGGCTGTGCGCCATAAGACCACGAAGCCAAAAAGGACTTTTAACGAGTGTGTGTGTAGATTATTGGTCCGAGTATCTTTATCCTGCTGTTAGATTAGCTGCTTATGACAGGGGAAAAGCCCACCCCCACGCGATACCCGAAACAATGGCCGCCGCTGTATGAAGACGAGCGGCTTTGGTAACCTTGCACCTTATTCTCATAAAATATTGTAAAGATGTTTTCAATTTAACTGTATTTCATGGTGACTTTTAAGGGGCTACCTGGAAAATAGCCCTTTTATCCAATATATCAATGTGCATTGAGCCTGTTTAATTAACCGATAAATACCTAAATGCACATTCATTAACTCGCCACTTACAAAATATCTGTTTAAAAAAAAAAAGGAAACGAGTTATACAAGCACATCAACAGGGGGAAAAAAAGCCTGATGTATCCATAAAAGACTGGTGATGGGAGCATGATACAGTCTCGACAGAGAGAGATATGGACATGTCACCGCTAATGGATAAAGAGTACTACTTTGCCTTTTTGTTTGTGACACTCCTCTAGGCAAAGATTACAGATAGAAAAACCCATTTCTCGATCAATAACTAGAGTAGACACTCGAATTGGAGAATGTGCGCAAGCAAAAAAAATGGCACGAGAGGGTTCATTTTCTCCAACTTTCTTGGAGTCAGTGTTTGTTGACCCACCAAGATGCCTAATTTAATTTCATAATTATTTTGAATATACTTACGGCCCCCAAAAGCATTCGTTATATGTGTATACAGTGTGAACTATAAATAGTCCACTGACACAGTTATAATGAAAAATCTTAATTTAATGGCCATATATCTGGTTAGAACAACATTAAAAGGTCTAATGAAAGACAAAGTGATGGTGTTGAACCAAAATTCAATATGTACATTGAAATTTGCAGTGTGTTTGACATTGTGTTTCTCATGAATACTGATAGGTAAATTTAGTCTGCTAAGAGCCACTGATATCGCAAACCTCCAAAATGTAGAAAATGTGAACTTCTCAACGGTGTCTGCCATCAGCTCTGCTTGTCCTGAATGTTCATCAGACTGGAGGAGTAAGACTTTGCTCTCTTTGCTGCAAAAACAGAAATGTTATTGCTTTCATTATTCATGATATGCTGCATCACGACTATTATAAACTACTATAAACTCTAAAGCTCAGGTACTTCTTAGATCAATGACGTAGCTTCTACATAAGCAAACCAGGAGGTAGCATACATCACCACAAAACACAAACATAGGGTTCATCACTGACGGTGATAGACATCCAATCTATTTTAACTGGGAGGGTTGACATCTGTGTTTTAGTGGTACTGACAGCCATAGATGTCCAATCCATTTTAAGAGGGAGGGATGATGGAGAATAATGTCAGTAAATGAGTTTGTGATAATTAAAACAGTTCCAGGTGGCGAACCCTACTACTTCATTGGGAAAGAATTAGTAACTAACAAAGACAAAGACATATTTTTTCCTATCCAATATTTAAAAATACACTAAATTGAGGCATATCATTAGCATGACGTAATATGGCCCATATTGCCCAGCACTATTTCTTATTTTGTCAAGGTTATCTTTTCAACTGCAACCGCCCTTCCATCCCTCCAGTACCACAGTCAGCACGCCCCTTTAGCAGCCCACAAAAACTCCTCAAAACCCTGTCAAAATATGGGCGCGTGACAAAAGGGGAATTAAGATGGTTACTCACGGTGTATGAGCTTGCGTTTCTTTTGTTCTGAGTGAAGGAAGCTGCTCAAGTAGAAGATGATGGGCAAAAAGACCATGAAGCTGGACACTGCGATGACGGGTACCGTCTCTTCTCGGGGGAAGGAACATTTGAAATTCTTACTCCAAAGCCTGCGGGTCATGTTCATCTGAGAACAAGGCAAAGTGTCAAATTGAGCCTGATGTCGATGAGAGCAACGATGACACCGTACTTGTTTTGGAAATCACGCTCTATAATCAGCGGGATGGACAAAAGACATTCTCTGACACTTGAAGTCACAACACAGGAATTAAATGTGAGGACAGTAAAGCTGCCGTCAGCTTCTACGGTACTGAAATGTGCTACGAACAGCAAAAAAAAAAGAGCTAAGACTTTGGAAAATGTTAATCCGATACAAATCCCAAGGTTAAAAAAACACCTTTGTGCAACTTGATTGTTTGGCCTGACACGACAGCAACTTTCTCTGGCAGGTATGTAGTCCAATAACACAGGCACATTCATTTAACGTCATTCTGACTGTAAATTAGCGACTTTATATCGGGAATATCAAATGCAAATAGCATAGACCCCTATTTAAAAGATTCTCTGACATTGTGTACATACCCCGTCCTCTATGTCAATGCACATGGTCTGATTCTTCTCCATGCCACTGTACAGCTCATTGAGGCCCTTATATGCACTCTTACAGTTTTTACACAGCTCGGTGTGGTTGCCCTGTAGAGATGTGATAAAAGAGGGAAGTTATTCAACGGCTGAGTATGAATGTGTGAAAGGATTGTAAACAAGTGGGTACCTGTTGGTATCTCTCAAAGCAGGTGAGAGTTTGATTGAGAGTGGACATGAAGTACAGCATGTCGTCAGTGAGGCTCAGGAATCCATTGGTGATGCAGTCTACATCAGGAAATAAACACATTTCAGGGAGCAGCGGCTTTTTTTGTAAAATAAAATTATATTAAATGCGTAGAATGCATTGTTGCTTTATCATGTTGTGGGTAATAGAGGCAAAATGCAATGCGCTGCTGATTTGCTCAGAAACAGTAAGTAAACCTAAGCTATTCAGTATCAACCAAAAAATAATCAGACTAATCAATGTGATCATGCTTATAAGTTAAAAAAACATTTTTCAACACTGTAATACATGGCAATCCCATTGGCATACACCAACGACAAATGAAATGGAAAAAAACACATTTTGCTCAAAACATATGGACAGAAGGTATAATAATTTAGAATATGAAAATGAAAAAACTGTTTTGTGCGTTTTGTACAACGATCAGAAGGACTATAAGTATATATACACATTAGAGAGGGAATACAATCATGTGATATGTGAAGAGCAAAAAAAGGGGTGGGGTTAAATTCCTAAAATGTCTCTAAAAGTCAGCTGATTCTTCGTTATGTCCAATAAAAAAGCAGAGTTCACTCACTGTCACATCCTGCTTTGATCCACAAGTCCTTTAGGTTGTTAAAGAGCAGATAAACCACCATGAGACGATCACTGCGCAGAAGACTGTCCCTGCAGGTCTCATTAGCCGGACCTAACTGAAAACATTTTAGTACCAAAACAATAAGTCGATCATAAGTTTACAGTTGGATCTATAAATAAGACAGCTGTAGGAAACACGAAAACATCACACTGCTATTGACTCACAGGACACGAATAGGAAGGACTCCATTGTATAGTACCTGCTCCGATGAGATGTTCATGTAGGTGGTCACCAGGCTACCGTAAGAGTCGAAACAGTTCTGGCAGACTTTAACCGGTCTCGCAGAGGGAACCAGGCAGTTGACATAGGCCGTATAGCGTTGGCCGAAGAGGCGCAGTAGCTCATTGCAGTAGTCGCTTACTTCCAGATCGTCCGGGAACGCGGACGACAGGCGGATGAGGGAGGCGGCCGAGTCCCCCGCCTCCGCCGGCTTGAAAACGGGAGAGTTGGCCGCAGCCGAGACATCAAGTGTGACGTTCGCTCCTTTGCTTAAGGCGACGGCACACGCACATAACAAACAGATGGTTAAAATCGGGGTTTGGTGATAAAGAGGCATGTTTGACAGGCTTAAATGTGGTCAGATTCTTTCGGAGAACCCATGACTTCCGTGTATCGGTTTAGCAGGATCATGTGACTGTGGAAGATTCTCGCGAGATCAACGTGTGGCAGCATCAATTGCGGTTCGAAGAAGAAAAAGAATGACAACAGTAGTAATAAAATGAATTAATTGGAATAAAGTATATTTCATAAATATTTTTTAACTGGTTTGTTTTCCTATGATCTAATACATTATTTTAAGACAGTTACAGATTTGTTTTAACTTAATCTGAATTGTGTCTCTATCCATCCATCTTTCTATGATGGGGTGGCGTAAAAGTTGGATACAAAGATTAAAAAAAATAAACTGAGAGTCAAAGAGCCACACCTTAGATCAGAAGCAGCATAGTAAAATTCAATCAGCCAAATTACATTTTGAATATAATTGATTTGTTTTTATTGGGGCCCTGATGAATTTGTTTTAAGAGATAATAAAAATAAGAGAAACATGAAACGAGGCAAAGAGCCACAGTATATAGAAGATATGATAAGAAGCCACAGTATGTACAAAATATGATAAGAAGCAAAGAGCTGCATTCATTTAGGCTGGGAGCCGCATGTGGCTCGAGAGCCACGTGTTCGCCACCTCTGATCTGAGACAGGTAATGGATAGACAGATTCTAGAAGCAAAGAGCTGCATTCATTTAGGCTGGGAGCCACATGTGGCTCGAGAGCGAACTGTTCGCCACCTCTGATCTGAGATAGGTGATAGATAGACAGATTCTATCTATCCATATACCTATCAATTCATCAATCTATCCATCCATCCATCCGTCTGTCCATCCACCAATCCATCCCATCATCACCCCAGTACCTCTCTAGTAACAAACTCTCCCGAGTCAGCTGCTTCAGGCCCTCACTGATTGTAATAATTGCCAGGAAGCCCTCGAATCAAGCCGCGGCAGTCAATGGCCGCTAATGTGAAATTAGTAGCTTTTGATAAGTCTCAGGCCACATCAATTCGCTAGTCATGGGGGCCTAATGAAAATAAGGGGGGAGAGGGTCCACGCGGCATCATCTGCCTATTCTAATGGCCGCGCATCCCTCGAGTGGTAAATATCAGGGTCTAACCCTCCGCATGATAGCGAGAGCAGCTCATTAACCATTCTATGTGCGGACTAATTGTTCAGACGTGGCCTCAGTCCCTTATCTTCTCCCAAAGTGAAAAGCTTTCGAAAAATGCATTTAAAGTCCACTTGGAACCATCCGGTTATCTAGCACGACTATCATCATTATCATATCCATCATCATTAGGATCAAACTAGTGACCTATACATTAGTATGGCAGATAAAGCAGTGGTGAGGTTCATCCTGATTGCTGCTGTATTTTCCTCTCTTCCTTTGCTGCTTTAATCAGGAGTGCAAGTACAAGAAGGGGAAAAAAACGGGAAAAAACGGCATATCATTACTGGAGATGACCATTATTGTAGGATGCCGGCATTCATTAGCATGTGCTAGACTGAGGAACCAAGGGGACAAAAATCATCAATTAGACTGATCAAATACATGATGATGATGCTGAGAGCTCTTGAGTAACTATACATAGCCAGGCTGGAGCTGTTGAACTTTCTCCTGCTTTTATGCACAAGACGCCAGAAGAAAAGCACATCAAATTATACCAAAAAAATGACCTGTGTTTATAATCGGAGATATTCTATAGAGAATTTAAGTTATATATGCTGATGTCTGTTATTGTGGGGAAAATGAGCCCCAGGAATGGACGGGTCGTGCTCATGCCTGTGTAAGCCGATCAACACGTTCTTAAGGGAATTTAGTAGGAAACCACACAAAAGTTAAGCAAAGTATTAGGTTGCTTGGTGGACAACCTTACAGGGACAAACTTTTTAGGTTTTTTTCCCCCCTTTTGTGGTTCACAACTGATATTGGGAAGTGAAATTGCTGCCTGCTGAGAAGTATAAAGTATAAATAAATAATACAATTTATGCAATCCACGGTGAATTTCTGTTTCGAGTCCTCTGATTGGGACTGACTCTAAAACCAATGATTATTTTCCCCCAACTGTTCAGAATTTCACCATCCAATCTGGAATAAAAACAAACAAACTAATAAATCATTATTACTGAATATTTAGGCTAAAAAAATTGAAACACTTCTACTTTAATAGTCAATTTTACAGTAGTATCTGCATCCCAAAATTGTAAAATCTGACTACTTCTACCAGTGATTTCCTCAACGCACACAAAAACAATCTTCCACATTCAGCCAAACCTAATTTGGGGGCTCTCAGTCCACTCAATGTGCCGAATTACATTTCTAACTCCTACCATTCTGATTTCACTGAATTCAGTTATCTCTGTGACTTGATGACTCACTAAACATTTATCTCACGGATGTGTTTACAATGACAACGCTTCGCCACAAAATTTTGCCGTTGGAAAATACACAGGTTAGAACTCCCAGCGGCTCTAAACTCGGCTCTTTGGAAAAGCAGAGAGAAAAAAGTAGCCGTAAAGTTATGCAGAAGTTATTCTTCATCCCTCGGGCCGTCCCTAATCCAGCCAAAACCTCATTCTTTCATCGGAGAACTGTGCCTCCTTTCTTGCGCCCCCCTCGCTATACAACATAAAGTCAGACTGCATTTAATGGTTATGTCGCGATGGGAGAGGGGCTTTCTTCTTTGCCCTTTCTCCCCAATATCGGCCTTTTTCGTCGTGTGAGTCTCCCAACCCGCTGGGACCCCCATATTCTTCCCCCGGCGTCTGACTCGAATCGCAAACTAACCCTGATTTTCACCACTTTGCTGGGAATCGCTGAGAGTGATAATAGAGATTTCGCTTTCATTTTATACGCTTGACTTGGTTATTGTTGCTCTGCTCCTCTCCCGTGAGTCTCCTCTTTTCTAGGGATTAAGCCCTGACTTCGTCCCCACTATACTGGCTGCCGAAGTGGCCCCGGGCCCCGAGATGACAATTGACACAGATCAAGGCGGCCCTATTCTATTCTCTTTCAAAAGCGACCAACTCACTCCAATTGAAATGAGGCAGTTGGACCGGACACGCGGGATACTCTTCGCTTTGCATCCCAAAAGCGAATGGTTAGAGCAAAGATTGCATTTTGCTCTAAAAAGTCTTTGGAGCATCTACTGATCAATCCCTCTGAAAATTATTATAAAACCACGCATTCAACAAAAGATTAGCAGTTAAATGCATGTCAAACAACAAACAGTTAGACCTGTTCATATATTTAAAGAGACAGACGGACTAATGGAGAAAACTTTGCATAAATCTAGTAATTACTTCCCTTTTTAAGTTACTACTTACTTTCAAACGAATACCAACACATGGATTATCAACACATACAAAAGGAGCATCCAATCTCATGGCTCTGTGCTTACAACAAATTTCTGGCGCTCAGTTAACAATCTTGTATCCCTCTTCTTCCTTTATAGCAACATATGAAGATGATTTTTACTCTCATTTAATATACAAAAAGCCATGCTGCCAACTTTCCAAGCCATTAAGTGGAACAATCTTTTTCCACTTTTGAATAATTTGGCTTGTCATGTCTGCCACTAAACAAGTTTCTCGATATCCTTTCAAACTTGGACCATTTTTGTGGGCTTTTGGGTGCACATCAAAAAGTCTGAGCATTTTATTAATGCAAAAGACTTCATTGACTGCGTTGCGTCCAATCAGGCTGTTGATATAGAGTCTAGCGCAGTCTCCCGTGGGTCACTTGGGTCAGCCCGCTCCTGGAAGGGCCGCCCCGGTGCTCGAACAGCGAGAAGGGGCAGCGGCGGGCGGTGGGATAATTACCAAACACGCAGCCGACCGCAGAGAGACAAAAGAAGCTTTGACTTCCTCACTGCCGGGCGCCCCGGAGGGAACGGTCGCCGCGCTCTCTCTCTCTCTCTCTCTCTCTCTCTCTCTCTCTCTCTCTCTCTCTCTCTCTCTCTGCCCCGTTCCATCCCAGAACACCTCTCGTGGCTCTGGAGAAGCCCGGACGTCTTGTTCCATAACAAGACGCGAAAGTGACTTCTTTCAGCTCCAATGAACTGAACATAAACCCCCAGTGACAACCTCCAGTGCCCAAACAGAACAGAGGAGGACGGGTGGGCCGGGTCCAAGTCTGAGGGAGGGTGACAGCGGAGGGGCTGAAACATGGTTTGATAAACTTTTGATTCACTTCATGTTAACATGGGGTGTTTAGAGCGAGGCCCATTTTTTTTCAAAATCTGTGAGATATTTCAAATTAGGAATGAAAATACCTCATTAAAATCATAAAAACATATGCTGAACTTTGGGATATTTCAAAGCATTGACATGTTTTTCATTGCACTATATAATTGCTTAATGGATGATTTTTGTGTGTGTTTGATAAATCAAAGTTGGAAGAATGTCAAAGCGGCCTTTCTAAGCTTCTGTTTATCTAAACAACATTTTTTTGTGTGTTTGACACCCTTGATCTTTGAACTCAAGTTTTGAAGGCCAAATCCAGCTTTTGTGGCCTGTGAAGCACATAACAATTTCTCCTTGACCCTTATTCACAAATAGAGGTAATAAAAACAAAAATGCACAAAAAATGTCATCATGACAATACTTTTTCCCCCTTTCTCTTACTTCTATAGTATATTTATGGAGCCATATCATTTTCACTCCTAGATAATGTATCTACCAAAGGCAATCATCACTACGACACAATTTCAAGAAATGACTGGGAGAATGATTTTTAAGTTGAGGCTCGGTAACCCCCCGCCGCCTTTCCCTTTCTTCTGCCAGTGACACAGCAATGAAAGCAAGACGTGCTGTAAACATAATGGAGCTCGGGGATGATTGTTTCTGGCAGGCTACAAAACATGTCGGCCCTCCCCTCAAATTAGTCCCCCAGGAAGAGATGGGGAGTTCGGGAGGGGGGCTACATCCCAGGGGAAAACTGACATGATGACATGCCTGCACATACAAGCGCAAACATGCATCATGTGGGCATCCTTCAAAGCAGTACTCGTTTACACAAATTTAGGACGAAACTGTATATTAAAATCACTCATTGGCAGTGATAGACATCAATGGATTGGATGGAGATTGACATCCATGGCAGCCAAAGAGATAATGTAATTAAGGTATGTTTTTCCCAAATAAAAATCCATGGAAAAAAAATATTTTTCAAAAATGGGCTTTTCCACAAATCTCAATGGAAACCAAGGATTTGAGTGTTTAAAATGACAAAGCATACGTCAAGACACCGCTGTTTTTTTTTTTGCACTTGGGCCAATACACTACAAGATTGATTGAATTGTTGTTGTTTTTTTTTATGCACCAAAAAGGCAACATGTCCTTAGCGTGTGAGCATTAGCAGTAATTTCTAAATGAGGTGGCAAGGTGGGAGTCATTTGTATATTTGCCCCAGATGCCGTCTGGCCGGGCGGCAGCGACGTTAACTCTCCCTCCTTCCTCCTTCCCAAAGCCCCCAGGTTGCCTTTGCATGACATCATCCACAAAGTATTAGACCCCCCCCCCCCCGCTCCCCCAGCACCCACACCCATGTGAATCGGAGCTGTCACAATCGGCAGCCGGCCCACCATTAAACTGTACGCCAAACCCATACGTTTCCCCTCTCTTCTTCAGCACCTCCTCCTCCTTCTTCTCCTTCTTTCTGAACCCCCAGAAAGGCATTGTTTGAGTCAGGGCCTGATCAAAAAACTGTTGCCCGCCAACCACGGGGCTTTCTGTAAATTCAATGAGGCCACCTTAAAGATTTTCCTAATTAATGGATGACATCTTTGGCTGGAGGAGAGGCGAGGCATTCTACTGCGGCTGGCTCTTTGTTGGCCTCCTAATTAACTTTCCCAGGTCACTCAGGTCCCCGCAACCTGCGAGTGAAGAGCTCCCATTGAGGAGGCAGTTGTAAACTTACTTTTTTCTTGCCTCGGCACTTAAAAGGGGAAAGCAACTATAGGGAACAGAAAATATCCTATTTAAATCCTTTGTGTGTGAACTGCTTGCACATGTTCCAATAAAGGGAAGTCTTCCAAATAAGCTGCCGTGTTGCTCTCCTTTCTACCTCCCACCCTCTCGTCCTTGTCCCACCTCTTTTCTCTCCCAGGTTATGAATGATAGCCGTGGGTTGGAAGGAGGGAGGGGGGCACGCGGGGGCCAAAGGACAGCATCTGGGCATTGTGGAATTGTGAGCATCTCCAACTTTGATGGAATTTAAAGATGGGAAAATAGGGAGAAGGAACGAGAACATGGGGGAGAAATGAGGAAAGACAATAAGTGGCTCTTTGCCCTGCGGTTGTTAAAGCAGGTATTTGGATTTGAAGGGGTGTTTTTTGTTTTGTTTTTGTTTTTTGACACTAAAAAAGTTGTAGCTTTTTCCTTTAAATTTAAGTATGTAAATAATCAGCTGTGGCTGAATGAGAAAATATAACTATAATGCATCACTTTATTTTAAATAAACTATAGAAAACTATCAGGTTCTCTTCATGTTTGATATTACAGTATATTAATTTTATGGTGTCATATCAGTCACAAAATGCAGAAAATATACAATGACCATGTAGCTTTAAATATTGGAAACGGACATAGTTTACACATTTTTTGAGTCATGCAAAAGCTTCAAATATATATGACAAATCACTTTCATTCTTTTGTTAAATTTGAATTGCAATAGTCTCCAGATTATAAAGCGTTAAAAAATAGGGGGGGGATCTCCAACATGAACCAAAACACACTTATTGGACGATTTTTTTTGCGGGGGGGGGGATTCGAATTAAGAAAAGGCAAAGTCCACACCTATGTATCTTTACCATGGTGAATGCGTTGCCATTATTTCCTACAGGGAAAAAAACGGAGCTCTAAGCGAGAGGCTGAGTAAGAATTAAGTCTGACGGCGACCGTGACCCTTGAACCTGACTTGGCAGCAGGCAAACGTCAGGTAAAGTGGGTCAGAAAGCGAGACTGACTGCTAAACAGAGCAGATCAACGGGCCTCGAGTCGAGTGCTGAGAGCCATTCCAAATCATTTGGATGATTCCCAATGACAGCTCGTTGGCTTTTCATGTCCCCATTAGTTAAATGATGTCTGAATACAATTTGGATTTGCGTGCTAAACCAACAGCTTTTCTTGCTTGTTTAAACACAAACAAAACCAACTCATTATTATTTACTAAGATGGGGAATCATTTCTGTTGGCTTAGATTTTTTGTTGAGCAAAATTTTAAAATACAGTTTTATTCTCCGCAATTTACTTGTTGTTACTACTTGCATGTGATCAAAATAACTCTTTATAAACATTGGAGTCAAACCTGTTTCTTTTAAATTTCATTTTTAGTCGTTATTGTATTTTTACAAAAATAGAAGTCATTTAATATACCTTCCTTAAGAAAATTGGGCTCCCTTAGTTTATATAAACTTGACGTGATAGAGGAAAACTTTTGCATTCCACACCCTGTCTCAAGAAAAATTGTACTCCCTTTGCATTAAAACTGCTACTTCACTGTTTTCACTGCAAACGCAGCAATGGCATTTCAAACTTTTCCTAAAAATAAGCCCAAAGACCACATTGAAAAACTGCCAGCACCTGTTTCTGTGTCAAAGCTAAAGTCTCGGCTCTCACGTGTTTGTCTCCACAGTGTCAACACGCTAAGCCCCTCTACTCAGCTGTCATAATTTGTTAATGAGTCTTCTCAAAGGAAAAAAAAGGGTAGACGGGTCTAGTGAGAGAAAAAAAGAAAAGACGGCTCTTCTCTACCTAGTGAAAGCAGAGGTCCATCCCAAGAGGGGAACCCAAGGGCGACATCAGAGCGATTTCAGAGCAGCCAGTGATGGCATCCCTGTATATTTTAATATTAATGCGGCCCCTCCGAGCCTCCGACAGGTGCCCCCCGCCCAATTGCGGGGCGGCCCATTGAGCGGCGGCTCACTATCTGTAAAGGCCGCGCGCAAAGAAGACAAGGAAAGGCGGCAGAGGGAGCGGACGGATGGAGAGTCAAGCCCCGTTTTTGAGTCACTTTCCCCAGCTGAAACGCAGGTCGATAGTGGCCCCCCTCGCGCCACCACCAGCACCCCTTGAGAAAGAGATTGACTTTTGTTTGGAGTTTGTGAGAAGTGGGAATCAGAAGCGGGACAATGGGACTCCCCACGGTGAGAGGCTGAGAGGAGCCATCTCAAATCAGTCAGCCAGGGGACTGACTAATCCGTCCATTGTCCCTCCCCAGCCACCGGCCGCACATCAACACATTCGCCCCCCATTGTCCCCCACCCTCATGCAGCGGGATTTGCTCTCCCCAACAGCCAGTTTTGTCCAAGGCAGTTCGAGCGGAAGTTTCTCACTGACAATTTGCCCCAAATAGATTTGTCAGAGCGTCCAAACTGCGCCGCGCCGCCCTGTCCGTTTTTACCGAGTTTGGGTTCTGGACCGTCTCGTCCAAGGAAAGCACCAGTGCGCAGGTGTGCGCCGATTTCATTTGACTGTATGGGTAGGGGGGTGTTGGATAGGCCCAAATCTATCGCACACAAGATGTTCAGGGAGTTGACTTGTTAGAGTAACTTGGAGACAGACCACCACTTGGCCGACATTTGGGGTCAGAATCTCAGTTGTGCTAGGCGACCACTTTGGCCCGCGAGCAGAATTGCCCAAAAACAACCCTAGAAGCTGAAATGTTCTTAATATTTGGATTGAAAATTCTGTCTTTCTCAGTAAAGTTTGACCAATCACACCAAGGAATGAGGCACTTCAGCTAGATAGTCTAGCAAACAAAAAAAAGCTTGATGAATTTTTGCATTAACACAAAACGGTTAAAGCTATGTCTTTAAAATTCACTTTTTGCACAAGCTTTCCCAATCATAATATATAGTACAATACCCAACCTACAGCAATGCATCAAGGGAAAAAGTGTGGACATATCCAAAGTTTCATTCACCTCCAGCGAGAGCATGTGGACAGGTAAACTCAACATGCCACTATCCATGGTGCTGAAACGTGTCTATTGGTTCCATGTTTCAGGTAGTGGCACGGTGAATGGTGAAAAGCATGTCTTCCTTAAAGTAGATAGTTCTGGGTTTGTGTGAGGTTTGCATGTATGACTCTATGACTGTCTATCCATGTATTGTATTGACTACAAAACAATAAAAAAGTACCCAAACTCACAAAAAGTTTAAAATATCATGCCAAAGTTTGTAAAATTGCATAGTCTCATTCAAAAAGGTCGGGGTTTCTGCCTTAGTTGTCCACACCTTCAACTGTGCTTGACTGGTCAGCCTACTTGCCGGATCTAAACCCCATTGAGAATCAAGGCGGTGTAATCAAGAGGAAAATGAGGGACAGCAGACCCAAAACAAAGAGTTGCCAGCAAGCATCAAGGAAATCTATGTTTTCCTAATTCTGAGGAAATGGTAAAGGAGGTAGAGGAAGTATAAAAGGCTCACATACAACCCTGCCATTATTGATTGATTTGATCCTAATTTGATTCTTTATTTTCTACAAAAACTGAAAAGTAAAGGATGGTATCAAAGATTAGTAAAAGGAGATCAGGAGTGATAATCTTTTTTTTTTAATCAACTAAAGAACATTTTACAGTCTCTGTCTACTTTACATGGAGGCCATGATGTGTGAATTCTTCAGTAATTATTTTTATATTTTTTTTTTATTGTTGAAAAAAAAGTGCCTGGATTCAAGGGAAACAATGCACGTATTTGGAAAGCACTTTTTGGCCACACTTGATTGCACGTGAAAGAGAAATGAATGGTGATTGAAAGCAGCAGTTCTGATCTCTTTGGGTCACTTTTAAAGCTGGAGCAGCTTCACTATGGCTTTTACCAAGCTTGAAATCTCTCCATTATTCGCTCCCTGGTGCTTACTGACTTCTTGCTAAACCAATTGATTTCCGCTTGGTCGCTTTTAGGGACCTCTGCAATCATGAGAAATCATTGCCTGTGCGTTTTCATCAGAAATTATGCACTCTCGCAGGTCCGATTTTACTCCTTAAAAATGGGCTGTTGCGGACTGACTTCACCCTTGTTGATTTATGTCCAATGTGTGTATAAAGAGACTCCTAAAATGAGATACACAATCCACTGCGTTCTTTGTGGCTGGCAACTTTTTATTGAGTGTCTGAGGAGAAGCTTGTCACTCACAGAAGAGAGAGAGCGAAATGAAAGAAGGCAACCCGGGCAACCATGATGTTGGTTATATTTGTGTAAAGGCTATCAGTGAATGACGAGGATTAGGACGCGTTAAGGAGATTATGTCAAACATTCGCCATTCAGCCGCCGGCAGCCACCCACGTACACGCGCGCACACGTGATACATACGCACGCACGCGCGCACGAGGGAGAAATACGAAAGATTGTAAAAGTGACATAATATTATGAGGGGTATGGTTAGGAATAGCACATTTTGAAAATGAAATGTGGCTAGTGAAAATGAGATTTAAAGAATTTACAGTCTCAAGGGTTACTCACTTATTTATATAGGTTGATTTTTTTAAAATCCACTACTGCCACTATTTCTTTTTTTTATTGAAATTGCAAATTGCCTTTTTTTATTTAACTGAAATCCACAATATGTGTGCCATGATTGGTTGTTTGTCTCCTTGTGCCTTGCGATTGGCTGGCCACCAATTCAGGGTGTCCCCCACCTGATGCCTGTAGTTGCCTGGTATAGGCTCCAGCACCCCCATGACCTTTGTGAGGATAAGCAGTACGGAAAATGTACAATGGAAATTCACCATATGTTTAAAAATCATTTAATGGGAATGCTGGCAAATGAACACAAAATCAGCTGCATCCACATATGTATGCCTTTATATTTATAAATTTATTTGTATGTAAATGCATCCATATAAGTTATATGCACATAGAGAGTGTATGAATATACAGTTTTGTGTGTTTTTTAATAAGAAACCATTGTGGGTGCTGGAGTTTATCCCAACAAACAAGAGTCAGTAGGCGGGAGACACCCTAAATTGGTTGCCAACCAATCACAGGGCTCAATCAGACAAACAACCAGAAAGTTCATTGCTGTCAGAAACTATAAATGTGACAATGCCACACTAAAGGAGATGACAATTTTAATTATCAAAAAGGAATAACATTCAGTATAATACCGTTGCTTGTACTTAAAAATGTATATGCAAAAATTGAAGGCTCAATTTCAAATGTTAATGATTATGTGATTTACTGTTGACAGGCTGTACTGAAATACAACTTAGCCTAATATTTGGACCCATTTATTTTATATTTAAATTAAACTCCTTATTCGGTGCAGGCGTACCGATTTTGCGGGGGGTCACTTTGCGGCCCACCTCTCCAAAACCGACGAGACCGTCACGTGAAAACTGCAGGTTGAGAGACACCAAAGACACAATGGTTAATTGCAATTAAACACGCCTCCCCGCCTCGCCCCATGTCCGCTTAAATCGACACTTTGTGCGGCCATATGGCCTCGGGCGCACCGTGGGAAGAAGGACAATTAAAAACAGAATATGGATTTCTGGAGTTACCCGGGGAGAGCGCAGCAAGCTGTCAAGGTCAGGGTGTCAGGAAGAGAGGACCCCGGTGCTCACAGTGGAGTGAATGAAATGGGAGGGGAAAGGAGGAGAAAAAAGTTTTGGGGGGGTGAGGGGTCTGGGTTCGTGCACGGAGGAGAAATGACTGCAGTTTTGCAAGTGTGCCAAGTGAGAACCAAATTGTGAGTCGAAAAAGAGACGAGAAGGGCGATGCAACTAAAACGCCGTTTTCTAAAAACGTCAAAAAAGAAGCTACATTT